>NW_024044831.1:3496521-4233095 GCF_015852505.1 Tachyglossus aculeatus | reverse complement strand
CCCTCGGCGGCCGGCATGCTCAGCACGGACCGGAAGATGTGAGCGTACGAAACGATGATGAGAATGAAGCACACGACGCCTAACGCTAACCCGGTAGCGATGCTCACGTCGATGGCGACGTGGTCCTCGGAGCAGGTGATCTTCAGCAGGGAGGGAATGTCACAGAAAAACTGCTGGACGACGTTGGACCCGCAGAAGGACAGGGAAAAGGTCGAAGCTGAAAGCAAGACTCCAAGCAGGCTCCCACTGAGCCACGAGGCGGCCGCCATCTTCCCACAGGCCACTCTGTTCATGACGACCTCGTAGCGCAGGGGGAGGCAGATGGCCGCGTAGCGGTCATAGGACATCACTGTGAGGACAAAATATTCTGCCCCTGCAAAGAAAACCACCGAGAAGACCTGGGTGGCACAGCCCAAGAAAGAGATGGATCTACGGTCGGTCCGGGAGTTGTGGATGGATCTGGGGACGGTGACGGAGATGTAGCAGAGATCGAGGACGGACAGGTTCCTGAGAAAGAAATACATGGGGGTGTGGAGGCGCCGGTCGAGGACAGTGATGCCGACGATGAGGAGATTCCCCGTCAGGGCCGCCAGGTAGACCAGGAGGAACAGTGTGGCGAGGACCAGCTGCAGCTCCCGGATCTCCGAGAAACCCAGAAGCAGGAATTCCCTCACCGTGGAGATGTTGGGCATGTTCTGCAAGATGTTCTTGGGCATCTTGATAGGACCTGATTTCAGACAGAGATTAAAAACATCCAGGGAGAAATTCTCATGGCAAGATAATGCCTTTGCCCAGGGATTAACCTCAATCAATCCATTAATCAATCAGTGGTATTTATTGAACACTTACGGTGTGCAGAGCACTGTACTATAAGCACTTGGGAGAGTCCACTACAGCAGAGTTGGTAGACACGTTCCCTCCCCACAACCAACTTGCAGTCTCGAAGGGGAACCTCACTTCATCATCTCGTCCTGCCTCCTGTCTTAATTCAGGACAAAACGGAATATTTCCACGTCGATGATGTTTGTTTTATTCTGAAACATCAGCAGAGATTGTGTCCAGTGTTCTGCAAATGGTAAGCACTCAAAATGTTCCATTGATTGATTTGGGCTATGAAAATCTAGAATGCAGGGGTTGTATAATCACAAAAAAATTTGTTTAAGTAAGGCTGGTGCTGAACAATTCACTTTGTCATGCGCTTTACGCACAAGCCATTTCTTCCAGCAACACAGCACACTGTGTCCAAACAGACTCGTAGTGTAAACTGGAAACGGGCAAATTCTCAGACGACTTCCTAGCCAAGACAGGTTCCAGCCAAAACAAAATTGAGTCTACCAACACGTTCTTACTCTCAGAGTTTTTTTATGGTATTAAGGGCTTACTATGTGCCAGACACAGTACTAAGCACTGGGGAGGAAATAGAAGCAAATCGCGCTGGACACTGCCTCTGTCCCACATGGGGCTCACAGTCTTAATCTCCATTTTACCGATGAGGTAACTGAGGCACAAAGAAGTGAAGTGACTTGCCCAAAGTCACACAGCTGGCAAGTGGCGGAGGCGGGATTAGAACCCGGGTCGTCTTCACTCCCGGGCCCGTGCTTTTTCCACTAAGCGAAACTGATTTAAATTTAGAGAAATTGTGACTCACTCTGGTCACCCCAGTTCCCTGTTGAAATTTCCCTCACCTTTCCCCTGCTCCTCTCCGGATTCATCGGGCCTGTCCTGGGCTCGGGAGCGCCTACCTCTGCTGAGAGAGAGGCTCACTCCATCTCGTCGGTCTTGGACGCGGGTGGCGGTGACAGGAAGGTCTGGGCGAGGGGTGAGATCGGTCAGGGTCCTCCCTCCCCCTCTCGGCTCTCCGACTGGCTGCGCCTTCCCCTCAGAAGACGGCCGGATTATTTCCTGGGAGATTCCCCGTGGGAGGACGAGCCCCGGGCTCCCCTGAGACGGCTGACGGTCTCGGAAGGCCAGAATCCTGGACTCCCTGTGGTCCCGGCCCCCACAACCTAAATAACTGCCCATTCCCGTGGGGTTCCCGCTCTGGGACTCCTTCCTATGACAACATCAACAGACAAATTATATTTCCCTTTCTGTGATTAATAATAGCATTCTGGTTAAGCTCTGAGGTTTGGAGCTTCATCCCATGCCAGGGCTTTGGACCATCTGAAATCTGCAGCAATACAACTTAGACATTCCCCTCTAGCCTATAAACTCATCATGGGCAGGGAATCTGGCTACCAACCCTGTTATATTGTTATATCCTACTCTCCCTAGCTCTTACTACCAAAGTCTGCACATAGCACGCGCTCAATAAACGTGATTGACTGATTGATGTGCATTATTTTCCCCTGCTGAATTTCTATCTGAATTCTCCATTCTTCCCAAACTCACCATCTCACTGTGCCTCGTTCCCAACTTCCCTGACCCAGATCCCTACCTCATCACCTTTCCTACGCTTGGAATTCCCTCTCCCTTCATCACCACCAGACCACAGGGCTTCCCATCTTCCAAACTCCTTCCTGAAACTCTATTAAATCCACAGAACCTTCCCTGATTATCTTTTTCATAATGGTACGTGGTAAGTGTTTACTATTTTCCAGGGACCATCTAAGCACTGAAGTACCCACAAACTATTCAGTTTGGACACAGTTTCTGCCCCGCATAGGACTTCCAGTCTTAATCCCCATTTTACAGAGGAGGTAGTTGAGGCAAGAAGTGAAATGACTTGCCCAGGGTCACATGGCAGACAAACGGTGGAGGCGGAATTAGAACACAGTTCCTCTGTCTCCCAGGTCCATGCTCTATCAACTGGGCTACGCTGCTTCCCTGTGCTTCCGTGTCTCAGGGTTTCTTAATTGTCTCAGTCTGGGCCTGTGTAAAGTGTCCCCCTCCCCATCCGCAATAATAATAATTTTCACATTATTTTGGTCGATTTAAAGGGAATCCCTGAGATTGCCCCCTTCAGCCACCCCAACAGAGTTGGTAGACACGTTCCCTACCCACATCGAGTTTATAGTCTGGAGGGAGTTTTTTTTATCTTTGTCTTCGACCCTCCCCACTGCCTGAACTTGTTTGCTGCTTCCACTACCGAATACGTTGCACACGCGTGCACACACACAAACACACACACACACAGCTTCTAGCACAGGTAACCTGGTTGCAGCAGTTCCTGTTAAGTGGGAAATGAATTCGTTCAGAAATATTTATTAAGCGCTTACTGTATGCAGAGCACTGTACTAAATGCTGGGGAGAGTACAATAGAATAATAACAAGACGCAGTCCCTGCCCACAACGAGCGTACAGTCTAGAGGAATAACGGATTGTAGTTCGGTTGATTTCAGTGAACGTCTGATCACTGGCTTCAGTGCCACCCAGCTGTTCTAACTCTTCTCATTATTCGCTTTCTTCAACCAACCCTTCAAAAAGAACCTTCGTACCGTGACTCGCTTTCGACGCTTCCTCCTCCTACCTCAGGCTCCCACCCTTCCTTTGGCCTGGAAATACACCCTTTTCAATTCCCCAACCAGAAGATATCCCACCCTCGAAAACCCTCTGGAATTCCACTTTCTCAAAGAGGATTTAGCTAATTCACCTCTTCCCACCATCTGTCAGTGACCATTTCCAGACTTAATGCATCTGCAGACCCTCAGGATATTGATGCTGAAGGTATGGTTCATTACTCTAGACTGTAAGCTCCTTGAGGAAACATGTCTACCAACTCTTTCATTCCTCCAAGAATTTAGTACATCATCATCATCATCATCAATCCTATTTATTGAGCGCTTACTATGTGCAGAGCACTGTACTAAGCGCTTGGGAAGTACAAATTGGCAACACATAGAGACAGTCCCTACCCAACAGTGGGCTCACAGTCTAAAACAGTGCTCTGCATACAGTAAGCACTCAATAAATGTCTCCGATCGGTTGACTGATTAATATCTGCTTCCCCCCTAGACGGTGAGCTCCTTATGGGCAGGTAACATGTCTACCAACTCTTTTTAGTGTGCTTTCCTCAGCACTCAGTTTAGTGCTCTGCGCACATATAACACATATGATTATCAACCACTAATAATAATAATGATAGTATTTCTTAAGCGCTTACTATGTGCCAAGCACCGTTCTAAGCGTTGGGGGATAGAAGGTATTTAGATTGTCCCGCAAGGGACTCACAGTCTTAATCCCCATTTTACAGATGAGGTAACGGAGGCACAGAGAAGTTAAATGACTTGCCCGAAGTCACACAGCTGACAAGTGGCGAAGCCGGGATTAGAAACCACGACCTCTGGCTTCCAAGCCCGGGCTCTTTCCACTAAGCCAGGCTGCTTCTCATCCACATATCCACTGTTCCATTTTTTTCTCCTCCCAGTTGTAAATGACATTTTGCTTATCTAGCCTATTAGATTGGGAAGTCTTTGAGGACGGGGATCAGGCCTTTTGTCTCTCTTTTTATGGTATCTCTTAAGTTCACATTATGTTCCAGGCATTGTACTGAGATCTGGTGTGAATACAAGAAAATTGGGTGGGTCGCAGTCCCCGTCCCACACAGAGCTCACAGTCTCAGTCCCCATCTTGCAGATGAGGGAACCGAGGCACAAAATAGCAAAGTGACCTGCCCTAAATCACTCAGAAGAAAAACAGCCTGGCCCAGTGGAAAGATCATGGGACTGGGCTCTAATTCCAGCAGCGCCAATTGCTTGCTGTGTGATCTTGGGTAAGTCACTCATCTTCTTTGTGCCTCAGTTCTCCTGTTCTCCTTCCTGCTCAGACTGTGAGCTCAGTGAGATACAGGGATTGAGTCCAACCTGTTTAAGTTGCCCAGTGCAGAGAATAATATTTGACACTTAGTAAACACATAGCAAATACCATTAAAAAAACTGAAAAAGAGGGTGAGCGCAATTAAAACCCAAGGCCTCTGACTCCCAGGCCGTGCTCTATCAGCTAGGCCGCACTGCTTCTATCTTGCATCCACCCACGATTTGGGGTGGAAGTCCTGTGAGGAGGAATTGGTGCTAAAGCATCTGGCTAGTGCAGTCGCAGTCATACCCTCTTGTCCCTGCCCGGAGGGCTGAGCTGATGGTTGATGTCACCACGGCCCGGGGCTGACACCATGCCATAACGCCCTAGGCCAGCAGCCACGGTAGCCGGGGTTTGGGAGGTGGATGGAGGGGGCCAGGGGGCTATGGCAGGGGCGAATATTTTTTCTCTGCTTGTGTATGCAGTCCTGGTTCCAACTCCACCCCGGACACTGGGTATGTACGTCTGCCCAGAGTGACCCTCACACTCCCATCAATTAGCCTGATGGTCCCTCCCTGTTCCTCCCCACCCCCGGTCACACTTACCAGGCAAGCGTGGGGCTGGGGGACCCCTGACCCGCTCTGGGCTGGGCTGGTCCCCCCTCTCTCCTCGGACCCCTGGATGCAGTGGCCACGGAGGGACGGTGAAAAGCTGTCAGCCCCTCTCTGCTCTCCTGCTGACACTGAGATGCGCTTTCCAGACAGGGCCCTCGTCCCCCTAGATAAAGCCACCTGCTGCCCCGAGGCGGATCCCCGGAGGACCTGATCATGGAGACTCGCCCCCGCAGTCCTTGAGTCCCCACAGAGATGAGGATCCGGTTATGGCACTTGTCTGCAGGGTTCCAATGGCAACGGCATCTTAACGGTTCCCGTTGTTAGTGACCATCTGGGTCACTTGGTAGGCGCTTCAGCTTCTTCTTTTTCTTCAGTGGTACCTGTTAATCGCCTACTATGTGTCAGACACTGTACTAAGTGCTGGGATTCGAAACAAGCTAATCAGGTTGGACATAGTCCCTGTCCCAGATGGGGCTCACAGTCTCAATCCCCATTTTACAGAGGAGGGAACTGAAGCCCAAAGAAGTGAATTGACTTGCCCAAGGTCCCAAAGCAGAAAGATAGCAGAGCCGACATTAGAACTCAGGTCATTCTGACTCCCAGGTCCACGTTCTATCGACTAGGCCACGCTACTTCTCTGAGTTTCATCTTGTTCTTGACCTCAAACCATCAATCAGTCATTTAATCAGTTGTATTTTCTGACGTCTTCTGATTACAAATCTAGAGAGAAAGAGAAATGACTCTAAATCCATCCTAACACCCTCACCCAGCTGGCTTGGGGGATCAACCCAGAGAAGCAGCATGAGAAGCAGCATGGCTTAGTGGCAAGAGCACAGTCCTGGGAGTCAGAGGACGTGGGTTCTAATCCCAGCTCTGCCACTTGTCTACTGTGTGAATTTAGGTAAACCACTTAACTTCTCTTGGCCTCCAGTTACCTCATCTGGAAAATGGGGATTAAGACTGTGAACCTCAGGTGGGACAACCTGATTAGGTTGTATCTACCATAGCTCTTAGAACAGTGCTTGACACATAATAAGCACTTAGCAAATGCAATTGTTATTATTGTTATTATTATTATCAGTTTGGGAGGGACTGAGGGGATCTGAGAATGGTGTGATAGGAAGGAATCCCTGATACTGGGTGCGTGAACACGACGGGAAAATCCCCGGTTTCAGAAGGAATAGGTTGTAGTTTAGGGTTCGTCCTTTTCTATGTCAGAGCTGAGACACTGTACCAAACTGGTTTGAGGAGGTCACTGCATTCACTCTGAATGGCCCTGTCCCCTTTCAAAATATCTCAGTGAAGGAAAATGGGGAAATAATCTGTCAACCCCATTTAATAATAATAAGAAGAATAATGACATTTACTGAGCACTTACTACGTGCAAAGCACTGTTCTAAGCACTGGGGAAGTTACAAGGTGATCAGGTTTTCCCACGGGGAGCTCACAGTCTTAATCCCATTTTACAGATGAGGTAACAAAGGCACAGAGATGTTAAGTGACTTGCCCAAAGTCCAACAGCTAATTGGCAGAGTCAGGATTTGAATCCATGATCTCTGACTCCCAAGCCTATGCTCTTTCCACTAAGCCACGCTGCTTCTCTCCCAGCTCCCACTTCATCAGAGCACAGCTTTCCCCATCTTAAAGGCCTTTCCGTCATCCTGCCACTTCCAGGATGCCTCGCATGGTTCACTTTTCTTCTCCCTAGGTCATCTTCTCAGAACTACCAATCAACATTTTAGACCACTTCTGCATTTTTGCACTCACACCCACCATTATATTTCTGTACATAGTGGCTTTTATGAAATATACGCTTGAAGCACATAGTCATCTATTTACCACTCCTCCCACTCTCTTCGTTCTCCTCTCATTAATTAATTCTGTGTCTATCTTCCCTGTTAGATTTTAAGCTCTTGGAAAGCAGGGATGGTGTTTAATTTATTTTGATCTTTCTGAAGGGTTCACTACAGTAATAATAATAACTATGGCATTTATTAAGCGCTTACTATGTGCAAAGCATTGTTCTAAAGGCTGGGAGGTTACAAGGCGATCAGGTTGTCCCACGGGGGGCTCACAGTCTTCATCCCCATTTTACAGATGAGGTAACTAAGACACATAGAAGTAAAGTGACTTGCCCAAAGTCACAAAGCTGAATATTGGCGGAGTCAGGGTTTGAACCCATGACCTCTGACTCCAACGCCCATACTTTTTCCACTGAGCCTCGCTGCTTCTCTAGTACTTTACACCCATGATGCCTTCAACAAATATCATTGATTGATGGATGGATGAATTGATAGATGGATGAATGGATGGTTTGTTGGGTGGATGGATGGATGGATGGATGGAAGGGTGGGTAGGTAGATGGATGGATAGATGGATGGATGGGTGGGTGGATTATCTGATGTGTGACCTTAGGCAGGACACTTCACTTCTCTGTGCCTTAGTTATCTTATCTGTAAAATGGGAATTGAGATAGGATAGGGATAGGGACTGTGTAAAACCTGATCAGCTTGTATCCGCCCCAGCATGTAGTACCGGCACATAGTAAGCGCTTAACAAATGCCACTATTATTGTGGATGGATAGATGGGTGGATAGATTGATGGATAGATGGATGGATGGATGGATGGATGGATGGATGGATGGATGGTTGGATGGATGGATGCGTGGATGGATGGATGGATGGATGGATGGATGGATGGATGGTTGGATGGATAGATGAATGGATGGAATGATGGATGGTTGGATCGATGGATAGACAGACAGATTGGTAAACAAGGATTTGATCAGTCAAATTCATTCATTCATTGAATCCATCACATTTATTGAGTGCCTACGGTGTGCAGAGCCCTGGACTAAGCGCTTGGAAACTACAATTAACAAATAGAGATCATCCCTGCCCACAACAGGCTCCCAGTCTAGAAGGGGGGAGACAGGCATCAAAACAAGTAAACAGGCAGTCAAATGTGTGGAAATGTTTCCATGCTTGCGTCCCTTCTCCCTTGTCACCCTCTGATTTTCATAACCACCAAGAGTGATCTTAAAATTAATAGAATTACTGTTATTATCACTAGTAGTATCAACATTATCATTACTGAATTTATGAAGCCTTTACTTGCAAAAGACTGCCAAGTGCTGGAGTAGAAACAAACTAATCATCTCAGACACGTTTCCTGACCCACAGGGGCTCAGATTGTAAGAGAAAGAGGGAGAGAGCACATATTAAATCCCGATTTTTCAGCGAGACACAGAGAGGGTTAAGTAGGTGGATGAAGGTGATACAGCAGGCCTGTGGCAGAACTGATCAGACATTTCTAATCTCATGACTCCCAGCCAGATTCTCATTCCACTAAACTATGATGTCGCCCAAACAATCACTTGTCAGTCATTTATTCATTCATTCAATCATATTTAGTGAGTACTTACCATGTGCAGAGCACTGTACTAAGCTCTTGGAAATTACAATTCAGAATAAGGAGAGGCAATCCCTGTCCACACCGGGCTTACAGTCACACACGTCTGTCACAGACATTGACAAATCCACAGATGCTGGACTTCCTCTTTGGACAGCTCTTTGTATGGTTAACCCCAAGGTCAGAATCTGATGAGGAATGGGGTAGTCAGCAAAAGGAAACAGACATTTTGTCCCTTAGAGGAGGGAGGAGGAATCTCCCCTTTCGGACTCTCCCCAGGGCGGCCTTCATGTCCCGGTTCCTCAGACTGTAGATGAGGGGGTTCAGGGTGGGGGGCACCACGGAGTAGGACACGGACAACAGCAGGTCCAGCCTGGAGGGGGAACCTGACGAAGCCCTCAGGTAAGCGCAGAAACAAGTCATGGCAAAGAGAGTGATGACGACAAGGTGGGACAGGCAGGTGAAGAAGGTTTTGGCCCGGCCGTCGGAGGCCGGTATCCTCAGAACGGCCCGGAAAATGCGCACATACGAGAGGATGATGAGAATGAAACAGACGACACCTAAAGCTATCCCACTGGTGACGCTTACGTCGATGGTGATGTGCTCCTCGGAACAGGAGAGATTCAGCAGGAAGGGTACGTCACAGAAGAAGTGCTGGATGATGTTGGACCCACAGAAGCTCAGGGAAAAAGTCGAAGCTGAATACAGGACCCCAAACATCACCCAGTGAGCCAGGAGGTGGCCGCCATCTTTCCACAGGCCTTGTTGGTCATGATGAGCTCATCGCGCAGGGGGAAGCAGATGGTGGCTTAGCAGTCGTACGACATCGCTGTGAGAAGGAGAATCTCTGAGCCGGCAAAGAGGACCACCAAGAAGATCTGAGTGGCACAGCCCAAGATGGAGATGGAGTTGAAGCTGGTCAAGGAGTTGAGGATGGAGTTGTGGACGATCACGGGGATGAGGCAGAGGACGAGGACGAGCAGGTTCCTGAAGAAGAAGTACATGGGGGTGTGGATGCACCAGTCGAGGGCAGTGACGGCGATAATGAGGAGATTTCCCATCAGGGACACCAGGTAGATCAGGAGGAACAGCGCGGCGTGGACGAGCATCAGCTCCCGGACTTCTGAGGATCCCAGAAGGAGGAATTCCGTCACCGTGGAGACGTTGGACATTTTTGGCAGACAGCATTGGCTTTCTGCAATGGATGAGGGAAGAACCAAAGATAGAGTCAGTTGATGGGATGAATGAAGGAATTGACAGGACACTTGCTGGTGATTATCTATGGAGAGGAGACAGTTATTGAATTCAAAATGACCTCTGAGTTTACCATAGAGACCCTGAACAATTCTGGGGAATGCTGTTGACTCCCTGCACAGGAAGAGGGAAGGAAGACTTCAATTTAGAGACATTAGTGTTGGGGGTGAAGTAATAGGACTAAATCAATCAATTCCACTTATTGAGTACCTACAGAGGACACGATATTAATAAATATAATCACTGCCCCCAGGGAACTTCCATTCTATTGGAAGCACCAAGTTTCGAACTGTGTAGAAACAGGGTTCTACTGGGAAGAACACAGGCCTGGGAGTCAGAGGACCTGGGTTCGAATCCCACCTCTACCAGTTCTCTGCTGCAAAGTCATGGGAAAGTGACTTAATATCTCAACACCTCAGTTTTATCAATAGTAAAATAAGGATACGATACCCATTTCCCTCCTACTTAGTCTGTGAATCCCTCGTGGGACACGGCCCTGTGTATACCAAGTTGCCCTGAATCTCCGCCAGCCAGCACGTAATACTTTCCTTGGCACATAGTAAGTACTCAATTAATATCTAGAGAATTATTTTTGGTTGAGGAGATCGAAAGTGAAATGAATAGCAGAGGTCAGGGAACATTAAGGTATGTTCATGACTGCTGTGAATTTCTTTTTGCTGATTCTAGAGTCAAACAAGAAGTGCCTTTACACATGAATTCATCCATTAGTGGAGAGAGAACGGGCCTGGTAGACGGAAGAACCTGGATTCTAATCCTGTCTCCGCCCCTTGTCTGCTGTTTGACCTGGGACCAGTCACTTACTTTCTCTGTGCCTCAGTTACCTCATCTGTAAATTGGGGATTTATGACTGAAAGCACTAAAATACATCAAACTGATTCCACTTGCTCAATATCTGCATTCACACTTGAACTCACACAAGCACAAGCATACCTTTTCATTCATCTAATCCTTTCCTAAAGCATCCCTCAGCCTACATGTCTCCTCTCCTCAGCCTAGTCTCGTGACAAGTTGTGTCTTTTCACAAGGAACAAAAACTCAAAATCGGCTTGTAACCTTTCCACCCTATGACTGCACTTCACCCCCTTTCCATCGTTCAACACGTTTTCTCAGCTCTCAAAGCAGCTTTCTCGTTGTTATTCATTATCGACTCTCCCATTTCCATCCTAGCCTGGAACTCCCTCTCTTATCGGCTCAAAATCAGAGAGAGCATTGTTCTTTCCGAATTCTGAGCACTGCTAAAATCCCGCCCGCTCCTCCTACCAGCTTCCCCGATTCATTTCGCAGCCCTCTAAACCGACGTCACCTAACACATGCGCGAACCAACTCATTTCCATCCTTATTTAGTGGTCAAAGCTGGGGCCCAGGAGTTCTCTTCTTGACAGTGAGCTCCCTGTGGAGAGCATACACATCACTAAGCTCTGCTCTATTGTACTCTTCCAAGCATAGCTTAGTGGGAGTCAGGTGACTTGGGTTCTAATCCTGCCTCTGTCCCTTTGCTGTTGTGGGACCTTGGACAAGTCGCTTCACTTCTCTGGGCCTCAGTTTCCTCAGCTGTAAAATGGCACCCAATAATTGCATATTCATCTTTCCATTCTTTCTTTCCTTCTAGAAGGGGCAGGCAATGTGTCTGTTATGGTGTTCTAAAGTAGATAGAGCAAGGACTTGAGAGTCAGAAGAAGTCAGAACGACTGGGCTTCTAATTCCGGCTCCACCTCCAATCTCTATGTGACCCAGGGCAAGCCATTCAACTTCTCTGAGTCTCAGTTACCTCATTTGTAAAATGGGGGTTAAGACTGTGAGCACCATATTGAACAAAGACTGTATCCAACCTTCTTAAC
The DNA here is from genome assembly GCF_015852505.1 of Tachyglossus aculeatus. Lineage (NCBI taxonomy): Eukaryota > Metazoa > Chordata > Mammalia > Monotremata > Tachyglossidae > Tachyglossus > Tachyglossus aculeatus. The sequence continues at coordinate 4,221,222 of NW_024044831.1, read as the reverse complement.
TTGTATTTACCCCAGCTCTTAGGAGAGTGCTTGGGACAGAGTAAGACCTTAGCCAGTACTGCTATTATTACTCTCCAAGTGCTTAGTGCATACACTAAGCACTCAATCAATATGATTTAAGATTAAGTGATTGATAGTAAATTAGACTGTGTGAACCTAGCCCAGTAGTCTGGAAAGCCCATGACGGTAGGGATTCCAACCTTTCCCATTATTTGTCTTCTCCCAATATTTGGGAAGAACTCTTACAGGGAAGAATTGTTGATAGTACCAGTGGCTGTCCAAAGCTGGTCACCCTCTCTCGGCCCTGCCTGTCATTGACCCTCTGCAAGGGATTCTGGGACCCACTGCAGGCCAAGGTGACTGTCCAGTATGCTGACGCTGTGCCGGAGCACTGTAGCCCGGAGGGTAGTTGGCATGGTACAAAGGTTTGAATAGGAAGGAGGAGAGGTGTGTGATGGTAGGGGGTTACTGAACCGGAAAACACCTCCCCTCCTGCTAGCACCCGTGCCCCGCTGGGCTCCACGGCCTGGGTCTGAACCCCAACTTCGGCCCCAGACTGGCTCTATCTCTTCCTTCCTCATCCTCGTCCCCCCCACCCCTCCATCTCACTCACCCCAGGTCACTCACCGGAGCAGCGTGGGGCTGGGTGTCACTGACCTCTACAGGGCTGGGCTGGTCCCCTCTTTCCCCTCAGACTCATGGGTTTGGTCAGCCAAGAAGGAACAGAGAGGAGCCCTCGATCCCTCTCTGCTCTGCCTCAGACCACGAGAAGCTTTCCAGACGGGCTCTCGTTGCGGTAGATAAAGCAGGAGCTGAGGGAACCTTGCGATTTGAACGGACCAAGCACTCTATGGTCACGTGGTTCCCGAAGCTCCTGGGAGACAAACGCCCGGTCCCTGCAGCATCAGCGGTGGTGCCGGCCCCCGGGTTCCCATGGGAATAGCGGCATCTGCATCCCAGCGTCCCAACGGCTCCTGTTTCCAATCACCGTTTTTAGCCACTGTGAATGGTTTCACCTTTGTCTAATTCACAACCTGAGACACTCAATCTGTCAGTCAATCAGCCCACTGTAACTTTTTCTTCTGGCCTTTGGGAAGGGCTTATTATTTATCAGGCACGATACTAGGTGCTGGAGTAGATACAAGATAATTCATCCATTCAATCATATTTATTGAGCGCTTACTGTGTGCAGAGCACTGTACTAAGCACTTGGGAAGTACAAGCTAATCAGATTGGACCGAGTCAGTGTCCCCCGTGGGGCTCACATCACAATTCCCATTTTACAGATGTGGAAACTGAGGCCCAGAGAAGTGAAATCGCTTGCCCAAGGTCACCCAGCAGACGAGTGGTGGAGCCGGGAGTAGAATCCAGGTCCTTCCGTACTCTCTCCAATAGGCCGCACTGTCTTTCCTGCATTTCTGGGATCAAGATACCCAGTCTCTTTACCTGAGCGGGGCTTAATTGGAGCGAAGGCCAGGCAGCTTCCCTGAGAATCTATGGAAAATCTATTTTGGAACCAGGTGATTCCTTTTTCCAGATTGCACTTATTATCCGGTAGCTCTGAATAATCAAAAACCGGCAGACTACCAGAAAGGTGAACCCTAACACCATTTGCCAGTACAATAACAGAGGCGATTTTTCTTTCACATTGAATATAAAACTCAACAGGATGGACGGTCGCACATAAAAGAGGCCATAGAGAACAACCAGGGCTACTACCCTCTTGGCCGCCCTGCCCTTGGGCATCGCCTTGGGGGAGCATCCGGGGCGGTGGAGGTGGCAGGGCCGGTCTTGGTTGTCTGTACAGGATAAACACCAAGTAGCGGCTGGGATTAGAACAAAGGACCTTCTGAGTCCCAGGCCCGGGTTCTACTCTGTTGTATGACCTGGGGTAAGTCTCTGAACTTCTCTGGGTCTCAGTTACCTCATCTGTGAAGTGGGGATGGAGACTGTGAGCCCCACGTGTGACAACCTGATTACCTTGTGTCTACCCCAGTGCCTGGCACATAGTAAGCACTTAACAATTATTATTATTATTATTATTATTATTATTATTATTATTATTATTATTATTATTATTATTATTATTATTATTATAAGATGCCTTTGGTAAGACATGGAAAAATCAGAAGAGCAGCCTGCAGGTTTCAGAAATGTCACAGGCCTTACTAAGTGTGGTATTTGTTAATCTCTTACTAGGCGTCAGACACTGTACTAAGCACTGAGGTAGAAACAAGCTCTATTTATTTTACTTGTACATATTTATTCTATTTATTTTAGTTAATTTATGTTTTGTTTTGTTGTCTGTCTCCCCCTTCTAGACTGTGAGCCCGCTGTTGGGTAGGGACCGTCTCTATATGGTGCCAACCTGTACTTCCTAAGCCCTTAGTACAGCGCTCTGAACACAGTAAGCACTCAATAAACACGATTGAATGAATGAATGAATGAATGAATGAATGAATGAAAGAACAAGCTGGATGGAAACAGTTCACATCCCAGATGGGGCTCACAGTCTTCATCCCCATTTTACAGATGAGATAAATAGAGGCCTAGAGAAGTAAAGCGGCTAGCCTAAGATCACTTAACAGACGTGTGGCCGAGCCGGGATTAGAATCCAAGTCCTTCTGAGCCGCAGCTGTGGGCTCTAACCATTAAGTTTTGCTGTTCCCCCCCCCAGTTTGGGGAGGACCCGTGACCTGAAACAGGTAGGTAGCCCAGTTGGCCTGGGGCCAGAGATCTGCAGAGCCTTAATGAGGCTCCCCGGTGCAGACTCAGGACTGGCCCTATTTGTGGGACCCTCCCAAGGGCCCCCCACCCCCGGGGCTGTTTGGTGGACAAGACCGGTCCTGTCAGAGAACAGTACTGCCCCTGGGGGAGAGTCCTTCATGGTAAAATCAAGTTATTTTCCTGTCCTCCACCTGAAAGAGCCAGGATTGACGGACCTAAGACCAACCGATTGGTGAGGAAAAGGGGAAAGCAGCGGAGACCAGAAGCCTCAAAGCTACAGCAGGTAAGCGAGGTTAAACATTGTCGATAGTATTTATTGATTGCCTAGTGTGTGCAGAGTACTGTAATAAGCGTTTGGGAGAGTACAATAGAACAGATTGGTAGGCACATTCCCTGCCCGCAACGAGTTTACAATCTGGAGAGTGAATCTGAAGGGTGAGAGGTTGATGAGTTGGTTATGATATGTATCGTGTTGGGTGGTTATTCAAGCAGCCTAGCCCAGTGGAAAGAGCCCAGGCCTGGAAGCTGGGAGACTTGGATTCTATTCCCTTCTCCACCACTTGTCTGCTGTGGAACCTTGGATAAGTCACATCACTTCACATCTCTGTGCCTCGGTTCCCTCTTCTGTAAAAGCAGTTTGAGGTTGGTAGGAAGGAATGTGGGAGTTGATAAGGGGTAGCCGGCTTTTAGAAGAGGTGAGATTCTAGGGAGACCGACGTCTGGTGGATTTTTGAGGGACGGGACTTTAAAATTACGGACACTGTGAGCCTGGAGATGTAGGAGAGAGGATTAAAAGGGAAGTACAATTAGGCAGTTAGCTTGCACGGAACAAAGAGAGAGAAGAGAAATGATATGTAATAATAATTGTGGTATTTTATGAAGCGGTTACCGGGTACCAAGCACTACCGTAGATATAGATAGTCAGATCAGACAGACTCCGTGCCAGATGGAGCTCAGACCCCAAAAGGGAGGGAGAACACGTATTGATCAACATTTTACAGATGAGGAAACTGAGGTATGGAGAACTTGGGTGAGTTGTTCAAGGTCATACAACAAACAAACAAGCGGCCGTGCCAGGATTGGAACCTAGGTTCTCTGACTCCCAGGACCTGACCATCCTAATTGGGTTTGACATTTCAAAAAAATGAACTATTAAACAGTGGAGAAGGATAAGGACAGAGGCAATTCATTCAATCGTATTGATCGAGTGCTTACTGTGTGCAAAGCACTGTACTAAGCGCTTGGGAGAGCACAGTACAACAACAAAAGACACATTTCCTGTCCACAACAAACTCACAGTCTAGAGGCAATGTGGCGGAGGGCTGATACAATAAGCGTAATGGCTACATAATGAGAGCTTGGAATAGGGTGGTAATTCTTTGGGTGAGGAGAGATTCTGGGAATTGTTGAAGAGAGGCAAGGTTTATCGGGAAATTGTATTTCAATTTCCTCCCTGAATGAGGATCAGGGAGGACTCCAGGTTTTGGGGACAGAGAGAACCGGTGTCATTTTCAGAAAGGGGAAAGTTAGATATGGGGACGGGCTGAAATGAGTAGCGGGGTGGAAGATGAGTACCTTGGTTTTAAAACAGAAGCAGTGTTACCTAGTGGAAAGAGCCCAGGCCTGGGTGTCAGAGGACCTGGGTTCTTATTCCTGCTCTTCCAATTGCTGACTGTGTGACCTTGGGCAAGTCACTTCACTTCTCTGTGTCTTAGTTCTCCTTTTGTCCCTTCTATTTAGACTGTGGGCCCCTTGTAGGCCAAGGACTGTGTCCAACATAATTAAGTTTTATCTAGCCCAACGTTTAGAAGAGCATCTGACACATAGTAAATTCTTAACAAATACCACTAAAAATGTCAAGTAGGAAGTAGCTGGCTATTCAAGTGGAGGAGTTTGGAGCCAAGAGAGGTGGGATTGGGGAGACAGATGAGGAATTCTACTACCCAGGTATTTCTCGTGATTTTCTTGGTGGGAACAGAAACGGCCCTGTTGACTGTCAGGTCCCACGACTGGTTCGTGGCCATCATCTGCCCCTGCGCTATGACACCATCATATACCACAGGGCCTGGGCCTCCATGCTGGCCTCCTCCTGGCTCAACAGCGGTCTGAACGCCTCCCTCTACACCACCAGCTTCTTCTCCCTATCCTTCTGTGGCCCCAACGTCGTCTACCAGTTCTTCTGCGACGACCCCAGTTGCTGAGGTTTGCCCGCTCCCCTAGCCAAGGCGCCAAAACCCTGAGTTTAGCCACGACCGTCATATTACCCTTTTTCTGTTTCGTGCTCATCGAGGTCTCGTATGCACGCATCTTCTGGGCCGTGCTGAGGATGCTGGCCGCAGACGGCCGGGCCAAAGCCACCTACCTGCCCCACCTCTCCATCGACACCCTTTTCATCACTTCCGGCTCCTCTGCCTACCTGAAGCGGATATCTGATTCCTCCTCGGTGCTGGACCTGCTGGTGTCCGTGTTCTACTTTGTGGTGCCCCCCAGCCTCAGGCCCCTCATCTACAGCCTGTGTAGCCAGGGCGTGAAGGCCGCCATGGAAACCCTTTAAGGGCAGAAGCCGCCCCAGGGAATTTTCCTTTAGATTGTCAGCTCCTTGGGAGCAAGCCTGCTGTCGACGGACGATGCTCTGGCATAAAAATGATAATAATTAATAATTACGGTATTTGTTAAATGCTTACTGTGTGCCAAGCACTCTTCTAAGCGCTCGGGTAGGTACAAGGTAATCAGGTTGTCCCACGTGGGACTCACCATCTTAATCCCCATTGTACAGATTAGGTCACTGAGGCACAGAGAAGTTACGTGGCTTGTGCAAGGTCAGGCAGCAGACAGGTGATGGAGTCAGGATTAGGACTGACGTCCTCTGACTCCCAAGCTCGGGCTCTTTCCGCTAAGCCACGCTGCTTCTCATGAAATTCATTCATTCGGTCATATTTATGGAGCACTTACTGTTTACAGAGCACTGTATTAAGTGCTTGGAAAATGCAATTGTGCATCAGAGACAAACCCTGCCCAACAACGGTCTCTTCACCTCAATAGATTTCCAGGGAGCCTTGATGAACCTTGGGCAAGTCACTTCACTTCTCCATGCCTCAGTTACCTCATCTGTAAAATACGAATGAAAACGGTGAGCCCCTTGGGACACGGACTGTGTCCAACTGTATCGTCTGGTATTTATCGCAGCACTTAGTACAGTGCCTGGCACATAGTAAGCGCTTACAGATATCATTACAAGAAATATATTGCACATTAAAAGTACCTTTTCCACTCTAAGCCATCAGGGCATTATTGAGCAGGGACCAGACACTGAGATTTCTTCTCTGTTTTCCGGCAGCTTTTTGAGTCCCGACGAGAGGTGGAAATTATGATTCTTTGGAAAGAAGAGCAGTCTTGCAGTCCGCAGAGTTCAGAAGGAATCAGGAAGGGAGCGGATTTGTTCATGGGCTGCAAAAGCAGAAATCCATCTGTTAATTGTATGTACTGAGCTCTTACTTCACTCAACTAAGATCTTGGAAGAGTACAATATAAGAGAATTGATAGACATGTTTCCTTCCCACAAACAAGAGCCTAGTGGAAATAATATATTCATTCATTCAATCGTATTTATAGAGCGCTTACTGTGTGCAGAGTACTCTACTAAGCGCTTGGGAAGTACAAGTCAGCAACATATAGAGATGGTCCCCTACCCGACAACGGGCTCACAGTCTAGAAGGGGGAGGCAGATAACTAAACAAAACATGTAAACGCTGTCAAAACCGTCAGAATAAATAGAAGTATAGCTATATGCACATCATTAACAAAATTAATAGAATAGTTAATATGTACAGGTAAAATATAGAGTAATGACTCTGTACAAATATATACAAGTGTTGTGGAGAAGGGAAGGAGGTAGGGTGCCGGGGGGGGGGTGGTTGGGGGCTGGATGGGGAGGAGGAAAGGAAAAAGGGAGCTCAGTCTCGGAGTCCGAATAGCCTTGGGAGTCTGAATCAGTCAGTCAGATATATTGAGTGCTCACTGTACTAAATGATAGGGAGAGTCCAATGTAACAGCAAACAGACACTTTCCCTGCCAGACCTGGGTCCTAATTCTGGCTCCACGACTTGTCTGCTGGGTGGTCTTGGGGAAGTCAGTTAACTTCTCTGTGCCACGATTTCCTCACTTGTAGAACAGGGATTCAATGCCTCTCCTCCTTCCCCCTTAGACTGTGAGCTCCCCTGTAGGGGGAGAGGGATGGTGTTTGACCTGATTACAGTGTATCTACCCCAATGCTCAGCACAGTGCTTGGCTCAGAGAAAATGCTTAACCAACACATTTATTATCTTTCCTGAAATCAAAACCCTTGTTGTGCCAGTCTTTTGCTTACCGATCTTCATGACTCAGGAGCAGCATGGTGCAGTGGATAGAGCACATGCCTGAGAGTCAGAGGGTCCTAGCATCTAATTCCTGCTCTGCCACTTGTCTGCTGTGTGACCTTGGACAAGTAACTTCAGTTCTCTGTGCTTCTGTTACCTCATCTGTAAAGTGGGGATTAAGACTGTGAGCCCCACATGGGACAGGGACTGTGTCTAATCCTATTTGCTTGTATCCACCCCAGCACTTAGTACAGTACTTGGCACATAGTAAGCGCTTAACAAATACCATCATTATTATTATGACCAATGATCATTAACCTATTGTTGACCTCCCACATTCCACCTCTTGCAAATGGGTCACATGTTCTTGGGGGACAGAGGTAGGGATTTTTAAAATATTATTTATTAGGTGCTCACTATGTTTCAAACACTCTTCTTAGAGCTTGGATAGATATGAGTCAATTAGGTTGGACACAATCTCTAGCCCACATGGGGCTCACAGTCTAAATAGATGGAAGAACGGGAGAAATGAAGCACAGAGAAGTGAAGTGACTTGCTCAAGGTCACACAGCAGACAAATGACAGAGCTGGGATTTCTAACCCAGGTCCTCTGTCACCCAGGCCTGGGCTCTTTCCACTAGGTCATGCTGCTTTTCTTGGTAAAACCTCAAGAAAGGCAATGACTATCAAATCCACATTGACACAAGAGTCATTCGTGCCCACCTATTAGGAAACATTTCTAGCCACTCACAGATTTATTTCAAAAGAATGCACTGAGGTAGGGCTGAGACCAAAATTTCAATTGTTTTCAATTTTCAGGATTGAGAACAGATTGAGGAAGTGCAAATGAACTGCTATCTCTCTGTCATTGAAACTTTAGTTCATTAATCAAATCACCTGTAAATAAGGCACATAAAATAATTGAACAGGTCGGTCCTGTAAATAATATTATTATTATCATCATTAATAAGAATAGTAATATGTACTATTTACCAGAGCTTAGGACAGTGCTTGACATATAGTAAGTGCTCAACAAATAACGTGAAAAAATTATCTGACACTTACTATGAGCTAAGCTCTGGGATACATGCATGGTTATGAGATTGGAAATAGTCCCTGGCTCATACGGGGTTCACAAAGTCCCCCATTTTACAGATGAAGAAACTGTGGCCCAGTAAGGGAAAATGACTTGCCTAAAGTCACACAGTAGACCAGAAACTTGAACAAGGGTCTCTTGAATCTCATGGCCACTAGGCACCCCTATCAATAAATCAATGAATCAGTGGTATTTATTGAGTGCTTACTGTGTGCAGAGCACTGTACTAATTACTCGGGAAAGTCCAGTGGAACAGAATTCCTACTATTCTCTGTCCTACTGTTTCTGCATTTTCATTGATTCTCACACCCTAACAGGTATTTCCAGGATATTCTCCTCGATAGCTACATTTTTAATAATGATGATAATGATGGAATTTGTTAAGCGCTTAATATGTACTAAGCACTGTTGAAGCACTGATCATTTTACTGATCATTTACTGATCATTTTGCCGCTAAGCATCATTTTACCGAATGATGACCTATAATAACCTCTTCCAGGCTTACCTACTGTAATCAGTCAATGATCAATGATATTTATTGACCATTTATTGTGCGCAGAACACTGTAATAAGCAATTGGGAAAGTACAATACAACAAAGATGGTAGACACGTTCCCACAACAAGCTAAGAATCTTCAGGACAAGACAGGCATAAAAATAAACTGCAGAAAGGGGAAATAGTAGTGTATTAAGGGTATTTGTAGTAATCAATTAATCATATATATTGAACACTTACTGTGTGAAGAGCACTGTACTAAGCTCTTGGGAGAGCACAATAAAGCAGAGTTGGTAGAAATATTCCCTGCCCACACAGAGCTTACAATCCAAAGGGGGAGAGAGACATTAATCTATCCATCAATGGCATTTATTGAATGATTACTGTGTGCAAAGCACTGGACTAAGCACTTAGGAGAATACAATATAACAGACACGTTTCCTGTCCGCAAGGAGCCTGCAGTCTAAACGGGGAAGCAGGCTTTAATCATATTGAAGGTGGGAAAGTTGATGAACACACATCCTGTAGCATAGAGTGTCTCATCAATGGATACATACGTCTCTGAGTGTAATTCAGGATATGAAGCTTAGGATTCCTTGGATATTTGCCCCCGGGAGTATTTTAGAGAAGCAACCTGGCCTTGGAGTCAGAGGACCTGGGTTCTAATCCTGACTCTGCTACTTATGGGCAGTGTGACCTTAGGCAACTCACTCTCCGCACCTCAGTTCCTCGATACCAGTTATTCCTCCTACTTAGACTGTGAGCCCTATGTGGGACCTGCTTATCCTGTTCCTAACGCAGTGCTTAGTTCAGTGCTAGGCACGTGGTAAGTGCTTAACAGATACCACAGTTACTCTCACAGTCTGTTTCCTGTCCAGATATCTGTTTTCCTTCAGTGAAGAGTTGTCTGTTTTAGCTGCTACCTTTCCCGCCCTTCTCAAGAACTCTAGACCAATGTGATTCAGAATGTTAGCCCTTTTCTGAAATCTGATCTTTTCCCAGAATCCTCCTCACCGCCCCCTTCACGTCCTTGTTCCTCAGGGTGTAGATGAGCGGGTTGAGGGTGGGGGTGACCATGGTGTAGAAGATGGTCAGGAACATGTCCAAAGTCACAGAGAAGGAGCTGTTGGGCTACATGTAGACTACCGTGATGGACCCGCAGAAGACAATGACCACCAGGAGGTGGAGCCCGCAGGTGTCCAGGGCCTTCCTCCAGACCTGGGGCGACTTGATCCTCAGCATGGCCCGTGCGATGGACCCATAGGAGACCGTGATAATGCTCAAGGGCAGGAGATTCAGAACCAGAATGCCCACGAAGATCTGGATCTCATTGTCCCGGACGCCCACACAGGCCAGCTTGAGTAGGGCGGACATCTCGCAAATGACGTGGGGAAGTCGCTGGTGTCCACAGCGGGACAGGAGGAAGATGATGGTGGCCTGAATCACAGTCTCCCCGACCCCGCTCAGCCAGGCTAATCCCACCAGGGCCTGGCCGAGCTGCGGGTGCATGACAGTGGTGTAATGAAGGGGTCGGCAGACGGCGGCGTGACTGTCCAAGGCCAGGACGGCCAGAAGGACGCACTCCATCGACCACAGGACCAGGGAGACGTAGAGCTGGACCGCAAAACCGACCACGGTGATGGTCTTGGAGGGCCACCGGTGGTTCCATAGAAGTAGGGGGTGGTGAAGCAGAGGTCCACGGGGGGGGAGGTGAGACAGGAAGACGTACATGGGCATATGGAGACGGAGATCCAGGCGGGTCACCAAAATGATGGCGGTGTTGCCCACCAGGGTTAGGAGGTAGAAGATCAAGACACCTACGAAGAGGATCTTCTCGAACTGTGTCTGAGTAGAGAAACCCACCAAGACCAAGTCTTCCCCAGAAGTGTCATTCGGCATCATCCTCGTGCTTGAAGGAAGAGCGAGGGAGGCAGGGAGGGAGAAAGGATGAGAGAAAGAGGGAGAGGGGAAGAGAAGAAGGAAGATCGAAAAAATGAGAGAGTGAGGGAGGCAGAAAGGCAGAGAGGAGGATGGAAAAAGGGAGTAGGAAAGAGAAAAAGGGGGGAAACTGAGACAGAGGGAGTGAGGGAAAGAGAGAGAAAGAGAAAAGTTTGAGAGAGAGTGAGGGAAAGAGAATTCAAGGAAGAGAAAAAGCGAGAGGGAGGAAACCAAGGGAGTGGCAGAAAAAGGTGCGCAAGTGAGAGGAAGAGAAAAATAAGAGAGTGAAGAGGAAAGCATAAAGGAGAGAAAAAGCAAGTAAGCAGGAGTGAGGGAAAGCAAGTGACAGGGAGAAAAATATGAGAGAGAGTGAGGGGGGAGAAAAGCAGGGGGAGTGAGAGAGAGCATAAGAGAGAGAAAAACTGAGAGAAATGGGAAGGAGTGAGAGGGAGAGAAAAATGGGACAGAGTGAGGGGGGAAAGCAAAGTGAGAGAGGTAAAACAAGAGATGGAGAGAGCAAGGAATAGAGAGGGAGAGGGAAAGAAAAGTTGAGAGTGGGAGAAAGAAGGCGAGAGGGAGAAAAAATGCAAGAAAGAATGAGATGGAGAGAAAAACGAGAGGGAGTGATAGAGAAAAATAGCAAGAGGATGAGAGAAAAAATGAGAGCGAGCAGGAGGAAAAAAGAGGGAAGGAGAAAAGTGCATGAAGGAGTGAAAGGGAGAGAAAAACAGGAGAGAATAAGTGAGAAACAGAACCAGAGAAAATGTAAGTAGTAGTAGTAATAATAATAATAACAATAATAATAATGGTATTTGTTAAGAGCTTATTATGTTCCAAGCACTGTTCTATGCACTAGGGTAGATGGAAGTTAAACAGCGTGTCCCACGTGGGGCTCACAGACTTCATCCCCGTTTTATAGATGATGTAACTGAGGCACAGAGAAGTTAAGTGACTTGCCCAAAGTCACCCAGCAGTAATAATAATAATGGCATTTATTAAGCGCTTACTATGTGCAAAACACTGTTCTATGCGGTGGGCACTGTTAGCATTGATGGAGCCCCCTGTGCAGGTACAGTGACATTCTGTTGTAGTAGGAATGGCATTTGTTTCACTCTTACTATATACAAAGCATTGTACTAAGGTCTAGGAGTGAAATAGGTTGGGTCCTTGGCCTCCAAGTACTCTCTGCTACTCTCCCGTCCTTACCAGCAGTATCTTCAGAGGAGCTCTCCTCCCTCCACTCAAGTGCTACTCCGGCCACCTGTGCTTCTGACCCCATTCCCTCTCATCTCATGAAATCTCTCGCTCCGTCCCTTCTCCCCTCCTTACCTTTCATCTTCAACCGCTCACTCTCCACTGGTTCCTTCCTCTCTGCCTTCAAACATGCCCATGTCTCTCCCATCATTAAAAAAACCCTCTCTTGACCCCACCTCACCTTCAGGTTATTGCCCCATCTCCCTCCTACCATTCCTTTCCAAACTCCTTGAACGACTCGTCTACATGCGCTGCCTCGAATTCCTCAACACCAACTCTCTCCTCGACCTCCTCCAGTCTGGCATCCGTCCCCTACATTCCACGGAAACTGCCCTCTGAAAGGTCACCAATGACCTCCTGCTTGCCAATTTCCAACGGCTCATACTCTATCCTAATCCTCATCGACCTCTCAGCTGCCTTCGACACTGTGGACCACCCCCTTCTCCTCAACACGCTATGCAACCTTGGCTTCACTGACTCCGTCCTCTCCTGGTTCTCCTCTTATCTCTCCAGTCGTTCATTCTAGGCTCCTACTAGGCTCCTCCTACCCCTCCCATCCCCTTACTGTGGGGGTTCCTCAAGGTTCAGTTCTTGGTCCCTTTCTGTTCTCGATCTACACTCACTCCCTTGGTGAGCTCATTCACTCCCACAGCTTCAACAATCATCTCTACGCTGATGACACCTAAATCTACATATCTGCCCCTGCCCTCTCCCCCACTCTCCAGGCTCGGATCTCCTCCTGACTTCAGGGGATCTCCATCTGGATGTCTGCCCGCCACCTAAAACTCAACATGTCCAAGACTGAACTCCTTGTCTTCGCCCCCAAACCCTGCCCTCTCTTTGACTTTCCCATCACTGTTGACGGCACTACCAGCCTTCCCGTCTCACAAGCCCGCAACCTTGGTGTCATCCTCGAATCCGCTCTCTCGTTCACCCCTCACATCCGAGCCATCACCAAAACCTGCTGGTCTCACCTCCGCAACATTGCCAAGATCCGCCCTTTCCTCTCCATCCAAACCGCTACCCTGCTTGTTCAAGCTCTCATCCTATCCCGTCTGGACTACTGTATCAGCCTCCGCTCCGATCTCCCATCCTCTTGTCTCTCCCCACTTCAATCCATACTTCATGCCGCTGACCAGATTGTCTTTGTCCAGAAACGCTCTGGGCTTGTTACTCTCCTCTTCAAAAATGTCCAGTGGCTACTACTCAACCTACGCATCAGGCAGAAATTCCTCACCGTCAGCTTCAAGGCTCTCCATCACCTCGCCCCCTCCTACCTCACCTCCCTTCTCTCCTTCTACAGCCCAGTCCACACCCTCCACTCCTCTGCCGCCAATCCCCTCACCGTGCCTCGTTCTCGCCTGTCCCGCCATCGACCCCCGGCTCACATCATCCCCCTGGCCTGGAATGCCCTCCTACCGCACAACAGCCAAGCTAGCTCTCTTCCCCCTTCATGGCCCTACTGAGAGCTCACCTCCTCCAGGAGGCCTTCCCAGACTGAGCCCCCTCCTTCCTCTCCTCCTCCTCCCCCTCTGCCTTACCTCCTTCCCTTACCCACAGCACCTGTATATATGTATATATGTTTGTTCGTATTTATTACTCTATTTATTTATTTATTCTACTTGTACATATCTATTCTATTTATTTTATTTTGTTAATATGTTTTGTTTTGTTCTCTGTCTCCCCCTTCTAGACTGTGAGCCCACTGTTGGATAGGGACCGTCTCTATATGTTGCCAACTTGTACTTCCCAAGCGCTTCGTACAGTTCTCTACACACAGTAAGCGCTCAAAAAATGCGATTGATTGATTGATTATCATCATTACTATGTAATTATTCAGAGCTTTGATTCAGAGCTTTGAACAGTGCTTGGCACATAGTAAGCGCTTAACAAATACCATGATCATCATCATGCCTTCCCTCTCCCTGACGTTCCCGTCAATGTAGACGGCACTACCATCCTTCCCGTCTCACAAGCCCACAACCTTGATGTTATCTTCGACACAGCTCTCTTGTTCACCCCACACTTCCAATCTGTCACCAGAACCTGCCCGTCTCACCTCCACAACATTGCCGAGATCCTCTCTTTCCTCTCCTTCCAAATCGCTACCTTGCTGGTTCAGTCTCTCATCCTATCCCAACCAGAGTACTGCATCAGCCTCCTCTTTGATCTCCCATCCTCCTGTCTCTCCCCACTTCAGTCTATACTTCACGCTGCTGCCCGGATCATCTTTGTGCAGAAACGCCTACAGCCATCTTCACAACCCTTCAGGAACTGGAGGCGGTGAGACTGCTTCAGCCTCCCCGTGCACCCACGTTCCGCGACTCGCAGGGAAAGGCGCTTGCCGTCATACCGGAGATGTCCATATCCAGATAAACTTCGTACCTGGGGAAGGTGGGGAAAATTCCAGCTCCAGGTACACCAGGTCAAGTTCTGAGAGTTGCTCCCATGGCCGTGTGCACGGCCGCGCCCGCGGTCACTCCCATAACGTTACCGATAATGGAAATGGCAAAGAATAAGAATGTGCATCTAGGTGATGTGGGGCTGGGGGTGGAGTAAGACGGTTTTGACACTTGTCTACTTGTTTTGTTTTGTTGTGTGTTTTCTAGACTGTGAGCCCATTGTTGGGTAGAGACCGTCTCTATATGTTGCTGACTTGTACTTCCCAGGTGCTTAGTCCAGTACTCTGCACACAGTAAGCTCTCAATAAATGCTATGAATGAATGAATGAATGAAAGGTAAGTCCAGCAAGCTGCACCTACCACCTATCATTGATCATTCGATTGATTTATTGAGCTTTTAATGTGTGCAGAGCACTCTACTAACCGTTTGGGAGAGTAATAATAATACTACTAACAATAATTATAATAATACAATTATAATATCATATGATGATCATATAATAATATAATAATTATAATAATGAGATAGTAATTATAATAATAATTATGGTATTTGTTAAGTGTTTACGATGTGTCAAGTACTGTTCTACAATATAGCAGAGTTGGTAGACATGTTTTCTGCCACAATATGTTTATAGTCTTGAGGGGGAGACAGACATAAACATAAATACATCAATTCTGGATGTAATTCATGAATTGTAATTTGGTATATAATATAATACAATATAATGTACTATAAGATAATGAATCTGTGGATATAATACACTTAGATTTCCACCCTTTATTTGCTCCTCCCTCAGCCCCACAGCATTTATGTGCATAGATGTAATTTATATGATTATACCAATGTCTGTCTCCCCCTCTGGAGCTCCTTGTCGGTAGGGAATGTGTCCAACCAACTCTGTTACACTGTACTCTCCTCAGGAGGCTAGTACAATGCTCTGCATACAGTAAACACTCAATAAACATGATTGATTAATTTATCGGAATGTACATAGGTGCCAACTCAACGGCACTTAATAATAATTATAATGGTTCCACCACTACATTGTAAAATTCTTTAGGGAAGGGGTCATGTCAATATGTTCTGTCTAACTTTAACAAAGGCTTAGTACAATTCTCTGCACACAGTAAGCACTCAAATATCAGTGGCTGATGTACTCTATTTTATTAATGATGTGTATATAGCTACAATTCTATTTATTCTGCTGGTATTGACACCTGTCTACTTGTTTTGTTGTGGGTTTTTTTGTCTGTCTCCCCCTTCTAGACTGTGAGCCGGTTGTTGGGTAGGGACTGTCTGTAAATGTTGCCGATTTGTTCTTCCCAAGCGCTTAGTACAGTGCCCTGCACACAGTAAGCGCTCAATAAATACAATTGCAGGAATGAATGAATGTTGGGCCATGCTAAGTGCCTATTTACTAGGCTGCTTCTCCCAGGCTGTTGGGGAACAAGTGCAGAGATCCAGACCCCACAAAACCCTAGAGCAATTGTATTCCTCTATCATGTCCTTGAAAATGTAACAGTCTAGGTTTCCAGCACTAGAATTGAAATAAAAAATCTGGGACACCTGTCGGTAAACCAACCCATCCGGTCTGAGATAGCACTTTAGAACATTTGGTGATACACACAACAACTAAATAGACCTTTTCCTCGTGTGTTCTCATGATAGACTTATGTCACATTATGTTATGTAACGGATGTGATCTATTGTACACAGAAAGACAGGGTGGTCAGTTAAGACAAGTCAGTCAAGCCCGGGCTTGGGTGTCAGAGGACATGGGTTCTAATCCCGGCTCTCCCACTTGTCAGTTTTGTGATTTGAGGAAGTCGTTTCACTTCTCCGCCTTTATCGTAACGATGGCGTACGAAGCACTGTTCTAAACCCGGGGGGATACAAGGTCTGGGGCTTGGATCGTACTCCTTTCCAGGGATTCCTCGACGGTAGACAGAGCCGGTCCGGGGAGAGGCCTCAGTCCGTAGGACCCCTCTCCCCTTTCTAATCTTCCTGGCCCCGGATACTCGGCCAGAAAGTAGTCGCCCACCAGCTTCCCCGCGGGGCTCTGCGGCGACGATCTGCTCTGGCCACCGCCGCCCCTCTCCTCGGCTGAAAGGTTGCTCTCTCTCGATTAACCGGCGGTGGAGCCCATAAAGGTGTCACAGAAGGCGAAGAAGCTGACTGAGTGACCGAGGCGACCGAGCCACCGGCCCCCGCGTCCCCAGGAATCCAGCAGAATTGCCTCCACACAACCTCATCTTCCGATCCAGCGTGCGGAGAGGCTTCGGCTGCGTTCTCAGGGTCTCCCCACATCCGGGGGTCTCCTTGGGCCGGGGTCTCCCGCCCCCACGGAGGGACCTCCTAGTGGGCTGGCGACCGGACAAGTGGCATCCGTCCTGAACCCAGCGCTCCCAGTTTGGCGTCCACGGTCTTCTCTGGAAAGTTGGGATAACTAAGGCACAGAGAATTGAAGTGATTCTCCCAAGGTCACAGAGCATACATGTGGCGGAGCCGAGATTGGAACCCGTGACCTTCGGACTCCCAGTCTGCTACTGACCCAAAGTCTCTCTTTGTGAGATGAAGCGGGTGTTTCCTTTTCTGGCACTCCTGAGAGGGATTGGGGTCGGTGCCTTGCCCGGTTGGCTGGGAGTGACCAGCTCAAGATGAGTTTCCCAGCCAAATGTGGACCTTGCTGAGCTGAAATTGGATGATCTCAAGGATGTGGGAAAGGATGGTTTCTGTGCAGGCCCCCGGGGATTCTCGGAGGAACAGGAGAAATTCCCAGACAGCAGAGTGCCCTTACCTGAACTTCTCTCAAGATAATAATAATAATAATAGCAATAATTACGGTACTTGTTAAGCACTTAACTATGTGAAGAGCACAGAGCAAAGCAGACAGGCGGCGGAGGGGGGATCAGAACCCATGTCCTCTGACTCCCAAGCCCGTGCTCTTTCTACTAAGCCACGCTGCTTCTTTATTATTATTACTACACTTGAAATGCAAGTCTCTGTCAGGTACCTGCAACTCGCCGAGATGTCTGAACCTGGAGCCAGGACCGGAACTGGGAAACTCCGGTGCCCGGATTTCTGAGCTGTCGGGGAGACTGGTGCCCTCCGGAACTCCCTGCTGGTGAGTCCTGCACGGTACCGTGGGCCGGGCAGTGTACGAAGCATTTGGGAGAGCACAATGCATTAATATGACAGACATATTCCCTGCCCACAACAAGTTTCCAGTCCAGAGGCTAGAACTGATTCCTGCCATCCTGAGGTGCTAGCCCCACCCAGGTCCAGCCTGTGTCCCCCTGGGATAAAGAGGGAGCAGTGTGGCCTGGCCGCTAGCCACTAGGCGCTAGCCGGTGCCCTCGGCCTTGGTGGGCTCGATTAACCTTACCCAGAACGGTGAGCAGCAGCCCCCACAGGCATTTGCCCCCAGCCTTTCAATTCTGCTGCTGGTCGAACATCACCTCCAGCTTCTTCCGGGCTAATTACAGCCCCATTTTCTTCTGCTCTTAGAGGACTTCTCGCCCGGACCCCTGCGGGGCGCCGGGATGTATATATGTTTGTACATATTTATTACTCTATTTATTTATTTATTTATTTATTTTACTTGTACCTATCTATTCTATTTATTTTATTTTGTTGGTATGTTTGGTTTTGTTCTCTGTCTCCCCCTTCTAGATTGTGAGCCCACTTTTGGGTAGGGACTGTCTCTATATGTTGCCAGCTTGTACTTCCCAAGCGCTTACTACAGTGCTCTGCACACAGTAAGCGCTCAATAAATACGATTGATTGATTGATTGATTGATTAATTGATTATCCGGTCTTAGAATACCACTACCAGTACCACAGGGCTTAGAATAATAATGATAATAATAATGGCATTTGTTAAGTGCTTACTAAGTGTAAAGCACTGTTCTAAGCGCTGGGGGGATACAAGGTGATCAGGTTGTCCCACATGGGGATCACAGTCTTAATGCCCATTTTACAGATAAGGCAACTGAGGCTCAGAGAAGTTAAGTGACCTGCCCAAGGACACAAAACAGACATGTGGCAGAGCGGGGATTAGAACCCATGACCTCTGACTCCCAAGCCCATGCTCTTTCCACTGAGCCACGTTGCTTCCCGTAAAGCAGTGCTCAGCACATATTAAGAGCTTAAAATACCATTATTATTATTATTATTATTATTGTTATTATTATTATTATTATTATTGTTAATGAGTGTTTACTAAGTTACTTAGTAAGTTACTAAACTTGCTAAGTGCTTACGAAGAGTACAACAATGTTTGTAGACACAATTACAGCAATCAGTAGTATTTATTGAGCACTTGCCGTGTGCAGAGCACTGTACTAAGTACTTGGGAGAGAACAGTACAAGCAAGTTGGTGGACACATTCCCTGCGCACGGGCAGCTCCAAGTCTAGAGCGCAGAGACAGTCACTAAAATAAATTACGTCTATAATAATAATGGCATTTGTTAAGCGCTTACAATGTGCAAAGCACTGTTCTAAGCGCTGGGGGATACAAGGTGATCAGGTTGTCCCAACAGTCTTAATCCGCAGTTTAGAGAGGAGGTAACTGACGCTCAGAAAAGTTAAGTGGCTTGCCCAAGGTCACACAGCAGACATGTGGTGGAGCTGGGTTTCGAACCTATGACCTCTGACTTCCAAGCCCGTGCTCTTTCCACGGAGCCACGCTGCTTCTTCCAGGTGCTGTGGAGCTGAAGGTGAGGTGATACAAATCCAAGTGCATCATTGATACAGAAGAAGGAGAGAAAGTCAGGAAAAGAGGGCTTATTTGGGGAAGGCCACCTGGAGGAGATGTAACTTTATTAATGTTTTGAAGGTGAGGAGAGTGGTGGTCTGGTGTATATGGAGAGGGAGACAGTTCCAGGCTGGGGGTGGGTCTTGGAAAAGAGGTCGGTGGTGAGATAGACGAGATTGGGGCACAGTGAGTAAGCTGATGCTAGAGGAGTGGAGTGGGAAGGTTGGCCTGTCATACAAATAACAATAATAAAAATGATTCATTCATTCAATCGTATTTATTGAGCGCTTACTGTGTGCAGAACACTGTACTAAGTGCTTGGGAAGTACAAGTCGGCAACATATAGAGGTGGTCGCTACCCAACAAGGGGTTCACAGTCTAGAAGGGGGAGAGAGACCTAAAAACAAAATATGTTGAAAGGTGTCAAAACCGTCAGAATAAATAGAATTACAGCTATGTGCACATCATTAACAAAATAGAGTAGTAAATATGTACAAGTAAAATAGAATAATAAATCTGTACAAATATATACAAGTGCTTGTGGGAAGAAGAAGGGGTGGGAAGGATGGGGAGGAGGAGAGGAAAAAGGGGGCTTAGTCTGGGAAGGCCTCCTGGAGTTGGTGAGCTCTCAGTAGGGCTTTGAAGGGAGGAAGAGAGCTAGTTTAGTGGCTGTGTGGAGGGAGGGCATTCCAGGCAAGGGGGAGGACGTGGGCCGGGGGTCGAAGGTGGGACAGGCAAGAACGAGGCCCCATGAGGAGGTGAGCGGAGGCACAGGAGCGAAGGGTGCGGGCTGGGCTGAAGAAGGGGAGAAGGGCGGTGAGGTAGGAGAGGGAGAGAGGATGGAGAGCTTTGAAGCCGACAGTGAGGAGTTTTTGCTTGAATCGTAAATTGACAGGCAACCTCTGGAGATTTTTGAGGAGGGGAGTGCCATGCCCAGATCGTTTCTGTACAAATAATAATAATAATAATAAATAATAATAATAATAATAATAGCATTTGTTAAGTGCTTACTATGTGCGAAGCACTTTTCTATGTGCTGGGGAGATACAAGGTGATCAGGTTGTGCCATTTGGGGCTAACAGTCTTAATCCTCATTTTACAGATGAGGTAACTGAGGCTCATAGAAGTTAAGTGACTTGCCCAAGGTCACACAGCAGACATATGGCGGAGCCGGGAATAGAACCCATGACCTCTGATTCCTAGGCCCGGACTCTGTCTGCTGAGCCACTACTCTGGGGAGCAGAATGAAGTGTAGACTGAAGCGGGGAGAGACAAGAGGGTGGGAGATCAGAGAAGAGGTATTTGTTAAGCGCTAATTATGTGCCAAGCACTATAAGCGCTGGGGTAGATACAAGGTAATCGGGTTGTCCCACGTGGGGCTCACAATCCTAACCCCCATTTTACAGATGAGGTAACTGAGGCCCTTTGAAGTTAAGTGACTTGCCCAAAGTCATACAGCTAATAGGTGGCAGATCCGGGATTAGAACCCACGACATTTGATTCCCAAACCCAGATAAGGTAATGTTAGGAATTGCCTAGTATCTCAGAAGGCACTGTTGCCTTTTGAGGTAAGAAGGGAAGAATAAATAATGTGTTAGTACTTACAAAGACCAAGATATTACTTGGAAAAGAATCCCACTTTACTTCTCATTTTCTACTTCCCTCTCATCCTACCAGGGTGGATAAAACCATCTTCCAGAAGGAAATGGCCAATCAGACGGAGGTTTCAGAATTCCTGGGGTCTGTGTCAAGATGGCAGCCGCCTCGTGGCTCTTTGGCACACTGAACGCCAGGATGCACACCATCGGCACCTTCTCCGTCCCCGTTTGAACGTCCAACATCCTCCCTCAGTTCTTCTGTGACATCCCTCAGCTCATCGGTCTCCTGGGACCCAGTCTAAATCTCCAGGAATTTGTGACAAAAACCGTCTCAGTCGGCTTCACCTTCGGCTATTTCCTCGCCACTGTCGTCTCGTACGTGTATATCTTCCGGGCCGTGCTGAGGATGCCGGCCGCCGAGGGACGGGCCAAAGCCTTCTTTACCTTCCCCATCTCACCGTCGTGACTTTATTCGTAGCAAATGGCGCCTTTGCCTACCTCAAGCCCGTGTCTGACTCCCCCTCGACCCTGGACCGGCTGGTGTCCGGGTTCTACACCGCGGTGCTCCCCGTCCTGAAACCCCTCATCTACAGCCTAAGGAACTGGAACATGAAGGCCGCCTTGAGGACAATGATATCGGGGAAATGCCTCTAAAATGGCGGCAGAACACCCTTCTAACCCTAATAATGGCGGGTCCCCACTCCACGGCATCGGTCCCACGGGAGTCCCCTGTGGAGAAAGATGGCAGGCCTGGTTATTGAGACCTCAGGCTCAAGGTCCTCCATGCCTAAATTGATTACCAGGCCAGCCATCTACACACAGTGGTGGCTATGGAGATTGGCTATTTGTAGTATTTGTAAAGCTCTTATTACCAATCAATCGATCATATTTATTGAGTACTTCCCCTGTGCAGAGCACTGTACTAGGCGCTTGGGAGAGTGCAGTACAACCATGAAAAGACACTCCCCGCCCACAACAAGTTTACCGTCAGGAGGGGGAGGCAGACATTACTATAAATAAACACATTACAGATCCAAACATAAGTGCAGAGGGGTGAGAGCGGGGTGAATAAAACGTACAAATCCAAGTGCAAAGGCAACACAGAAAGGAGTAGAAGAAGAGGAAATGGAGGCTTAATCGGAGAAGGGTTCCTGAGGAGAGGTGTTCTTATTAAATCTCTAAAGGTGGAGAGAGTAAGAGCTCAGAGGAGGTTCGTATTCAGTTTGTCAGAGTCTCATTCGTTATCAGAATATCTTTACAATTTAAATTCATTGTGAGCAGTGAATATGTTTGTTTACTGTATTCCACTCCCCCAAGCGTTTACTACAGTGCTTCGCACACGCCAAGCAAAGACGATTGAGTGAATTTGTGACCATGGGTATTCTCGTGGGTGAGGGAGGTAACATTAGTGGGACAGTCTGAGCCTTGCTGAACGTCAGAGATAACGTCACTTCTGGACTCCTGAGTCTTCCCCGGGACTGTTCCTCCCAGGGGAACTCCCTCCCCTCGTACCACCCAGAACAGCGGCTGCTGTCTTCGAGGAGCCCGGAGCACTGGTTTTATGCCACACTCTTTCCCGGCCCGGTCACAAATCCGCAAGAGGACACTAAGAGGAGGAACTCAGCATCCCCAACCCTGGACTGCCCCGGTGAGTCAAAATCAATCGCTCAATCCATCCATCGTAGTTATGGAGCATTTACTGGGTACAGAGAACTGTACTGATACAACTGAGTTGATAGACAGGGTCTGCGCACACACTAAGTGTTTGGGAGAGTCCAGCACTACAGAATGGGTAGACACAATGTCAGCCTTCAAGAAGCTTACAGTCTAGTGTGAGAAATAGATATTAAAATGAATTACAGATAGGGGAAGCATCAGAGTACAAGAATATGTCCATGTGTGAGAAGCAACTGAAAAGTAGTGTGGCCTAGGGGAAAGACCACATTCCTGGAAGCCAGAGGACATGGGTTCTAATTCCGGCTCCACCCCTTATTTGTTATGTGAATTTGAGCAAGTCACTTCAATTCTCTCTGCCTCAGTTACCTTATTTGTAATATGGGGATTAAGACTCTGACCCCCATGTCGAACATGGACTGCGTCCAACCCGATTATCTTGTATCTATCCCCGCATTTAGTATACTGCCTGACAGATAGTAATGTCTTACCAAATATCACCAAAAAAGGGTAGGTGGTCGGGCTAGGATTTGAATGCGGGTCCGTGCGCTTTCCATTTACGTTACACTGCATCCCAATCGCAGACCAGAATGGAATATACAGAATACAAGTCCAGGTTGTAAAGAAGGGCTAGATAAAAAGGCAAGAAGGCAGAGAAAATGGAAGGAGAAGGCTAGGTGTGAAAGGAGCGGCCAGACATGGAATGTGGGTGGCAAACCAGTCAATGTGGAAAAGATACTGGCCGCCCGAAGAAGAAAGGTCTCTGAGTTGGGAGGCGTGGATTAATAATAATTACGGTATTTCTTAAGCACTTACTATGTGTCAAGCACTATTCTAAGCGCTGGGGTAGATACAAGGTAATCAGGTTGTCCCACGTGGGGCTCACAGCCTTCAACCCTATTTTACAGATGTGGTTACTGAGGCACAGAGTAGTTAAGTGGTTGGTCAAAGGTCACACAGTAGATAAGTGGCAGAGCCGGGATTAGAAGCCCGGGCTCTTTCCATTAATCCATGCTGCTAACCTCTAGTTGAAACCGGTCGAGACCAAGCTTCCAGGATCCCAAGAAGAGGTCAAAGGACAATGAAACTAACTGAGGTTAGAATAGCCTGGAAACTCGCTGCTGGCAGGGATTGGGTCTAGAATCCAACTGCCCTCCCAGAATTGATTCCCACTGATAGGGAATATTGCGATGTTATACTTGGTGTGGTTGGGTTATGTGGGTTTCCCCCCACCTCCTCCCACCCTATTTATTCACCGTCCCTTCTGGTTGTCTGGACTCTTAGGTCTTTGCCCCCAAAGACCCTACCCCAGCCCCACAAGGATTATATCCAATTACTTACACTCTGTTGCTTCCCGTCTGTAATTCACATCAATGTCTGCCTCCCCCTTAAGATTGCAAGCCCCTTGAGATAGGGATCCTGTTTAACAAGCCTAGCGTTTTTTCCAAGGGCTTATAACAGTGCTCTGGTAGTTCTCACCAAACGGAGAAGCAGTATTGCCTAGCAGAAAGACCCTGGGCCTGGGAGTCAGAGGAACTGGGCTCTAATCCCCCTTCCATTTCATATATGCTCTGTGGCCTTGCTCAAATCACTTCTCTGTGGTTCAGTTTTCTCATCTGTAAAATGGAGATGAAGTCTGTGAACCCCATGTGAGACGGAGGCTGTTGTCCCACCTGATTAGCTTGTATCTTATACAGTCTTGACACATAGTATGTGCTTAACAAATTCCACAATTATTACTACTGCTATAATTATTATTATTATTATCATCTTCAGTGAATGAGGACAACAACACAGAGAGAAGAAAGAGTTGGTTAAGGGGGGTATCCTAGATCATAAGGAGGGAATCAAAAAGAGACTCTTGATCACAAAAATGATTCCAGATGACAGAAAAGTAGCCTCTGAGGATACACCTTAGAATCTATAAGGAGATGCTACTGGTAAAAAGAAATCATGCCAGATTTCTTCTCTTAAGTCCCTCAATCTTCAATCATCACCATCAATGGTATTTATTGAGCGCGAACTGTGTGCAGAGCACTATATTGAGTCCTTGTGGGAATACAGTATGCCAGAGAAGCAGCATGGCATAGTGGATAGAGCATGGGTCTGGGGCCATGGGTTCTAATCCCTGCTCGTCCACCTGTCTGTTGTGTAAACATGGGCAAGTCACTTCGTTTCTCGATGTCTTAGTTACCTCCTCTGCAAAATGGGAAGGGAGACTGTGAGGCCTACATGCGACAGGGGCTGTGTCCATCTCACTATGCTTGTATCCACCCCAGCGCTTAGTACAGTACTTGACACATAGTAAGTGCTAAAAGAATACCATTATTTTTATTATTTTCATTGTAATATAACAGAGTTGGTAGACACTTTCCCTACCCACAAGAAGCAAAAAGTCTAGAGAGGGAGACAAGCATCTAAATAATCTAAATAAATAACTTACAATATACAATTCATAATTTCTAAATATGAAGTTCTGTGGGGTTGAGAGTAGCTTGATTATCCTCATGGCAAAGCCAGGATGATTCATCCATTCGTTTATTCAATCGTATTTGACAGCACAGTAGATTTTGGGGCTTTCAGTCACGAGGTCCTTCAGAACAAAAGAGGAATCCTGCTTTCTCCAGAGGGTAAAGGGAGGCCACTTGGAAGGATTACAAATTGCCGCTCTAAAGGAGCGCAGAATGTGAAAGACACCATCTTTTGGGAACTCCTCAACAAGAGAGTGATGTCTCCTCCCGGCTGCAACCAGCAATCAATCAGTGGGATTTATTGAGCCTTTACTGTATGCAGGGCACTGGACTAAGCTCTGGGAGAGTACAATATAACAGAGGTGGGAGATTATTTCCCTGACCACAATGAGTTTACAGACCAGAGGGGGAGACAGCCTTTAAATAATCCATCAGTGGTAGTTACTGAACGCTTCTTATATGCAGAGCTCTGTGGCTCCCTGGAAAGAGCACGGGCTTGGGAGCCGGAGATCATGGGTTACAATCCCGGCTCTGCCACTTGTCAGCTGTGTGACTTTGGGCAAGTCACTGAACTTCTCTGAGCCTCGGTTACCTCATCTGTAAAATGGGGATTAAGACTGTGAGTCCCACGTGGGATAACCTGATCACCTTGTATCTCCCCAGCGCTTAGAACAGTGCTTCGCACATAGTAAGCGCTTAACAAATGCCATTGTTATTGTTATTATTATTACTATGAGCTCGGAAGAGTGAAATATAACAGACAAGAAACAGGTTGCCTGACCACAACGAGCTTGTGGTCTAGTGACAGAAGGGCTGAACAGCAAAAAGGAGAAACTTTTATGTCTTGGAGAAATCGCCTGTTTCCATCCATTGGTAAGTGCCAACGTGCGTCAGGAAATCCATTTCAGTGACCTTCAGCTGTTTCATTGTTCATATGAGTTCCTGCCTGATCCTTGTCTTCCTGTAGCTTGTTAAGCACTTACTATATTGCAGGCACAGGGCTAGACTTTGGGGTAGATACAAAATTGAACAAAGTCCATGTTCCAGATTGGCCTCACAGTCTAAATTGGAGGGGGAACAGGTATTTTTATAGGTACTTGTTAAGCACTTAGTGTGTGCCTTGTAATAATAATAACAATAATAATAATTATGGTATTGGTTATGCGCTTACTAGGTGCCAAGCACTGCACTGAGCACTGGACCTGTTCTAAGTGATGGAGTTAATATAATATTGGACATAGCCCAGTCCCACATGGAGCTCACAATTCTAAGTAGAACGGAGAACCGGTAATTTTTTTTTACTGTTACTTGTTAAGCATTTAGGTACGTGCCTAGTACTGTTCTTAAGCACTGGGGGAGATACAAGATAACAATAATGGTATTTGTTAGCATTTATTATATGCCAAGCACTGTTCTAAGCACTGGGGTAGATACAAGGTAGTCAAGTTGTCCCATGTGGAGCTCACAGTCTTAATCTCCCCATTACAGATGAGGTAACTGAGGCACAGAGAAGTTAAGTGGCTTGCCCAAGATCACACAGAGACAAGTGGCAGAAGCAGAATTAGAGCCTACATCTTCTGGCTCCCAAGCCTGTGCTCTTTCCACTAAGCCATGCTGCTTCTTTAATAACCAGATTGGACATAGAACCTCTCCCACATAGTGCTCGCAGTTTACGTAGTGAAAAGAAAAGGTCATTAATCACTATTTGCAAATGAAGTAACTGAGGCCAGAGAAGATATGTGACTGACCCAAGATCTCATAGCAGGCCACACTGCAAGATAGATTCAGAGATATAATTAAAACTCTGTCTCGGTCTAAGTATCTCCTTGAATTTTGTTTGGTCTCTGTTTGGTCAACTATCATCTCTACGCTGATGACACCCAGATCTACATCTCTGCCCCTGCTCTCTCTCCCTCTCTCCAGGCTCGCATCTCCTCCTGCCTTCAGGACATCTCCATCTGGATGTTTGCCCGCCACCTAAAACTCAACCTCTCCAAGACTGAACTCCTTGACTTCCCTCCCAAACCCTGTCCTCTCCCTGACTTTTCCATCTCTGTTAACGGCACTACCATCCTTCCTGTTTCACAAGCCCGCAACCTTGGTGTCATCCTCGACTCCGCTCTCTCATTCACCCCTCACATCCAAGCCATCACCAAAACCTGCCGGTATAAGCTCCGCAACATTGCCAAGATCCGCCCTTTCCTCTCCATCCAAATCGCTACCCTGCTCGTTCAAGTTCTCATGCTATCCCGTCTGGACTACTGCATCAGCCTTCTCTCTGATCTCCCATCCTCGTGTCTCTCCCCACTTCAATCCATACTTAATGCTTCTGCACGGATTTTCTTTGTCCAGAAACGCTCTGGGCATGTTACTCCCCTCCTCAAAAATCTCCAGTGGCTACCAATCAATCTGCGCATGAGGCAGAAACTCCTCACCCTCGGCTTCAAGGCTCTCCATCACCTCGCCCCCTCCTACCTCACCTCCCTTCTCTCCTTCTACAGTCCAGCCTGCACCCTCCGCTCCTCTGCCGCTAATCTCCTCACCGTGCCTCGTTCTCAAATGTCCCGCCATCGGCCCCAGGCCCATGTCATCACCCGAGCCTGGAATGCCCTCCCTCTGCCTATCCGCCAAGCTAGCTTTCTGCCTCCCTTCAAGGCCCTACTGAGAGCTCACATCCTCCAGGAGGCCTTCCTAGACTGAGCCCCTTCCTTCCTCTCCCCCTCGTCCCCCTCTCCATCCCCCCATCTTACCTCCTTCCCTTCCCCACAGCACCTGTATATATGTATATATGTTTGTACATATTTATTACTCTATTTATTTATTTATTTATTTTACTTGTACATATCTATTCTATTTATTTTATTTTGTTAGTGTGTTTGGTTTTGTTCTCTGTCTCCCCCTTTTAGACTGTGAGCCCACTGTTGGGTAGAGACAGTCTCTATATGTTGCCAACTTGTACTTCCCAAGCGCTTAGTACAGTGCCCTGTACACAGTAAGCGCTCAATAAATGCGGTTGATTGATTGCTTCTGTCTCCCTGTCTCTGTTTCTCTGGGTCTGTCTGCCTGCCTTTATGTCACCCTACTGCTTCGTGTTTACCCTTGTGTTTATTTGGGAGAGGAGACTGGTGGTCTGTCAGATATTAAGGGAGAGGGTGTTCCAGGGCAGATAAGTTAGGGTGAGTAGATAAGAGGGGTTGCAGTATCTCAATACTTACAAATATTTAAGAACATGGAAGGTTCCCAGGAGAATAAATCAGTTTGAGTGCTTGTCTTCATTCCAGGCCAAAGGCAGAAGAAAGAGGAATCTGAGAGTTCCGATGCAACCTAACCATTTCACTTTTCCTATGTTTTTCTCGGAGTGATACTCAACTGTTTTCTTGGTACACTCAAGTAACTCGGAACACATGGCCAATCACACAGTTGTGACAGAATTCCTCCTGCTGGGTTTCTCGGAAGTCCGGGAGCTGCAGCTGGTCCACGCTGCGCTGTTCCTTCTGGTCTACCTGGCGGCTCTGATGGGAATCTACTTATAGTCGCCGTCACCGTCCTCGACCGGCGCCTCCACACCCCCATGTACTTCTTCCTCAGGAACCTGTCCCTCATCGACCTCTGCGTCATCTCTGTCACCGTCCCCAAATGCATCCTCAGATCCCTGAACAACAACTGATCCATCAATTTCAGAAGCTGTGTGGCACAGGTCTTTTTTTGCTGTTCTGTTTTGTGATTCAGAGCTGTCCATCCTCACGGCGATGTCCTATGACCGCTGCACCGCCATCTGCCGCCCCCTGTGCTATAACCTCATCATGGACCGAGAGGCCAGTGGGAAGATGGCCGCCAGGTCCTGGCTCAACGGAGGGTTTTGAGGGGCGATGTACTCAGTCGGGACGTTCATATTAAGCTTTTGTGAGTCCAACATGATCCAGGAGCTCTTCTGTGAAGTCCCGTCCTTACTGAAGATCTCCTGTTTGGAAACACAGGTTGTCATTGACATCAGTGTGACTCTGGGTATCGGCTTTTGTTTCGTCTCCTTCGTCTCCATCGTCATCGCCTACGTCCACATCTTTTCGGCCGTGCTGAGGTTCCCGTTCACCGAGAGTCGGGACAAGGTCTTCTCCACCCGCCTGCCTCACCTCGCCGTCGTCACCCCTTTTCTCTCGACTGGAATCTTCACTTACCTCAAAACCGTGTCAGACTCCCCGTCGACGCTGGACTTGCTGGTGTCCGTGTTCTACACCGTGGTGCCCCCCACCCTGAGCACGCTCATCTACAGCCTGAGGAACA
The DNA here is from genome assembly GCF_015852505.1 of Tachyglossus aculeatus. Taxonomy (NCBI): domain Eukaryota; kingdom Metazoa; phylum Chordata; class Mammalia; order Monotremata; family Tachyglossidae; genus Tachyglossus; species Tachyglossus aculeatus. The sequence goes on along the minus strand of NW_024044831.1, from coordinate 4,192,168 downwards.
GGGACATGAAGGTGGCCTTGAGGAACGTTTGTGGATGAAACCCATTTCTCTTGTCCGCTATCCCCTCTGCTTCGACCCTGAAATTGGTTTTGTACCCCTTAAACACTTTGTTGCTCACCCCAGCCCCACGATACTTGTATAGTCTCATGTTCTTCTATTTTCCCTAACGAGCTGACCTGCCACTTGTCTGCTGTGCGACCTTGGGCATGTAAACTCACTCCTCTGTGTCTCAGTTGCCTCATCTGTAAAAGTGGGATTAAGACTGTGAGCCCCATGTGGGAAAGGAACTGTGTCCATCTTAATTAAATTCTGCCTGACCCAGGGATTATTACAGTGCCTGGCACATAGTGAATGTTAAACAAATACCATTAAAAGTATATTAATGGTAAATAGATATCAAGTCATTGAGCAGACAGGTGGTGGAGCTGGGATTAATAATAATAATGATATGCATTCATTCATTGATTCAATTGTGTTTATTGAGCACTTACTCTGTTCAGAGCACAGTACTAAGCGTTTGGAAAGTACAATTTAGCACTAAAGAGAGGCAATCCCTGCCCACACAGGGCTTACAGTCTAGAAGGCTGACATTCAAAACAAGTAAACGGACATTAATATAAATTGAATTATAGATATGTACTTATACACATAAATGCTGTGGGGGCTGGGAGGTGAGTAGAGCAAAAGGAGATTGTCGAGGTGACAGGGAGGGAAGGGGGATCTGGGGAAAAGAGGGGCTTAGTCTGGGGTGATAATGATAATATTTGTAGAATTCGTTAAGTGCTTACTATGTACCAGGCACTTTACGAAGTGCTGAGATGGTTATAAGCAAATCCTTTCTAAATCACCTTGCCCCTGTATTCTTACTAAAACACAGCCTAGGCACTCTGCTCCTCTAATACCAGACTATTCACTGTACCTCGTTCTCATCTGTCTCCCCTTCAACCCCTTGTCTACATCCTGCCTCGGGCCTGGAATGCCCTCCCTCTTCGTATCCAACAGACAATTACTCTCCCCACCTTCAATGCCATAATGAAGGCGCATCCATTCCAAGAGGCCTTTCCTGATTAAACCCTCTTCTCCCACTCCCTTCTGCGTCGCCCTTGCAGTTGGATTTGCAACCTTTATTCACTCCTTCCTCTGACCACATCATCTATGCCTATATCTGTCATTTATTTATTGGCATTAAATGCCTGTCTCCCCCTCTAAACCCTTAGCTCGCTGGAGGACAGGGAACATGTCTACCAACTCTGTTATTATTGTAGTCTCCCAAAAGGCTTAGTATATTGCCTTGCACGTAGTAAGGGGCTTAATAAATATGACATTGATTGATTGCTTACTACACCCAAAATGGCCACTCTTTGTTCCATCCTAAGGGGGTTCTGTACCAGATCTTCCAAAAATGGCTTCTGGTCGTGCTTGCCACCAGAGTCTGCAGTAAAGGTCCGGAAGGGTCATACAGTGCCCATCCACTGACCTACTGCTGTTCCTTAGAACAAGACCCATGAGCAGTGCGGCCCACTTAGATTTCATTCCTACAACCATTCTCTGCTTCCTTCCTCTATCCTCCCCCTATTTTTAAAAATGGTAATTGTTAAGTGCTTACTATGTACCAAGCACTTTATTAAGCATTGGGGTAGATACAAAATAATCAGATCCCACATGGGGCTCACAGGTATTGGAATCCCCATTTTTCAGAGGAGGGAACTGAGGCACAGGGGAAGTGAAGTGACTTGCCCAATGTCGCACAACTGACTAGTGGCAGCCTTGGGTCCTCTGACTCCCAGGCCCGGACTGTTTCCATTAGGCCACGCTGCTTCTGCTGAGATACTCAGATGGTCCTAATTCCTGGCTTGAAATGAGGTTCAAATCCTCAAGGATTTTATTAATTCCAGAAAGGGAATAATGATTAGTCCGTTGATGTTGTTCTAGGAAGGCGTCCCAGAGTGGGGAACTACGCGGGGACTGGGCAGTTATTTAGGTTGTGAGGGCCAGTACTAAAGGTAGCCCACTATCCCAGCCTTCCGAGATAACCGGGCCATCAGCTGTCTCAACGCAGCCCCGGGACAGTCCTCCCACGGGGAATCCCGCAGAAAATAACCCCGCCGTCATCTGAGGGGATGGTGCTGTCACCCGGAGAGCCACGGTGGGGAGGGAGGATCCTGACAGCTCTCACACCTCGACCAGACCTTCCTACCAGCATCCAGGACCTACGATCTAAAAAGAACTGTGCTAATTGTGGGAAATGGCGTGGCTCAGTGGGAAGAGCACGGGCTTTGGAGTCAGAAGTCAGGGGTTCAAATCCCGGCTCTGCCAATTGCCAGCTGTGTGACTTTGGGCAAGTCACTTAACTTCTCTGGGCCTCAGTTACCTCATATGTAAAAAAATGGAGATTAAGAATGTGAGCCCCCCGTGGGACAACCTGATCCCCATGTAATCTCCCCAGTGCTTAGAACAGTGCTTTGCACATAGTAAGCGCTTAATAAATGTCATTATTAGTATTATTAATTGCTAAGTGTTAAGTGTATCCCAAGAACTGTTGGTGAGTGTTGTCGTAAATATAAGACTGTAAATTCTTTTTCGGCAGGGAAAACGTCTGCTAAATCTGTTGTATTTTTCCAATCACTTAGTCCAGTGCTGTGCACACAGTAAACGCTCAATAAATACCACTGATTGATTTAGTCAAGAAAATCAAATCAGAAATAGTCTGAGAGGTTACAGTAAAGAGGTTTAGATATATGCCTATATCTTTATAGCCGTATGAAGATTAGCAATATTAGTATCAATCAATCAATCAATCAGTGATATTTATTGAACACTATTATTCACAGAGCACTGTACTAAACCTGTGAAAATTATAGCCGGTAGACGCAGTTCCTGATCAAAAGAACCTTACATTCTATTAATCTCTTTCTCCCGCTCCTTATGGGCAGGGAATGTGTCTACAAATTCTGTAGCAAAATGGGGATTAAAACTGTAAGATCCACGTGGGACAATTCAATTACCTTGGATCTACCCCAGCGCTTAAAACGGTGCTTGGCACATAGTAAGTGTTTAACAAATACTATTATTATTATTATTATTATTATTTTAATTATTATTATTATTATTACCATTATGATGATGATGATGAGAAGGAGGAGGAGGAGGAAGAGGAGGCGGAGGAGAAGGATTATTATTACTATTACAGTGAGAGAAGCAGTGTGGCTTTGTGGCAAGAGTATGGACCTGGGATTCAGAAGACATGGGTTCTAATCCAGGCTTCGCCACCACTTGTCTGTTGTGTGGCCTTGGGCAAGCCACTTCTCTGTACCGCAGTTACCTCGTCCGTAAAATGGGGATAAAGACTGTGAGCCACACGGGGGCAACTCAATTACCTTGTATCTACCACAGCGCTTAGAACAGTGCTTGGCACACAGTAAGCGTTTAACAAATACCATTATTATTATTATTATCATAACTGTACAACTCGGAATTAGCAAACACGTTCTCTGCCCATAATGATCTTACAATCTCTAAGATTCGTTCTGGGTATTTTCATCGTTTTCTTTTTTCACCCCTTTATTCACCTCTCCCTCAGCCCCACAACACTTATGTTCGTATCCGTAATTTTATTTATTTATATTAATGTGTGACTCCTCCTCAAGTCTACAAACTCATTGTGGGCAGGGAACGTGTTTACAAACTGTTACAGTTTATATCGTACTCTCCCAAGGGCTCAGTACAGTGTTCAGCACATAGCAAGGACTCAATAAATATGATTGATCGATTGACTGATCTATTGTCTGCAATCAGGTTCTATTACAAGATGCCTAAAGTCATCCCGCCGGAGGTCTCCAATGTCTTTATGGTGACGGGATTCCTCCTGCTGGGATTCCTCCGAGGATCCGGGAGCTGCAGCTGGTCTACCCCGTGCCGTTCTTCCTGGTCTACCTGGCGGCCCTGACGGGGAATCTCCTCATTGTCGCCGTCACCGTCACTGCGGCAGTTTGCTCGGCTTCGCTCTGCTGCATGCTCATCATCGTCTCGTACGTGCACATCTTCCGGGCCGTGCTGAGGATACCGGCCGCCGATGGTCGGACTAAAGCCTTCTCCACCTGCCTGCCTCACCTCGTCGCCCTCATTCCCTTTGTCACGACTTGTTTCTGTGCTTTCTTGAAGCCACACTCAGACCCGTTTACTCACTACCTGGTCTTCAGGAAACTGATGTCCACATCTCCTTTGCTGTTCAGGTGCCCGGAAGCATGAGTGATATTTATCGAGCGCTTATCGTAGGCAGACGGAGAGCACATACCAAGCGCTTGGTAGAGGACAATATAATAGAGTTGAAAACCTTCCCAACCCTTAACCGCTTCTGGGAACAGAAAGTCAATTTTGCTTGGCCAGAAGCAAAAGGCTGCTGACCCTAGATTCGGTCTTCGGGACCTCCGGGGTGGACGGTGAGTAGGATATCTGCTTCGGGTGCTGAGTCTTATCCTTCCCCAGGGTCACGGGAAGGAGTCCCGACAACGGCCCGGGAGGTCAGGGTCTCAGATCCTGTATGACATCACGGCTTTGCCGTGGGGAAGAACACGAGGGAACGGCCCCCCAGAAACTGGGGTAATTAGCTACCAACCCATCTATCAATCTATCAATCGTATTTATTGAGCGCTTACTGTGTGCAGAGCACTGTACTAAGCGCTTGGGAAGTACAAGTTGGCAACATATAGAGACAGTCCCTACCCAACACTGATGCCCTAGCAAGGAGTGGGGATTGGGAGAGTGAAGAGAACTGCTCTTCTCCTTTTTCTGACTTCGATTCACAGACAAGTCCCTGACCTTCTCCTCTCTGGGACCCTGATTCCCAGAACTTTTCCTGATTTTCTCTTCTCTCGGATCCTGATTCCCAGATCTTTCCCTGATCTTTCCTCTCTCAGAACCTGATTCATGGACCCATCCCTAATCTTTTCCTGTCTTGGAACCTGATTCACGGAGCAGTTCTTGATCTTCTCCTCCCTCTACCACGATTGACAGACCGGTCCTTGATCTTCTCTTCTCTTGGACCCTGTCTCTTCTGGAAGGTCACATCTCCTCCAAGAGGCCTTCACTGATTTAGCTCTATGTACATAAGCCTTCCCATAGCAGTCATGTACATATTCGTCATTCATTTAGTCATATTAATGTGCCTCTCCCCCTCTAGAATGCAAGCTCTTTGAAGTTAGGGAATGTATCTAGCACCTCTGTGATATTGCTCTGTTGGACTCTCCCAAGCTCTTAGTACAGTGCTCTGCAGATTGTAAGTGATCAATAAATACGATTGATTGATCCCTGCCCACAATGCATTTACAGTGTAGAGGGGGAGACAGACATTAATATAGAGAAATTACAGATATGTACATAAGCTCCGTGAGGCTGACTGTGGTGTGAATAAGCATCGGGGGCATAGTGGAAAAAGCCCCCGACTTGGGAGTCAGTGGTGGTGGGTTCTAATCCTGTCTGCTTCCACTTATCAGCTGTGTGACTTTGGGCCAAGTCACTTAACTTCTCTGTGCCTCAGTTGCCTCATCTGTAAAATGGGGAGTAAAACTGTGAGCCCCACGTGGGGACAACCTGCTTACCTTGTATGTACCTCAGTGCTCAGAACAGTGCTTGGCACATCATAAGCACTTAACAAATACCATCATCATATAGGGTGCAAATTAAAGTGCAAGAGTGATGCAGAAGGGACTGGGAGAAGAGGAAATGAGAGCTCAGTCAGCGAAGATTTCTAGAAGGAGATGGGCCTTCAATAAGACAGAGAGGGCGTAGGTCCGGTGTGTAGAGGGAGGGAGTTGTTGGCAAGGGATAGGCTGTGGTTCATTCACTCATTCATTCCAATCGTATTTACGGAACACTTACTGAATGCAAAATACCGACCTAAGTGCTTCGGAGAGTATAATGTAACAGTAAACAGACTCATTCCCTGACCAAAACAACTTACATTCTAGAGGGGGAGACAGACATTAATTATCTATAAATAAAATTACAAAAATGTACATAAGTGCCATGGGGCTTGGAGGGGGGATGAATAAAAGGGAGCAAGTCAGGCGATGCAGAAGGTAGCGGGAGAAAAGGAAAGGGAGGGCTTAGTCAGGGAAGGCCTCTTGGAGGTGATGAGCCTTCAGTAAGACTTTGAGAGGGCAGGGGGTAATGGGTGAGAAAGAAACTTCCTTTCTTTGTTCCGCAAAGCCTCCACCTTGTGACTTTTGGGGGCCCAGTTGTGGCTCAAAAAGAGGAAAGGAAATGATGCTGTGGGTGATACACCACAGTAAGGTCAGGAAATGATAAGATCTCAGGTTTTTTGCATAGCACCTTTACATTTTCGTGTCAGTGATGTCATTTAATCCTCTCAAGAGGCAGGAGTCTGAAGGACCTGTGTTCTAATTCCTACTCTGCCTCTTGTCTCCCGTGTGATCTTCACTTCACATCACTTCACTTCTCAGTGCCTCAATTATCTGCAAAATTGGGAATTAAGATTGTGAGCTCCACGTGGGACAGGGACTGATTCCAACCTGATTATCCTGTAACTATCGAAACACTTAATACAGTGCTTGCCTCATAGTAAGGCAACTAACAAATACCATCATCATCATCATCATCTTTTATTCATTACATTCAATCGTATTTATTGAGCATTACTGTGTGCAGAACACTGTACTAAGCGCCTGGGAAGCACATGATCTGCAACATATAGAGACGTTCCCTACCCCAAAAATGGGCCGCACAGTCTAGAAGGGGGAGGTAGACAACAAAACAAAACATGTAGACAGGTGTCAAAATTGTCAGAAAAATTGGATTATAGCTATATGCGCATTATTACCTAAATAAATATTATAATAAATATGTACAAGTAAAATAAATAGAGTAATAAATCTGTACAAATATATACAAATGCTGTGGGGGGAGGGAAGAGGTAGGGCGGGGGGTGATGGGGAGGAAGGAGGAGAAATGGGGGCTCAGTCTTGGAAGGCCTCCTGGAGGAGGTGAGCTCTCGGTAGGGCTTCGAAGGGAGGAAGAGAACTAGCTTGGCGGGATGGGTGAAGGGAGGGCATTTCAGACCAGATGAAGGATTGGGGCCGGGGTCGAACGGTGGGACAGAAGAGAAGGAGACACAGGAGGAGGTTAGCGGCAGAGAATAAGAGGGTGTGGGCTGCGCTATAGGAGAGAACGGTGGGTGGTGAGGTAGGTGACGGGGGGGGCGAGGGGTGGACGGGAGAGCCTTGAAGCCGATAGTGAGTAGTTTTTTGCTTGATTCGTTGACAGACAACCAACTGGAGATTTTTGAGAAGGGGAGTGACATGTCCAGAGCGTTTCCGTACAAAGATAATATGGGCAGCAGAGTTGAAGTATAGACTGAAGCAGGGAGAGACAGGAGGATGGGGAGATCAGAGAGGAGGGCTGATGCAGTAATCCATTCGGAATAGGATGGAGAGATTGAACCATGCAAGGTAACGGTTTGGATGGAGAGGAAAGGGGCAGATCATGGCGATGTTGTGGGAGTGTGACGGCAGCTTTTGGTGACGGGTTGGGATGTGTGGGGTGAATGAAAGAGTGGAGTCGAGGATGACACAAGGTTGCGTGGCTTGTGAAATGAGAAGGATGGTAGTGCCATCTACAGTGACGGGAAGGTCAGGGAGGGGGACAAGGATTGGGAGGGAAGATAAAGAGCTCAGTCTTGGATATTCTGAGTTTTAGATGGCGGGCAGAATGGAGATGTCCTGAAAGCAAGAAGAGATCCTTCGATCTTATGGTCGAGCTGCTGAACGCGCTGGCGAAAATCTAAACACCATGCCAACCTCGTTTTACTTCAAGTTTATCTTTTCCTGCCTAACACTGCCCTCTTCCTCTGCCAGACAAAACAATTTCCCCTCCGTATTGACAACCATGCCCATCATTCCCGTCAACTCTTCCGTACATTTAACTCCCTTCTCAGGCCCCCTGTTCCTCCCTTCCTCCTCACCCCCCAACGATCTGGCCTCCTAATTCATTAATAAAATTAAATCATCATGTCTGAGCCTCCCCAAAGTCACTCCACACCCTTCTCCAACACCCCCGGCTCTCAACCCTCTCTGCAACTCTCCCATCCTTACCAGCAGTATCCTCAGATGAGATCTCCTCCCTCCTCTCAAGTGCTTTACTCCGGCCACCTGTGATTCTGACCCCATTCCCTCTCATCTCATGAAGTTCCCTCACTCCGTCCCTCCTCCCCTCCTTAACTTCCATCTTCAACCGTTCACTCTCCACTGGTTCCTTTCCCTCTGCCTTCAAACATGCCCACGTCTCTCACATCCTAAAAAAACCTCTCTATTGACCCCACCTCCCCTTCTAGTTATTCGGCCCCTATCTCCCTTCTACCATTCCTTTCCGAACTCCTTGAACGAATTGTCTACACGCGCTGCCTCGAATTTTTCAATGTCAACTCTCTCCTCGACCCCCTCCAATCTGGCTTCTGTCCCCTACATTCCACGGAAACTGCCCTCTCAAAGGTCACCAATGACCTCCTACCTGCCAATCCAACGGCTCCTACTCTATCCTAATCCTCCTCCACCTCTCAGCTTGCCTTCGACACTGTGGACCACCCCCTTGTCCTCAACACGCTATCCAGCGTCTCAGACTCCATCCTCTCCTGGTTTCTCCTCTTATCTCTCCAGCCGTTCATTCTCAGTCTCCTTTGCGGGCTCCTCCTCCCCACCCCATCCCCTTACTGTGGGGGTTCCCCAAGGTTCAGTGCTTGGTCCCCTTCTGTTCTCAATCTACACGCACTCCCTTGGTGACCTCATTCGCTCCCATCGGCTTTCACACTATCATCTCTACGCTGATGACACCCAGATCTACATCTCTGCGCCTGCTCTCTCCCCCCTCTCTTCAGGCTCTTGCCCCCTCCTGCTTTCAAGAAATCTCCATCTGGATGTCTTCCCGCCATCTAAAACTCAATATATCCCAAGACTGAACTCCTTATCTTGTCCAAGACTGAACTCCTTATCTTCCCTCCCAAAACCTGCACTCCCTGACTTTCCCATCACTATTGACGACACTACCATCTTTCCAGTCTCACAAACCCGCAACCTTGGTGTCCATCCGCGACTCTGTTCTCTTGTTCACACCCCTCACATCCAATCCATAACCAAAACCTGCCGGTCTCACCTCCGCAACATCACCAAGATCCTCCTTTCCCTCTCCATCCAAACTGCTACCCTGATGGTTCAATATCTCATCATATCCCGACTGGATTACTGCATCAGCCTCCTCTCTGATATCCCATCCTCCTGTCTCTCCCCACTATCAGTCAATACTTCATTGCTGCTGCCCCACTCATCTTTGTGTTAGAAACGCTCTGGGCATGTTAGTTCTCTCCTCATGAAATCTCCAGTGGCTACCAATCAATCTGCGCATCAGGCAAAAACTCCTCACTCTCGCTTCAAGGTTCTCCATCAACCCTCTCCCCCTCTTACCTCACTTCTCTTCTTTTCTTCTACATCACAGCCCGCACCCTCCACTCCTCTGCTGCTAACCTCCTCAGCTGTGCCTCGTTCTCGCCTGTCCTGCATCGACCCCCCGGCCCACGTCCTCCCCTTGGCCTGGAATGCCCTACCTCCAAACAGCTGCCAAGCTAGCTCTCTTCCTTCTCTTCAAAGTCCTAACTGAGAGCTCACCTCCTCCAGAGTGGCCTTCCAAGACTGAGCTACTCCTTCCTCTCCCCCTTCCTCCCCCTGCCTATCCCCTCCGCCTTACCTACTTCCCCTCCCCAACAGCACCTGTATTTATGTTTGTACATATTTATTACTCTATTTTACTTGTTCATAATTTACTATTCTATTTATTTATTTTGTTAATATGTTTTGTTTTGTTGTCTGTCTTTCCCTTCTAGACTCTGAGCCAGCTGTTGTTTAGGGGACCGTCTCTATATGTTTCGCCAACTTGTACTTCCAGACTGCTTAGTACAGTATTCCTGCACACAGTAAGCGCTCAATAAATAAGATTGAATGAATGAAATGAAAGAATGAATGAATGAATGAATGAATGATACGAGTCTGGAGGGAGGGAGAGATAACAGACGTGGAGATGTATATTTGAGTGTCATCAGCGTAGAGATGATAGTTGAAGCTGTGGGGAGCGAATGAGGTTCACCAAGGGAGTGGCATATAGATGGTAGAACAGAAGGGGACCCTTAAGGAACCCCTAAAGAAAGGGGGATGAGAGGGGGGAGGGATGATCTCGCGAAGGAGACTGAGAATGAACGGCCAGTGAGATAAGAGGAAGTAGCAGGAGAGGAGAGAGTCCTGTGAAACAAGGTTGGATAGCGTGTTGAGGGGAAGGGGGATGGTACACAGTGTGACCACAGCCGGGAGGTTGATAAGGATTAGGGTAGAGCAGGAGCCATTGGAGGTGGCAAGAGTATGGTCATTGGTGACCTTTGAGAGTGTAGGGGATGTAAGCCAGATTGGATGGGGGGGTCTGGAGAGAGTTTGAGTTGCGGAATTCGAGGCAAAGCTGCATGTAGACGACTCGTTCTAGGATTTTGGAAAGGAAGGGTAAGGGGAAGATAGGGCGATAAAGGGAAGGGTCAGGTGGGATCAAGAGCCTTTCTTAGGATAGAAGAGACGTGGGCATGTTTGAAGGCAGAGGGGAAGGAACAAGTGGAGAGCGAGCGGTTGAAGATGGAAGTTAAGGAGGGGGAAGAGGGAAGTGGCGATAGTTTCATAAATGAGAGAGAATGGGGTCCGAATCACGGGTGGATGGGGGTGACACTTTAGAGGAAGGAGATCTCATCTGAAGATACTGCTGGGAAAGGATGGGGAAGTAGAGGCGAAGGTTGAGAGTCGGGGGGATGGAGAAAGGGGTGGGGTGACATTGGGGATCTCAGACTTGATGGTGTTATCTTTACAAATGAAGTAGGGCGCCAGATCGTTCGGAGTGAGGGGATGACGAGGGGGAGGTACAGTTGGGCCTGAGGAGGAGTTAAATGTCCGGAACAGCTGACGTAGGTGATGGGCATGGGTGTCAGTAAGGCAAGAAAAATTGTTTTGCATGGCAGAGGGGAGGACAAAGTTAAGGCAGGAAAGGATCATCGCTGGAATCTCCTCTTGCCTCACACTCCAGTCTCCTCAAACTGTGAGTTTCAGGTGGGAAAGGGAGTCTATCCAAAGTGATTAAGTTGTCTCTGCCCCAGAACGAGCACCTCTCTCTCTCTCTCTCTCTCTCTCTCTCTCTTACACACACACACACACACACACACACACACACACACACACACACACACACACACAGGCCAAATCCAAAGGCATCACAGAGCGCCCCTGAGGCCCAGGTCCAACCCCAGAGTGCAGCCCGCAGCGGCATCTGAAGCCACTGCCGCTGCGGGACGCCTCCAGCCTCTATCCTATCGCAGCTTGGGATGGACCTTAGTGCAACGTGTTTCCTCAACACCTTGGTATTTGGGGGGGGGGGGTGCATGTTCCCTGCCCCATGCCCCCAGGTCCCGACGTCGAGACTAACAGAACGTTGTGATGGCGGCGGTTGTTCTGGATGGCAACAAAGACCCGGGCTACTAAAGAATTAGTCAAAGAGCATGTGACTGCCGAAAGTTTTAATAAAGGTTTTATTGGTAAGGCCGAAGACCGAATAGGAGGTAACGCACCCGGCGGGCTCATTTCCTTAAGGGAAAAGGCCCCAAAGACCGAATAGGGGTAACGCACCCGGCGGGCTCATTTCCTTAAGGGAAAGGGCCCCAAAGTCCGAATACGGGGGTAACGCACCCGGCAGGCTCATTTTCTTAGGGGTAAAGGCCCCGAAGACTGTATAGGGGGTAACGCACCCGGCGGGCTCATTTCCTTAAGGGAAAAGGCCCCCAGTGCCTGAAACAATGGGCTTATATACTGCGGTTGCTGATCACAGTGATTGGTAGATTTGAAAATAGTGGGGACTGGATTGGTGCAGATTTGGTACAGATTTAGTGCAGAGCTGGGCGGAGCCTATCTCCTTATTTGGTTTGGTTCCTGGACCCAGCCAGTAGGCTGCATGGTCTAAGGCCCATACCAAATATGGCAACAGGACCGCGTACATTCAAACAGTATCTGCAAACTTTCCATGGTGCATGGGGGGCCCCCATCATTCCCCCCTCAAAGACATACCACCCTTATTCCTAAGGGGTTGCTGAGAGTCGATGGTCCATCTTCTGGAGCGGCTTCATGCTGACAGTGGGCGATGAACTCATAACTAGATGCGCTCGGGGTCGTACGAGTGTACTGCAAACCGACCGTGAGCCCGACGGCGAGATGGCGGTGGTGTCACGGTCAGGGCGATTTCTCGTAGAGCCTGTAAGACGGGGGCAGTATCTCCCTCAGGTTCCACAGTTGACTTCTGCCCCATAGGTTGGTGCTCTTCCCTGCAGAGCCGAAGGTCACCGATTCAGTCACAGGTGTATTGTGAAAGAGTGTCCTCCTGCGGAGAGTCAGAAAAATCTGGGACAAGAGGTGTCCTCAGTTTTGGTGTGGGGCTGCCTTTCGAGCAGCTGAGTCTGCAAAACGATTTCCCTCGATTATTTCTGTATTCCCCTGTTGGTGTCCCTGAGAGTGAATTACAGTCTCTTCCCGGGGTTCCCAAACTGCTGCGAGTAGCTGGAAGATTTTCTCTGCATGTTTGATAGGGGTGTCTCGGGCAGTAAGGAAACCTCGCTCTTTCCAAATAGTCCCATGAGCATGTAAGACATGGAAGCCATATTTGGAGTCAGTAAATATGTTAAGAAGCATCCCCTTTCCCAATTCCATAGCTTGAGATAGGGCTACTAGTTCTGCTTTCTGCGCAGAGGTCCCTGGAGGGAGGGGCCGTGCCTTGATGACCTCGTGGAGGCTCACTACCGTGTATCCTGCATATCGGACTCTCTGGCCCATGTAACTGACCCAACCATGAACCAGTTAGCATCGGCGTTTTCAAGGGGTAAGTCCCTAAGGTCTGGTCGGCTAGAGTAACTCTCATCAATTTCGTTTAGGCAATCATGAACTGGGGCTGGCCAGTCCCCTTCCCCATCTTCCGGGAGAGGGAGAAGGGTTGCTAGGTTCAGAGAGTTAAAAGTCTTTAAAATAACCTCAGGAGTGTTAAAAAGGTGGGCCTGGTATTGCAGCAAGCGGCATCCCGTGAGCAAACGCTCGCCCCTATTTCCTAGCACTGCTAGCACTCGATGTGGAGTATAGACGGTAAAGGGGTTAGCTCAAAGTCAGGTTTCTGCTCCCCTGTACCGCTACGGCGGTGGCCGCTACCGCATGGAGACATGCCGGCCAACCAGAGGTGGACACTATCCAACCACTTGTTAAAATACACTACTGCCCGAAGGTCTGACCGCAAGGATTCACCTAGAGCCACAGCACAGTGGTGTCGCTGCTCGTCTACGTATAAGGCAAAATGTTTGGCTAGGTCAAGCCAAACAGCTCCTCCTGGTATAAACATGGTAGGGGGTCAGTTTGGCGACACGATTTTGAGATGCCGTCAATCCCCACCACCCTTACTCCAGATGGGTAGGTAGGACCGCGAAAACTGGGAAGGACAGAATAGGTAGCCCCCGTATCGATAAGAAAATGTATAATCTTACAGGACCATTCCATGCTCACCCTGGGTTCGGCCATGGAGGTGGTTCCTGAGGGGGCCCGGCCGTTCCCTGGGCCCCGTCAGTCCCGGCTCTCAGACGCGCCAACAGCCGGGAACTGGCCAGCTTCAGGGTCGGTGCTCGCCTCCAGTAGTGGGCAGTTCAGCTTCCAGTGCCTGTGTCCCCGGCAGAGGGGGCAACGGTCCAGGTGGCTGGTGGCTGCGACCAGGTCTCCGTGCCTGGGGGCACTTCCGAGGACATTTGCCAGACTGGTGGCACACAAAACAGGGCTTCCCGGACCCTGGCCACAGGCAAGAACCGTGGCCGCATCGGGCCACTTTCTTGGGTGGACCCTTTCTTCGTCAGGGCCCCCACAAGGAACTGGGCCTGCTCCCTGCCCTTCAGTTTGGCCCTGCGGTCCCTTCTCATCCCAGGCTGCCTGGTCACAGTTGTTAAAAACTCTAAAGGCAGCCTCTATCAACTGATTCGTGGGGGTTTGTGGCCCCAGCTGCTCCTTCTGTAGTTTTCGGTGGATACCTTCAATCAGTTAATAAAATACAGATTTAGAATGACACTTCCCTCTACCGAGTCATCATCATCAATCGTATTATTGAGCGCTTACTATGTGCAGAGCACTGTACTCAGCGCTTGGGAAGTACAAATTGGCGGGATCAAGCTGGGTGTACTTTCGAATCGCCTCTGCCAGCCTGAGTCTAAACGTGGCACGGTTCTCGGTAGAGTCCTGGGTCACAGCTCAGACCCGATCATGGTTAACTTGCTTCCTAATTCCTTTCTCCATGCCTGCCAGTAGGCATGTAATCATATGATCCTGGAGCTGTCCATCAGTGCTCTCCCCGTGATAACTCCACTCTGGTTTGGAGCGAGGGACAGCTATAAAGCAACAGGTTAAGATCTTCCCATGACAGATTGTACAGCAGGGTCAGATTCCGGAATTCTTCCCGAAAGCGCTTGGGGCCTGAAGAATATTGTCCTGATTTCCGTTTTGCCATTTCCAATTCGCTCAAAGAGAAGGGTGCCTGTACCCGCACTATCTGTCCCCTCTCCTCTGCGACCTCCCTTAAGGGGAGTATCCTTTCTTCTGTCTCTGGAAGGGCATAGCGTGTGCCTCCCGGGGTGTTGGAAGGGCTTAGGGCCCACGAGGTGGACTGGTATGGTAAGCCACCCTCCCGGGGTCCCCGGGCGAAGAGAGGATCTGGGTGTATCTGGGGAATCGGGCGTTAGAGTTGCACCCGTAGGAAGGGCCCAGGAAAAACACAGTGGCAGTTCTTTCCCTCAGGGCTCTGGGACAAAGCCATAAAATCTTGGACATACGGGATGTCTGGCCATTTATCTAACTACCTGCAATATAAGAAAGTCCAGCTGGAGAATGGTATTATAATTTAGTGACCCATATTCGTGCTAGACTTCCTGATCCTTTAATTTGTAATGGGGCCATTTTGTGGTGCACACACACAAAAAATCAGTTACTGGCATTTTAAATCGGCCAAACCAAATTTGTCTTTATTAAAACATTCCTCTTTTGAGGTGATTGAAAAAAAAAACTTCCCATAATGGGTGGAAAACGTTCCTTTTTTTGAGGTTCTGTGTCTGTTTCGGGTTATGACCAATACGGTCGGCCTTCCTTAGTGAACCTGGGAACTACAGGGTGCCTCCGCGAGAGCAGACAAGAACAATTCCCGCATCAATGTCTGTCTCGGGCTATGTCCGAGGGCCGCGTGGCGTCCCACTGGCGCTGAAATACCCGGACCGTCTCCTGATGAGAGGTCCTTTTCCCCAGACCGACCAGGTCGACCTTCCTTCCCCCCTAGTGTACCCAGGAACTAGAGGGTGCCTCCGCGAGAGCAGACAAGGACAATTCCGGTTCTGTGTCTCTCTCGGGTTATGCCCGTTCACCGAGTTGCGTCCCACTGGTGCTGAAATGGGACGCAGCATTGGGAGGGTGCATACGCGATAGAAATGGGAGGGTGCATACACGAGAGCAGACAAGAACAATTCCAGTTCTTTGTCTGTCTCAGGTTATGCCCGAGCGCCGCGTGGCGTTCCCACTTGCACAAGCTGCGGTCCCTCCACCTCAAGGCGTCCCCTGATGAGAGATCCCTTCCCCGGACCGCCTCCTGACGAGAGGTCCTTTTCCCGGACCGACCCCGGTCGGTCCCTTCCTTCCCCGCAGTGTACCCGGGAACTAGAGGGTGCCTCCGCAAGAACAAACAAGAACAATTCAAAAAAAGAACTCACCACTCGATGGCTTCAGGCTGTGCTGTGGTCAGGTCAGACGTGGCAGACACATCTACTGTATCTCCCCATACGGGCCACAAAAATGATGGCGGCGGTTGTTCCGGATGGCCACCAAGTCGTCGGGCGACTAAAGAATTAGACGGACAGCACGTGACTGCTGAAAGTTTTATAAAGTTTTATTTGTAAGGCCGAAGACCGAATAGGGGGGTAACGCACCCAGTGGACTCATTTCCTTAAGGGAAAAGGTCCCGAGTGCCCGATACAACGGGCCTTATATACTGCTGTTGCTGATCACAGTGATTGGTAAATTTGAAAACAGTGGGGACTGGATTGGGGCAGATTTACTACAGAGCTGGGCGGAGTCTATCTCCTTATTTGGTTTGGTTCCCGGACCCCGCCAGTGGGTTGCAGGTTCTAAGGCAAATACCAAATATGGCAACAGGACGGCGTACATTCGAACAATATCTACAACCTTTCCATGTGCATGGGGGGGGGGGAGGCATCAGAAGGGGGAGACAGCAATAAAACAAAGTACTAGGGGTAGTTTACTAGGAAAGAACAAGACTGTACCCCTGATCTCAGTGCACTCATCCAAAGGAAAAACAGTTGGAGAAAGGGGGAAGGGAAGTGAAAGAAGGAAGTGGACATAAGTTGGAGGGAATAGTAGTGAAGAGAGAAATATGCCTTTCACATTTTTGTCCTCTGCCCCCAACCCCCATTACCAGCTAGATCAAATGTATTTCCCATATTACATGGGGAAGTCTTATAGGTTCTTGGTCCCAGAGTCTTTGTGACTGGGCCAAATTTTGTCTGTTGTTTACATAGGAAGACTCCCTCAGCATACACTTATAAATACTCCCCGACGCCGAGCTTTCTGCGCTCCGCCCAATGGCCACGAGCCCGCGGAGCATAACGGGGGAGGTAGTTCCGTGGGAGCAGGCAAATGCTAGCCAAAGCAGCCATTGGACTACGACTCCCAGAGGGCTTTGTGCCCCGAGCCGCAACGTTCCCCTCTCGACAAGGTCCGATTGGTTGTGTCGGTGACTGGCCTAGACTAAATTAGTGCACGCACCCACAAGGGGCTCCCAGGATAAGGAAACGAGAGAACAGGTAGTTACCTCATTTGTAAAAGGTGGGTAAAACTGTGAGTCCCATGTGGGACAGGAAACTCTGCACATCTTGATTAGATTGAGTCTATTCCAGCGCTTAGTACAGTGCCTTTGCACCTAGTAAACCCTTATTAAATATTATCAGAAAAAGATACAGGTGCCCAGACAAGGTTCGAGAGGGAAAAGCAGGAGTTCTGTTTTGGACATGTCTACTTTGAGGTGTTGGCGGGATATAGTAAAGATGACCCCATAGTACACGTGACTAGGGTTATGGTTAGGGTTACATTCAGAGCTAAGGCTAGGCCTAGGGATGGAGTTATGGCTAGGGTTAGGATTGGGGTCAGGGTTAAGGGTATAGCTAGGATGAAGTTTAGGGTAAGGATTAGACCTAGGGTTAAGGTTCAAGTTAGGATTAGGTTTAGGTTTAAGGTTAGGTTTCATGATTGGTTTAAGACTAGGCCTGGGGCTATAGATAGGGTTAGGAATATTCATTCCCCCCTCCCATCCCCATAACGCATATGTACATATATCTAGTTGATTTGTTATATTAATGTCTGCCTCCCCCTAGACAGTAAACTCGTTGTCGGCAGGGAATGTGTCCGTTTATTGTTATACTGTACTCTCACAAGCCTTAGGACAGTGTTCTGCATACAGCATGTGCTCAGTAAATATAACTGAATGAATGAATGGATGAATGAATGAATGTTTAGGGCTATAACTAGGTTAGGATTAGTGTTAGAGATAAAGCTTAGGTTTAGGGTTAGTGTTCTTGTGAGGGTCAGGGTTAAGATTAAGGTCAGGGTTAAGGTTATGTTGAGGGTTAAGGTTAGAATTAAGGTTAGAATTACAGTTACTGTTAGGATTAGGGTTATGGAAAAGAAAGAGTTAGGCCTAGGGCTAGAGTTAGGACATGGTCTTCGTTTACTGTTAGGGTTAGGGTTAAGGTTTAATATAGGTTTAAGATTAGAGATAGGTTTAGGGTTGTGGCTATGCTAGGTTTTGGGTTAGAGTTAGGGCTAGGCCTGGAAGAGTGTAGTTGAAGCACGATTTAGGTAAACAAACTAGATCAATGTGAAGTGGAGACTGAAAACAAAGTGGAGTAAGGCTGGTTAAGAGTTGGTTTCCACATTCCCCCCTCCCACGTTGTACACACACAAACATGAAGCAGACCTTAATGCAAACATATTCATGCAATCCTTTCAATATTTAATAACAAAACACTTCACACACTCCTACTCTTATACAAACATGAAGGTGCACCCAAACTCAACACCTTCACAGTATCTTTTCAGTACTTAGCATGGATATGTTCACACGTCATACTAGGACTCTGGGAGAGGACAGGAGTCCAGGCAGGAGAAATACAAAGGAAGATTTCCCAGGAAGTGTCATTATTATTTGCTCCGAGGTTTCTCTGAGCCCCTTTCCTTCGGACACTTACAAACTAGATTAGAACTTACTGAGCAGTGAGTTTCTTCCAGATGCACATCTATAATAAATGAGAAATATATTTAGGGTAGAATCAGTTGTGCGAATAGAATGCAACATCCAAGTTCTTTGGGTTCTTTTTTGCAGCCTGGACACGGAAGGTCACGAAGCCAAGGGAACGTGGAGCAAAGCTGAATGCACTAATCGAAGGGAGAGGAAATGTGTTTTTTATTGTCATTGTTAAACGCTTACTCTGTGTCTGGTGCTGTACTAAGCCCTGGGGGTTAGTAAATTAACAGAGTAATCACAATGGACACAGCCCATCTCTCACATGGGGCTCACCGCCTTAATCCCAATTTTACAGATGAGGGAACTGAGGCACCAAGGAGTTAAAAGACTTGCCCAAGGCCCCACAGCAGCCAAGTGGCAGAGTGGGTATTAGAACTCAGGTCCTCTGATTCCTAGGCCCGGGCTCTATGAAGTACGCCACGCTATTTCTCAGTTTCTTAAAGAAGCTCCAAAGCTAGGACAAAGAGCCAAAGCCATAGTTGGGCAGAAGAACCCACGGTTCACCTGAATCCTGAATTCCGTAAGCGCAGAGTCCATTTTCTCATCTTCCGGGCTCATTTTTAGACTGTGAGCCCACTGTTGGGTAGGGACTGTCTCTATATGTTGCCAATTTGTACTTCCCAAGCGCTTAGTACAGCGCTCTGCACATAGTAAGCGCTCAATAAATACGATTGATGATGATGATGATGATTTCCTGGGGACGTATATGTCCCCGTGAAGCCGGCAGAGCTGACGGAGCAATTACCACAGGTTCATTCATTCAATCATATTTATTAAGCTCTTACTGTGTGCGGGGCACTATAAAAAGCTCTTAGGAGAGTGAAATACAACAATAAACAAGCATATTCCCTGCCCACAACAAGCTTACGGTCTAGAGGAGAGACCCCCATTATCCTCGGAACCTATAGGTAACCAGACCTGGAATTCCCTCTTCCTTTGGGAAGTGTTTAGTTTGAGCTGAGAAAATCCAACCAAGAGGGCAGGGAGAGGCAGAGAGATATATGGAAACTGATGGACAGATAAATAATGAATCAATCAACGAATAGCACTTATTGTGCCCTTACTTTGTGCAGAGACTTTACTGAGCACTTGGGAGAGTAAACACAATAGAGTTGGTAGACTTCCACACCTTCAAAGTCTTACTAAGGACACATATTATCCAAGACGTTTTTCCCGATTAAGCCCTCCTGTTCCCCTATTCCCTCCCCTTTCTGCCTGAGTAGCCTATTCACTTGGATCCGTACCTTTTAAACACTTGATATTCAACCCGCCCTAAAGCCCCTCAGCACTACGTACATAACTGAATATTATTTATTTGTATTAATGTCATTTTCCCCCTCTAGACTGTAAACTCTTTGTGGACAGGGAAGGCGCCTACCAACTCTATTGCACTGTATCCTTCCAAGTGCTTAGTACAGTGTACTGCCCAGAGTAAGCGATAAATAAATACAACGGATGGCTTGAGTATTTTGTGTTTTTGTGTTCTGTCATATCATGGAATCAAAATATGTCAGTACCCAAAGCCAAGCAAAATGCTGAACGTCATCAGGAAGATTACTGATAACAAAAAAATTATTTCATCTTGACAACAATGATGGTCTGTCCCACACAAGGGTCTGCGTTGTCATTTGAGAGAGGCAACTAAAATGTTTTTTGTAATACATTTGTTAAACACTTTTTATGTGTTAGGCACTGTACTAAGAGCTGGGGTAGATACAAGACAATCAGGTTGGACACAGTCCTTTTCCCACGTGGGATTCACGATTTTAATCCTCATTTTACAAATGAGAAAACTGAGGCACAGAAAAGTGAAGTGATTTGCCCAAGGTCACACAGCAGACAAGTGGCGGAGCTGGAATTAGACCCCAGGTCCTCTGACTCCCGGGCCCGTGCTCTAGCCACTAGGCCATGCTGCTTCTCAGGTGTCCATGGATAGAAAGGAGTTTCTGCAGGAGGCTATTTAATTTTAAAGGTGGGGGCGGGAGGCTACAGCCCAAGTAAGGTTGAGGAACTCAAACTGGCAGTGGGAAAGTGGAGATGGAGTGGCAGAAGGGAAGAGGCAGGAGGCAACAAGCACCCACAGGTTTGGGCGGTGAACACCAAAATGGTCGTCATGACAGTGTACTGGCTCTCTGGACTGAAGGAAATCAAACTCCATACTTTGTGATGAAGAGCTGACAAAGGAAGCTGGAAGTGACTCTTGATCTCCTCCAGGCAGGAGGGTTGTATCCTCCACGTCCACAGCCTAGTTGGGAGTGAAGGTCGGGACCTGTGAACAACAAAAATCATATACTATAAATTATTTTATATTAATGCCTGTCTCGCATACTAGTTGGTAAACTTGTGGTGGGCAGGGAATTTGTATACGAATTCTGTTGGATTGGATTCTTCCAAATACCTAGTATTGTGCTCTGCACACAGTAAGTGCTCAATAAATACCATCGATGTTGTTAATCAACTATCATCATCATCAATCATATTTATTGAGCGCTTACTATGTGCAGAGCACTGTACTAAGCGCTTGAGGAAGTGCAAATTGGCAACATATAGAGACAGTCCCTACCCAACAGTGGGCTCACAGTCTAAAAGGGGGAGACAGAGAACAAAACCAAACATACTAACAAAATAAAATAAATAGAATAGATATGCACAAGTAAAATAAATAAATAAATAAATGGAGTAATAAATAAGTACAAACATATATACATATATACAGGTGCTGTGGGGAAGGGAAGGAGGTAAGATGTGGGGGATGGAGAGGGGGACGAGAGGGGAGAAGAAGGAAGGGGCTCAGTCTGGGAAGGCCTCCTGGAGGAGGTGAGCTCTCAGCAGGGCCTTGAAGGGAGGAAGAGAGCTAGCTTGGCGGATGGGCAGAGGGAGGGCATTCCTGGCCCTGTGGACGACGTGGGCAGGGGGGTCGATGGCGGGACAGGCGAGAACGAGGTACGGTGAGGAGATTAGCGGCGGAGGAGCGGAGGGTGTGGGCTGGGCTGTAGAAGGAGAGAAGGGGAGGTGAGGTAGGAGGGGGCGATGTGATGGAGAGCCTTGAAATCCAGGGTGAGGAGTTTCTGCCTGATGCACCGATTGATTGGTAGCCACTGGAGATTTTTGAGGAGGGGAGTAATATGCCCAGAGCGTGTCTGGACCAAAGATAATCCAGCAGCAGCATGAAGTATGGATTGAAGTGGAGAGAGACACGAGGATGGGAGATCAGAGAGAAGGCTGGAGCAGTAGTCCAGACGGGATAGGATGAGAGCTTGAATGAGCAGGGGTAGCGGTATGGATGGAGAGGAAAAGGCGGATCTTGGCAATGTTGCGGAGCTGAGACCGGTTAGGTTTTGGTGACGGCTTGGATGTGAGGGGTGAATGAGAGCGGAGTCGAGGATGACACCAAGGTTGCGGGCTTGTGAGACGGGAAGGATGGGACTGCCGTCAAACAGAGATGGGAAAGTCAAGGAGAGGGCAGGGTTTTGGGAGGGAAGACAAGGAGTTCAGTCTTCGACATGTTGAGCTTTAGGTGGCGGGCAGACATCCAGATGGAGATATCCTGAAGGCAGGAGGAGATGCGAGCCTGAAGAGAGGGGGAGAGAGCAGGCGCAGAGATGTAGATCTGGGTGTCATCAGCGTAGAGATGATAGTTGAAGCCGTGGGAGCGAATGAGGTCACCAAGGGAGTGCGTGTAGATTGAGAACAGAAGTGGACCAAGCACTGAACCTTGGGGAACCCCCACAGTAAGAGGATGGGAGGGGGGAGGAGGAGCCTGCAAAAGAGACTGAGAAAGAACTATAACCCACAAAGGGAGTGAGATGATGATAGAAGAGCTCAGACAAGACCATACCCAACAACCACCTAATCAATGGTATTTATTGAGCACTTACATTGCATTTTAATGGTACTTATTATGAGTTTACTACATACCAGGCACTGTACTAAGCAATGGAATAAATATGAGATAATGAGGTTGGACATAGTTCCTGTCCCACATGGGGCTTACAGTCTTAATCCCCATTTTACAGATGAAACAATTGAGGCACAGAAGTCAAGGGGACTTGGTCAAGATCACATAGCAGACAAGCGGTGGAGGCAGGGTTTAGAACACAGGTTGCTTATTGGAAAGAGCACGGGCTTGGGAGTCAAAGGACCTGGTTCTAATCCCGGCTGCGCTACCTGTCTCCTATGTGACATTGGGCAAGTCGTTTAAACTTATCTTTGCCTCAGTTACCTTATCTGCAAATGGGGATTAAAACTGAACCCCACGTGGGACAACCTACTTACCCTTGTATCTACCCCAGCGTTTAGAACAGGGCTCAGTACATAGTAAGCACATAACAAATACCATAATGATCATTATTCCCAAGCACCAGCTTTTTCCACTAGGCCTTGCTGCATACCGTATGTGGAGCCCAACACCAACTTCTTGGAAGGGGCCAATAGAAGAGTTAGTGGACCCATTTCTTGCCCTCAGTGAGCTTACATTCTAGAAAGGGAGATACAATGACAGAAATAGTTGACAGAGATCAATCAGTGGTATTTATCGAGCACTTACTGTGTGCCTCTGTGCAGAGCACTGTACTAAGCATTTGGGAGATTACAACAGAGTTGGTAGTCATGTTCTCTGACCCCAGGGAGCTCGGATATGTGCATAAGTGCTGCGGGGCTGAGGGTGTGCTGAATATCAAGTATCCAAAAAGGGTATGGATCCAAATGCATAGACGAGGCAGAAGGGATCCTGTAACACAAATCAACAGGAGAGAATCAGAAAACTCGCTTCTGAGAGCAGCAGGACAGAGGCTAGAGGAAAACAAAGATGTAGCTGACGCTGGACACTCATCTGGACACTGAAATTAACAGGGCACAATGTTCTGCGACTCCTGACGATAATCCTTGGTAGTTCCCTGAATCTGCATTTTCCCCACTCCCCTCATCAACTATTTTCTCCTGGCCTTTACTAAGCATGGGGAGTCTTTGCAGCAGCGTGGTCCAGTGGAAAGAGCCCAGACCTGGGAGTTAGAGGACCTGGGTTTTAATACCTGCTCTGCGACCTGGTGGCTATGTGACCTTGGGCAAGTTAATCAATCAATCATTAGTATCTATTGAGTGCTTACTGTATGCATAGCACGGTGCTAAGTGTTTGGGGATGTACAATACAACAGAAACTGACAGGCACGTTCCTGGCCCACAACGAATTTGTAACCTAGATGTAAAGATACT
This sequence comes from Tachyglossus aculeatus, assembly GCF_015852505.1. NCBI lineage: Eukaryota > Metazoa > Chordata > Mammalia > Monotremata > Tachyglossidae > Tachyglossus > Tachyglossus aculeatus. The sequence goes on along the minus strand of NW_024044831.1, from coordinate 4,168,498 downwards.
TCACTTCTCTGTGCCTCAGTTTCCTCATCTGCAAAAGGGGGATTCAATACTTGCTCTTCCTCCTTACTTAGACTGTTTGGGACAGGGACTGTGTCTGACCTGATTAACTTACACCAGTAGTTATTCCAGTGCTTGTCACAAAGTAAACGCCCATGAAATATCATAAGAAACTTCAGAAAATCTTGTCATATGGGGGATTAGCGACCATAGGGGACTCTCCAGTGAGGATAAAGGGGAAACCTGGACTCCTCCAAGCCCATTAGGGGAAAGGGGAAACTTTTCAGGAAGGGAATCCCAGGGCCAGTACTTTCACACTGGATTTGGTTTGCAGCAGGAGAGAAAGCCTCCCGTCGTCTTTAGAGGCATGGCCCAGGCGCAGTTAGGAGAAGAAAGGAACCAGAGTGGGCCCCCAGGAAAAGACCCACAGGTTTTTTACGTTCCCTCAGCTGAGGACGCCTCAAATCCACCTGCGAGCCTCGAGCCCTCTCCCATACATCCGTCTCATCTGTCACCACTGACATCTTCCTGTAAATCTTCCACCATGGGCTATGTCTTCTTCCTCTTTCTCGGGGCGTTGGATCCGCACCTAGGTCTGGGTGTCGGTGGACAGGATGGTCAGGAACACCAGCAGTTCCAGTTCCGGCCTCAGCCACAGATGGCCACAGCTCCCGCAGCTGCCCCAATGCTTCACGGGGACAGTACACCTTCCGATAGTGGAACCTCTGGAAGCGCTGGCGGAACTTCTTACCATTCTCTTGTTTTTTCCATTTCCCCAGATTTATTCCCGTCCCCCTGAGGGCTCCTCATCTGGAGCTCCCTCATTCCGATAGGACAGCCTGGGTCCAGGACACCATTGCCGGTTCGCTCCTCGATTCTGCAATCATTGTCCATTATCTATGGAAGGGGTCACTCCCACACATCTCCGTGAGGCCATGCCGAGATAATGGATCCTCCTTTCAGAAGTCGGAGACACAGGCAGGGGAAGAGGATAACAGCCAAACCCTCCCGTTGCGGGAGATTTTCTTAAGTGAAGCAGATCTGTTATCAGGAAGAAGACCCAGACCAAAATGTGGGAAAGAAGGGTCGCCCAAACTATCCAGAAACGAGGGCAGTAAGTAGGGAAAAGAGGAGAGAGAGAGGGAGCAGGATCAAGGATCTGAATGAGGAGGCCAGGACCAGGGTTCCTGCACTAACTGGACATAAAAGGGCTGCCCCATTCCTCGGAGGAGCAGATGTAGTCACGCGATTGAGCAGGCTGCCCTCCGCTGACACAAATTCATAACCAGTAATGCCTAGACAGACAATATTCATTTTCACCCACCCTCGCCCAGAGCTGGCAGGTTACCGTGCCTGACTCCAGCCCAGTACTCAGGCCTTTCGTGTTCCAGACAGAGGAGTGGAAACTGGTCGTTGGCAGAGCAGCACGGGCAGTCTGGGCAGAACTGTCCTGGCTCCACCCGGTCCCTTCCCTGCCCAAGGAATCGGAGCATTAGGGCAGGGCCACTTACCATTCAGTGCCACGGAAGTAGAGGGATCCAGAGGAGGAAGAGTGAAATGGAGGCGTTACGTCATCTGGAAGGATCCTAAAAGGGAGCCAAAGCAGCGGATTACTATTCAGCAGGGCCGGTTGAGTCGTGGCAGCAGTATTCTAAAAGAACATATCTGATTTCCCTCCATAACGTCTACCCAACTCTCCTTCCCTCCGTGGTAATGCCAATTTGCCCCCTTTTGTTCAGATCATACAAACATCCACCTTTCTGCCTCAAGAACTCCTCTTCCTCCACCACGTCGGTATTCATTGAGCGTTGAATGTATGCAGAGCACTGTGTTAAGTGCTTGAAAGCATTCAATGCAGCAGAGTTGTAACCTGTTGAAGTAGGCAGTTTAGGTCACAGTGAAAACGATGTCTGAGCTCAGAGCTTGCTCGTGTGACTTCGGTGACCCCAGCACAAGACAGGAAGAAGCAGCCTGGTCTAATTTTAAAGAGCCCAAGCCGGGGAAATCTCTGATCTGCCACCTGTCTGCTGTGTGACCCTGGAGCCCGTCCACTTTGGTTCTCTAGGCCTCAGTTTCCTCATCAGTAAAATGAGGATTCAATTAGCCTTTCTGTTTTTTTTCATGGTATTCGTTAAGGGCTTACTATATGCCAGGCACCTTACTAAGCTCTGGGGAAGATTAACACTATTTATTCATTCGATCTAATTTACTGAGTGCTTACTGTGTGCAGAGCAATGTACTAAGGGCTTGGAAAGTATAATTCAACAATAGAGACAATCCCTGCCCACAGCCAGGCTTACAGTCTTTAAGGGGGGAGACAGACACTCATAACAAGTAAACATGCATCAATAACATCAACATAAATAAATAGATATATGCACATCAAAACAAGTAAACAGACATTAATATAAATAAAATAGAATTGTAGATATTCAATGGGGTGTGCTGTGGAGTGGGGGGGTAGAACAAAGGGAACGAGTCGGTGGAGATAGGAGAGGTGAAGGGAGCTGATGAAAATAGGGATTAGCCTGGGAAGGCCTCTTGGAAGAGGTGAGCTTTAAGTAGGGCTTTGGATGGGGGGAGTGTGATTATTTGGCAGGTTTGAGGAGGAGGGTCATTCCAGGCCAGAGGTGAGTTGTGAGGCAGGGGTCAAAGGCGGGACAGGCGAGAACAAGGCACAGTGAGAAGGTTAGCACTAGAGGAGCAGAATGTGCGGGCTGTGATGTAGAAGATAAGAGAGGTGAGGTGGGAGGGAGCAAGGTGATAGAAACGCTTTGCAGCCAATAGTGAAGAGTTTTTGCATTGATACCGAGGTTGATAGGCAACCACTGGAGATTTTTTGAGGAGGGGGATAACATGCCCAGAACGCTTCTGTACAAACGATAATCCGGGCAGTAGAGTGAAGTGTAGATTGAAGTGGAGAGATACAGGAGGTTAGGAGGTCAGAAAGGATGCTGATGTGGTAATCCAGTCAGGATAGCATGAGTGATTGTACTAACATGGTAGTGGTTTAAATGGAGAAGAAAAGGGCGAATCTTGGCGACGTTGTGAAAGTGAAACTGGCAGGCTGTTGTGACGGATTGGATGCGTGGCGGTCAATGAGAGAGCGGAGTTAAGGATGTCACCAAGGATCACACCATCAGTTTGGACACAATCCCTGTTCCACATAAGGTTCACAGTCTCAATCACATTTTACAGATGAGGTGTCTGGGATCCAGAGAAGTGAAGTGATTTACCCAAGGATACACAGCAGACAAGTGGCAGAATGGGGATTACAATCCAGGTTCCGTGCTCAATCCACTACAGCATGGTGCTTCTCGAAAGAAACAGATATGATCTGAAATGGGAAAAAAATGAGGAAAACGAAATAACTGACACCACAAAGAGAAGCCCAGTAGTAGATGTGCCTCAACGTTTCATTTTGAAAACTGGGTATGTCGTCGCCCTGGGGAATTATGGGAGAAAAAGAAAGAAAATGGGCCAGTGGGAAAGGATGACAGAGTGAGAAGGATAGAAGCAAAAGAGGCATTAGCATTAAGGGGTAGAAAGAATCATAGGAGGGGTGAGGATGTTTCAGGGAAAGGGAATGGGGAGAAGAGACTTTTCTTTCACAAAGTCGGGAATATGAAATAAAGTAAATCAGAAGTTAGCCTCTGACTCAATCAATGATATTGGTTGAGGGCTTATTATGTGTAGTAAGCACGTGGGAAAGCACAATACAATAATTAGCAGAGCCGTTCCCTATCTACAACTGTCTTACAGTCTAGATGAGGATAAAGACATTAATATATAAAAATAAACTACAGATAAGAACATATGTGCTGCGGGACTGAGGGGAGGAGTGAATAAAGGCTGCAAAAATCAAGAGCAAGTGCGATGCAGAAGGGAGTTGGAGAAGTGGAAATGAGGGGTTAGTAGGGGAAGGGCTTCTTAGAGATGTGGTCTTAATAAGGCTTTGAAGTCTGGATATGTAGTCTGTCAGCTATAAAGGGGAAGGAAGTGAAGACTCAATGCCTCCAGCCACATAAGATTGCAAAGGAAACGAACTACATCTTCCAGATTCTTGCAGACCCCTACCCTCCTGTGATTCATCCCTGCCCTATCTTTGCCAGGAAGTTCTTACTTGAAAAAACGAACAAGTGGCTTTAAAGTACCTTAATAATAATGGAACTTGTTAAGTGCTTATTATGTGCCAAACACTGTTCTAAACGCTAAGATAGATAAAAGTCGATCAAGTTGAACACATTCCCTGTCCAACACATGTGTCTCACATGGGGCTCACATTCTTAATCCCCGTTTTAAATATGGGGTAACTGAGGCCTAGAGTGATTTGAGTGAATGAGTGATTTGCCGAAGGTCACACAGTAGACATTCATTCATTCACTAGTATATTTATTGAGCGCTTTCTGTGTGCAAAGCATTGTACTGAGCACTTGTGAGAGTACAATATAATCACAAACAGAAACATTCCTGTCCACAACGAGCTCAACCATCTAGACAGGGAGATAGACATTAGTATAAACAAATGACTAAATATAGAAATAAATAAATTATATATATAATTATATATGTGCTGCGGGGGTGGGAGGGAAGAAGAACAGCGCAGATTGGAGTGGGAGTAGAGGAGAGGAGGGCTTAGTCAGGGAAGGCCTCTTGGAGGAGATGTGCCTTCAATGGGGTTAGGGAGTCGGGGAGAGCAATTATCTGATTGATATGAGGAAGGAGGGCGTTCCAGGACAGAGGCAGGATGAGGGGGAGACGTCGGGTGCGAGATAGATGAGACTGAGGTACAGTGAGAAGGTTAGCATTAGAGGAACAAAGTGTGCGGGCTGGGTTGTAGTAGGATAGTAGCGAGGTGAGGTAGGAGGTGCTCTGAGTGCTTTAAAAGCCAATGCTGAGGAGACATATGGCAGAGCAGGGATTAGAATCCAGATCCTTATGACTCCCAAGCCTATGCTCTATCCACTATGTTCAAGCTGCTCTATGCCTTCTCCTACCTCACCTCGCTTCTCTCCTACTACAACCCAGTCCGCACTCTTCGGCTCCTCTAATGCCTCACACATCCTCTAGACCTATCAGTTCACTGAAGGCGGGGAATATGTCTGTTGTTTTGTTCTATTGTACACTCCCTAGGGCTTTAGTACAGAGCTCTGCACACAGTAAGTACTCAATTACTACAATTGCCTGGACTGTCACCCGCACGTCCCCCACCGATAGTGGTGACTCACACCTTGGGCCACACTTTCCCTCATTCATTCATTAGTATTTATTCAGAGCTTACTGTGTGCAGAACACTGTACTAAGTGCTTGGAAAGTACAATTCAGCATCCGTGCCCCGCTATCTCCAACACCCGGCAGGACCCTCAGACGTGTGTATGCTCCTCGCCTTACCGCTCCGACGTGGCAGCTGTCAGAGGCTTCCCATATCAGTGGTACTTTCCCGCTCCGTCCCGCCCACAGCCTGCCCCCCGGAGACAGTCAGCCAATCATATTTATTAAGCGCTTACTGTGGATAGAGCACTGTGGTAAGCTCTTGGGAGAATTAAATACAACAACAAACAGACGCATTCCTTACCCACAGTGAGCTTACAGTCTAGAGTGGGAGACAGACATTATTATAAATAAATACCCGACAGATATGGTATAAGTGCCTGTGAGACTGGGAGGGGGGATAAATTAAGGAGGCCGTGTTAGCGGTGGGTTCCGGACTGGAAGAGTCGCAGGTCTGGGGTTCCCCTGCCTCCGTGGACCGCAGCTGCACAGAGCCCTTCATCATCTGTTTTTCAACCAGTCAACCACTTACTCACTCAAATAATCAGTTAGTCACTCAATCGTATTTATCTTCTCCGTGTGCAGAGCACTATACTAAGCGATTGGGAGAGCACAACACAGTTGAATAAACAGACATGTTCCTATAAAGCAGCGTGTCTCAGTGGAAAGAGATCGGCTTGGGAGTCAGAGGTCATGGCTTCTAATCCCGGTTCAGCCACTTATCAGCTGTGTGACTTTGGGGCAAGTCACTTAACGTCTCTGTGTCTCAGTACCTCATCTATCAAATGGGGTTTAAGACTGTGAGCCCCTACGTGGGGACAACTGATCACCGTGTATCCCCCACCCCCAGTGCTTAGAACAGTGCTTGCACATAGTAAGAGATTAACAAATACCATTATTATTATTGGGATGTCTCTGGTGCGTCATTTACCTCTTCTACCAAGCAGGGGATTTCAGTATATGTTATCTCTCCTACTTAGACTGAGCACTCCATCAGGGGACCTGAATATCTTGTATATTGTTATTATTGCTATAACACTCACAACTAAGGACCACTGCCCTAACCTACATAGCCCTGCTTACTATATCTGCATCCAGTCTGTTTCAACATTTACCACGCCCACAAAACCCTGCATCCAACTGGCATAGTTGGGGTCAGCAGGGCAGGGGGGGTGGCATGTAGGGGAGATAGAACAGAGATTTTCTACCCTGGGTCTGGAATGTCAGAGGCTGCTCCTGTCAAACACATCCCTTCCAAAACCAGGAGAGCTGCTACTGGGGAAGACTAATCAGTCAATCAACCAATAGTATTTATTGAATGCTTACTGTGTGCAGAACATTGTACCAAGTGCTAAGGGGTGTACAACGATATGTATCAGAGTTGGTACACACATTCTCTGCCACAAGGAGAATACAGTCTGGAGAGGGAAATCAGACATTAATCAATTTCTTAATGATATTATTGATCACTTCCTGTGTACTAAGCACCTGTACTAAGGGCTTAGGAGTTGGTGAACATGTTCTCTGCCCACAACGAGCTTCCAGGACTCGCTACAGAGGCAGGGGGAGCTAGAAGGGAGATCCGGCACACCCTTGCTAACAGACGGTGGCCACGGCCTTCGCACAGTCCTGGGGTGCTCCGCAGCTGACCGTTCGAGTGAATGACCACCAAGAAGTTTCCTTTCTGGTAGATACTGGGTTCTTCTGGGATTTTTCACCCGACCCCTTGCTCACGTCCTACTTTTGGCCTGGAATGCCCTCCCTCCTGAAAATTCGCCAGATAATTACTTTCCCTCCCTTCAATTCAGTTAGCAATTTCTCTTCGCAATGAACAATAACGCATCTTCATAATACTGTCCCTTTCATTCTAACATAACTCACTCTACACACATTTTCACAGAAACAAGGTACAGCCAATCACTCCCCCCCCCCATCAAATGAGGTGTCAATTTCCATTCCCCAGGGGAAGTTTCTAATTCTTTCTTCAACATTCTCATTCCTTTCTGAGAACATAGTGATTCCCTCTCATCTATATTCACTCCCACATTATCTCTTAAGCAATAAACCTTCAAGCCTTTCATTTGTTTCCTTCTTCACTACCTATTCTCATTCCTGCTTGTGCCCAAGGTGACCCCGGGCACCCGGCCATCCCAAGGTCAAAAGGCTACATGTGACGTAACCTTCTCTGGCAGGAGTGGGCGGGGTGGAAAGATAGGCGTCCCTCACCTCCGACCAAATAAGGTATGGGGGATGAAAGGGGGCGGATATTGAGCAAGTGGAGGACAGAAGACGGCCCAAGCCACAGAAAATATAAATACCTGTCGCTTCTGACCTTCTTGGGCAGAACACCGAGACGCGCCGCAGCAGCGCAGGCAGCAGCGGCCCACGTGTCTTTTCTCTGCCCAGAACGCCAGACGCCCGTTCTGCAACCAGGACCAGCCCACTTAGGGAAGGGCCGCGGGACAGGTGATCGTCTCGCCGAACGCTCGTGGGTGGGTCCCAGGTGCCCCGCTGCGGATGGGGAACACAAGTGGATTCCTCCTGTGTAGGGAGAGCACATGGTGAGGGCTAGCCATCTCACCATGCGCACGCGTAACGTATGTGGATTCTTCCCGAGTAGAAAAGCACGTGGCGAGAGCTCTCCGCCTCACCCGCGTGAGATTTACGCACGAGTTTTGTTCCTCCCGTTAGGGAACCTCCGATATTAATAATTAATCATATTCATCCCGAAAGGGAAGCTCAATTCATTGCGCCTAAACCATTAAATAATTCCATCCCCCCCTCACCCCCCCGGAGTAAATTTTTTATAAACTCAGGTTTCCGTCCCTGGCCTCTCCTCTTCGCGCTGATTCCCAAACAAACCTGTCCCCGGGCGACGGGTGAGACTGCGTCCACCCACAACCATATACCATAATCTTTCTATAGGGCATCACCTCCAAATCTCCATGTAGAGGCTTCATGACGTAATGGATGGAGCACAGGCCCGGGGAGTCAGAAGGATACGGATTCTCATCCCGTTTCTGACACTTGTTTGCTGTGTGACCTTGGAAAAGTCATTCAACTTTTCTGTGCTCAATTACCTTACCTGTAAAATAAAGGATTAAAACTGTAACTATGTCCAATCTGAATTATCTAGTATTTACCCCAGCGCTTACTACAGTGTCTGGCACACAGTAAGCGCGTAAGAATACCATCATTATAATCATTATTATTACTATTACCTCAACCTCTTGGCGTTCCCAAAACATCCTCCATTCTACACACGCAAACACGGGGGGACGTTAATCCCATGCATTCATGCAATCTTTTCAACTTCTTAAAACAAAGCACTCTACACAATGCACACGTAAGGGTACAACCAATCCCAGGACATTCACACAATCTCTTCAGTAGTTTAGAACAGAATAGAAATGTTCTCTGGGTCATCATCAGGAACTTTCCTTCATGGAGGACGTTAAGTATCCCGGTAACAGCAGTGTCAGGACACTGATCTCTCGTGAGGCTGGTTTAGTGCCTGAAACCTAAACTTGGTTAGTGCAGGCTTATGCATTCCTTCATCCAATGCATATTTATCAAGCGCTTACTGTGTTCAAAGCACTGTACTAAGTGCTTGGTAACTACAGTAAAAGAGTGACAATCCCCTGCCCACGAACGAGCTCACAGTCGAGAATGTGGGGAGACAGACATCAAACCTAAAGAGCAGGCATTAATATAAATCAATCAAATTACAGATATATACATAAGTGCTGTGGGCTGGGAGGGGTGGGAAGCAAAGGGAGCAAGTCAAGGCAATGCAGAAGGGGAATGGGAGATGAGGAAATATAGGGCTTAGTCTGGGAAGGCCTCTTGGAGGAGATGTGACTTCATGTAAGTGCTTAGAACAGTGATCTGCACAGAGTAAGCACTCTGTAAATACGAATTGAATGAAAGGGAGGTAAAGTAATTGGTCTGGCGAATTTCAGGAGTGAAGGGATTCCAGATCAGACGTAGGAACGTGACCCAGGGGTCGGTGAAAATCCCAGAAGAACCCAGTATCTACCAGAAAGGAGACTTCCTGGTGGTCATTCACTTGAACGGTCATATACCTACCAAGAAAGCGATCAATAAATATGATTGATTGATTGATTAGCGTGGACCATTAGACAGAATGAGGAAATTCTCTCCTGATGTCACATTGCTCTCCAGCCAGAAAATGAGATTTATTTCATGACTAATTCACTCGATCAATCACTGGTAATTTTTGGAGAATTTACAAGGTGGCAGAGCACTGTAACAAAGAACTTGGGAGGGTACAATACAACAGAATTCGTAGACACATTCCTTTCCCACAACAAGCTGACAATCTAGAAGGGGAGACCGACAATAATAGAAATAAATAATTTACAGAATACTAAGTATATTTAAACTCTGGTGGGATAAGGGGGGTGAATAAAGGGTTCAGGTCCAAGTACAAAATCAATCAATCAGTGTGGGGTTTGTATGGCACTTCTTAAGCACTTACTATGTGTCCAGGCAATGTACTAAGTGCTGAGATAGATAGACGTTTATCGGGTTGGAGCACCATCCCTGTCCCATATGGGGCTTACAGACTAATGGGAGGAAGATAATTTAATCCCTATTTTTCAGATGAGTTACGTAGCACACGGGGAGGTTAAATGACTTTGCTCATGGTGACACAGTAAGCAATTGCCAGTGCTGAAATTAGAAGCTAGTCGTCATTACTGGTCTGGTGTTTTTGAATCCTTGCACCCTTCCCTCAGTTTTCCTGAAGTCACTCAGTTTAGTTGCAGGAAATCTAGGGGACTTGGAGCTATCAGATTGGAAGATTCAAAAGGAATTTGTCTGAGAAAAAAACACCTCCCTAAAGCAAAGGGTTGCTTCCCTCAAGTAAATTGTTGCCTTCGTCAACTGGGAGAGAAATTAGCAATTGCTTTCTATTCTGAAATTTTACTGCATTATTATTTGCTTAATTGATAAAAAAGAGGTAAATAGGCAAGTCAAATACCAAAGTATACATCAAGCCGCACTGCCTAGTGTAAAAAAGCCTGACCTGGGAGTCGGGATGACCTGAGTTCTAATTCCACCTCCACCACTTGTCTGCTGTGTGACCTTAGGGGTCAGTTGTCTTCTCTGTGCCTCAGTTGCTTCATTTATAAAATGGAGATTAGGACAATGATCCCCATGTGGGACATGGGCTGTGCCCACCCGATTTGTTTGTATCTACCCCCCGCGCATAGAACAGTCGCAGGTACACAGTAAGCGCTTAACAAATTCCAAAATCATTATTTTGTTCTCTCCTCACAATGAGCTTAAAGTCTAGAAGGCAAGACAGACTTAATTATAAATAATCCACTGGATATATGGATATAAACTGCTGGTGACGCTGAGGTTGGGGTGAATAAAGGGGTGCAACTCCAAGTGACAGGGCGGATGCAGAAGAGAGAAAGGAGAAGAAAAGAGGGAATGAATGAATGAATGAAGGGCACTTAGAGGGGTTAATATTAACAGTAATTATAGTATTTGTTAAGCGCTTACCATGTGCCAAGCACTTTACTAAGTGGTTGGGGGTGGGTGAAAGCAAATCGGGCTGCACGCAGTTCCTGTCCTGGGAGGGTCCCACAGTCCCAATCCCCATTTACATGAGGAACTGAGGCACAGAGAGTGAAGTTACTTACCTAAGATTAGACAGCAGATTAGTGGAGGAGTCAGGATAAGAACCCATGACTTTCTGACTTCCAGGGACTGTGTTCCATACACTTATTACCATCGGATTTTCAAAGGCTTGAAGGTGGGGGGGACTGGTCATCTGTCGGATATGAGGAGGAAGAGTGTTTCTAGCCATAGACAGTATGTGGTCAAGGGGGTGGTGGCGAGATAGATGAGATCAAGGCACGTATTGTTAAGCGAAGAGGCTTACCATGTGCCAAGCACTTTATTAATCGTTAGGGTGGGCACAAGCCAAATCAGGCTGGGACGCAGTCCTTGTCCCGTGAGGGTCCCAGTAGCAATCCCCCATTTTACAGATGATCAATCAATCAATCAATCAATCAGATCGTATTTATTGAGCGCTACTGTGTACAGAGCACTGTACTAAGCGCTTGGGAAGTACAAGTCGGCAACACATAGAGACAGTCCCTACCCAACAGCGGGCTCTACAGTCTAGAAGGGGGAGACAGAGAACAAAACCACAACATACTAAGCAAATGTAAATAATTAGAATAGATATGTACAAGCAAGATAAATAAATAAATAAATAAATAAATAAATAGAGTAATAAATATGTACAAACATATATACAAACAGGAGGGGTACCTGATGAAAAGTGGGGGCTTAGTCTGGGAAGGCCTTCATCTGGATCGTCTTGCAAGGTCTAGAGAATGGCTGGACCACCATCTTCTGAATTGTCCCCCACCCCTTGGCTCCTATCAGATCCCACTTCTTGTGACTGCAGGCTCTCTTATCCTCCTTGTACTCTTCTTTCGCCTGGAATTAGCAGAACTGAGCTTGATTTGTGGCGTTCGAGGTGAAATGATGAAGAGTTCAGAGTCTCTCATTTTCATTTATGACTTTAGTTTTCTGCTGAGACAAAGGCCAGTCTGTTTACAGACACGCCCTTGGACTGCTTTGATTTTTCTCCTGCTTGTTGTTGTTATTATTATTGTTAAGAATAATATAATGGAATTTTTAAGCGCTTATATGTGCAAAGCACTGTTTCTCAACTCTAAGGAGGTTACAGGTGATCGGATGTCCCATGGGGGGGCTCACAGTCTTAATCCCCATTTTACAGATGAGATAACTGAGGGACAGAGAAGCTAAGTGACTTGCCCAAAGTCACACAACTGACAATTGGCATAGCCGGGATTTGAACCCATGACCTCTGACTCCAAAGCTCGCTCTTGTCACTGTGCCACGCTGCTTCTATTAAGCACTTACTATGGGCCAGACAACCTTGTAAGGGCTGGGATGCAAACTAATCAGGTAAGACACAGCCCCTGTCTCACATTGGGTTCACAGTCTTAAGCCCCATTTTTCAGATGAGGTAACTGAGGCACAGGGAAGTGAAGGTGACTTTCCCAGCGTCAAACAGGCAGGCAAGTGGTGTTGCCGGGATTACAACTCAGGGCCTTCTGATGCCATGCCTTGTGCACTTTCCACTCTTCACACTGCTATCTGGGCTACTGTGCATTGCTGTAGAATTACAGGTCTGGGTGGTTTAGTTCAGGGATTCCTGCTTACATAGTCTGTGAGCTCGATGTGGGCAGGGGGACGTTTCTACCGACAGTATTGTATTGTCCCAAGTGCTTAGTACCAATGCCTCTCCACAGTAAGTGCTCACTAAATACTAAAATCCATTAAATGATTTTGTTTCAAGGTTCCACTACGAACTGCGAGTGAAAGTCTCTTCCCCCCCTTCTCCAACCCCCCGGCTCTCAACACTCTCTGCTACTCTCCATCCTTCCCAGCAGTATCCTCAGAGGAACTCTCCTCCCTCCTCTCAAGTGCTACCTCCGGCCACCTGTGCTTCTGACCCCATTCCCTCTCATCTCATGAAATCTCTCGCTCCATCCCTTCTCCCCTCCTTAACTTCCATCTTCAACCGTCTCACTCTCCACTGGTTCCTTCCCCTCTGCCTTCAAACATGCCATGCCTCTCCCATCCAAAAAAAAACCCTCTCTTGACCCTACCTCACCTCTAGGTATCGCCCCATATCCTCCTACCATTCCTTTTTAAACTCCTTCAACGAGTTGTCTACACGCGCTGCCTAGAATTCCTCAACAACAACTCTCTCCTCGACCCCCTCCAGTCTGACTTCGTCCCTACTTTCCACGGAAACTGCCTCTCTCAAAGGTCACCAATGACCTCCTGCTTGCCAAATCCAACAGCTCATACTCTGTCCTAATCCTCCTCGGACCTCTCAGCTGCTTTGACACAGTGGACCACCCCCTCCTCCTCAACACGCTATCTGACCTTGGCTTCACAGAATCCATCCTCTCCTGCTTCTTCCTCTTATCTCTCCGGTCGTTCTTTCTCAGGTCTCTTTTGCAGGCTCCTCCTCCCCCTCCCATCCTCTTACTGTGGGGGTTCCCCAAGGTTCAGTGCTTGTCCCCTTCTGTTCTCAATCTACCACGCACTCCCTTGGTGACCTCATTCGCTCCCACGGCTTCAACTATCATCTCTGCGCTGATGACACCCAGGATCTACATCTCTGCCCCTGCTCTCTCCCACCTCTCTCCAGGGCTCACATCTTCTCAATCAATCAATCAATCAATCGAATTTATTGAGCACTTTACTAATGTGCACAAACACTGTACTAAGCGCTTGGGGAAGTACAAATTGGCAACACATAGAGACAGTTCCCTACCCAACAGTGGGCTCACAGTCTTAAAAGGGGGAGACAGAGAACAGGACCGAACATACCAACAAAATAAAATAAATAGGATAGAAACGTACAAGTAAAATAAATAAATAAATAAATAAATAGAGTAATAAATATGTACAACCATATATACCATATACAGGTGCTGTGGGGAAGGGAAGGAGGTAAGATGGGGGATGGAGAGGGGGACGAGGGGGAGAGGAAAGAAGGGGCTCAGTCTGGGAAGGCCTCCTGGAGGAGGTGAGCTCCTCAGCAGGGCCTTGAAGGGAGGAAGAGAGCTAGCTTGGCGGATGGGCAGAATGAGGGCCATTCCAGGCCCGGGGGATGACGTGGGCCGGGGGGTCGCCGGCGGGACAGGCGAGAACGAGGTACAGTGAGGAGATTAGCGGTAGAGGAGCGGAGGTTGCGGGCTGGCAGTAGAAGGAGAGAAGGGAGGTGAGGTAGGAGGGGGCGAGGTGATGGAGAGCCTTGAAGCCCAGGGTGAGGAGTTCCTGCTCTGATGCGCAGATTGATCGGTAGCCACTGGAGATTTTTGAGGAGGGGGAGTGATATGGCCAGAGCGTTTCTGGACAAAGATAATCCGGGCAGCAGCATGAAGTATGGATTGAAGTGGAGAGAGACACGAGGATGGGAGTTAGGCATCAGAGAAGGCTGGTGCAGTAGTCCAGACGGGATAGGATGAGAGCTGAATGAGCAGGGTGGCAGTTTGGATGGAGAGGAAAGGGCGGATCTTGGCAATGTTGCGAGCTGAGACCGGCAGGTTTTGGTGACGGCTTGGAGGTGAGGGGGGGGGTGAATGAGAGAGCGGAGTCGAGGATGACACCAAGGTTGCGGGCTTGTGAGACGGGAAGGATGGTAGTGCCGTCAACAGAGATGGGAAAGTCAGGGAGAGGACAAGGTTTGGGAGGGAAGACAAGGAGCTCAGTCTTCGACATGTTGAGCTTTAGGGTGGCGGGCGGACATCCAGATGGAGATGTCCTGAAGGCAGGAGGAGATGCGAGCCTGGAGGGAGGGGGAGAGAGGCAGGGGCAGAGATGTAGATCTGGGTGTCATCAGCGTAGAGATGATAGTTTGAAGCCGTGGGAGCGAATGAGGTCACCAAGGGAGTGAGTGTAGATTGAGAACAGAAGGGGGACCAAGCACTGAACCTTGGGGAACCCCCACAGTAAGGGGATGGGAGGGGGAGGGGTGAGCCTGCAAAAGAGACTGAGAATGAACGATCGGAGAGATAAGAGGAGAACCAGGAGAGGACGGAATCTGTGAAGCCAAGGTCGATAGGCGTGTTGAGGAGAAGAGGGTGGGTCTACAGTTTCGAAGGCAGCTGAGAGGTCGAGGGAGGATTAGGAATAGAGTAGGAGCCGTTGGATTTGGCAAGGCAGGAGTTCTTAGTGACCTTTGAGAGGCAGTTTCTGTGGGAATGTAGGGGACGGAAGCCAGACTGGAGGGGGTCGAGGAGAGAGTTGTGTTGAGGAATTCGAGGCAAGCGCGTGTAGACAACTCGTTCAAGGAGTTTGGAAAGGAATGGTAGGAGGGAGATGGGGCGATAACTAGAAGGTGAGTGGGGGTCAAGAGAGGGTTTTTAGGATGGGAGAGGACATGGGCATGTTTGAAGGTAGAGGGGATGGAACCAGTGGAGAGGGAGCAGTTGAAGATGGAAGTTAAGAGAGGGGAGAAGGGATGAGCGAGAGATTTCATGAGATGAGAGGGAATGGGGTCAGAAGCACAGGTGGCCGAATAGCACTTGAGAGGAGGGAGGAGAGCTCTTCTGGTGGATACTGCTGGGGAAGGATGGGAGAGTAGCAGAGAGTGCTGAGAGCCGGGGGGGGTTGGAGAAGCGCGGGGAGTGACTTTGGGGGAGATCGGACCTGATGGATTTAATTTTGTTAATGAAATAGGAGACCAGATCGTTGGGGGGTGAGGAGAAGGAGGAGGGGGAGGAATCGTGGGCCTGAGAAGGGAGTTGAACATGCGGAAGAGCTGGCAGGGGATGATGGGCATGGGTGTCAATAAGGGGGGAGAAATAGTTTTGTCTGGCAGAGGAGAGGGCTGAGTTAAGACAGGAAAGGATAAACTTGAAGTGAACGAGGTTGGCATGGTGTTTAGACTTTCTCCAGCAGTATTCGGCAGCTCGAGCATAAGAGCGAAGGAGGCGGACAGTGGCAGTGATCCAGGGCTGTGTGTTAGTGGTACGAGAGCGGCGAAGGAAAGGGGGAGCGAGTGAGGTCTAGCTGAGATGAGGGTAGAAAGGTAGATTGAGAGCAGTAATCTGATCTTCAAGACTGGGCAGAGAGGAGAGGGGAGGTGAGGTGGGGTGTGAGTGTGCTCAGAACGGTGGATGGGGTCAACAGAGCGGAGATCTCTGTGAGGGAGTAATATGGATTTACAGGGTTTAAAGATTGTGAGTGAGGAGCGCAGGCGAGAAGACTATGATTCATGAGAGATGGATTTCAGAGTTGGTGAATGTTGGACACAGTGCAGCGATAGGAGATGATGAGGTAGAGGGTATGACCAAGGTTGGTGAGTCGCTGAGGTGGGGTGGAGCAAGAGATTGGCAGCGTCGAGAGAGATAGAAGGCGGGGCTGCAGAGGAGTCATCAGGTATATCCATGTGGATGTTGAAGTCTCCGAGGATCAGAGTGGCATGGAAAAGGTGAGAAGGAAGGTGAGGAAGGGGTCAAAATCGTTAAAGAAGTTGGAGGGTGGGGGCGGGGGGGGGCGGTATATGATGGCTACAAAGAGTCTGGAGCGGGTGGTAGAGGCGATTAATGTTGGGCTTCAAAGGAGGGAAGGAAAAAGAAGGGGGAGGAGGGGATAGTGCGAAAGCTGACATTGGGGGGGCGAGAAGGAAACCGATGCCTCCTCCTTTTCCGGTGAGTCTGGGGGAGTGGGAGAAGAAGAGCCCTCCACTGGAGAGAGCAGCAGAAGAGACCGTGTCGTCCGGAGACAACCATGTTTCAGTTTAGGGCGAGGAGAGTAGAGAGCTGGAAAGGAATAGGTCCCAGGATGAAAGGGATCTTACTTAAAACGGAGCGGGGGTTCCAGAGGCCACACTTGGCAGTAGCTGCCGAGGGGAGGGGAGGGAAGGGGAAGGGGTGCGAGGAGTGGAGAGGGTTTGATTGGGATGAGTTGGCGGGGGGCCTAGGCGGGGAGAGTGGGAAAGAGGGGTGGCGAAGAGAAAGGAGAACTGGGATGGGGTAGGGGCGGGGTGGAGGGGAGGAAGGGGGATGGGAGGAAGGAGTTGAGGTTGGCGCTGGTTACAGAGGGATCCGGGTAGGGGGTGAAGGAGAGGGGCGATGGCGGTGGAAAGGGAGGGAAAAAGCTGGGTGGGAGAGGGGAAGGGGAAGGTGAGGAATGAGGAATGGCAGTTGGGAGCAGGGGAATTGATAGTTCATGGTGAGGTCAGCAAGGTAAATGACAGCACAGCGGGAGGTTAACAATTGAAATGCAGAAGCAATAACTCAGTAGCAATGGTATAAGTAGGTGATGGCATCACAGATGGTAGTTAACAATTAACATGCTATGGCAGTAGTAAAATAGGCAGATGATGATGTCAAAGTGAGCAGATAGCAAGTACTATGTGATGGCAAAAAATAAGCAGGTGGATGACATCATCGAGGGACGTTAGCAATTAACACTCGAAGGGAGTAATAAAATAAGCAGACAATGACATCACAGAGATCAGTTAACAATTAACATGCAGAAGCGGCCATGAATTGTCCATCGGTCAGTCAAATCAGGTCAAAGAGGTTAATGGCAAGCAGAGTCCAGAAGCTCTTGCCAAACATGTCTCGGAGGTGGAGGAGGGTGGAGTCCTATGGATGGCAGCTCTGGAGTAGGGTGGAACTGTTAAGGGGGGGGTCAGAGAGCGGAGATGCCTGGGGAGAGGAGTGAACAGCCAAATAGCATGGGAGGGCTGACTAGGTGCGAATGATGTTTGTCCGTTAAAGTAACTTGGTGATAACAAGGGCCTTTTTCCCGGGGGAGGAGAGGCGTGGTGGTGGGGTTTGGGAATCAGTCAGGTCCGGACGGGAAGGGGAAGTGGGGGGCTTCTCAAAGATGGTCGCTTAAGCGGTGGGGGGGATGGAAGTAGGGGACACAGTGAGTCACGGACAAGCAAGGGGATACAATGATCCTTGAGCAAGCAGGGGAACAC
Organism: Tachyglossus aculeatus; assembly: GCF_015852505.1. Lineage (NCBI taxonomy): Eukaryota > Metazoa > Chordata > Mammalia > Monotremata > Tachyglossidae > Tachyglossus > Tachyglossus aculeatus. The sequence continues at coordinate 4,150,701 of NW_024044831.1, read as the reverse complement.
AATGTTTCACGATCTAGCAGTGGGACACAATGTCCCGCGATCCCAGTTGTCTACTTGGGCAGAGTGGAGGTGGCTTGAGGGGTGAGTGTAGCGATGATAGGGGTGGTGGGGTCTCAGTCCAGGGGCCTCGGTGTGGTCGGGCAGGGATGCAGATGTCCGCGTGGGTGGCGACCAGAAGCCCGGCCACGGGGCATAAACGCCCGATAGCTGCTGCTCGGGCACGAACGGATGGATGGGCTGACCGACGGACGGATGGTGGGAAGGTGGGGGAACCCGGCTCTCGCGGGGGGGCGTCCGGAGGACAGGATCCTTCCCGGAGCAGCGGGGCCACGCGGTGTGATGGGGGCGGCGGGAGGGCAGGCCTCTCGGGAACGGAGTCCCGGGCTTCTATGTGGGCGCTTTGCAGAGAGGATCCTTCCGGGAGCAGCAGAAGCAGAGTGGCCTAGTGGAAAGAACGTGGGCCTGAGAGTCAGGAGGACCTGGTTCTAATCCCAGCTCTGGCAGTTGCTTGCTGTGTGACCGTGAGCAAGTGATTTAATCTCCAGTGGCCTTACTTAACTCATCTGAAAAATAGGGATTAAATTATCCTTCCCTCCCACTTAGTCTTTAAGCCCCACATGGGACAGGGACTGTGTCCAACCCGATAAACTTCTATCTGTCTCAGCACTTAGAACACTGCCTGTCACATAGTAAGTGCTTAACAAATGCGATACAAAACCCACAATTAATGATTGATTTTGTACTTGGACCCTGAACAATTTATTCACCCCCCCCCCCCCCCATAGCCCACCAGAGCTTAATATACATATCTGTAATTTATTTATTTCTATAATTGTCTGTCTCCCCTTCTACTCTGCCAGCATGTTGGGGGTAGGGAATGTGTCTACCAATTCTGTTATATTGTACTCTCCCAAGTGCTTATTACAGTGTTCCATACCCTGTAAGGTCTTAACAAATACCACTGATTGATCAATTGATTGGTCCATGAAAGAAAATCTCATTTTCAGGCTGGAGAACAATTGACATCAGGAGAGAATTTCCCCATTCTTTCTGATGGTCCACGCCTAATCAGTCAATCAATCAATCAATCAATCAATCAATCATCCAACCAATCAATCGTATTTATTGAGGGCTTACTGTATGCAGAGCACTGTACTAAGTGTTTGGCAGAGTACAGTACAACAATATAACTGACCACTTTTCTTGGCCACAGTGGATACATATAATGAAAATAAATAAATTACGGATATGGACATTAGTACAGTGGGGCTGGGAAGGGGGCAGGGGAAGGTATAGGGAACATATCAGGGTGACGCAAAAGGGAGTGGGAAAAGAGGAAATGAGGGCTTAGTCAATGAAGTTCTCTTGGAAGAGATTTGCCTTCAATAAGGCTTTGAAGGTGGGAAGAGCAATCATCTGTCGGTTATGAAGAGGGAGGGAGTTACAGACCAGAAGCAAGACGTGCGTAAGAGGTCAGCGGTGAGATAGACGAGATTGAGGTACAATGAACAGGCTGATATAGGGGAGCAAAGTGTGTTGACTGGGTTATGATAGAGCAGCGAGATGAGGTATAATGGAGCAAGTGAATTGAGTGCTTTAAGGGAAGACCTCTTGGAGAAGCTATGACTTCAATAAGGCTTAGGGCAGAAGACAGGACTCTCTCTGGGCTCATTGAAGATCTTGTGGTTATCCCAGTGCTAAGCAGAGTGCTTAATGTAGAGTGAGCCCTTGATCAAGACCATATGTTTCCTAATGAACTCACTGACCTTGAAAGGACTGGTGATTATTGGTCTACGCCACGTTCTCTTGTTCTTTGCTTGTTTGATGGTCCGGGGTGCATCACTTCCAACTGTCGCTGAGGTTTGTGGATTGTGAAATAACTTTGATTTTAAGCCTGGAAGAAGCTCCCACTGGACTGAACCTGACCCCAGCTTGGCCCTGGTCCTGTCCACTGAGAGCAGTCCTGGAAAAGGGCGGGGTAATGGGAACTTCTGCCAATAGGACTGTGTCCAGAGCAGGACCTAAGAGCCTCGTTAGGTCTGTGAATCATGACCGTTTCCAGGCGGTCTGCCAAACTAAGCCTCCTGGACAACCATACACGCTCAAGAGGCTTTAGACTCTCGGTACAATCCAGGAGGAATCGCTTCTGGCTTTTCAATGCTCTGGAGTTTAAGGGACCAGAGCAAGACTAAGAAACCACTGGGAGAGGGTAACAGGGCTTCTTGTAGGGCAGCTTTCCACTCAGTCCACTCAGGCTCCGCCTGGATCTAGAAACACTCTAGGGCATTGTGTACAGGCCTGGATCCACTTCATAGAATTGTGTCCGGAACCGGAGCCACTCTAAGGAATGTTTTTCCAGAACTGGATCCATTCGAGGCCCGCCGACCATCACACCAAGTGACCCCCGCTGCTACCGGAAGGATCCTCTCCTCAGAGCGCCGCCATAGTCGCCCGGGACTCCGTTCCCGAAAGGCCCGCCGGCCATCACACCGCGCGACCTTGCAGCTCCCGGAAGGCTCTTCGCCTCAGAGCGCCGCCATAGTCGCCCGGGACTCCGTTCCCGAGAGGCCCGCCCGCCATCACACCGCGTGGCCCCCGCTGCTCCCGGAAGGATCCTCTCCTCAGAGCGCCGGCATAGACGCCCGGGACTCCGTTCCCGAGATACACGCCCGCCGTCACACCGCGCGGCCTTGCTGCTCCCGGAAGTCTCCTCTCCTCAGAGAGCCCCCATGGACGCCCCCTGCTTCCACCCCCCCGATTTAAGAGCTTCCTTAAAGTTCCCCCCATCCTTCTCTTCCCAGTTCGGTCCTGACTGATTCTCCCCCCACCCCCGGGAAAAAGGCCCTTGTTATCACCAAGTTACATTAACGCACTTACTCAGCCCTCCCATGCTAGTTGGCTGTTCACTCCTCACTCCAGGTATCTCTGCACCCTGACCCCCCTTAATAGGTCCACCCTACTCCAGTACATAATAGTTTGTATCTGCTCTCTGTGACATCATTATCGGCCAATTTTATTATTGCCATAGCATGTTAATCGTTTAACTACCCCCTGTGATGCCACCGCCTATTTATATCATTGCTACTGTTTTATCGCTTCTGCATCTCAATTGTTAACCTCCCGCTGTACTGTCACTCGCCCTGGTGAACTCACCAGGAACTTTCAATTCCCTTGCCCCCAACTGCCATTCCCTTTCCTTACCTTCCCCTTCCCCTCTCCCACCCAGCTTTTTCCCTCCCTCTCCCCGACCCAGACCACTCCCCCTCACCCCCTACAAAGGATAATAATAATAATAATAATATTAATGGAATTTATTAAGCGCTTACTCTGTGCCAAGCACTGTTCTAAGCACTGGGGAGGTTACAAGGTGATCATGTAGACCCAAGAGGGGCTCACAGTCCTCATCCCCATTTTACAGATGAGGGAACTGAGGCACAGAGAAGTTAAGTGACTTGCCCACAGTCACACAGCTGACAATTGGTCGAAGTCGGGATTTGAACCCATGACCTCTGACTCTAAAGACCGGGCTCTTTTCCACTGCGCCACGCTGTTTCTCTGGATCCCTCTTTACCAGCGCCAGTCCTCCACTCCTCCCTCCCAGCCCCCTCCCTCGCGTTCTCCCCGCCCCCACTCCATCCCAGTTCTCCTTTCCCATCGCCACCCCTCTTCCCAGTCTCCCCGCCTAGACCCCCGCCAACTCATCCCAGTCCAAACCCTCCCCACCCCTCTCACCCTTCCCCCCCTTCCCTCGGCAGCTACTGCCAAGTGTGGCTTCTGGAACCTCCGTTCCATTTTAATTAAGATCACTTTCATCCTGGACCTATTTCTTTCCAGCTCTCTACTCCTCCTCTCCCTAACTGAAACATGGTCGTCTCCGGACGACACGGTCTCTTCTGCTGCTCTCTCCAGTGGAGGGCTCTTCTTCTCCCACTCCCCCAGACTCACCGGAAAAGGAGGAGGTATCGGTTTCCTTCTCGCCCCCCAATGTCGCTTTTGCACTATCCCTCCTCCCCCTTCCTTTTGCTTCGCTTCCTTTGAAGCCCACATTATTCGCCTCTACCACCCCCTCCAGATTCTTGTAGCCGTCGTCTACCTCCCCCTCGGCCTCACCTCCAATTTATTTAACGATTTTGACCCCTTCCTCACCTTCCTTCCCTCCTTTTCCATGCCCATTCTCATCCTCGGAGACTTCAACATCCACATGGATATACCTGATGACTCCTCTGCCGCCCGTCTTCTATCTCTCCTTGACGCTGCCAACCTCTTGCTACACCTCACCTCACCCACTCATCAACTTGGTCATACCCTCAACCTCATCATCTCCTACCGCTGCACTGTGTCCACCCTCACCAACTCTGAAATCCCTCTCTCTGATCATAAACTTCTCACCTGCCTCCTCACTCACACTCCTTTGCCCTGTAAATCCATATTACTCCCTCACAGAGATCTCCGCTCTCTTGACCTAATCCATCTTTCGGAGCGCCTCACACCGCACCTCGCCTCCCTCTCCTCTCTACCCAGTCTTGATATCAGATCACCGCTCTCAACTCTACCCTTTCTACTCGGCTAGACTCACTCGCTCCCCTTTCCCTTCGCCGCTCTCGTACCACTAACCCACAGCCCTGTATCACTGCCACTGTCCTCCTCTTTCGCTCGTATGGTCGAGCTGCTGAACGCTGCTGGCGAAAGTCTAAACACCATGCCAACCTCGTTCACTTCAAGTTTTTCCTTTCCTGCCTAAACTCAGCCCTCTCCTCTTCCAGACAAAACTATTTCTCCTCCCTTATTGACACCAATGCCCATCATCCCCGTCAGCTCTTCCGTACGTTCAACTCCCTTCTCAGACCCCCGATTCCTCCCCCTCCTCCTTCCCTCACCCTCAAATTTCTGGCCACCTACTTCATTAGCAAAATTAAATCCATCTGGTCCGACCTCCCCAAAGTCACTCCCCCCCCGCCTTCTCCAACCCTCCGGCTCTCAACACTCTCTGCTACTCTCCCATTCTTCCCAGCAGTATCCTCAGAGGAGCTCTCCTCCCTCCTCTCAAGTGCTATTCCGGCCACCTGTGCTTCAGACCCCATTCCCTCTCATCTCATGAAATCTCTCGCTGCATCCCTTCTCCCTCCTTAACTTCCATCTTCAACTGCTCACTCTCCACTGGTTCCTTCCCCTCTGCCTTCAAACATGCCCAAGTCTCTCCCATCCTAAAGGAACCCTCTCTTGACCCCACCTCACCTTCTAGTTATCGCCCCATCTCCCTCCTACCATTCCTTTCCAAACTCCTTCAACGAGTTGTCTACACGCGCTGCCTCGAATTCCCCAACACCAACTCTCTCCTCGACCCCCTCCAGTCTGGCTTCCGTCCCCTACATTCCACGGAAACTGCCCTCTCAAAGGTCACCTATGACCTCCTGCTTGCCAAATCCAACGGCTCATGCTCTATCCTAATCCTCCTCGACCTCTCAGCTGCCTTCGAAACTGTAGACCACCCCCTTCTCCTCAACACGCTATGCAACATTGGCTTCACAGAATCCGTTCTCTCCTGGTTCTCCTCTTATCTCTCCGATCGTTCATTCTCAGTCTCTTTTGCAGGCTCCTCCTCCCCCTCAGATCCCCTTACTGCGGGGGTTCCTCAAGGTTCAGTTCTTGGTCCCTTTCTGTTCTCGATCTACACTCACTCCCTTGGTGAGCTCATTCACTCCCACAGCTTCAACAATCATCTCTACGCTGATGACACCTAAATCTACATATCTGCCCCTGCTCGCTCCCCCTCCCTCCAGGCTCGCATCTCCTCCTGCCTTCAGGACATCTCCATCTGGATGTCTGCCCGCCACCTAAAACTCAACATGTCCAAGACTGAACTCCTTGTCTTCCCTCCCAAACCCTGCCCTCTCCCTGACTTTCCCATCACTGTTGACGTCACTACCATCCTTCCCGTCTCACAAGCCCGCAACCTTGGTGTCATCCTCGACTCCGCTCTCTCATTCACCCCTCACATCCAAGCCATCACCAAAACCTGCCGGTCTCAGCTCCGCAACATTGCCAAAATCCGCCCTTTTCTCTCCATCCCAACCGCTACCCTGCTCGTTCAAGCTATCATCCTATCCCGTCTGGACTACTATATCAGCCTCCTCTCCGATCTCCCATCCTCGTGTCTCTCCCCACTACAATCCATACTTCACGCCGCTGCCCGGATTGTCTTTGTCCAGAAACGCTCTGGGCATGTTACTCCCCTCCTCAAATATGTCCATTGGCTACCAATCAACCTACGCATCAGGCAGAAACTCCTTACCCTCGGCTCCAAGGCTCTCCACCACCTCGCCCCCTCCTACCTCACCTACCTTCTCTCCTTCTACAGCCTAGCCCGCACCCTCCGCTCCTCTGCCGCTAATCTCCTCACCGTACCTCGTTCTCACCTGTCCTGCGGTCGACCCCCGGCCCACGTCATCCCCCTGGCCTGGAATGCTCTCCCTCTGCCCAAGCGCCAAGCTAGCTCTCTTCCTCCCTTCAAGGCCCTACTGAGAGCTCACCTCCTCCAGGAGGCATTCCCAGACTGAGCCCCCTCCTTCGTCTGCCCCTCGTACCCCTCTCCATCCCCCCATCTTACCTCCTTCCCTTCCCCACAGCACCTGTATATATGTATATATGTTAGTACGTATTTATTACTCTATTTATTTATTTATTTTACTTGTACATATCTATTCTATTTATTTCATTTTGTTAATATGTTTGGTTTTGTTCTGTGTCTTCCCCTTCTAGACTGTGAGCCCGCTGTTGGGTAGGGACTGTCTCTATAGGTTGCCAACTTGTACTTCCCAAGCGCTTAGTACAGTGCTCTGCACACAGTAAACGTTCAATAAATACGATTGATTGATTGATTGATTGATTGATTGTGTCCTGAATTGGAGTAAATATAGGGCATGGTGTCCAGAATAGGGTATCCAGAACCTAATCCACTCTACTGAATGGTGTCCAGAATCGGACTTTTTAAAATGGTTTTTGTTAAGCTCTTTCCATGTGCCAGGCACTGTAGATGCAAGTTAAAAAGGTTGGACACAGTCCCTGTACCACATAGGGTTCACAGTCCTAATCCCCATTTCACAGATGAGGGAACTGAATCCCAAAGAAATGAAGTGACCTGCTCAAGGTCACATAGCAGGCAAGTGGCAGAGCCGGGATTAGAACATATGTCCTTCTGACATCCAGGCTCATGCTCTATCCATTAGGACGCACTGCTTCTCACTTGGGAGAGTGCAGTTTAACATAGTTCACAGACACATTCACTGCTCACAGTGATCTTACAGTGTAGAAGATATTAGAGAAGAATTATGGCTTAGTGGATAGAGCATGGGTCTGGGTTCTAGTCCCAGCTCTGCTACATGTCTGCTGTGGGCAGCGGGTCACTTAACTTTTCTGAGCCTCAGATACCTCATCTGGAAAATGAGAATTAAGAGTTTGACCCCCATGTGGGACAGGGACTCTGTCCAATCTGTTTAACATGTATCTACCCTAGTACCTAGAACAGTGCTTGACACATAGTAAGTGCTTAAGAAGTACCATTACTACTATTATTATTATTATTAGTGGACTGTTCGGATACCGCCATGGTTAAGTGGTCGGTACAGTGCTCTCCACATAGTAAGCATTCAATAAATTCCATTGATTGATTAATTGATTGATTGGAAGGACTAGCCAGGTGGGCAGCAATAGGAAGAGCTTCCTTGTGTGGAAATTTCTTTAATCAACCCATAGCATTTGTTGAGCACTTACTGTCTGCATAGCACTGTACTAAGCGCTTGGGAAAGTTCAATAAACAGACTTAGTGGATATGTTCCCTGCCATACCGAGCTTACAGTCTGGAGGATGAAGTTACAAGATCAAGATGCTGAGCAAGTCATTTCACTTCTTTGGGCCTTAGTTAAATCATCTCTGGAATGGGGATTAATACTATGAACCCTATGTGGGACAGGGGCTGTGTTCAACCCAATTATCTAGTATCTACCCCAGTACCTAGTAACGTGCTCTGCAAGCTGAAAGTACTTAGTGTTTACCATTGGTTGATAGATAGCTGAGAAAGAGTTAGACTTCTAGACAGTCTTCTAGACTGTGAGCCCACTGTTGGGTAGGGACTGTCTCTACATGTTGCCAACTTGTACTTCCCAAGCGCTTAGTACAGTGCTCTGCACACAGTTAAGCGCTCAATAAATACGATAGATTGATTGAAAGAGCTGATTGAAGGATTGAAAGGCAGTAGTCAAGGGATTCCGAAAATGTCCATGTGGCCCAAATCCCTAGCGGAGGCCAGTAATCCCTTACCCTCTTCTCTTGACTATAATTTCGATACAAACAAAATGTGTTTATTTGTTGTTAGATAGTACTCTCCCAAGTGCCTCGTTCAGTTCTTTGCATATATCAAGGGATCAGTAAATGCAATTGAATGAACAGGTGCTGCAGAGAGCTTTCCAGGCTCAGAGCAAGACATTGCCTCCTCTGCTCCCTGGACAATGGGAGGGTTTTTGTTGGACCACTTCGGCGTGAGAGTGGATGCTTACTTGGTTGGCGTGGCGGGTGTCTTACAGCTGCCCTGGTCCCTGCCCAGAGCCCCTGGACTCTCTCCCTTCCTGCCAGCGTTCGAGAGCTCCTCAGCCTTCATTAGGGCAGGAATCTCATTCCAAAAGGTGTGGGCGCTCCCACTACTGTGAAATGGGGGCTAGAGTCAAAATGGCATAGGGTGGGCAGTGGGAACGGCATGTTCTGGCCTCACCTATAAGACCCTGTCTCCCCAAGCCTTCCCATCTCTCTTGGTGGTCTTGTGGTGGTGGATGTCCACCTTTCCCATTCAATAGAGGACCCCAAACCAGCTGCTTGTGTTGATCAGTGCTTCAGTGAAGGCAGGCTTCTGACTCTCCCAATGCTCCTAGCGGTGATGGTCCAGAGAGAGAGAGAGAGAGAGAGAGAGAGAGAGATCTGCAGGCCGCAGTCAAGCAATCCATCGATGACATTTACTGAGTGCTTGCTGTGTGAAGAGCATTCTACTAAGAGCTGGGGAGAGAGCAAAGGCTTGAGATAAATGCAGAATACCTCCGCATTTTGAATACCTCTCCCCTGGCTGGAGGGCCACATTTCATACTATGAGGAGTCAGATATTGTTCCCAATCCCCAAGAAGTGCTTCCTAGGGGAACTGTTTCCACGCTATGACCCTCCTCAGGGCGGCTTTCCAGGCCCTGTATCTCAGGAAGTAGAAGAGAGGGTTCAGGGTGGGGGGCACCATGGCATAGGACACAGGCACTAGCAGGTCCAGCATCGAGTGGGAATCTGACACGGGTTTAAGGTAGGCCACCTCACAGGTGGAAATTAATAAAGTGGTGACGATGAGGTGGGGTAGTTGGGTGGAGAAGGCTTTGGAATGGTTCTTTTTGGACAGCGCCCTCACCACAGCCGGGAAGCTGTGAATGTAGGAGACAACCATGGGCAATAAACAGACCAAGCTCAGGCCTGCTGAAGGTATCTTGGCTACAAATTCCCAAACCTTCCCATTGGAATCAGAGAGACTGATGACCTGGGCGATCTCACAGAAAATTGGTGGATCACAACGGTCCCCCAGTCTTCTCAGTCCCAAAGGACCCGAGAAGGTGGAAGAAGGATGTAGTATGGCAGAAAGGACCCTTCTGATCCAGGAGGTGCCTACCATCTTCTCACAGTTCCCTCAATCCATGATGACATCATAGCGCAGGGGGAGGCAGATGGAGACATGACAGTCTAGGATATAGATGTAGAGCTCAGCACAAGCAAACAGCAGTAAGAAAAACACTTGAAAGATGTACTCCAGGAAAGAAATGGAGTTGCAGTCGGTCCAGGAATTGAGGACGGACTTGGGGACGGTGGCAAAGATGTTGCAGAGGTCAAGAACAGACAGGTGCCTGAGGAAGAAGTGCAAGGGTGTGTGGAGTTGCCGGTAGAGGGCAGTGAGGGAAACGATGAGGAGATTCCCTGTCAGGGCCGTTAGGTAGACCAGGAGGAACAGCGCGTCGTGGACCAGCTGCAGCTCCCGGACCTCCGAGAAAAGCAGCGGGTGATTCTATGAAAGGAGCAATTTATTTTATATTGGAAGAGAATTATTAATTACAAAATGACCTAGAAACTTGGTAAAAGACTTCCATGTAACAAGGTGGGAATTCCAAAGGAGGATTAACACCATATTTTTCCAATTGGGGATAACGAGATGACAAAGATATAAGAGGGGAAAGCAATCACAGTAATAGTAGCAGGAATAACAGGAAAAGCCTTTGTAGAAGTTGTAGTATCAATCAATCACACCATTTAGAATTCGCATTTTTGAGCATTTACCGTGTTCAGAGAAATGTACTAAATACTTGGGAGAATACAACGTAACAGAGTTGGTAGACATGTTCCCTCCCCACAACAATTTTACAGTCTAAAGATGGATAAGGATGTTAAGATAAAATAAATTATGGACATGTACAGAGACTGTAAGCTCGTTGTGGGCAGGGGGTGTGTTTGTTATATTGTAATATTGTACTATTCCAAACACTTAATACAGTGCTCGACACACAGAGCTCTGCTCTTTGCTCAATACATATTCATTCATTCAATCATATTTACTGAGAGCTTACTGTGTGCAGAACACTGCACTAAGTTGAGTGACTGGCTGATAATAGTAATAACGGTGTTTACCGAGCCCCCAGGGGACAAAAAAAGCCAGGATATACCAACTCTACCAGGCACCCCGGAGCAAACAAATTCACTCTCACACCCCAAATCACAGCTAAACATACATGTATCCAAACACATAAAACCCTCACATGTATTTCCGCTCACTCACAAACTGGGGTTTTCCCACAGACGGACAGTCGCACAGAGTCAATCGTATTTATCGAGCGCTTAATGTGTGCAGAGCACTGCGGTAATCACTTGGGAGAATACAATACAAACAGGTTGGTAGACGCATACAACCATAAACGTATCTAGCCACTCATTAGGCCCTTCCCTGACCCCCAAACGTATTCCCTAGGGAGAGATGGCGAACATTCCCCACTGTTCCCTACCCAGATGGCCCCTTTTTCTAAAGTCTGTGCTCCCCCTCGTCCCCCTCTCCATCCCCCCATCTTACCTCCTTCCCTTCCCCACAGCACCTGTATATATGTATATATGTTTGTACATATTTATTACTCTATTTATTTATTTACTCATTTTACTTGTACATATCTATTCCATTTATTTTATTTTGTTAGTATGTTTGGTTTTGTTCTCTGTCTCCCCTTTTTAGACTGTGAGCCCACTGTTGGGTAGGAACTGTCTCTATATGTTGCCGATTTGTACTACTTAGTACAGTGCTCTGCACATAGTAAGCGCTCAATAAATACTATTGATGATGATTTGCTTCCTGATTCTCCTACCCTGCCCTGAGCACACACATGCGCGCGCGCGCGCACACACACACACACACACACACACACACACACACACAAAACTGCAGGTCCAGGGAATCCGATTGCAGTTGTCTCTGTACGAAGAAAATGAACTGCAGAGTGAAGTCTGGCTTAACATGGAAGGGTCTAGCTTGGGACCGCAATTACATACTTCGCCTCTGGCTTGGCATAGGGCTGGAAGAAATGGTTAATCGATGGTATTTACTGAGCGCTTACTGTGTGTAGAGCACTGGAGTAAATCATTAAGGAGACGACAATCCAACAGAGTTGGTAGACACCTTCCCTGCCCACAACAAACATATAAGGGGATGGAAGGATGATGAAGGGATGATGGAGGGACGATGGAGCGGTGATGGAGGGATGAGGGAACGCCGACGGTGGGCCAATGAAATGATGTCAGCGATACGACGGAGTGGTGTCCTAGAACAAACAGCAGATGAGTGCTGGTCCAGGTACAAAGACCATGCGACTGATAACCTGAGCAGAGGAAGTGATTCCAGTACTTGTGGCTTATGCTATGGTACCTGTCACGGTGTCGTCTCTGCTTAAGCCTGGTTTCTGCTCCTGCAAACTCGCCTGCAATGCAGCCCTGGTCCGAAGCTCAACCTGGAGGCCGAATGCGAGATTCTCCACAGACTCACTACGGGCTGGTGGCCGTAGGAAGCTTCCTGACCGAGGAAGCTGTGTGTTGAAACACACTCCCTTCAGGAAAGAATTTGACCAGTAACATTTGATGTCGGTGATTTATCCAGTAGGTTTTCCGTGGTCAGTTCCATGTTCAGTTATTTAGGTAGAGTTACCCTGCAATGCTTTATTTTGACATCATGCTCCATGGACACTGGGACCCCCAAATGAAATGCCAATTACCCTAACAAGTTTGAAGTCACTTAAAATGTGATTAATGCAAAAAACGATATCCCATAACTGTCATACATTTAGGATTTATAGTTTATCTTGAAAGGAATGTCACCAATGAAGGCTTGAATAGCAGTCTTTACTGGGCATTTGATTATTTGATCTCCCCGTCTACACTGTAAGCTCGTTATGGGTAGGGAACATGTCTAATTCTGTTTTTAATGCACACCATCCCTCAATCCCCACCACAGGGCACAATCACAGGGGAATCGTGGGGCTGGAAGTCGCCGACCTCTGCCAGGCTGTGCTGATCCCCTATCTCCCCTTGGATTTCTGGGTTCGGTCAGCCAAGGAGGAACATTTAGGAGCCCTCAGCCCCTCTCTTGTCTCCCGCGGAAACTGAGATGTTTCTCCAGATGGACCCCATCCCCCAGGATAAAGCAGCCGCCGCTCTAAGGGGAATCCCTGGATGACAGGATCGGGGCCCAAAGAAGTGAAGTGAATTGCCCAGTGCCACACACCAGATAAGTGGCAGAACTGGGATTAGAACCCAGGTCCTCCTGACTCCTGGGCCTATGCTCTTTCCACTAAGCGACACTGTTTTTAACTTAGAGAAATTGTGACTCTGACCTTGGCCATACAGTTTCCTATTGAAACTTCCCTTACCTTTCCCTTGCTACTCTCCGGAGTCACTGGCCCTGTCCTGGGCTGAAGAGCATGAAACACTGCTGAGAGAGAGGTTCATTCTATCTCATCGGTCCTGGACGCTGGTGGAAGTGACAGGAAAGTCTGGCTGAGAGGTGAGAGCTGTCAGGATCCTCGCTACACCTTTCGGCTGCGCCGTCCCCTCAGATGACAGCCCGGTTTTTTCCTGGGGGATTCCCCGTGGGAGGATGGGCCCGGGCCTCCGCTGACTGTCCGGGAATCTCGGAAGCCCGGGATCGTGGGCTCCCTGTGGTCCCGGGCTTCACAACCTAAATGAATGTTCAGTCCTACGTGGTTCCTACTCTGGGACTCCTTCTTATGACAACATCAATAGACTAATCATCATTCCCTTTCTGTGATTAATAATAGTGTTCTGGTTAAGCTCTGAGGTTTGGAGCTTCCTCCCATGCCAGGGCTTGGGACCATCTGAAAACTGCAGTAATCCAACTTAGTTTCCTCTAGACTGTAAACTCATCATGGGCAGGGAATGTGGCTACCAATCTGTTATTTTATTATATCGTACTCTCCCAAGCGCTTAGTACCAAGGTCTTCACATTGCAAGTGCTCAATAAATATGATCGATTGATACGTATTGTTTTCTTCTACTGAATTTCTACCTTCATTCTGCATTCCTCCCAATTGCACCATCTCACTGTGCTTCGTTCCTAGTTCCCCCGACTCAGACTGCTACCTCATCACCTTTCCTCCACATGGATTTCCACTCCCTTCATATGTACCAGACCACAGGGCTTCCCATCTTCAAAACTCTTTCCTGAAACTCTATTAAATCCACGGGACTTTCCCTGCAGCCCCTGTACCTCCAAGAAATCCAGGAGGAGTAATTCTGTCTGTATGATTGGCCATTTCTTTCCCGTCATTTCAAGAGAGAAGGTCCCAATCAGGAGTTCTAATGATGAAAGGAGAAATTCAGGAACTAACCTCTCTGTGGGCAGGAAGGTGTCTACTTATCCAGTGAAGCAGAGTCTGCCACTTCCTTAAAGATCTCCATGGATGGAATCTCCTGCCCCAATTCTTTTTTCCTGGTCTTCCTTTACATCCCACCAAATCCTGTTCATACTCTTTCATGGCCCCCCTAATTTTGGGTTCTCCTTGCTTGAGAAGCAGTATGATTTAGTGAAGAGGGCACAAGCCTGGGAGTCAGAGACACTGGGTTCTCATTCTGGCTCTGTCACATACTTACTGTGTGACCTTGGGAAAGTCACTCTGTTGCCTCAGTTCTTTCATCACCAAAGCAAGAATTCAACACTTGTTCTCCATCCTACATAGACTGTGAGCCTCATATGGGACCTGATTATATTTTATCTATCCCAGCGCTTAGTACAGTACTTGGGATATAGTTAGAGCTTTTGAAGTACCATAATTACAATAGAGTAATTAATTGAGACCCCTATCAGGGTCTCACCTGAAGAGTTTCCAGTACTCTACCAGTCTCAGCTACAGGTGGGAGAGTCAAGCAGAGGCCTACTCATTTCATTCCTAGCTTGGGCAGTGGCTAGCGAGTGGAAGGCAATCTATTACAAGTCAAAACTCACCTGTACTAGGCAGCAGCATCACGGGAGAGCGTCGTGGTTGGACACTCAAGTTTACTATGCAGACGGAGGCAGTGGTAAACCATTTCCGTATTTTACCAAGAAAACTCTACAGATACACTACCAGAACAATTGCAGATAGAGAACGGGTGTTCTGGTAGATATGTGCCCATTGTGCCGTTGTGGGTGGTAAACAACTAGATGGCATAAGACAAGACAATTAATTGAGTTATTAATTACAATAGATAGGATCTCTGCCCACAAGGGGTTTACAATCTACAGTATCTCTCTCTCTCTTTCTCTCTGTCTCTATCAATCAATCGATGGTGTTTATTGAGCATCTACTGTGTATAGAGCACTGTACTAAGTTTTTAGGAAAGTACTATTTAGGAAGCGGACTGGGTCCAACCTGATTAATTTATAACTACCCTAGAACTGAGTCCAGTGCTTGGTATATAGTCCAGTACTTAAACATCATAATTAATCTCAATACAATAGAGTTGGTACATGTAATCTGTGTCCACAAGAAGCGTGCAGTCTCTCTCTCTCTCTCTCTCTCTCTCTCTCTCTCTCTCTCTCTCTCTCTCTCGCTCTCGCTCTCTCTCTCGCTCTCTCGCTCTCTCTCGCTCTCTCTTGCTCTCTGCTACGTTCATTCCAAAAATGGGGAAATTGAAGCCTGCTGCAGGGAGGATGCATTGCTACGGGAAACCGGTGACGTAGCCACCTTGGGTTCACCATTTCGATTTCTGGTTTCCATCCAAATTCCAGCTCAGCACAAAGATACCCTGGGGTAAGGATGTCAGGTAGGCTGTTGGTTTTGGGGAAAGGATGAAGTAGGATCAGACGTGGGCAGGGAATGTCCGTCCTTTTACCCAGAGTCCTTTGAAAGTCCAGGCCTCACTGGAGCTGCCCAATAGCTGGACCATCCACCGTGGGTTTTGCAGAAAACCTAATGCCAAAAGATCCTTTCCTGTCTTAATCTAAGTGAGCCATTTTGTTCATTGTTTTTGTCCCGTGATATCTGTTTATTGCTTACTATGTGACAGACACTGTATAAAGCAATGGGGCAGAATCCAGGTAATTAGGTTGGACACGGTCCATGTCCAACACGGGGCTCACAGCCTTAATCCCCATTTTACAGTTGAGAAAACTGAGGCACAGTGAACTGAAGTTACTTGCCCAAAGTCATGCAGCAGACAGGTTGTGGAGGAGCTCACTTAGACGGTGAGCCCCACGCGGACATGGACTATGTCCAGCTTGATTGACTTGTTCCTACTCCAGTGCATAGAACAGTGCTTAACACATAGTAAGTGCTTGGCCTAGTAGAAAGAGCACAGGCCTGGGAATCAGAACGATCTGGGTTCTAATCCCAGTTCCACCCCATGTCTGTCTTGTGACCTTAGGCAAGTCACTTAACTTCTCTGGACCTCAGTTACCTCATTTAAAAAATGGGGATTAAGACTGTGAGCCCCATGTGGGACAGGGACAGTGTCCAACCTGATCGGCTTGTATGCACCCCAGCGCTTAGAACAGTGCTTGACTAATAGTAAGTGCTTAACAAATGCCATTATCATCATAATTAACAAATATCATAAAAATATTTATCAGGCTGGGTCACGTACTTAGTCACGTATGTGATTAAGGACCATTTTCCTGAAGAGGTGAAGGGGTCTCAGGAATCCATGTTCCAAGATCTTTTCATACATATCTTCGTTTGGTCATTTTAGTTCATTCTCCTTGTAAACTCCTTGTTCACAGGGAACATGTCTATCAACTCTGTTGTATCATACTTTCCCAAGTGCTTACTATCCATTCAAATGTATTCAATCGTATTTATTCATTCATTTATTCATTCAATCGTATTTATTGAGCACTTACTGTGTGCAGAGTACTGTACTAAGCGTTTGGGAAGTACAAGTTGGCAACATGTAGAGACGGTCACTACCCAACAACGGGCTTACAGTCTGGGAGGGGGAGACAGACCACAAAAGGAAACATGTGGACAAGTGTCAATTCCATCAGAATAAATAGAATCATAGAGATATACACATCATTGGCAAAATAAATGGAGTAATAAATATGTACAAATATAAACAAGTGTGAGGAGGGGAAGGGGGTAGGGAAGAGTTGGGTCGATGGTGAGGGGAGGAGGAGGAGGAGAGGAAAAAAAGGGGGCTCAGTCTGGGAAGGCCTCCTGGAAATGGTGAGCTCTCAGTAGGGCTTTGAAGGGAGGAAGAGAGTTAGTTTGGCGGATGTGTGGAGGGAGGGCATTGCAGGCCAGAGGCAGAACGTGGGCCAGGGGTCGACGTGGGCCAGGGGTCGGCGGCGGGACAGGGGAGAACGAAGCACAGTGAGGAGGTTAGTGGAAGCGGAGCGGAGTGTGCAGGCTGGGCTGTAGAAGGAGAGAAGGGAGGTAAGGACAGAGGGGGCGAGGTGATGGAGAGCTTTGAAGCCAAGAGTGAGGAGTTTTTGCTGGATTCAAAGGTTGATAAGCAACCACTGGAGGTTTTTGAGGAGGGGAGTGACATGCCCAGAGCGTTTCTGCACAAAAATGATCCGGGCAGCAAAGTTAAGTACAGACTGAATCAGAGAGAGTCAGGAGGTTGGGAGATCATAGGGGAAGCTGATGCAGTAATCCAGCCAGGATAGGATGAGAGATTGAGCCAGAAAGGTAGCGGTTTCGATGGAAAGGAAAGGACGGATCTTGGCGATACTATGGAGGTGAGACCGGCAGGTTTTGGAGACGGATTGGATGTGTGGAGTGAATGAGAGAGCGGAGTCGGGATGACACCAAGGTTGCCGGCTTGTGAGACGGGAAGGATGGTAGTGCCATCATCATCGTCATCAATCATCAATCATATTTATTGAGCGCTTACTATGTGCAGAGCACTGTACTAAGCGCTTGGGAAATACAAATTGGCAACATATAGAGACAGTCCCTACCCAACAGTGGGCTCACAGTCTAAAAGGGGGAGACAGAGAACAAAACCAAACATACTAACAAAATAAAATAAATAGAATAGATATGCACAAGTAAAATAAATAAATAAATAAATAGAGTAATAAATATGTACAAACATATATACATATATACAGGTGCTGTGGGGAAGGGAAGGAGGTAAGATGGGGGGATGGAGAGGGGGACGAGGGGGAGAGGAAGGAAGGGGCTCAGTCTGGGAAGGCCTCCTGAAGGAGGTGAGCTCTCAGCAGGGCCTTGAAGGGAGGAAGAGAGCTAGCTTGGCGGATGGGCAGAGGGACTTTCCTGCCATCTACAGTGACAGGAAAGTCAGGGAGAGAACAGGGTTTGGGAGGGAACATAAGTAGCTCAGTCTTGGACATATTGAGTATTAAATGGCGGGCAGACATCCAGATGGAGATGTCCTGAAGTCAGGAGGAGATACGAGCCTGGAGGGAGAGAGAGAGTACAAGGGTGGAGATGGAGATTTGGGTGTCATCAGCGTAGAGATGATAGTTGAAGCAGTGGGAGCGAATGACTTCACCAAGGGAGTGAGTATAGATGGAGAACAGAAGGGGACCAAGAACTGTCCCTTGAGGAACTCCTACAGTAAGGGAATGGGAGTGGGAGGAGGATCCCGCGAAGGAGACTGAAAATTAACGGCCAGAGAGATAAGAGGAGAACTAGGAGAGGATGGAGTCTGTGAAGCCAAGGTTGGATAGTGTGTTCATTCATTCATTCAATCGTATTTACTGAGCGCTTACTGTGTACACAGCACTGTACTAAGCGCTTGGGAAGTAGAAGTTGGCAACATATAGAGACAGTCCCTACCCAACAGTGGGCTCACCGTCTAGAAGGGGGAGACAGAGAACAAAACAAAACAAAATAAATAGAATAAATATGTACGAATAAAATAAATAAATATAGTAAATAATACACACAAACATATATACATATATACAGGTGCTGTGGGGAGGGGAAGGAGGTAAGGGTGGGGGGATGGGGAGGGGGATGAGGGGTAGAGGAGAAGGGGATGGTCCACAGTGTCGAAGGAGGCTGAGAGGTAGAGGAGGAGTAGTATAGAGGAGGAGCCATTGGATCTGGCAAGGAGGAGGTCATTGGTGACCTTTGAGAGGGCAGTTTCAGTGGAGTGTAGGGGAATAAATTGGAGGGAACCTAGGAGAGGGATGGAGTTGAGGAATTCGAGGCAGAGAGTGCAGATGACTCGTTCTAGGAGTTTGGAAAGGAAGGGTAAGAAGGAGATAGGGTGGTAACTAGAAGGGGCAGTGGGGACAAGAGAGGGGTTTTTACGATGGGGGAAACGTGGGCATCTTTGAAGGCAGAAGGGAAGGAACCAGTGGAGAATGAGCGGTTGAAAATAGAAATTAAGGGGGGAAGGAAGGAAGAAGCGAGGGTTTTCATAAGATGAGAGGGAATGGGGTCCGAAGCACAGGTGAGTGGGGTGGTTCTTGAGAAGAGGAAGGAGATCTCATCTGAAGCCCTACTCCCTTCAAAGCCCTACTCCCTTCAAAACCCTACTGACAGCTCACCTCCTCCAGGAGGCCTTCCCAGACTGAGCCTCCTCCTTTCTCTCCCCCTCCTCTCCCTCCCCATCCCCCCAGCCCTACCTCCTTCCCCTCCCTATAGCACCTGTATATATGTCTGTACATATTTATTACTCTATTTATTTTACTTGTACATATATAGTATTCTATTTATTTTATTTTGTTAATATGTTTTGTTTTGTTGTCTGTCTCCCCCTTCTAGGCTGTGAGCCCGCTGTTGGGTATGGACCGTCTCTATGTGTTGCCAACTTGTATTTCCCAAGCGCTTAGTACAGTGCTCTGCACACAGTAAGCGCTCAATAAATGCGATTGAATGAATGAATGAATGAATGAATGAAGATACTGTTGGGAAGGATGGGAAACTAGAGGGGAGGGCTGAGACCCCGGGGGATGGAGAGGGGGGTGTGTGACTTTGGGGAGCTCAGACTTGATGGTGTTAATTTTACTAATGAAGTAGGTGGGCAGATCGTTGGGGGTGAGGGATGGAGGAGGGAGCTAAATGCCCGGAACAGCTGACAGAGGTGATGGGTATGGCAGAGGAGAGGGCAGAGTTAATGCAGGAAAGGATAAATTTAAAGTAAACAAGGTTGGCTTGGTGTTTCGACTTCTGCCAGCAGCTTTCAGCAGCTAGAACAAAGGAGAGAAGGGGGCAGGCAGTGGGAGTGATACAAGTCTGTGGTTTAGTGGTGCGAGAGCGCGAAGTGAAAGGGCAGCGAGCGAGTTGACTAGAGATGGTGGAGTTGAGAGTAGCAATCTGGTCATCAGGGATAGGTAGAGAGGGTAGGGAGGCGAGGTGGGGTGTGATGCCCTGAGAGAGATGAATGGGGTCAGGAGAGTGGAGGTCTCTGTGGGGAGTAACATAGATTTACGGGGGGAGAAGTGTGAGAGAGTAAGCAGGTGAGAAGGTTATGATCAGAGAGAGGGATTTCAGAGTTGGTGAGGGTGGAGTTAGTGCAGCGGTAGGAGATGATGAGGTTGAGGGTGTGACCAAATTAGTGAGTGGGCGAGGTGGGGTGGAGAAGGAGGTTGGCAGAGTCAAGAAGAGATAGAAGGAGGGCGGCAGAGGAGTCACCGGGGACATCCATGTGGATTTTGAAGTCTCCGAGAATCAGAATGGGCATGGAAAAGGAAAGAAGGAAAGTGAGAAATGGGTCAAAATGGTTAAAAAAATTTGAGGAGGGGTCAGGGAGGCGGCAGATGACGGCTACACATATTTGGAGGGGGTGGTAGAGGCGAATAATATGGGCTTCAAAGGAGGGGAAGGAACGGGAAGATGGAGGAGGGATAGTGCGAAAGCGATATTGGGTTGCAAGAAGGAAGCCGACACCTCCTCCTTTCTCGGTGATTCTGGGGGAGTGGGATAAGAAGAGGCCTCCGCTGGAGAGAGCAGCAGAAGAGACCGTGTAATCCGAGGTGCCCCAAATTTTGGTAAGGGCAAGGAGGAGGAGTAGGAGGAGAGAGCGCGATAGGAACAAGTCAAGGATTAAAGGGAGTTTTCCTATAATGGAGCATGGGTTCCATTGGCAACACCTGGCAGCATCTGTGGAGGGAGGAGAGGGAAGGGAAAGGATGCGAGGGGTGGGGAGGGTTTGGATTGAAATGAGGTGGCGGGGGCCTGGGCGGGGAGGAGGGGATGAGGGATAGTGGTGAGGACGGAGAAATGGGATAGGGTGGGGGTGGGGAGGAGGGGAAGGAAGGGGTTGCAATGGAGGCGTTGAGGCTTGGCGATGGTACAGAGCGATTCTGGGGAGGGGGTGGGGATGAGGGGTAGGGGTGTGGGAAAAAGAGGGAAAGAGCTGGGTGGGAGAGGGAAAGGTGAAGGTGAGGACTGGGAAGGTCAGATGGGAGCAGGGGAATTTATGGTTCATGGTGAGGCCAGCGAGGTAAATGACAGCACAGTGAGAAGTTAACAATTAACACGCAATAACAACAATAAAATAAGCAGATGATGACATCACAGAAAGCACTTAGCAATTAATATGCAATAGCAACAATAAAATAAGCAGATGATGACATAACAGAGAGCAGTTAATTAACATGCAATAACAACAATGAAATAAGCGGATGACGTCCAGAGCAGAAGGTTCAATTGTCCATGGATCAGTCAAATCAGAAAGACTAATGGCAAGGAGAGTACAGGGGCTCTTGGCATACTGTAGTGCTCTGCAATACACTTATTTACATTAATGTCTGTCTCCCTTTCTAAACGTAAGCTCGTTGTAGGCAGGAAACGTGTCTGTTTACTGTTGTATTATACTCTCCCAAGCACTTAGAACAGTGCTCTGCACACAGTAAGCACTTACTGAAATGCTTACTGAAATGAAGTGAAAAGCACTTACGGAAGCACTCCCCTTTCTAGACTGTAAGCCCACTGTTGGGTAGGGACTGTCTCTATATGTTGCCAACTTGTACTTCCCAAGCTCTTAGTACAGTGCTCTGCAAACAGTAAGCGCTCAATAAATACGATTGATTGATTAATTGAATACGATTGAATGAATGATTGAATGAATGAATGAAGCGGAAGCAGCATGGCCTAATGGAGAGAACACGGGCCTTGGAGTCAAAGGACCTGGGTTCTAATCCCATCTCTGCCAATAGCCGGGTGGGTGACCTTGGGCAAGTTACTTACCTTCTCTGAGCCTCAGTTTCCTCATCTGTAAAATGAGGATTCATTACCTGTTCTCTCTCCTACTAGACTGTGAGTTCCAAGTGGGGCAAGGACTGTGTCTATCTTGATGAACTTGTATCTACCACAGTAGCTTGGCACAAAGCTCTCAGGGGACAGGGAACCTGTCTACCAACTCTATTACATTGTACTGTCCCAAATGCTTAGTACAGTGTTCTGCACAAAGTAGATGCTCAATAAATACCACTGATTAATAGAGTAACCAATACCACAATTATTATTAGTAGTAGCAAAATTGTATTAAGATGAAAAAGCTGAATAAACCTTTAAATAAAATATGAAAATATGCATAAGTGAATAAGTGTTAAGGTTAGGAATGCCATCTATATTAAGCAATGCGCTGGAGAGATTGGGGTCCTGTGAACTGATCAGGGGAGTATTTCTGAGGAAGAGGAATTTGACATTGGGGAGAGTTGTGGTGTTGGATTTGGAGGTGGGAAGGAAGGCGATGAGACTATTAACGTCTTCTTAAATAATCTGGAGAATTGAATGAGAAGCAAAACTCCCCACCTGCAAAATGCGTTTCCTTAACTGTAAAGTGGGTTTCAATTCTGTTCTCCCTCCTACTTAGACTGTGAGCCCCACGTGGGATGGGGACTGTGTCCAACCTGATTAACTTGTACCTGCCCCAGGCTTAGAACAGTGCTTGGCATTCAATTCAGTCATTTTGTTGACTGCCTACTGTGTGCAGAGCACTGTACTAAGCACTTGGGAGAGTACAGTAAAGCAATAAACAGTCACATTCCTTGTACAAAACGATCTTGCAATCTAGAGGGGGATAGACATGGTATGTACTTAGCAAATGACATTATCATCACAAAAATATCCAAGAGGACCTTAATTTAACTTGGAGTTGATTTTCTCATATAAATACATGTTCTAAATTAGAATTTATTCTAGAACCTGTGGAAAAAGAATACGAAATTCCACTCCGTGCTATGTTCTCTAACATGACATTAAACTACTGTTTAATCTTTATTAAAGTAGCTCATAGCATGAGGAGTTCTATTATCGAGACAAAACATGACCTAGTGGGAAAAACCAGGATTGTGGATTGTGAACTTGGATTGTGTTCAACCTGATTAGCTTTTATCTACCTTAGCACTTAATGCAGTGCCTGGCACATAGAAAGCCATTTACAAGCTCCATTAAAAAAAGGAGGATTCCGAGGGTCATGGGAGCTGGTGGTCAGCAGGATTCCGGAGCAAACGTGCATCTGTTTGATCCAGAGACCAATCAGTAGTGGCTAATGGCTATGTGGTCTGAGTATTCATTAAAGCATTTACTATGTGCCAAGCTGGATGCTAAGTGTTGGGAAAGAATAGCAGTCTTCCCCAGTGGGAAGAGCATGGGCCTGAGAGTCATAGGATTGGGGTTCTAATTCTGGCTCCACCACTTGTCAGCTGTGTGGCTTTGGACAAGTCACTTCACTTCTCTGTGCTTCAGTTATTTCATCTGTGAATTTGGAATTAAGATTGTGAGCTCCATGTGGGTCACCTGGTTAACTTGTATATACTCAGTGCTCAGTGTGTAACCTCGTATGTAGTAAGGACTTAACAAATGCCATAAAAAAACACCAGTGAGAATTAGAAAGGACTCCTGGCCCTCAAGGGGTTCATAGCCTGATTAACCTGTATCTACACCAGCCCTAAGAACAGCACCTGGCACATAGTAAGTGCTTAGTTAGAGTAGCAGCACGGTCCAGTGGAAAGAGCCCGAGCCTGGGAGTCCGAAGTCCTGGGTTCTAATCTTGACTCCTCCACTTGTCAGCTGTGTGACCTTGGGCAAGTCACATCACTTCTTGGGGCCTCAGTTACCTCATCTTTGAAATGGAGATTATGACTGTGAGCTCTGGTGGGACATGAATTGTGTCCCACCCGATTAGCTTGTATCGACCTCAATGCTTAATACAGTGTCTGGCACATATTAAGCATTTAACAGATACCATGACGAAAAAAAAGAGGGAGTTTATTCATTCATTCAATCGCATTTATTGAGTGCTTACTGTGTGCAGAGCACTGTACTAAGCGCTTGGGAAGTACAAGTCCCTGCCCAACAACGGGCTCACAGAAGGGGGAGACAGACAACAAAACAAAACATGTAGACAGGGGTAAAAATCGTCAGAATAAATAGAAATATAGCTAGAATTATTAACAAAATAAATAGAATAGTAAATATGTACAAGTAAATATATAGAGTAATGCATATGATTGCTAGCTTGGGGAGAACACGATAACATAGAGTAGGAGTCATTGGATTTGGCAAGAAGGAGTGGAGAATGGAAAAGGGTTGAGGGAGGAGGAACAATTGGAACGCTCTGTCCTGTAGACCAGTGAGACTAGACGCCTCCTTTAATAATTATGCCGGTATTTGCTAAGAATTTACTACGCCCTTTATTAAGCACTGGGGTAGATACAAATCATCAGATTGGACACAGTCCCTCTCCCACATAGAATTCACAGTCTAAAATAGGAGGGGGAACAGGTGCTGAATCCCCTATTTTCATATGAAGGAAATGAGGGACAGAGAAGTGAAGTGAGTTGTCCAAGATCACACAGCAGACAACTGGCAGAGACAGAATTACAAATCAGGTCCTCTGCCTCCCAGGATCGGGCTCTTCACTTCGCCATGCTCCTTCCCTCAAGTGGATCCCTCTGTCCTCCTCTTACCCAAGCAAGAAAGGGAGTCGGTTCATCCCGGAAATGAAGTTGTTGTAGAAGATCTTCCCAAGGATGGCCTTCATGTTCTTGTTCCTCAGGCTGTAGATGAGGGGGTTTCAGAATGGGGGGCAGCACTGTGTAGAACACGGACACCAGCAGATCCAGTGTAGATGGTGAGGATGAGGGCTGCTTCAGATGGGCAAAAGAACCCATGAAAATGTACAGAGAGACCATGGCGAGATGTGGCAGGCAGGTAAAGAAAGCTTTGTCCTGGCCCTCAGGGGATCCCATCCTCCGTGAGGCACAGACAAGTGAAATGACTTAATCAAGGTCACACAGCAGGCAAATAGAGGAGCCAGGATTAGAACCCAGGATAATAATAATAATAATAATAGTAGTAATAATAATAATGATAATAATAATGGTATTTCTTTAGTGCTTACTATGTGACAGGCACTGTACTAAGAGCTGGAGTAGATGCAAGCAAATCGGGTTGGAAAAAGTCCCTGTCCCATGTGGGGCTCACAGTCTCAATCCCCATTTTATAGATGAGGTAGCAGAGGCACAGATAAGTGAAATGACTTGCCCAAGGTTACCTAGCAGACAAGTGGCGGAGCTGGGATTAGAATCCATGACCTTCTTTGACTCCCAGTCCCATGATCTTTCCAGCAGACCATATTGCTTTTTAAACTAATTAGTCTTATTTATGGAATGCTTATTGTACTAAGGCCTGGGAGCATACAATATAATAATATTATCAAGTTGGTAGACATGTTCCCTACCCACCATGAACTTACAGTCTGGAGGGGATGACAGCATTGAAATAAAAGCAGGCGGTGAGGTGTTTACTCCCCATTTGACAAAGGAGGAACCTGAGGCACAGGGAAGTTAAATGACATTCCCAAGGTCACAAAAGAGAGTACTGAATCTTGGACCAGATCTCCAGTCTTCCAGGGACATCTTTGCTATCCGCATTAGCCATCTCTTTTGGGGGATTCCTACAGGATCCACCCACTCACACAATGCTGATTCTTTGGTCAGAAACCTCCCCCAGAGGTGGCCCAGTGCCAGCAGGCAGAGCTGGGGCTGGAATTGGCCTAGTGGATACAGCCCGGGGCCTGGAAACACAGGACCTGTGTTCTAATTCCAGCTTCACCACTTGTCTGCTGTGTGGCTGTGGGCAAGTCACTTCACTTCTCTGTGTCGCGGTTACCTCATCTGTAAAATGGGGATTAAGACTGTGAGCCCCATTTTGAGACAGAGACTGTGTCCACCCCGAGTTGCTTGTATCTTTCCCTGTACGTAGTTCTGTGTCTGGCGCAGAGTAAGTGCTTAACAAATGTCGCAGTTATTATTATTCTTATTAGTTCAGGGTCTCTCCATTCCCAGGGGCATGTTCTTTCCGCCAGACCCACAGGTACTGTGTCTAACCTGAGTAATTTATATCTACCCCAGCACTTAGAACAGTGCTTGGCACACAGTAAACAAGCAACAACAACAGCAGGGCTTAAATGAAAGCGAACTGACACTCTGGTGACTGTTCCGTTTCCCAGCGGAGCCATCAGGACAGGGCTTAGGGGTCCTCAAGTGAAACTCAACTGCAAAGCTCTTCAGTGATTTACCAGTAATGAGGTCCCAGTCCCACCCCCCAAGGTGCCCCTTCCCCCAGGGAATCCTGGTCGTTCCTAATAAAGGGAAGTTAGAAGCAGCCTTTGATCCTTTTGCCCTTGGTGAGCCAAGGTGAGTGGGGACCAAGAGGTCTGGACATCCTCTTCTTCCTCACCATGGGCTTCCAGAGTCAAATGGAAAAGACAGAGATATGAACCAACATGAACTGTGAAGCCAAGGCCCGTCGCTGTGGGTCCTAATGGGAAGGAGAGGAGGAGAGCGAGCCAGGGAGGGAGTTTCACAGGAGAACTGCGACTGGAAAAAATGAAAATAGGAATCTCTCCCATTTCCTTGTAGAAGACAGGGCAAATATATCCATACTCCCTGTCTTCATCCTCCCTCCTCATTAATAATTATGGTTTCTATTGAATGCTTTATACGTGTCAAACACTGTCCTAAGCGCTGGTGTAGATGCAATATAATCAGGTTGGACACAGTCCCTGTACCACGTGGGCCTCACAATCTAAGTCAAAGGGAGAACAAGTATTGAATATCCATTTTCCAGATGAGGTAACTGAGGCAGAGATAAGATGAGTAACATGCTCAAGATTACACAGCAGACAAGTGGCAGAGTTGTGATTAGAACCCAGGTCCTCTGACTCTCAGACCTTTGCTCTTTCCAGTAGGTCATGCTGCTTCTCAGTCGTTATTTTCTTCCTCTTCTTCTTTTTCCTTTTACCATTTTTAATGATATCTGTTAAGCAATTACTATATGTCAAGCACTATTCAACGTGGCTGGGGTAGCTTCTAGGTAATCAAGTCAGAAACAGTCCCTTTCCCATATTTGCCTCGCAGTCGAAGTACTCAATCCCCATTTTACAGTTGAGGAAACTGAAGCACAGAGAAATTAAGTGACTTCTCCAAGGTCATACAGCAATCAAGTGGCACTGGTATGTTAAGAAATGTGCCTTCTAAAGGCTTTGAATATGAGTCAGAGTAATTTTCTGACGGATGTGAAGAGGGAGGGAGTTTTAGGTAAGAGGCAGGACATGGACAAGGGTTCAGCAGTGAGGTAGATGAGATCGAGGCATAGTGAGTGGGCACTAGAGGAGCGAAGTGTGCGGGCTGTGTTGTAGAAAGAGAGGAGCGAGGAGGAGTGGGGTGTCAAAGTGATTGAGTGTTTTAAAACTGTTGGTGTGGTGTTTCTTTTTGATGCAGATAAGATCCACTGTCTAGTTGGACCAATGAGAGAGGGAGAAATATTGAACACTCTAATGGACATTCCAATGAATGGTGAAGGGAAACTTGACTCAACTGTCCTTTAGACTGTAAGATCATTGTTTGTTAGGGGACATGTCTACCAATGCTGTAGTATTGTACTCTCCATGTACTTAATACAGTGCTCTGCACACAGTGAGTGCTCAATAAATACAATTGATTGATTCATTGATTTAGCAAATGGACTGAAGATGTGGTCTGACTTCTGGGGTAATGTTTCTGAACAAAGTACCCCCTGGGGCCTTGTGGGTAGGAAACGTATCTATTAACTCTTTTTTATTTAATGGTATTTGTAAAGTGGTTACTATGTGCGAGGCACATCAATACGAACTGGGGTAGATACAAGTTAAGCAGGTTGAAAACAGTCTCTGTTAAAACTCGGGGTTCAGTCTTAATCGCCATGGATTCCCAAGGTCATACAGCAGACCGGTGGTCGAGCCAGGACTAAAACTCAGGTCCTTCTGATTCCCAGCCCCATGCTATATCCACTAGGCCACGCTGCTTTTCAACTTAATCAACCAATTATAGTTATTGAGCACTTACTGTTATATCATGACACCTTGACTGTTAGCACTGCCAGTTAGATCATTATACCTTGGCACCAGGAAGAAGTGTGACCCAGGGGAAAAAAAGAACACAGTCCTGAGAGTCAGAGGCCCCGGGTTTTAATCCCTGTTCCACCGCTTACCCACTGGAGGACTTTAGCAAGTAAATTCACTTTGCTCTGCTTCAGGTTCCTCATAGAAATGATCTGGGCAGTTGAGTGAAATGTGGACTGGAATGTGGAGAAACAGGACGTAGGGTGGTCAGCAGGGAGGCAGATAGATCAACCACGATAGGAGAAGGTGAGTGCTTAAATTAGTGTGGTAGCAGTTAGGATGGAAATGAAAGGGCAGATTTTAGCAATGTTGTGAAGTTAAAACCACCAGGATTCGGTGACACTGAATGTGAGGGTTTAATGAGAGAGATGAGTCAAGGATAATATAAAGGTTATGGGCTTGGGAGACTGAGAGAAAAGTAGTGCTACCTACAGTGATGGGAAAGAGGAGAAAACAGGGTTGGGATTGGACAAGGGGAATTCCGTTTTGGATGTGTTAAATTGGAGGTATCTGTGGGACATCTGAGTAGAGATGTCCTGACGATAGGAGAAAATACAAGACCGCAGATAAGAAGAGAGGCCAGGGCTGGTGATGTAGATTTGGAATCATCAGCATAGAGATGTTAGTTGAAGCATTGGTAATCAATGAGCTCTCCAAGGGAATAGGTGTAGATAAAGGAAAGAGGATAAATGAGTATGTTTGAAAGCAGTGGGGAAGGAACCATTGGAATGTGTATTGTTAAAGATCAAGGTGAGGAAGAGAAGAAAGGACGGGGCAAGTGATTTTATAGGGTGCGAAAGGATGGGCTTGGAGGTACAGTTTGAGAGCGAGGATTTTGAGAGGGGTCAGGAGATCGATCTCCCTAGTGGGATGTGCAGTCTAGATCTTCTGGCCAGACTCCGTGGTCTGGCTTGCCAGCCCAGATCTGTTCATACTCACGGCCACGTCCTATAACTGCTACCCTGCCCTTGGTGACCTCATTTGCTCCCACGGCTTCAACTATCATCTCTACGCTGATGACACCCAGATCTACATCTCTGCCCCTGCTCTCTCCCCCTCTCTCCAGGCTCGCATCTCCTCCTGCCTTCAGGACATCTCCATCTGGATGTCTGCCCGCCCCCTAAAACTCAACATGTCCAAGACTGAACTCCTTTTCTTCCCTTCTAAAACCTGCCCTCTCCCTGACTTTACCATCTCTGTTGACGGCACTACCATCCTTCCCGTCTCACAAGTCCGCAAAATTGGTGTCATCCTCGACTCCGCTCTCTCATTCACCGCTCACATTCAAGCCGTCACCAAAACCTGCCAGTCTCAGCTCCGCAACATTGCCAAGATCCGCCCTTTCCTCTCCATCCAAACCGCTACCCTTCTCGTTCAAGCTCTCATCCTATCCCATCTGGACTACTGCACCAGCCTTCTCTCTGATCTCCCATCCTCGTGTCTCTCCCCACTTCAATCCATACTTCATGCTGCTGCCCGGATTGTCTTTGTCCAGAAACGCTCTGGACATGTTACTCCCCTCCTCAAAAATCTCCAGTGGCTACCAATCAATCTGCGCATCAGGCATAAACTCCTCACCCTCGGCTTCAAGGCTCTCCATCACCTCGTCCACTCCTACCTCACCTACCTTCTCTCCTTCTACAGACCAGCCCGCACCCTCCGCTCCTCTGCCGCTAATCTCCTCACCGTACCTCGTTCTCGCCTGTCCCGCCATCGATCCCCGGCCCACGTCATCCCTCTGGCCTGGAATGCCCTCCCTCTGCCCATCCGCCAAGCTAGCTCTCTTCCTCCCTTAAAGGCCCTACTGAGAGCTCACCTCTTCCAGGAGACCTTCCCAGACTGAGCCCCTTCCTTCCTCTCCCCCTCGTCCCCCTCTCCATCCGCCTCATCTTACCTCCTTCCCTTCCCCACGGCACCTGTATATATGAATATATGTTTGTACATATTTATTACTCTATTTATTTATTTATTTTAGTTGTACATATCTACTCAATTTATTTTATTTTGTTGGTATGTTTAGTTTTGTTCTCTGTCTCCCCCTTTTAGACTGTGAGCCCACTGTTGGGTAGGGACTGTCTCTCTATGTTGCCAACTTGTACTTCCCAAGCGCTTAGTACAGTGCTCTGTACACAGTAAGCTCTCAATAAATACGATTGATTGATTGATTGATCTGCCTCCCCGTGAACTACGAGGTCGTCATGGCTCGAGGGTCTGTGGGAAGATGGCCACCGCCTCCTGGCTCAGCGGGGGCCTGTTCGGCGTCTTGTTCTCAGCTCCGATCTTCTCCCGGTTCTTCAGTGGGTCCAAAATCGTCCAGCAGTTTTTCTGTGACGTCCCCTACCTGCTGAAGATCACTTTCTCCGAGGATCACGTTGGCATTGATGTGAGCATCACCTCTGGGGTAGCATTAGGCGTCGGCTGCTTCATTCTCATCATTGTCTCGTATGTCCACATTTCTGGGCCGTGCTGAGGATGCCGGTCACCTAGGGCCAGTCCAAGGCCTTCTCCACTTGCTTGTCTCACCTCATAATGGGCACCATCTTTCTCTCTACGGCCAGCATTGCTTACCTCAAACCCGTGTTAGATTCCCCCTCGGCGCTGGATCTACAGGTGCCACCCTCTCTGAATCCACTCCTCTACAGTCTGAGGAACCAGGGCTTGAAAGTCTCTCTGGGGAGAATACTAAAAGGTAAATTCCTAATCCCTCCTCTATGGGACGAAATGTCCATATCCTTTCACTGATTATCTCATCCCTCATCAGAAAGCCTATAAATCCAAAAGCAAAATCCAGCGACTGAAGATTTGTCAGTGTCTGGGAGGGAAGCTGATAAGATGTATGTGACTGACAATTTATTGGTTGGGGGACGTCAAGACCTATTGGAACACGTGGCTGAGAGTCGTAAGACTTGACATATTTGCCCAGTTCTGCCACTGGTCTGCTGGGCGACCTTGGTCCAGGAACCTAACCTCTCTGAACCTCTCTGTAAATCAGGATTCAATATGTGCTCTCTCTTTCTCTTACCCTCTGAGCCCGTGTGGACTGTGAAATATGTCTCTTCTGATTATTCTGTTTCTACTCCAGCACTTGGCAGTCTTTTGCAAAGTAAATTCCTAATAAACTCAATAATCATAATGTTGATACAACTAATAATGATAAAAACCAGTATTCATTTATTTTAAGACCACTCTTCGTGGTTATGAAAATCGAAAAATAGCTCAGTGACAAGGGGAAGGGAAGAAACCATGGAAATTCCCCAGCCCACTTTTGACTGGTAAAATCCTTGCCGCCCAACCATCGAACCATCCATCCTTCTATCCATTAATTCATCTCTCCATCCTCCTGTCCATCCATCCATCAATCCATCCATCCATCCAACAATCAATCCATCAGTCCATCCATCGTACTTATTGACCACCACCTTGGTACAAAGCACTATTGTAAGCTCTCAGGAGAGTTGAAAAAACTGAAATGCATTATTCCTGCTCTCCAGGAGACTAGGATCTAATGGGGGAGATAGATCTTCTAGTTATCGCCCCATCTCACTCCTACCATTCCTTTCCAAACTCCTTGAACGACTCGTCAACACGCGCTGCCTCGAATTCCTCAACACCAACTCTCTCGGCGACCCTCTCCAGTCTGGCTTCCGTCCCCTACATTCCACAGAACCTGCCCTCTCAAAGGTCACCAATGACCTCCTGATTGCCAAATCCAACGGCTCATACTCTATCCTAATCCTCCTCGACCTCTCAGCTGCCTTAGACACTGTGGACCACCCCCTTCTCCTTAACACACTATCCAGCCTTGGCTTCACAGAATCTGTCCTCTCTTGGATCTCCTCTTATCTCTCCGGTCGTTCATTCCCAGTCTCTTTTGCAGGCTCCTCCTCCCCCTCCCATCCCCTTACTGTGGGGGTTCCTCAAGGTTCAGTTCTTGTTCCCCTTCCGTTCTCGATCTACACTCACTCCCTCGGTGACCTCATTCGCTCCCACAGCTTCAACTATCATCTCTACGCTGATGACACCCAAATCTACATCTCTGCCCCTGATCTCTCCCCCTCCCTCCCTCTCTCTCCCTCTGTCCAGGCTCGCATTTCCTCCTGCCTTCAGGACATCTCCATCTGGATGTCTGCCCACCAGCTAAAACTCAACATACCCAAGAATGAACTCCTTGTCTTCCCTTCCAAACCCTGCCCTCTCCTGACTTTCCCATCACTGTTGACGGCACTACCATCCTTCCCGTCTCACAGGCCCGCAACCTTGGTGTCATCCTCGACTCCGCTCTCTCGTTCACCCCTCACATCCAAGCCATCACCAGAACCTGCCGGTCTCAGCTCCACAACATTGCCAAGATCCGCCCTTTCCTCTCCATCCAAACCGCTACCCTGCTCGTTCAAGCTCTCATCCTATCCCGTCTGGACTACTGCATCAGCCTTCTCTCTGATCTCCCATCCTCGTGTCTCTCCCCACTTCAATCCATACTTCATGCTGCTGCCCGGATTGTCTTTGTCCAGAAACGCTCTGGACATGTTACTCCCCTCCTCAAAAATCTCCAGTGGTTACCAATCAATCTGCGCATCAGGCATAAACTCCTCACCCTCGGCTTCAAGGCTCTCCATCACCTCGTCCACTCCTACCTCACCTACCTTCTCTCCTTCTACAGACCAGCCCGCACCCTCCGCTCCTCTGCCGCTAATCTCCTCACCGTACCTCGTTCTCGCCTGTCCCGCCATCGAACCCCGGCCCACGTCATCACCCGGGCCTGGAATGCCCTCCCTCTGCCCATCCGCCAAGCTATCTCTCTTCCTCCTTTCAAGGCCCTACTGAGAGCTCACCTCCTCCAGGAGGCCTTCCCTGACTGAGCCCCTTCCTTCCTCTCCCCCTCGTCCCCCTCTCCATCACCCCATCTTACCTCCTTCCCTTCTCCACAGCACCTGTATATATGTATATATGTTTGTACATATTTATTACTCTATTTATTTATTTATTTATTTATTTATTTTAGTTGTACATATCTATTCTATTTATTTTATTTTGTTAATATGTTTGGTTTTGTTCTCTGTTTCCCCCTTTTAGACTGTGAGCCCACTGTTGGGTAGGGACTGTCTCTATATGTTGCCAACTTGTACTTCCCAAGCGCTTAGTACAGTGCTCTGCACACAATAAGCGCTCAATAAATACGTTTGATTGATTGATTGATTGATTTTACTGTTGAGAAAACTGAGACATAGAGAAATTGTCACTTTTCCATGGCTATGCAGCCGACATGCGGTAGAGATGGAATTAGAACCCAGGTTCTCTGACTCCCAGGCCTATTTTCTCCCCAGTAGCAGCCTGTGTCCTACAGGCCTTTCTGAGGATATCAGCGGCTGAGGGCCGGGCCAAAGACTTCTCCCCCTGCCTGCCTCACCTCACCGTCGTCAGCGTCCTCCTCTCGATTGGATCCGTTGCCTACCTCAAACAAGTGTCAGACTCCCCCTCGACTCTGGACCTGTTGGTGTCAGTGTTCTACACCGTGGTGCCTCCCGTCCTGGACCCCCTCTGAGGACCCAGAATATGAATGCTGCTCTGGGGAGGGTCCTAAATAGGAGATTCCTCCTCCCTCCTCTGAGGGACAAAATGCCTGTTTCCTTTTGCTGACTATCCCATTCCTCATCACAGTTCTGACCGTGGGGCTATCCACATAAAGACCTGTCCAAAGAGAAAGTCCAGCGCCTGAGGATTTGTCAATGTCTGGGACAGAGGCTAAGACGTGTGTGACTGTAAGACCGGTGTGGACATAGATTGTCTCTCTTTATTCAGAATGATATTCTCCATCCATCCATCCATCCATCCATCCACCTGTCCATTCATAATAATATAAATAATAATAATAGTGGTATTTGTTAAGCGCTTACTATGTTCCAGGCATTGTTCTAAGTGCTGGGGCGGATACAGGCTAATCAGGTTTTACACTTTCCCTATCCCACATGGTGCTCACAGTCTCAATTCCCATTTTACAGATAAGATAACTGAGGCAAAGAGAGGTGAAGTGCCTTGACTAATGTCACACAGCAAACAATCCACCCATGCATCTATCCATCCATCTAACCACCCATCCATCCATCCATCCATCCATCCATCCATCCATTCATCCATCCATCCATCCAACAACCCATCCATGCATCCATCTATCAATCCATCCATCCATCAATCAATGGTATTTGTTGAATATATCCTGGGTGTAAAGTACTGTAGTGAAGTAAAGTACTGCATTGAAATCTTCAGAG
Organism: Tachyglossus aculeatus; assembly: GCF_015852505.1. Taxonomy (NCBI): domain Eukaryota; kingdom Metazoa; phylum Chordata; class Mammalia; order Monotremata; family Tachyglossidae; genus Tachyglossus; species Tachyglossus aculeatus. The sequence continues at coordinate 4,116,522 of NW_024044831.1, read as the reverse complement.
AGATCAAAATAAATTAAACACGATACCTGCTTTCCAAAAGCTCAAAATCTAACTTTTAAATCTAACTTGGAGAGATGGACACAGAATTAATTGAGAGGATGAAGAAGAGAATGGAAAGAATGGCAAATAGGTGACTATGTGCTAAAAAGAGTACATTTTATAAAAGCCACTATGAACAAAACTATAATGGTGGATTTGAGTGCCAAAATGGAGAAGTGGTCTAAGATGCTGATTGGTAGTTGGGAGACGATGATTTAAGTAGAAGACAAATGAATCGTACGAGGCATCCTGGAAGTGGGGGGATGTCGGAAGGGCTTTGAAGGTGGGGAAAGCTGTGCTCTGATGGGCTGGAAGTAGAGAGGAGGAAATGTGGGCTGACAGATAATTTTTCCATTTTTTCATCATTGAGATATTTTGAAAAGGGAGAGGACCATTCAGAGGAGAGAATGCACTGACCTCCTTATTCCAGTTTGGTACAGTGTCTCACCTATGAGATAGAAGAGGACGAACCTAAGACTAATTCCTATTCCTTCTGAAACCAGGGATTTTCCCGTCGTGTACACCCAGCTAGTATCAGTGATTCCTTCCCATCACCCTGTTCTCAGAACACCTCAACCCCTTCCAAACTGATAATAATAATGAAAACAATAATTGCATTTATTAAGCTCTATGTGTTGAGTACTGTTCTAAGCGCTGGGGTGCAGACAACGTAATCAAGTTGTCCTGCCTGGGATTCACAGTCTTAATATCCATTTTCCAGATGAGTTAACTGAGGCTCAGAGAAGTTCAGTGGCTTGCCCAAGGTCACACAGCAGACGTGTGGCAAAGGTGGGATTAGAACCCATGTCCTCTGACTCCCAAGACTGGGCTCTTGCCACTAAAATATGCTGAATTTTATGCAGTCTCTCTGGGTTGATCCCCGAAGCCAGAACGTGGGAGGGTCTTAGGATGTATTTCGAATCATTTCTCGTTCTCTCTAGATTTGAAATCAGAAGGCGTCAGAAAATGCAACTGATTAAATGACCGATTGATTGTTTGAGGTCATGAACAAGATGAAACTCAGAGAAGCAGTGTGGTCTAGTCGATATAGCTTGGTCCTGGGAGTCAGAATTACCTGGGCTCTAATCTCGGCTCTGCTACCTTTCTGTTGTGTGACCTTGGGCAAGTCTCTTAACTTCTTTGGGCTTCAGCTACCTGCTCTGGTAAATGGAGTTGAGACTATGAGCCCCATGTGGGACAGGGACTATGTCCAACCTGATTAGATCGTATCGAATCCCAAGACTTAGTACAGTGCCTGGCACACAGGAAACGCTTAACAGGTACCACTGAAGAAAAAAAAAAGCTAAACCGCCCACCCGTTTTCCTAGATGGTCACTAATTTCAAGAACCATTAAGATGCTATTGCCAAGGGAACCATGCAGTTGAGTGCCATCACTGCATCCTCATGTCTGTGGGGACTCAAAGACTGTAGGGAAAGCCGCCATGATCCGGTCCTCCGGGGACCCCTCTCGGAACAGAGGTGTCTTTATCAAAGGGGACGGGGGCCCTGCCTCAAAAGCGTGTCTCAGTGTCCGCGGGAGAGCAGAGAGGGGCTAAAAGCTCCTCGCTGTCCCTCCGTGGCTGCTGCATCTAGGGGTCCGAGGAGAGAGGGGGAACCAGCCAAGCCCAGATCGGGTGAGGACTCCTCCATCCCCACACTGGTCCTTTGACAGTGACCGGGGGAGGGGAGGAACAGGGAGGGACCATCAGGCTAATCAATGTGAGGGTCACTTTGGGAAGACGTTCATACCCGGGATCCAGGGTGGAGTTGGAACCAGAGCTGCCTACACAAGCAGAGAGAATGGATTTGCTTCTAATGTAGACCCCTGGGCCCCTCCATCCAACTCCCAAAACCCAGCTACCATGGCTGCCGGGCTAGGACGTTATGGCATGGTGTCAGCCGTGTGCCATGGTGACTTCAACAATCAGCTCAATCCTCCGGGCAGGGACAAGAGGGTACGACTGAAACTGCACCAGCCAGATGCTTCAGCACCAATTCCTCCTCACAGGACTTCCCCCCCAAATCTTGGGCGAATGCAAGAGAGAAGCCTAGTGGATAGAGCGAGGGCTGGTAGTTAGAAGCCTTGGGTTGTAATAACGGCTCCACCTCTTTTTTATTTTTAATGGTATTTGTTATGTGCTTACTATGTGTCAAACATTGTTCTAAGCACTGGACAAGTTAATCATGTTGGACACAATCCCTGTACCTCATGGGGCTCACAGTCTGAGCAGGAGGGAGAACAGGAGAACTGAGGCACAGAGAAGGTAAGTGACTTGCTCACGGTCACACAGCAAGCAATTGGTAGAGCTGGAAATAAAGCCCAGGCTCGTGCTCTTTCCACTGGGCCACACTGCTTCTCTTCTGGGTGATTTGGGCCAAGTCAATTCGCTTCTCTGTGCCTCAGTTCCCTCATCTGTAAGATGGGGACTGAGACTTTGAGCCCTGTGTGGGACGGGAACCGTGACCCACCCAATTTTCTTGTATTCACACCAGATCTTAGTACAGTGCCTGGCACATGATGTGAGCTTAAGAAATACCATGAAAAGAGAGGTAAAAGGCCTGATCGCTGCCCTCAAAGACTTCCCAATCTAATAGGCTAGATAGGCAAACTTTCATTTACAACTGGGAGGAGAAAAGAATGAAACAGTGGATATGTGGATGATAAGCATCCCGGTTTAGTGGAAAGAGGCCGCGCTTGGAAGTCAGAGGTCATGGTTTCCAATCCCGGCTCTGCCACCTGTCAGCTGTGTGACTTGGGGCAACTCATTTAACTTCTCTGTACCTCCATTACCTCATCTGTAAAATGGGGATTAAGACTGTGAGCCCCATGTGGGACAATCTGATTACCTTCTATCCCCCCAACGCTTAGAACAGTGCTTGGCCCGTAGTAAGCGCTTAACAAATACTATCGTTATTTGTGATTACTAGTGGTTGATAAACATATTTTTGCATGCTTAATGTGTGCAGAGCACTAAACTGAGTGCTGAGGAGAGCACCCTAAAAAGAGTTTGTAGACATGTTCCCTTCCCAGAAGGAGCTCACCGTTTAGTGGGAAAGGAGACATTAATCAGTCAACCAATCAGAGACATTTATTGAATACTTACTGTGTGCAGACCACTGTACTAAATTCTTGGAGGAATACAATATAAAAGAGTTGGTAGACATGTTTCCTCAAGGAGCTTATAGTCTAGTGTAAGGAACCCTACAATCAGCATCAATACCCTGAGGGTCTGCGGATGCATTAAGTCTGGAGATGGTCACTGACAGATGGTGGGAGGAAGTGAATTAGCTAAATCCTACTTGAGAAGGTGGAATTTCAGAGGGTTTTCGAGGGTGGGATATATTCGGGCTGGGGAATTGCAAAGGGTGGGTTCCAGGCCAAAGGAAGGGTGGGAGCCAGAGGTGGGAGGAGGAAGCGTCCGAAGTGAGTCATGGTAAGAAGGTTCTTTTTGGAGGGTTGGTTGAAGAAAGCGGATAATAAGAGTTAGGTGTAGATGGCACTGAAGCCAGTGATCAGACATTCACTGAAATCAACCGAACTACAATCCGTTATTCCTCTAGACTGTACGCTCGTTGTGGGCAGGGACTGTGTCTGGTTATTATTCTATTGTACTCTCCCCAGCATTTAGTACAATGCTCTGCACACAGTAAGAGCTTAATAAATATTCCTGAACGAATTTATTTTCCACTTTACAGGAGCTGCTGCAACCAGGTTCCCTGTGCTAGAAGGGGTGTGTGTGTGTGTGTGTGTGTGTGTGTCTACCCCCTCAAAGTGTTGGATAGTGGAAGCAGCGAATAAGTTGCGGCAGTGGGGAGGGTTGAAGACGAAGATAGAAAAGGATCTCCCTCTAGACTGTAACCTCGATGTGGGTATGTAACGTGTCTACCAAATCTGCTGGGGTGCATGAGTGGGTACAATCTCAGGGATTCCCTTTAAATCTACCAATATAATGTGAAAATCTGGATCTTTCTTTATCCCTTCTGGATATGAAACTCAAAGATCATTTTGAATTCAATAACTGTCTCCTTTCCATTGAGACTCACTAACAAAGGTCTTGTCAGTTTCTTCATTCTTCCCATCTATGAACTCTAACTTTAGCTCTTCCCTCATACACTGCGAAAGTCAATGCTGCTTTCCAAAATTGCCCAACATCTCCACGGTGAGGGAATTCCTTCTGCTGGGATTCTCGGAGATCCGGGAGCTGCAGCTGGTCCAAGCCAGCCACTCTGTTCCTCCTGGTCTACCTGGAGGCCCTGACGGGGAATCTCGTCATCATCGCCGCCACCGCCCTCAACCGGCGCCTCCACACCCCCACGTACGTCTTCATCAGGCACCTGTCAGTGACCGATCTCCACTACATCTCCGTATCTGTTTCCCAATCCATTCACAACTCCCTGACGGACCACAGAGAAATCTCCTTCTTAGGCTGTGGAGCACAGGTCCGTCTGGTGAGTTTCTTTGCAGGTGCAGAATATTTTGTTCTCACGGTGATGTCCTATGACTGCTACGCCGCCATCTGCCTCCCCCTGAGCTACAAGATCGTCATGAACAGAGTGGCCTGTGGAAGATGGCGGCTGCCTCATGGCTCAGTGGGGGCCTGTTTGCAGTAATGTGCTCAGCTGGGACGTTCTCTCTGTCCTTCTGTGGGCCCAACATCGACCAGCAGTTTTTCTGTGATGACCTTTCCCTGCTGAAGATCTCCTGCTCCAAGGACTACGTCGCCATTGACGTGAGCGTCACCGTTGGGGTAGTGTAAGCCGTGGCCTGCTTCATTGTCATCACCGTCTAGTACGTGCGCATTTTCCGGGCCGAACTGAGGATGCCAGCCGCTGAGGGCCGGGCCAAAGCCACCTCGCTATTGTCACTGTTTGCATCTCGGCGGCGGTATTTGCCTACATCAAACCTCCATCAGACTTCTCCTCAATAGTGGATCTGCTGATGTCCGTGTTCCACTGTATGGTGCCCCCCACCCTGAAACCCCTCATCTACAGCCTGAGGAACCGGGACATGAAGGCCGCCATGGGCAGGATCCTCAAAGAGTCACTCACCCGGCCTCCGCTCTGGGACAGAATGTCTACTTCCTTGTGCAAATCATCTCACCCCACCACGTAACCAAGGAATTACCCTTGGACATAGCCAGATACGTTGCTCCCTACAGGGTTCACAGAAAACCCTGGACGTTGATGAATTATCGAAGTCTGGAGGGAGGTAGCCAATACTGAAGTAGGACTGACAATCCAGTTTTGGGGAGGCATCATGGCCTAAAGGAAGGGGAGTCCCTGTAGACTGTAAGCTCACTATGGGCAGGGAATGCGTTCAACAACCCTGGTAAACTGAACTCTCCCAAGTGCTTAGTACTTCCTCAACCATTAAATCCTGTTTGGGGGCTGTTCTAAGCCCTGCTATGCCATTTGTCTTGCTTGTGACCTTGGGCGAGCCACTTAACTTCTCCGTGCCTCAGTTACCTCATCTGTAAAATGGCTATTAAGACGGTGAACCCCGCGTGGGACAACCCGATGACCCTATATATACCCCACTGTCCTTAGAACACTGCTTGGCACGTAGCAAGTGCTTAACAAATACCATAATTTCTTTTTAATTTTATCATGGTTTAAAGGAATGAAAATCGCTCTACACTGTAAGATCATGGTGGGCAGGGAACGTGTCTACCAACTTTGTTATATTGAACTTTTCCAAATGCTTAGTACAGTGCTGGGCCAAAAGAAAGTGTTCAATAAATATGATTGATTGAGACGAGTTCTGATGCCAGCTTTGTTATTGGCCTGCTTTGTGACCTAGGGGCAGTGACTTAACATCCCTGCGATCTCTCTTCCTCTTACACTCTGAGCACCTGTGGGACAGATATTGTGTCTGAACTGATTCTACTGTTTCTACTCCAGCAAGTGGAACAATTTAGGTACACAACGTTTTAATAAATACGATAATGATATCATTATTAGTAATGACTATGAAAATATAATGATTCGCTCTTTAGCATGATTCTGGGGGTTGGAATTAAAGTTGGAACATGGGGGGTGGTATGGGAAAAGGGAAGAAAGGATGACTGCAGCTCCATCTGCCTTGTCAAATCCATCCTCTCTCATCAATCCATCTTTCCTTCCTTCCATCCATCCATCCTTCCAACCATTCATCTATCCATCCATCCATCCATCCATCCATCCATCCATCCATCCATCCAGAGCACGGCTTGGGAATCAAAGGTCGTGGGTTCAAATCCAAGTTCTGCTACTTGTCTGCCATGTGACCTTGGTCAAGTCTTTTCACTTCTCTGGGCGTCAGTTCCCTCAGCTGTAAAATGAGGGTTGAGACTGTGAGTCCATGTGGGACAGGGACTTGCCTGACCCAATTTGCAAGAATCCACTCCAGCGTTTAGCACAGTGCCTGGCTCATAATAAACTCTTATCAAATACCACAATTATTATTTTTGAATTGTCATTACTATTATTAAGGATGGGGAGGGAGCTTTTTACACAGGCCCAAACCGAGACAACTTAGCACCCCGAGACACCAAAGCACAGGGAAGCAGAATTGCCCAGTTGATAGAGCATGGATCTGGGAATCAGAGGAACTGAGCTCTAATTCTGCCTCCACCATTCGTCTGCCATGTGACCTTGGGCAAGTTATTTCACTTCTTGCCCCAACTACCTCATCTGTAAAATGTGGATTAAGTCTGGAAGTACTGTGCGAGGCAGGGACTGTGTCCATCCTGACTAGCTTGTGGGTACTTCAGTGCTTAGACGGTTCCTGAAAAATACCAAACACTTAAAACTTACCATTATGAACAAAATAATCAGGGAAGGTCCCGTGGATTTAATAGAGTTTCAGGAAGGAGTTTTGAAGATGGGAAGCCTTGTGGTCTGGTGGATATGAAGGGAGAGGGAATTACAAGCAGGGGAAAGGTGGTGAGGTAGGGATCTGAGTCGGGGGAGTTGGGAACGAGGCACAGTTAGATGGTGAGCTTGGGAGGAATGGAGAATGCAGATAGGAATTCTGTAGGGGAAAATATGCACATTATTCAATCAATCATATTTATTGAGCGGTTAATATGTGCAGACCTTGGTAGTAAGCGCTTGGGAGAGTACGCTATGACAATATAACAGGGTTGGTATCCAAATTCCCTGCCCATGATGAGCTTACAGCTAGAGGGGAATGTCTAAGTTAGATTGCTGCAGATTTCAGATGGTCCCAAGCCTTGGCATGGGATGAAGCTACAAACATCAGAGCTTAAACAGAACGTTATTATTAATCACAGAAAGGGAAGGGTTATTAGTCTGTTGATGTTGTCATAGGAAGGAGTCCCAGAGCGGGAACCCAACGGGAATGGGCAGTTATTTAGGTTGTGGGGGCCGGGACCTCAGGGAGCCCACGATCCTGGCCTTCCGAGATCCCCGGACAGTCAGCCGTCTCACGGAGCCCGGGGCACGTCCTCCCACGCGGAACCTCCCAGGAAATAATCCGGACGTCATCTGAGGGGATGGCGCAACCAGTCGGAAAGCCGAGACGGGGAGGGAGGACTCCAACAGCTCTCACCCCTCACCCAGACCTACCTGTCACCGCCACCAGCATCCAGGACCGACGAGATGGAGTGATCCTCCCTCTCAGCAGAGATAGGCGCTCCCCAGCCCAGGAAAGGCCCGGAGAGTCCGAAGAGGAGCAGGGGAAAGGTGAGAGAAATTTCAATAGGGAACTGGGGTGACCAGGATCAGAGTCACAATTTCTCTAAATTAAAATTAGTGTCGCTTAGTGGAAAGAGCACGGGCCCGGGAGTCAAGAGGACCCGGGTTATAATCTGGCCTCCGCCACTTGCCAGCTGTGTGACTTTGGGCAAGTCACTTCACTCCTTTGTGCTTCAGTTATCTCATCTGCAAAATGGGGATTATGACTGTGAGCCACATGTGGGACAGGGCCTGTGTCCAACCCGATTTGCTTGTATTCCCCCCAGGGCTTAGTATAGTGTCTGGCACATAGTAAGCCCTTAACAAATACCATAAAAACTTCTGAGAGTAAGAGCTTATTGATAGACTCAATTTTCCTTTGGCTGGAACGTGTCTTGGCTAGGAAGCCGTCTGAGAATTTGCCAACTTCCAGTCTACATTACGAGTCTGTTTGGACGCACTGTGCTGTGTTACAGGAAGAAATGGCTTGTACGTAAAGTGTCTGACAAAGTGAATTGTTCAACACCAGCCTTCCTTAAACAAATCGTTTTGTGATTGTACAACCCCTGCATTCTATATTTTCATAGCGCAAATCATTCAATGGAAACTTCTGAGCTCTTACCTTGTGCAGAGCACTGGACACAATCTCTGCTGATGTTTCAGAATAAAGCAGGCATCATCGACATGGAAAATTTTCCGTTCTGTCCTGAATAAAGACAGAAGGCAGGACGAGATGACAAGGTGAGGTTTCCCTTCTAGACTGCAAGTTGGTTGTGGGCAGGGAACGTGTCTACCAATTCTGTTTTACTGGACTCTCCCAAGTGCATATAGTACAGTGCTCTACACAAAGTAAGCGTTTAATTAATACAATTGATTGATTAATGGATTGATTGAGGTTCATCCCCGGACAAAGGCATTATCTTGCCATAAGAATTTCTCCCTGAATGTTTTTAATCCCTGTCTGAAATCAGGTCTTATTATAATGCCCAAGGACATCTTACAAGACATGGTCAACATCTCCACGGTGAGGGAATTCCTGATCCTGGTATTCTCAGAGATCCTGTAGCTGCAGCTGGTCCATGCCGTGCTGTTCCTCCTGGTTTACCTGGCGGCCCTGACGGGGAATCTCCTCATCATCGCCGTCAACGTCCTCGACCAGTGCCTCCACACCCCCATGCACATCTTCCTCAGGAACCTGTCCTTTCACGACCTCTGCTACATCTCCGTCACCGTCCCCAAATCCATCCCCAACTCCTTGACCGACCGTAGGTCCATTCTTCCTGAGCTGTGCCACCCAGGTCTTCTCGGTGGTTTTCTTTGCAGGAGCAGAATAATTTGTCCTCACGTTGATGTCCTACGACCGGTACGCGGCCAGTTGTCTCCCCCTGCGCTACGAGGTCGTCATGAACAGAGTGGCCTGCGGGAAGATGGCGGCCGCCTCGTGGCTCAGTGGGGGCCTTCTTGGAGTCTTGCTTTCAGCTTCGACCTTTTCTCTGTCCTTCTGCAGGTCCAACGTCGTCCAGCAGTTTTTCTGAGACATCTCCTCCCTGCAAAAGATCACCTGCTCGGAGGACCATGTCGCCATCGACGTGAGCATCAACGCCAGATTAACGTTAGGCGTCATCTGCTTCGTTCTCATCATCGTTCCATACACGGACATCTTCCAGTCCGTGCTTAGGATGCCGGCCGCCTAGGGCCGGGCCAAAATCTTCTCCACCTGCCTGCCCCACCTCGGGGCATGACTTGTTTCTATGCTTACTTGAAGCCACGCTCATTAGAGAAGCAGCATGGCTCAGTGGAAAGAGCACGGGCTTGGGATTCAGAGGTCATGGGTTCAAATCACAGATCTGTAAATTGTCAGCTGTGTAACTTTGGGCAAGTCGCTTAACTTCTCTGGGCCTCAGTTATCTCATCTGAAAAATGGGGAATAAGACCGTGAGCCCCACGTGGGACAATCCGATCACCTTGTATCCTCCCCAGAGCTTAGAACAGTGCTTTGCACATAGTAAGGGCTTAATAAATACCATTATTATTATTAATTCCCCTCAGTACTGGACCTGCTGGTTTCCATGTTCTACACCGTGGTGCCCCCCACCCTGAACCCTCTCATCTACAGCCTGAGGAACGGGAACGTGAAAGCCGTCCTGAGGAGGGGGCTAGGCAGGGAATGGCTTCCATCTTGGGGACGTGAAGTCACCATGCTTTGCCTGCTTGAGTTAACATGGCCACAGTGAATATCCCCAGCATCTTTCAGAGAACAGATCTTTGTGTGTGTCACCCACAGACAACCCTAGGGGAAGGGAAAACCATCTATAGCACTTATTTAGGTCATGCCCCTCGTTTCCACGGACAGACTAGGTCAGACTGGATTCTTCTTCTGTCTCCTGAGCTGAAGGCCACCCTTCGAAGGAGGGCACAAATCTTAACGGAAGCTGACACCCAAAGTCGTACCTTTGCCAGTCGGAACTGATTTTCCCCGAGTAATAATGTCATCGGTGGGGGATTAGCTCCTGAAGTGACTCATCTCTGTGCTGTGAAACCCCACCTGAAACTTCTAAACTTTACACTGCCCAATTACCAAGTTGCAGAATGTGTCTGGCTCCTAATTTTGCATTTCTTTTGAGTGATTCATGTCTAAATGTGTGTGTGTGTATGTGTGTGTGTGTGTGCGCACCCTCCGCTCCTCTGTCGCTAATCTCCTCACCCATGCCTCGTTCCCGCTTGTCCCGCCGTCGACACCTGGCCCACGTCCTCTCCCTGGCCTGGAATGTCCTCCCTCCCCACATCCGCCAAACTAGCTCTCTTCCTCCCTTCAAGGAGAGCTCACCTCCTCCAGGAGGCCTTCCCAGACTGAGCAACCTCCTTCCTCTCCCCCTCCTCCCCCTCTCCATCCACCCCGCCTTACCTCCCTCCCTTCCCCACAGCACCTGTAGATATGTATATATGTTTGTACGTATTTATTACTCTATTTATTTATTATACTTGTACATTTCTATTCCATTTATTTTATTTTGTTAATATGTTTTGTTTTGTTCTCTGTCTCCCCCTTCTAGACTGTGGGTAGGGAGGACATTCCAGGCCAGGGTGATGACGTGGATGACGCTCTGGAGATTTTTGAGGAGGGAGTAACGTGCCCAGGGTGTTTCTGCACGAAGATAATCCGGGCAGTAGAGTGAAGTGTAGACTAAAGTGGTGAGAGGTAGGAGGATGGGAGATCAGAGAGGTGGCTGATGCAGTAATCCAGTCGGGACAGGATGAGAGATTGAACCAGCAAGGTAGAGGTTTGGATGGAGAGGAAAGGGCGGATATTGACGATGTTGCGGAGGCGAGACTGGCAGGTTTTGGTGACTGGTGGATGTGTGGGGTGAACGAGAGAGCGGAGTCGAGAATGACACGAAGGTTGCGGGCTTGTGAGACGGGAAGGATGGTAGTGCCGTCTACAGTAACGGGAAAGTCAGGGAGAGGGCAGGGATTGGGAGGGAAGATAAGGAGTTACTCCCCTCCTCAAAAATCTCCAGTGGCTGCCTGTCAGCCTACGAATCAAGCAAAAACTCCTCACTTTCGACTTTAACGCTCTCCATCACCTCGCCCCCTCCTACCTCACCCCCCTTCTCTCCTTCTACAGCCAGCCAGCACACTCCGCTCCTCTGGCGCTAATCTCCTCATTGTACTTCGTTCTTGCCTCTCCCGCCGTCGACCCCTGGCCCACGTCCTCCCCCTGGCTGGAATGTCCTCCCTCCACACATCTGCCAAGCTAGCTCTCTTCTTCCCTTCAAAGCCCAACTGAGAGCTCACCTCCTCCAGGATGCCTTCCCAGACTGAGCCCCCCTTCCTCTCCCCCTCCCCATCCCCCCCGTCCTACCTCCTGTATATACGTTTTTACATATTTATTACTCTATTTTATTTTACTTGTACATATTTACTATTCTATTTATTTTATTTTGTTAATATGTTTTGTTTTATTATCTGTGTCCCCGTTCTATACTGTGAGCCCACTTTTGGATAGGAACCGTCTCTATATGTTGCCAACCTGTACTTCCCAAGCGCTTAGTACAGTGTTCTGCGCACAGTAAGCGCTCAATAAATACGATTGAATGAATGAATGAATGAATGAAAGGTGAAACATTCATTCAAACAAAACTACTTAGTACAGTGCAGTTCACAACCATGGGATTTGGAAAACTTCTGGGGGCAAATGTCAGGTCAAAAAGAGGGGATCTTTATTCTTGAGAAATGTATACCCCTGCAGGACCCTCCCAATGGTGACCTTCATGTTCTAGTCCCCCAAACTGTAGATGAGGGGGTTCAGGGCGGGGGGCACCGTGGTGTAGAACACGGACACCAGCAGGTCCAGAGTCCAGGGGGAGTCTGACACGGGCTTGAGGTAGGCAACAGCTCCAGTGGAGAGGAAGATGGTGAAGATGACGAGGTGAGGCAGGCAGCTGGAGAAGACTTTGGCCTGGCCCTCGGCGGCTGATATCCTCAGCATGGCCCGGAAGATGTGCAGTACAAGAAGACGATGAAAATGTATGAGATGAAAGCCAGGCTAAACTCAGTGGCCAAGCTGACATTGACGAAAACGTGCGTATCAGAACAGGAGATGCTCAGTAAGGAAGGAATGTCACAGAAGAACTGCTAGATCAGGTTAAAGCCACAGAAGCTCAGTGTTAATTTTCTGGCTTTGTATACCACCCTGAAAAGGCCCCCGCTGAGCCACGAGACGGCCTCCATGTACCCTCGGGCCCCTTGTTCCATGATGGTCTCGTAGCGCAGGGGGCGGCAGATGGCAGCGTAGCAGTCATAGGACATCACCATGAGAAGGGACAACTCCGAGAAAGCAAATGAAAACACTAAAACAACCTGAGCCACCCAGCCCCATAGAGAGATGGCTCTGCAGTTGATCAGAGAGTTGTGGATGGATTTGGGTACGGTGATGGAGATGTAGAAGAGGGCGAGGACGGACAGCACCCTGAGGAAGAAGTACATGGTGGTGTGGAGGCGCTGGTCGAGAACGGTGACAGCGACGATGAGGAGATTCCCTATCATGGCCGCCAGATAGACCAGGAGGAACAGCGCAGCATGGACCAGCTGCAACTCCCGGAGCTCCGAGAATCTCAGTAGGAGGAATTCTCTCACCTTGGTGGTGTTTCCTATTTTCATGGATTATCTGGGGATTTCCCAAGGATCACATATACAGGAAGGAATCTGAACATTCCAAATTTCATTTTCAACTCAGCCTCTCTCCGTTTTGTCTTCTATGTCTTTATTTTCGTTTTCACAGAGACCCAGGATAGGAAAGCAATGGCTTTGGAGCAATGAAAAAGGGTTTGCGTTCCTAACACCCCACCCACCCACCCTTTTTTCTCTCTCTATCTCTCTGTCTCTGTCTCTCTCTCTCTTACACACACACACACACACACACACAAACACTTTACAAAGATATTTTTATGTCTTCCAACTCTGTTCTACTATACTCTCCCAACTCTGTTCTATTTCACTCTGCCCACAGTGAGTGCTCAATTAATACCATAGATTAATTGATCATTTCTGCGAACACCTTTTTGGTGAGTGTCATAATGACATCCTGATATTATCATTCAATCCTACATTTTGAGTATTTACTGTTTGGAGAGCACTGTACTAAGCACTTGGAGAGTACAACTCAGCAGCAAAGAGAGACAATCCTTGCACACACCGGGCTCACAGTCTAGAAATGAGTTACTTACATTGCCTAATATTTATTCAACATTAATGGTGCTTCCTGAGCACTTTCTGTGTGCAGGGCACTGTACTACGTGCCTGGGAGAGTACGATTGAACAGAGTTAGTGGATACGTTCCCTGCCCACAGAGAGGTTACAGTATAGTGGAGGAGACAGACATTAATATTTATGTTACGAAAAAGAATACAAGTTCCCTTCCTTATTTTGAGTGTGCTGTGCAGGTAGGCTCCTCTTCAACCCGACCAAAAGTGACTGAGGGAATCCGATACAGGTAGACAGATTCTGTTATAACCTAAAAGGTAGAACGGTAGGCAATCGCTCAATCAATGGTATTTACTGAGCACTTAGTGAGTGCAGAGCACTGTATTAAGCCTTGGGGGGAGTACAGTAGAACAGAATTGGAAGACACATTCCCTGCCTGAAGAGAGCTTCGAGGCTAGTCTAGTCTTAGCTTCAGTGTCCTTTGTCCTTCTCTTGGGATACTGGCAACTTGATCTCGACTGTTTTCAACTAGATGTTTGCAGTCCACGCCTCCTAACGCCGAAATCCTAACTCTCTCCTTTGGGCGGTCAGTTTCCTTTCCACAGCGACCGCCGCTAATCTCCTCACCGTACCTCGTTCTCGCCTGTCCCGCCATCGACCCCCGGCCCACGTCATCCCCCGGGCCTGGAATGCCCTCCCTCTGCCCATACGCCAAGATAGCTCTCTTTCTCCCTTCAAGGCCCTGCTGAGAGCTCACCTCCTCCAGGAGGCCTTCCCAGACTGAGCCCCTTCCTTCCTCTCCCCCTCGTCTCCCTCTCCATCCTCTCCATCTTACCTCCTTCCCTTCCCCACAGCACCTGTATACATGTATATATATTTGTACATATTTATTACTCTATTTATTTATTTATTTTACTTGTACATATCTATCCTATTTATTTTATTTTGTTAGTATGTTTGGTTTTGTTCTCTGTCTCCCACTTTTAGACTGTGAGCCCACTGTTGGGTAGGGACTGTCTGTATATGTTGCCAATTTGTACTTCCCAAGCGCTTAGTACAGTGCTCTGCACATAGTAAGCGCTCAATAAATACGATTGATTGATTGACGGGTTTTCCACCCACATCCCCCGCCGGACCTCTCATTTCACACCCATCTTTCCGGTTCCATCTACTACGCATTCCTAACTTTTTATTTTGCCCCTCTTTACAACCCGGCCTTGCATTCTATACCTTCCATCCTGTTGTGGGATTGGGAAGCAGCGTGGCCTAGTGGAAAGCCTGGGAGTCGGGGACCTGGGTTATAATCACAGCTCCACCACCTACCCTTTTTTGGTTGGTATGCATTAAGCGGTTACTAGGTGCCTGGCACTATATTAAGTGTTGGTGTAGATACAAACTAATCAGGTTGGATACAGTCCCTGACCCTCATGAGGGTCACATTCTTAATCCCCATTTTACAGATGAGTTAACTGAGGCAAAGAGAAGTGAAGTGACCTGCTCAAGGTCACAAAGTGCAAAAGTGATGGAGCTTGAATTAGGACCCGGGTGATATAAGGCCCGTGATCTTTCCACTAGGCCACGCTACTTCTTACACACGTACATATGCTCATATTTTACTACTTTCCCTATCTGTAATTCCTTTTAGTTTCTATTTTTCATAGTAGATTCTAAGCTTCTTGGGGGCAGGTATTGTGTCTACCCACTAGAGAAGCAGCGTGGCTTAATGGAAAGAGCCCGAACTTGTGGGTACTAATTCCGGGTCTGTCACATCATCTGTTTGAATTTGGGCACGTCACTTCACTTCTCTGTGCCCCAATAACCTCATCTGTAAAATGGGGATTGAGACTGTGAGCCCCACGAGGGACAACCTGATTACCTACCCCAGCGCTTAGAACAGTGCTCGACACATAGCAAGCTCTTAACAAATACCATCATCATCATCATCATCACTCTGTTTTACTGGACTCTCCCAAGTACTTAGTACAGAGCTCTGCCCACAGTCAGTTGTAAGCTCTCTGTGGGCACAGATCCTGTTTATCAACTCAATTATATCAGTACAGTGCTCTGCACCCAGTAAATGCTCAGTAACTCTGATGGATGGATTGAGCGATTGACTTTAACTCATTGGGGCAGTCCAGGTTGGGGCTGCTGACTTCCTTCTCCTCGTATCCTCATGAGGGTCTGTGGCCGTGATGGGAAAGAGTCTGGAATAAAACCAGTGCTCTGGGCTCCTCGGAGACAGCAGTCGCTGTTCTGGGCAGGGCAGGGGGAGGAGGCTCCCCAGGGAGGACCAGCCCCGGGCTCGCCCTGAGAGACCCGTTACCTGGAAGATTCCGGAGTCCGAGAGGTGAAGGTGTCCCCGAGGTTCAGCAGGGCTAGGACTGTATCACTAATGCTACCTTCCTCACCCATGAAAATGCCGATGGTCACAAATTCATTCAATTGTCTTTGTTTAGTGCTTGCTACGTGGAAATCACTGTAGTCAGCCCATGGGAATGTACATTACAACAATAAACAAACGTAGTCACCGCTCACAATGAATTTATAATGTAGAGAAATTCTGATAACGAACGAAACTCTGGCAAACTGACTAGTTATGTGGTCCTCCTCTGAGCTCTCACTCTCCCCTTCACAGCCTTATGCAAATCTCCTCCAAGAGACCTTTCCTGATTAAGTACTCATTTCCTCTTCTCCCACTCCCTTTCACCTCAACCTGGTACTTGGATTTGCACCCTTTATTCACCCCTCCCTCAGCCCCACAACACTTATGTCCATATCCATACTTTATTGATTTATCTTAACGTCTGCCTCCCCCACTAGATTGTAAGCTCATTGTGGGCAGGGAACGTGTCTACCAACACTGCTGTATTATACTCTCCTAAGGGCTCAGTGCAGTGCTCTCCACACAGTAAGTGTACAGTAAATACAATTGATTGACTGAGAAGCAGCGTAGCTCAGTGGAAAGAGCACGAGTTTTGGAGTCAGAGGTCATGGGTTCAAATCCCGGCTCTGCCAATTGTCAGCTGTGTGACTTTGGGTAAGTCACTTATCTTCTCTGGGCCTCAGTTACCTTGTCTGTAAAATAGGGATTAAAACTGTGAGCCCCTTGTGGGACAACCTGATCACCTTGTAACCTCACCAATGCTTAGAACAGTTCTTTGCACATAGTAAGTGCTTAATAAATATTATTATTATTATTATTATTATTGAGTGTTTATGTGTGCCGTTAACTGTAGTAAGTGCTTGATTGACCATGTATCTGGTTTTGTACTGGGCAGTCTGGTTTCTAGCTGTTCTGTCTCCTGCTCTGGGCCCAGGATCCATGAGTGACCCCGTTGGCCACCCTCGCATTTTTCTGCCCCTTTGTCTAACAACACCGAAACCCCAGCGTCCAGTTGGGTGCCATGGCTATTGGCTTTCCTAGTCTTCTCTTACAGTTCTAACTCCCCTTACAGTCCTCCTTTCCTCTTCTCCAACTCTGACTTTCTCCCTGTATTCATCCCCCCGTTCCATCCCCGAGGCGCTTACATCCATATCTGTCATTTATTTATGTCTATTAATGTCCACCTACCCCTCGAGACCGTATGCTTGCTGTGGTCAGGGAATGTATCCATTATATTTTTATACTGTACTCTCCCAAAAACTTAGTATAGCGCTGTGCACACCATAAGCACTCAATTTATACGATTAACTGACTGACTGACTGATTATTAAAGGCCACGTCATTTTCACTCCATCACAGTCCTGATCAAGGACTGATCTTGGTCTGGTGCCAGTTAACGTTAATACACTGCGTGGGACTAATGGAATGAACACCGGGTTGGGAGTCAGAGGACGACCTGGGTTCTCAACCCTGCTCCGCCATGTACCTACTGTGTGACCTTGGGCAAGTCACTTCATTTCTCTGGGCTTCAGTTACCTGATCTATGTAATGGAGCCCCATATGGGACAACGATTGGGCACAGCCCAACCATCTCGTATGTACCCCAGAGCTTAGTACAGTGCCCGGCACGTAACGGGAACGAATCTACCAATTCTGTTTTATTGTACTCTGCCAACAGTTTAGTAGAGGACTCTGCACAAAGTAAGCACTCGATTGATTGATAATAATCGCTATACAAATGCTAGATTCCAATAGCCAATCTCCACAGCCACCACTCTCTGTAGACGCCTGGCATTATTATCCATTCGCGCGTGGTGGTCCTGGATCTTGAGGTCTCAAAAACTGGCTGTCTCTCTTTCTCCGTGGGGGATTCCATGGTCACCAGTAGCTCCCATGTTAACGACCCCAAGGAGTGGGGTCCCAGAATCCCCCAGGCTAGAAGAGCTTCTGACCTCAGAAAGAAGAAGGTCCTACCACCATTTTAGAGGCATTTCCCCGCTATCATTCTCCTCAGGGTGGTCTTCATGTCTCGGTTCCTCAGGCTGTAGATAAGGAGGTTCAAAGTTGGGGGCACCACGGTATAGAACACGGGCACCAGCAGGTCCAGGGCCGAGGGGGAGCCAGACACGGAGTTGAGGTTCCATTCATTACGAATAAAGTCACGACGACGAGGTGGGGCAAGCAGGTGGAGAAGGCTTTGGCCAGGCCCTCGGCGCCAGGCATCCTCAGCACAGCCCGGAAGATGCGCAGGTATGAGAAGACGATAAAAATGAAGGAGACGAAAGCCAAGCTAAATCCAGTGGCCATGCTGACATGGATGACAATGTGCGTTTTGGAACAGGATATCTTCAGTAAGGAAGGGATGTCGCAGATGAACTGCTGGATCAGGTTAAAGCCACAGAAGCTCAGAGGTAATGTTCCAGCTATGTACATCGCCCGGAACAGGCCCCAGCTGAGCCAGGAGGCGGCCGCCATCTTCCCACAGGCCCCTCGGTCCATGATGACCTCGTAGCACAGGGGGCGGCAGATGGCGGCGTAGCAGTCGTAGGATATCGCAATGGGGAGATACAATCCGAGACAGTAAACGAAATGACAAAAGCGACCTGAGCCATACAGCGCCATAGAGAGATGGCTCTGCCATTGATCAGAGAGCTGTGGTTGGATTGGGAGATGGTGAAGGAGATGAGCCTGAGGTCGAGGACGGACAGGTTCTTGAGGAAGAAGTACATGGGTGGGTGGAGGAGCCGGTCGAGGGTGGTGATAGCGACGATGAGGAGATTCTATGTCAGGACCGCCAGGTAGAACAGGAAGAACAGCGCTGTGTGGACCAGCTGCAGCTCTCGGACCTCTGAGAATCCCAGCAGGAGGAATTCCATCACCGTGGTGGTATTGGTCATTTCCACGGAGAATCTGTGGATTGCCCTTGGAGGCTTAGAAAATTGATTCTGTTATTCATCGTCTAAAAGGCAGTCTAGTAGACAATCAATCACTTGCATTTATTAAGCACTTACTGTGTGCCGAGCATTGTACTAAGCATTTGGGAGAGTGCAGTAGGACAAGGTTTGTAGATTCATTCCCTGCCCACAGTAAGCTTACAGTCTAGTGGGGGAGACTGACATTAATATCAGTCAATAAATTATGGAAATGTACGTAAGTGTTCTGGGGGTGAGGGTGGGGTGAATAATCCAACAATATTGAGCACTTCCTCTGTGCAGAGCACTGTACTAAACTCTTGGGAGAGTACAGTAGAACAGAGTTGGTGGACTCAATCCCTGACAGCAGCGAGTTTTCAGGCTAGTCTAACCTCTGCTTCATTGTCCTTTGACCTCCTCTTGGGATCCTGTCAGCTTGGTCTCAAGCAGTTTCAGCTAGAGGTTAGCAGCAGGGCTTAGTGGCAAGAGCCGAGGCTTGGGAGTCAGAGGTTATGAGTTCTAATCCCAGCTCCCCCACTTCTCTGCTGTATGACCTTGGGCAAGCCATTTAACTTCTCTGTGTCTCAATTAAATCATCTGTAAAATGGGGTTCAAGACTTTGAGCCACAGATGGGACAACCTGATTACCTTGTATCTACCCCACCACTTAGAATAGTGCTTGGTAAGTAGGAAGCACATAAGAAACACTGTAATTATTATTAATCCAAGCCTCACAACCCAGGTCTTTCTTCTTTGACCGGTCAGTATCTTTACCACAGAGACTGGTTTGCCACCCACATTCCATGTTCGGCCGCTCATCTCACACCTAGCCTTCCCGTTCCATCTTCTCTGACTTTCTGGCTTTTTATTTGGCCCTTCTTTACAACCTCGAGTTGTATTCTATATATTCCATTCCAGTCTGTGAGTGGGAAACAGCATCCTAATCCTCCCCGACCTATCAGCTGCCTTTGGCACTGTGGACCTTCCTCTTCTCCTCAGCACACTATCAAATTTTGGCTTCACAGATTCCTTCCTCTCCTGTTTCTCCTCTTATTTCTCTGAACTCTAATTCCCAGTCTCCTACACGGGCTCCTCTTCCCCCTCCTATCCCCTTACTGTAGGGGTTCCTCAAGGGTCAGTTCTTGGTCCCCTTCTGTTTTCCATCTATACTCACTCCCTTGGTGAACTCTTTCGCTCCCATGGTTTCAACTATCATCTCTACACTGATGACACCCAAATCTACATCTCCACCCCTGTTCTCCCTCCCTCCCTCCAGGCTCGTATCTCCTCCTGCCTTCAGGATATCTCCATCTGGATGTCTGCCGGCCATCTAAAACTCAACATGTCAAAGACTGAGCTCCTTATCTTCCCTCCCAAACTCTGTCCTCTCTTTATTTTCCCGTCACTGGGGACGGCAATCCCATCCTTCCCGTCTCACAAGCCTGCAACCTTGGTGTCATCCTTGGCTTCGCTCTCTCATTCACCCCACACATCCAATCCGTCACCCAAACCTGCCGGTCTCACCTCCACAATATCGCCAAGATCCGCCCTTTCCTGTCAGTCCAAACCAGTACCTTGCTGGTTCAATCTCTCATCCTATCCCGACTGGATTACTGCATCAGCCTCTTCTCTGATCTCTCATCCTGCTGTCTCTCCCCAATTCAATCTATACTTCACGCTGCTTCCCGGATCATCTTTGTGCAGAAAAGCTCTTGCTAATGTTACTCCCCTCGTCAAAAATCTCCAGTGACTTCCAGTCAACCTACGCATCAGGCAAAAACTCCTCACTCTCGGCTTCAAGGCTCTCCATCACCTCGTCCCCTCCTACCTCACGTCCCTTCTCTCTTTCTACAGCCCAGCCCGCACCCTCCACTCCTCTGCTGCTAACCACTTCACTGTGCCTCGTTCTCGTCTGTCCCGCCGTCGACCTCCGGCCCACATCCTCCTCCTGGCCTGGAATGCCCTCCCTCCACATATCCGCCAAGCTAGCTCTCTTCCTCCCTTCAAAGCCCTACTGAGAGCCCACCTCCTCCAGGAGGCCTTCCCAGACTGAGCCCCCTCCTTCCTCTCCCCCTCCCCACCCTCCCAGCCCTACCTCCTTCCCCTCCCCACAGAACCTGTATATATGTTTGTACATATTTCTCTATTTATTTTACTTGTAGATATTTACTATTCTATTTATTTTATTTTGTTAATATGTTTTGTTTTGTTGTCTGTCTCCCCCTTCTAGACTGTGAGCCGGCTGTTGGGTAGGGACCATCCCTATATGTTGCCAACTTGTACTTTCCAAGCGCTTAGTACACTGCTCTGCACACAGTAAGCGCTCAATAAATACGACTGAATGAATGAATGAGTGAGTGAATGATTGACCATTTCCTTCTTGAAGATAGTTTTATCCAGCCTGGTAGAATGAGGGCAGTAGGAAATGAGAAGTAAAGTGCAAGTCTTTTCCAAGTAATACCCAGGTCTTCGTAGGCACTAACACATAATTTATTCTTCCTTTCTCACCTCAGAAGGTAACAGTGGCTTCTGAGGTACTAGACAATTCCTGACATTACCTCACCTGGGCTTGAGAGTCAGAGGTCGAGGGTTCTAATCCCGGCTCTGCCACCTATCAGCTGTGTGACTTTGGAAAAGTCACTTAATTTCTCTGGACCTCAGTTCTCTCACTGTAAAATGGTGGTTAAGATTGTGACCCCACGTGGGACAACATGATTTCGTTGTATCTACCTCAGCGCTTAGAACAGTCCTTGGCACATAGTAAGCGCTTAACAAAAGACCATCATTATCGTTATCATTATTAAAGGCCAACCTTCCCACTCCATTCTTGCATCAACTTACTCACTATGCCCAGATATTGTCTATCTCACCGCCCATCACTTTTTCAAGTCCTCCCCCTGGCCTGGAACTCCCTCCCTCTCCATATACACTAGACCACAACTCTCCCCACCTTCAAAATATTAATAAAACCACATTTCCTTCTAAAGACCTTCCCCAAATAAGCCATCTTTTCCTGACTTTCTCTCTCTCTTCTGTGTCACTTATGCACTTGGATTTGAATCACCTCACCTTCAGC
Organism: Tachyglossus aculeatus; assembly: GCF_015852505.1. NCBI lineage: Eukaryota > Metazoa > Chordata > Mammalia > Monotremata > Tachyglossidae > Tachyglossus > Tachyglossus aculeatus. The sequence goes on along the minus strand of NW_024044831.1, from coordinate 4,094,731 downwards.
TTTACAGGAAATATGTACATAGATGCAATTTATTTTCATGACTGTCTCCACGCTCTGGACTTGAAACATCTCATGGACAGGGACTGTGTCTACTAACTCGGTTGTACTGGACTCTGCCAAGCACTGAGTACAGTGTTCTGCACAAGGCAAGCGCTCAATAAATACCACTGAATGCTTTGATTGTGTCTACCAACTCTGTTGTATTGTACTCTTTCAAGCTCAGTAAGCACTCAGTAATATCAATAAAAATAATAATTATGGTATTTTTAAGTGCTTACTATGTTCTGAGCACTGTTCGAAGCGCTGGGGTAGATACAAGGTAATCAGGTTGTCCCACGGGGACCTCATAGTTTTAATCCCATTTTACAGATGAGGTAACTGTGGCACAGAGAAATTAAGTGACTTGCCCATGGTTTCACAGCAGACAAGTGGCAGGACCGGGATTAGAACCCATGTCTTCTGACTCCCAGGCCCATGCTCTTTCTACTAAGCCACGCTTGACTAATATGTCTTAGCTGACCACCCTGTCTTTTTGTGTCCGCTAGATCACACTTATTACATAACATGATGTGACATAAGTGTATTGATTATGAGGACACACGACGAAAAGTTCTATCTATTTAGTCGTTGCGTGTATAACCAAATGTTCTAGAGTGGTGTCTCAAACCGGTTGGTCTGGATTTCTTATACGTGTCCCGGATTTTTTATTTCAATACTAGTGCTGAAAACCTCGGCTGGTACATTTTCAATGACTTGATAAAGGAATACAATTACACTTGCCCACCTACAGCCTGGGAGAAACCGTCTAGTAAATAAGGACTTAGCATAGCCTAACAACATCAGTCAATGGTATTTGAGTGCTTATTGTGTGCAGAGACCTGTACTAAGTCCTTGGGAAAGTACAATAGAACAAGTTGACATGAACCCTTCATTAAAGAATCTTACAATCTAGTGTTGGAATTATTATCATTATTTATTATTAAGTGCCATTGAGGTGGCACTTATGTGCTTTCCAATCAATCACTCATGTTTACTGAGTGTTTACTGTACTGTTTGCAGAGCACTGTAGTTAGCTAATTAGGAGAGTATAGTGTAAAACAGATGGGAGACACATACCCTACCCACAAGGAACTTAGTTAAAGTCCGGAGGGGGATACAGAAATTGTTATAAACATACAAATTACATCTATGTACATAAATGCTTTGGGGCTGAGGGAGAGGCGAATTAAGTGTATTATATCCACATATTTATTACATTATAGTACTTTATATTGTATTATATAATAAATTACAATTCATGCACTACATCCAGACTTTATTTATTTGTTTATTTATTTATTTATTTATTTATTTATTTATTTATTTATTTATTTATTTATTTATTTATGTGTCTATGTTTATGTCTTTCTCCCCCTCTAGACTATAAGCACATTGTGGGCAGGAAACAAGTCTACCAGCTCTGTTATATTGTAGAACAGTACCTGGCACATAGTAAGCACTTAATAAATACCATAATTATTATTATTACTCTCCCAAATGTTTAGTAGAGTGCTCTGCACACATTAAAATCTCCATAATTGAATCCACTGATCAATGATAGGTGGTGAATGCAGTTTGCTGGGCTCACCTGTTTCTGCTGGGTACATTCTGTAAGGTTCCAGCCTAAGGACAACATGTAGTTGTGTCTGGTTGTTTGGGGGCCTCAAAGCACAGAGGGGAAACCCTGGGTTTTATTACCCAGAAGCCTTCAAGGGCAAAGGGGTTAGCATCCAAAGGGTGAGCCCAGAATGCATTCCTGTGTGGCCCTAGAGGATACTGTAATGGAAACCGGGGAAGGGAAGGGGTGACATCAGTTCTCAGATCTCCCCCGGGTCCAAACTTCCCAGGCTGTTGAGATGCGTGAGGAGGATAAAACGGTTGCGAAAGTGACTGTGCTATCCTTTTTTATTTTACAGTCTTTGTTAATTTCTCACTAAGTGCCAAGCACTGTACTAAGTGCTGGGGTAGATACAAACTAATCAGGTTGAACACTGCCCATGTCCCAAATGGGGGGTCACATTTTAATTCCCATTTAAAGATGCAGGAACTGATGCTCCGAGAATAGAAGTGATTTGCCCAAGGTGACTACTTTGGGTAGTCCCAGGAGCCCCACAGACGTGAGGAGTTGGTATGGGAGAGAAGGGGAAAGTTACCAGCTCTGATTAGCCCCTTTGGACTGTGTACCTTATGGTGTGGGAAACGAGGAGCAGTCTACTGGAACGTGCCCTGGATTGGGAAGCCTAGCTTGGCTTCTTGCCCATTACAACCTTGGACAAGTTAGTTAGCCTCTCCATACCTCAGTTTCTTCAACTGTACTCTACCAAGCATTTCATCATTCAGTCAGTCAATCGTATTTATTGAGCGCTTACTGTATGCAGAGCCTGGGAGAGTTCAATATAGTAAGTTATAATTATGGTATTTGTTATGCACTTACTATGTTCCAGACATTGTAGTGGATAAAAGCAAATGGGTTTGGACACAGTCCCTTGTCCGACATGGGGCTCATAGTCTCAATCCCCATTTTACAGATGAGGTAACTGAGGCATAGAGAAGATAAAGTACTTATCCAAGTTTACACAGCAGGCAAGTGACAGAGCTGGGATTACAACCCATGACCTTCCTACCCTGTGCCTGTGTTCTATCCACTTGGCCATGCTGCTTCTCCTGTGAATAACACACACACTCACTGCCCACAACAAACCTATAGCTTAGAGGGGGAGACAGACATTGATATAAATAAATAAATTCCATATATGGACATAAGAGCTGTGGGGCTGAGGGAGAGGTGAATTAAGGGAGCAAATCAGGGCAAGGAAAAAGGGAGATGGAGAAAAGGAACTGAGGGCTTAGTCAGGGAAGACCTCTTGGAGGAGAAAGGATTTTAATAAGGCTTTGAAGGTGAGGAGGGTGGTGGTCTGTCGGATATGAAGCGGGAAGTTGTTCTAGGCCAGAGGCAGGGTATGGGCGTGGAGGTGACAGTGAGATAGAAAAGATCGAGGCCAAATTGTATTACTTGAATCAGTCAATCAGTCGTATTTGTTAAGTGCTTACTGTGTGCAGAGCACTATATCTTTATCTATCCTAATCTAGCAGGAGGATTTTTTTTAGTATAGTGCTTGGCACAAAGTAAGCACTCAAAAAATATGGCAGACAACAAGCGGTCTAATTCCAGCTCTGCAATTTGTCTGCTGTGAGATTTTGAGCAAGTGACTTAACTTCTCTATACCTGTTACCTCATCTGTCGGGGATTCAAACTGTGAGTTTAATTTACCCTAGTGTTTAGAGCAGAGCCTGGCACATAGTAAGCGCTTAACAAATATCATCAAAAGAATGAAAGCACTCAATATATACAATTAATTGAATATCTCGGTGTCACAACCTTCAGATTCCACATATCTCTGATCTCCAATGGATCTACACTTACTAGAGTGCTCTGCATGCAGTAAGCACTTAATAAATAACGCTGTTTGTTTGGTGGATAGAGTCAATGCTGATCTTCCACTTTCGAACAGACTAGAGCCATTCCTTGATTCATCCATTCATTCAATCGTATTTGTTCAGCACTTACTGTGTGCAGAGCACTGTACTAAGTGCTTGGGAAGTACAGGTTGGCAACATATAGAGATGGGTCTTACCCAACAGCGGGCTCACAGTCTGGAAGGGGGAGACAGACAACAAAGCAAAACATATTAACATAATAAAATAAATAGAATAAATATGTACAAGTAAAATAAATACATAAATAAAGTAATAAATATGTACAAACATATATACATGTGCTGTGGGAAGGGGAACGAGGTAAGGCGGGGGCATGGGGAGGGGGAGGATAGGGAGAGAAAGGAGGAGGCTCAGTCTGGGAAGATCTCCTGGAGGAGGTGAGCTCTCAGTAGGGCTTTGAAAGGAGGAAAAGAGCTAGCTTGGCGGATGTGTGGAGGGAGGTCATTCCAGGCCAAGGGGAGGACGTGGGCTTGGAGTCGACGGCGGGACAGGCGATAACGAGGCACAGTGAGGAGATTAGCGGCAGAGGAGCAGAGCGTGCTGGCTGGGCTGTAGAAGGAGAGAATGGAGGTGAGGTGGGGGGGGAGGGCGAGGTGATGGTGTGCCTTGAAGCCTGATGTGTAGTTTGACTGATAGCCACTGGAGAATTTTGAGGAGGAAAGTAACATGCCCAGAACCTTTCTGCACGAAGATGATCCGGGCAGCAGCGTGAAGTATAGATTGAAGTGGGGCGAGACAGGAGGATGGGAGATCAGAGAGGAGGCTGATGCAGTAATCCAGTCAGTATAGGATGAGAGATTGAAGGAGCAGGGTAGTGGTTTGGATGGAGAGAAAAGGGCGGATCTTGGAGATGTTGCGGAGGTGAGGCAGGCAGGTTTTGGTGACAGATTGGATGTGAGGGGTGGACGAGAGAGCGGAGTCGAGGATGACACCAAGGTTGCAGGCTCGTGAGATGGGAAGGATGGTAGTGCCGTCTACAGTGGCGAGAAAGTCAGAGAGAGGGCAGGGTTTGGGAGGGAAGATAAGGAGTTCAGTCTTGGATATGTTGAGTTTTAGATGGCGGGCAGACATCCAGATGGAGATGTCCTGAAGGGAGGAGGAGATACGAGCCTGGAGGGAGGGAGAGAGAGCAGGGGCAGAGATGTAGATTTGGGTGTCATCAGTGTAGAGATGATAGTTGAAGCCGTGGGAGCAAATGAGTTCACCAAGGGAGTGAGTGTAGATAGAGAACAGAAGGGGACCAGGAACTGACTCTTGAGGAACCCCTACAGTAAGGGGATGGGAGGGAGAGGAGGAGCCCACAAAATAGACTGAGAATTAACGGCCGGAGAGATAAGAGGAGAACCAGGAGAGGACAGAGTCTGTGAAGCCAGGGTTGGATAGTGTGTTGAGGAGAAGGGGGTGGTCCACAGTGTCGAAGGCAGCTGAGTGGTCGAGGAGGATTAGGATAGAATATGGGCCGTTGGATTTGGCAAGCAGGAGGCCATTGGTGACCTTTGAGCGGGCATTTTCCTTGGAATGTAGGGGACAGAAGCCAGATTGGAGGGGGTCGAGGAGAGAGTTGGCATTGAGGAATTCGAGGCAGCGTGTGTAGACGACTCATTCAAGAAGTTTGGAAAAGAATGGTAGAAGGGAGATAGGGCGATAACTAGAAGGTGAGGTAGGGCCAAGAGAGGTATTTTTTAGGATGGGAGAGACGTGGGCATGTTTGAATGCGCCTAAGAAGATCAGGGAAAGTAACCAGTTGAGAGTGAGCGGTTGAAGATGGAAGTTGAGGAGTGGAGGAGGGACGGAGGGAGAGATTTCATGAGGTGATAGGGAATGGCGTCAGAAGCACAGGTGGCCGGAGTAGCACTTGAGAGGATGGAGGAGATCTCATCTGAGGATACTGCTGGGAAGGATGGGAGAGTAGCGGAGAGGGTTGAGAGCTGGGGGGTTGGGGAAAGGGGGGGCAGTGACTCTGGGGAGGTCAGACCTGATGGATTTAATTCTCTTAATGAAGTAGGAGGCTAGATCCTTGGGGGCGAGGGAAGGAAGAGAGGGAGGAGCAGGGGGCCTGAGAAGGGAGTTAAATGTACGGAATAGCTGACGGGGATGATGGGCGTGGGTGTCAATAAGGGAGGTGAAATAGTTTTGTCTGGCAGAGGAGAGGGCAGAGTTAAGGTAGGAAAGGCTAAACCTGAAGTGAACGAGGTTGGCATGGTGTTTAGACTTTCACCAGCAGCGTTCAGCAGCTCGAGCATAAGAGTGAAGGAGGCGGACTGTGGGAGTGATCCAAGGCTGTGGGTTAGTGGTAAGAGATCGGCGAAGAGAAATAGGAGCGAGTGAGTTGAGCTGAGTAGAGAGGGTAGAGTTGAGAGCAGTAATCTGGTCATCAAGATTGGATAGAGAGGAAAGGGAGGCGAAGTTGGGTGTGAAGCGGTCGAGAAAGCGGAGTGTGAAAAATTTCCACCTCAGGATCCTCCCCCAGGTTGGCATTCATGACCCGATTCCTCAGGCTGTAGATGAAGGGGTTCAGGGTGGGGGTCAGCATGGCGTAGGACACGAACAACAGCAGGTCCAGCGTTGACGGGAAGTCTGTGGGATGCTTGACATGCGCAAAGAAAGCAGTAGAAAGAAACAAGAGGATGACAACGAAGTGAGGCAGGCAGGTGGAGAAGGTTTTGGTTCGGCCCTCAGCGGCCGGCATCCTCAGCATGACCATGATGATACGCGCGTATGGATCATGATGGAGATGAAACAACCGAGGCACAGAAACACGCTGAGTCCAGAACGGTGGTCTCATCCCTGTAGCGTCTGGAGCAGGAGAGCCAGATGAGGGAAGGGATGTCGCAGAAGAACTGACGATTGGCGTTGGTGTCACAAAAGAGAGTGGAGAAAGTCCGGGCTGTTTGGATGCCTCCGTTCAGCCCCCCACTGAGCCAGGAATTGGCGGCCATCATCTCATAGGCCCCTCGGTCCATGATAACCTCGTAACGCAGGTGGCAGATGGTGGTGTAGCGGTCATAGGACATCTCCGTGAGCAGGGCCACTTGGACACCTCCAAGGGTGATTACTAAGAAGATTTGAGAGATGCAAACTGGGTCAAAGATTTTTCTGCGGTCGGTCACGGTGTTGTGGACGGATTTGGGGATGGTGACGGAGATGTAGCAGAGGTCGAGGACAGACACGTTCCTGAGGAAGAAGTACATGGGGATTTGGAGGCTCCGGTCGAGGGCAATGAGGGCGACAATGAGGAGATTCCCCGTCAGTGCCTCCAGGTAGACCAGGAGAAACAGCGCAGCCTGGACCAGCTGTAGCTCCCGGATCTCCGAGAATCCCAGCAGGAGGAATTCCGTCAGCACCACGTGATTGGCCATTTCTTCCTTTTGGGTCCTGTGGCGTGGATGGCGGGGAAAATGTTCAGTTATTCTAACAGTGTAGCCTAGTGGCTAGATCACAGGCCTGGGATTCAGATGACCTGGGCTTTAATCCCGGTTATGCCATGTTTCTACTGTGTGACCTTGGGCAAATCGCGTCACTTCACTTCTCTGGGCCCTAGCTACCTCAACTGTAAAATGAGGATTAAATCCTACTCTTTCCTCCTTTGAAATTTCTCCTCTGCTCCCCTCTATCCAGAGCGTGACGGCTACACATGAAAGACATTCAATCAACACTATTGATTGATGGATGGATTGTGAAATGCTACCCTGGCAGGGAAATGTTTGAGAAAAATCCAAGCACCTTTAATTTTTACCATAACGAGGAAATCTGCAACTACAGCTGAACCGAAGTTCCTCCAGTATTCAGTACCACGGCATAGAATACTAATACTAATACTAATAATAATGACATTTGTTAAGCGCTTACTATGTGCTAAGCACTGCTCTAAGCACTGGGGTAGATACAAATAATCAGGTTGTCCCAAGTGGGGCTCACTGTCTTAATACCCATTTTGCAGAAAAGATAATTTAGGCACAAAGAAGTGAAGTGACTTGCCCAAAGTCACACAGTTGATAGGTGGCAGAACGGGGATTAGAACCCTCGACCTCTGACTCCCAAGCCTATGCTCTTTCCATTAACTTACACTGCTTCTCACAATCAGTCAATCAGTCAATTGATCAGTGATATTTATTGGCTATTTACAGAGTATTGTACTAAATGCTTGGGAGAGTACAATACAACAGAATTAGCAGACATGTTTCCTGCCCACAATGAGCTTACAGTCTAAAGGGGGAAACAGACATTAATATAAATAAATGAATATTGTACCAGGCACCTTAGCACAGGCCACGGGAGGATGGAGGACAGGTTAAGATTTCTCACGGCAGGGACTCTGCACCTCCAAGGGACCTTCAAACTAACCAGCCTGGGAGAAGTAGCATGCCCTAATGGAAAAAGAATTGGCCTGGAAATCAGAGGAGTTGGGTTCTAATTCCGGCTCTGCCAACTACTTCCTGTGTGACCTTGGATGAGTCGCTTAACTTCTCTGTGCCTCAGTTCTCTTCTTCTCTCCATCACTTAGACTGTGACACCCAAGCAGGATAGGGACTGTACCCAACCTAATGAACTTGTAATCTACTCCAGCTCTTAGAAGAGGTACTAATAGAACAGTGGAACATAACAGTATGTTGAGCAGTAGACTAGAACAGTAATTAGAAGAATAATGGTAATATTGTACCATAATAATGATATAGTAATGATGATAATGCTATAGTTGGAACTTAGGAAATACCACTTAACAAATAGAAGCAGATTGGCTTAGTGGATAGAGCCCGGGCTTGGGAGTCAGAGGTCATGGGTTCTAATCCCAGCTCCACCACTTGTCAACTATGTGACTTTGGGCAAATCACTCCACTTCTCCGTGCCTCAGTTCCCTCATCTGTAAAATGGGGATGAAGCCTGTGAGCCCCACGTGGGACAAACTGATTATCTTGTATGTACCCCAGCACTTAGAACAGTGCTTGGCACATAGTAAGCGCTTAACAAATACCATCATCATCATAAAGAAAACCTTTTCGTTCTCGGTCCCTGCTTCAGACCAAAACATCTCTTGCCAGCCTAGTCATCCCCTGTTCTGTAAACAGTACCCTGAGTTTGGTCTAATAGAAAGAGCATAATCCCGGCTCTGCCACTTCCCTGCTGTGTTACCTTGGGCAAGCCACTTGGCTTCTCTCAATTTCCTCAGATTAATAAACCAATTATTAAAATCAGGAAAATCAAGCTCACCTTCCTTTCAGGTCTTTTTAGAATCGGGTCTGGAATGAAATGAAAGAGCTTTGGTAGCTCCCTCTAAACAGTCACCTCATTGTGTACATGGAGTGTATCTACAGGACATTGCTTGGCACATAGTAAGCGCTTAATAAATACTATTATTATAATTATCATTATTATTGTTATTATTACCAACTCTATTATATTGTACTCTTCCAGTTGCTTAATTCAGTGTTCTTCACACAAGCACTCAATAAATACCACGATTCATTGACTAATGCCTGCCTACCCAACTACAGTGTAAACTTGCTGAGGCAGGGATCATGTCCACCAACACTGTTATATTGGATTCTTCGAATCGCTCGTTCAGTGCTCTGCACACAATAAGTGCTGGATAATACCCCTGATTGTTTTACTAACGTCTCCCTCTAACTCTAGACTGTAAGCACGATCATTCATTCATTCAATCGTATTTATTGAGCGCTTACTGTGTGCAGAGAACTGTACTAAACGCTTGGAAAGAACAATTTGGCAACAGATAGAGACAATCCCTACCCACTAATGTGCTCACTGTCTAGAAAGGGAAGACACACAACAAAACGAAACAAGTAGACGGGCAAAAACAAAAAAAGTAGACAGGCTGTGGGCAACGAACGTGTCTACCCACTCTGTACTAGCGTACTCTCCCAAGCGCTTAGTGTAGTGCTCTGCAACCAGTAAGCACTCATTGATTGATGGATTTTCTCCTTAGCTCTCACAATTACCCGGGTTTCAGCCACCGCACTCACGATTGCCAGAAAGTCCTCTAGATCTCTTATGGTCTTCCCATTTGAGCCCAGAACTGGTGGCATATATTCTCAGAACAACCTGCTGCAGAAAAAGAGGGGCCGGTTTTATGAACTCCTGAAAAACGTACAAATCTTATCTTCTCCCACCCCCTGGGGATTCTGCCTTCTCAGAGAGGCTAGGATTCCCAGTGGGCCATTTTGTTCAACGTCTTGAAGCAGAAAAGTCGCGAAATTTATGGGAGGGATTGGTGCGCTTAGATTTATCCTCCTAGAATTATAATAAGTATAATTATCATCATTGCTGTTGTATTTATTAAGCACTCACCAGATTATTACGGTATTTGTTTAGTGCTCACGCTGCTATCATTATAGTTTATATTAAGCACTCACAATATTATTGTTATGGCACTTGTGAAGCACTCGCTATATTATCATTTGGTATTTGTTCAGCACTTCCTAGATTCTTATTATGGCATTTGTTAAACACTCACTATATTATTAGGGCATTTATTAAGCACTTACTATATTCTTATTATGGTATTTTTTAAGCACTCACTATATTAGTATTAGGGAATTTGTTAAGTGTTTACTAATTATTATTATGGTATTTGTTAAGCACTCACTATATCATTATTACTGCATTTGTCAAGCACTTACTATGTTATTATTAGGTTATTTATTAAGACGATTGATCTGACTGGACTTTATTCCTTCCAGTGCTTGTACAGGACTAGTAGTAAAAGTATTTAAAAAGAGCTTGCAGTGTGATGATTTGACACATTTGTTATGGTTGAAAACAATCTTCTCCTATACAGTTAAGACATCTTATACCTGGGAAGGAAGTAGCCAATCTCAAGGCAGTAACGGGATTCCTCCTCCTGGGCTTCTCAGAAGTCTGGGAGATGCAGGTGGTCTGCACCACGCTGTTCCTCCTCGTATAATTGGCGGCCTTGATGGGGAATCTCCTCATTGTCACTGTTACCGCCCTCGACTGGCGCCTCCACACACCCATGTACTTCTTCCTGAGGAATCTGTCCGTCCTCGACCTCTGCTACATCTCCGTTACAGTCCCTCAATCCATCCACAACTCCCTGACTGACCATAGATCCATCTCCGTCCTGGGCATTGTGTCACACAAATCTTCATGGTGGTTATCTTTGTAGCTGCAGAATATTTTGTCCTCAAGGAGATGTCCTATGACCGATACACCACCATCTGCAATCCCCTGTGCTACGGGGTCGTCATGAACTCCTGTGGGCCTGTGGGAAGATGGGGGCTGCCTCGTGGCTCAGTGAAGTCTTGTTTGGAATCTTGTTTTCAGCTTCGATCTTCTCCCTGTCCTTCTGTGGGTCCAGCGTCGTACAGCAGTTTTTCAGTGACATCCCCTCCCTGCTGAAGATCACCTGCTCCGAGGACCACCTCGCCATCGACAAGAGTGTCGCAGCCGGTGTAGCGATAGACGTCGCCAGCTTCATTCTCATCAACGTCTCATACACGCACATCTTCCGGGCCGTGCTGAGGATGTCGGCAGCCAAGAGTTGGGCTAAAGCCTTCTCCACCCGCCTGCCAACCTCGTCATCGTCACTGTTTTCCTCTCTGCGGGTGTAATTGTCTACATCAAGCCGCCCTCAGACTCCTCCTCGATTGTGGACCTTCTGGTGTCTGTATTCTACACCGTGGCGCTCCCTTCCCTGAACACCCTCATCTACAGACTGAGGAACCAGGATGTGAAGGCCGCCATGGGCAGGATCCTAAAAGGGTCACTCAACTAGCCTCCACTCTGGGACAAAATGTCTCCTTCCCTATGGAAATAATCTCACACCACCACATAACGAAGGAATTGAACTTGAACGTAGCCAGATACATAGCTGACCTACAGGGTTCACAAAAATTTCTGGATGTTGATAAATTGTCGAAGTCTGGGAAGGAGGTGGCCAAGACTGAAGTAAGACTGACAATCCAGATATGGGGAGGTATAATGGCCCAAAGGAAAGGGAGTCCCTTTAGACTGTAAACTCATTGTGGGCAGGGAATATGTTTAACAACTCTGTTAAACTGAAGTCTCCCAAGTGCTTAGTACAGTAAATCCGGTTTGGGGGCGGTTCTAATCCCTGCTCTGCCACTTTTCTTCTGTGTGACCTCGGGCGAGCCGCTTACCTTCTCCGTGTCTCAGTTACCTCATCTGTAAAATGGAGATTAAGACTGTGAACCTCACGTGGGACAATCCGATTACCTTTACCTACTCCAGTGCTTAGAACATTGCTTGACACACTGCAGGTGTTTAACAAATGCCGTATTAAAAAAATTTATCATGGCCCAAAGGAATGGAAATCGCTCTAGCCTGAAAGCTCATTGTGTGTAGGGAAAGTGTCTACCAACTCTGTTATATTGAACTTTTCCAAGTGCTTAGTATAGTGCTGAGTCCAGAGTAAGTGATCAATAAATATGATTGACTGATTGATTGATTGAGACTTGAGTTCTGTTGCCAGCTCTGCTACTGGCTTGCTTTGTGACCTAGGGGCAGTGACTAACATCCCTAGGATCTCTCTTCCCCTTACAATCTGAGCCCCAGTAGGACAGGGATTGTGTTTGGACTGATTCTTTTGTTTCTACTCCAGCAAGTGGAACAATTTAGGCACAAAACGTCTTAATAAATACAATAAGGATATCAGTATTAGTGATGACATCGGAATTATAGTTATACACTCTTTAGCATGACTCTGGGAATGGGAATGAAAGTTGGAAAATGGGAAGAGGTATGGGAGAAGGGACGAAAGAATGACTGCAGCTCCATCTTTCTTGTAAAATCCATCCTCTCATATCAATCCATAATAATAATAATAATGTTGGTATTTGTTAAGCGCTTACTATGTGCAAAGCACTGTTCTAAGCGCTGGGGTAGATACAAGGTAATCTGGTTGTCCCATGAGGGGCTCACAGTCTTCATCCCCATTTTACAGATGAGGGAACTGAGGCCCAGAGAAGTGAAGCGACTTGCCCAAAGTCACACAGCTGACAATTGGCGGAGCCGGGATTCGAACCCACGACCTCTGACTCCAAAGCCCGGGCTCTTTCCACTGAGCCACGCTGCTTCCCCATCTTTCCTTCCTTCCAACCATCCATCTTTCCAACCATTCATCCATCCATCCATCCATCAATCCATCCATCCAGAGCAGGGACTTGGTAGTCGGATGTCGTAGGTTCTAATCCGGTTCCGCTACTTGTCTGCCATTTGATCTTGGGCACGTCACTTCACTTCTCTGCGCCTCTGTTCCCTCATCTGTAAAATGGGGATTGAGACTGTGAGCCCTATGTGGGACAGGGACTGTGTCCACCCTGATACCTTTGTATCTACGTTAGCACTTAGAAAAGTGCTTGGCACATAGTAAACGCTTACCAAAAACCGTAGGTATTACTATTATACTTTCAGTGGTATTTATTGACCACATCCTGGGTGCAAAGCACTGTAGTAAGCTCCAAGGAGAGTTAGAAAGAGATACAATTGCACTCTTCCTGCTCTCCAGGAGATTATGATCTAATGGGGAGATAGACACAGAATAAATTACATAAAGGAGGAAGGAGAGAAGGGAAAGATGTAAAAATGGATGAACGCTTGATTCAAGTGTACAAGTTATATATTTAATATGAACAGAACTTCAACTGATTTGTAATCAGGAGAAGTCAGAAGAATCAACGTTTCCTAGTGGGTAGCGCCTGGGCCTGGGATTTAAATGGACATGGGTTCTGATATCGGTTCCACCACTTGTCTGCTGTGTGACCATGGGCAGGGTCACGTAAATTCTCCGTGCCTCAGTTTCTTTAAAATGGAAATTGAGATGTGTGCCCCACGGGGCACATGGAATCTGTCCAATCTGATTAGCTTGTATCTGCTCCAGCAATTGTATCATGCCTGACATATAGTAAACGCTTCATAAAGGTTATAAGAAAAATTAAAGTTGGCTGATTGACTGACAGATTATCACAGGTTGTGAATTAGACAAAGGTGAAAACATTCACAATGGGTAAAGACTGTCGTTGTAAACAAGAACAGTTGGGTCTCTGGGATGTAGACGCTGCTGTTTCCACTCCAGAACCCCAGGGGCCGACACCATCGCTGATGCTGTAGGGACCGGGCCCTTGTCTACCAGGAACTTCAGGAACCACGTGACCAGAGGGTGCTAGTCTTGTCCAGGCCACGAGGTCCCTCGACAGGTCCCCGAGCCAACCTTCTGGGATCCCCCTCGGAGCAGTTCCTGCTTTGTCTACAGGGACAGGGGCCCGGTCCAGAGAGCTTCTCGGTGACTGAGGGAGAGCGGAGGAATCAAGGGCTTCTCTCTTCCTTTCTGGCTGATCGAACCCAGGAGTCTGAGGGGAAAGAGGGGACCAGACCAACCCTGCAGAAGTAAGTGACCCCCAGTCCCACGCTGCTCCGAGAGAGTGACCGGAGCTTGAGTGGGATAGAGGGGCGGGGGGGGGGGGATGGGGATGAGGATAGAAGAGATAAAGCCAGTCTGGGGCCTACGTTGGGGCTCGGACCAGGGCTGAAGCCCCCAGCAGGGCAGGGGTGCTAGTAGGAGGGGAGGTTTTTACCAGTTCTGTGACCCCCATCACATAACTCTCCTCCTTCTTTCTCAAACTTGCTACCATGCCAACTACCCGCCCTGCTACGGTTCTCTGGCACAGAGTCAGCACTGTGGACAGTCACCTTGGCCTTCAGTGGGTCCCAGAATCCCTTGCAGAGGGTACATAACTGGCAGGGTTGAGAAAGTGTGACCAGCTTTGGACAGCCACTGGCACTATCAGCAATGCCTACCTGTAAGTGTTCTTCCCAAATGATGGAAGAAGACAAATAGTGGGAAAGGTTGGAATCCATGCCATCGTGGGTCTTCCAGCCTACTGGGCTATGTGAAACAGTCTAATTTAATCAGTCAATGAATCTTGAATCATGTTGATTGAATACGTATTGTGTGCACTAAACCCTTGGAGAGTAATAATTACAGTAGTAGTATAAGTAGAGTAGTAGTATTCTCTAATAGTCCTTGATCTACATGGGGCTCACAGTCTTAACCTCCATTTTACAGATGAGGTAACTGAGGATCAGAGAAGTTAAACGACTTGCCCATGGTCACACAGCTATGTGGTAGAGCCAGAATTAGAACCCAGGTCCTTCTGAGTCATTATGACTCCCAAGCTCGTGCTCTATCCTCTTTAAAGCACCATAACAGACACATCCCCTGCCCCTTCTAGAAGGAAAAAAAGAATGGAAAGATGAATATGCAATTATTATATGCCATTTTACAGATGAAGAAACTGAGGCCCAGAGAAGTGAAGAGACTTGGCTAATGTCCCACAGCAGAAAGGGACAGAGGCAGGATTAGAACCAAAGTCCTCTGAGTCCCACTAAGCTATGCCTGGGAGAGTAAAATATAGTAGAGCTGGTTGATGTGTATGCTGTCCTCAAGAAGCTCACAATCAGGAGGAGAACTCCTGGGCACATGTTTTTTCCACGAAATGAGGATGGAAATGAGTTGAATTTCAATTGTGTGAGGTGTGGTGGGTTGAGAGGGCTGGGAAATGAATCAGGGTAGCTTGTTGGAGATGGGGGGGATTTTAGCAATGCTCAGACTTTGGAAAGAACTGTGTTCTCTTTGATGTTGAATGGATAAGAGAGGGTGTTCCAGGCTAGGATGGAAACAGGAGAGTCGACCGTGAGTAACAACTAGAAAGTTGCTTTGAGAGCTGAGAAGACGAGTTGAATGATGGAAAGGGGGTGAAGTGCAGTCATAGAGCAGAGAGCCTTCAAGCCGACTGTGAGTTTTTGTTCCTTGTGAAAAGACGCAACTTGTCCTGAGAGGTGATTGAAGAGAGGAGCGATGCTTTAGAAAGGACTAAATGAATAATGATATATGCTTGTGTTTGTGTGAGTACAATGTGAATGCAGATACTGAGCAAACTGAATCAGTTTGATGTATACCTGGGTTTCATTTTTGTTGTTTGTTTTATTGTATCATTAAGTGCTTATTTTATTTGGATACACGCTAATCAGTCCAGGCCCCACATGGTGATTTCAGTAATAATCCCCAATTTACAGATGAGGCAACTGAGGCACAGAGAAGATAAATGACTGGCTGCAGGTCATACATCGGACAAGGGGCAGAGACAGGATTAGAATCCAGGTCCTTATGTCAACCAGGCCCATTCTATCTCCACTAAATTAATGATTTTATTTGTAAAGTCACTTCTTGTTTGACTTGAAAAGCACAGAAAAAAATTCACAACAGTCATGAACGTATCTTCATGTTCTCTGACCTCTCCTATTCACCATTCATTTTAGTTTCTGTCTCCTCAACCAAAAATAATTCTCGTGATATTTATTAAGTGCTTACTATGTGCCAAGCAAAGTATTCATTGCTGGGGGAGATTCAGGTCAACCTGGTAGAACACAGTCCGTGACCCACGAGGTATTCATTGACAAAGTGGGAGGAAAAACAGGTATCGAGTCCTCATTTCACTATTGAGAAACATTAAGAAATTAAGTAACTTTCCCATGGCTACGCAACAGATTACTGGGAGAGGTGTGATTAGAAACCAGATTTTCTGACTCCCAAGCCTGTGTTCTTCCCATGGCGCACCCTGCATCTACGCTGCTCGAAGTTTGGTGCTTCCAACAGAATGGAAGCTCCTTGGGGGCAGTGATCATATGTACTGATACCGTGTCCTTATTAGGTAATCAATAAATAGAATTGATTGACTTAGAGTTTTTCCTTCACCCCCAACATCAGTTGTCTCTAAATCGAAGTCTTCACTCCCTCTTCCTGTGCAGGGAGTCGACATCATTCCCCAGAAATGTTCAATGTCTCCATGGTAAACTCAAAGATCATTTTGAATTCAATAACTGTCTCCTCTCCACAGAGAATCACGAGCAAGTGTCCTGTCAATTCCTACACTCAACCCATCAATTGACTCTAACTTTGACTCTTCCCTCATCGCATGCAGAAAGTCAATGTTGCCTCCTCAATATGCCCAACTTCGCAAAGATGACGAGATTGCTCCTGCTGGGTTTCTCAGAGATCCGGGAGGTGCAGCTGGTCCACACCACGCTGGTTTTTATGGCATTTATCAAGCGCTTACTATGTGCAAAGCACTGTTCTGAGCGCTGAGCACTGTTCTAAGTGCGGAGCACTGTTCTGAGCTCTGGTCCTCCTGTTCCTCTTGGTCTACCTGGTGGTCCTGATGGGGAACCTCCTCATCTTCGTAATCACCGTCCTCTTCCGGCGCCTCCACACTCACATTCATCCAATCGTATTTATTGAGAGCTTACTGTGTGCAGAGCACTATACTAAGCTCTTGGATAGTACAATTTGGCAACATATAGAGACGGCCCCTACCCAACAGCGGGCTCACGGTATAGAAATATGTACTTTTTCCTCAGGAACCTGTCCATCCTCGACCTCTGCCTCATCACCCTGATCGCCTCCAACACCATCCTCAACTCCTTTACCAACTGCAACTCCATCTCCATCTTGGACTGTGTCATTCAAGTTTACCTGGTGGTCCTGTTTACCGGTTCAGAGTTTTTCCTCCTCACAGAGATGTCCTTCGACCGCTATGCCGCCACCTACTGCCCCCTGTGCTATGAGCTCATCATGAACAGCACGGGCTGTGGAAAGATGGCGTCCACCTCCTGGATCACCGGGGTACTGTTTGGGGTCTTGTATTCAACTTCGACTTTGTCCCTGAGCGTCTGTAGGTCCAGTATTGTCCAGCAATTCTTCTGTGATGTCCCCACCCTGCTGAAAATCTCCTGCTCCTAGGACCACGCCACCAAGTACGTGAGTGTCACCGGTGGGATAGCTTTAGGTGTCGTCTGTTTCTAGTCTGTTTCATTCTCATCATCGTCTCCTACGTGCACATCTTCTGGGCCGTGCTGAGGATGCCGGCCGCCGAGGGTCGGGCCAAAGCCTTCTCCACCTGCCTGCCCCACCTTGTCGTCATCACTCTCTTTGCCATGACTTGTTTCTGTGCTTACATGAGGCCTTCGTCAGGATGGCTCTCGACGCTGGACCCGCTGTTTTTCGTGTTCTAAACCATGGTGCTCTCGGCCCTGAACCCCTCATCTACAGCCTGAGGAACTGGGACATGAAGGCTGCCCTGGGGAGAGTCCATAAGGAGAGATTCCTCCTCCCTCCTCTAAGGGACAAAATGTTTCCTTTTGCTGACTATCCCATTCCTCATCAGGATTCTGAACGTGGAGGTATCCATATAAAGAGCCGTCAAAAGGGAAAGTCCAGAGCCTGAGGATTTGTCAATGTCCAGGACAGAGGTTGATAAGCCATGTGTGACTGTAAGCCTGGTGTGGGCAGGGATCTTTGTTCTGAATTGTACATTCCAAGTGCTTAGTAAGATGCTCTGCACATGGTAAGTGCTCAATTAATATGACTGAATGAATGGATAAATGACTGACAAGTGATTGTTTGGGCGGCAACATCGTTTAATGGAATGAGCATGAGGCTGGAAAACATGAGATTTGGAAGGTCTGCCCAATTCCGCTATTGGCCTGCTGTATGGCCTTGGTCCAGCCACGCAACCTCTTTGGGTATCTGTAAAATCGGGATTCAATATGTGCTGTGTCTTTCTCTTACAATATGTGCACTCTATTTCTCTTACAATATGTGCTCTCTCTTTCTCTTACAATCTGAGCCCGTGTGGGTCCGATCTGATTAGTTTTTTTCTACTCTTGCACTTGGCAGTCTTTTGCAAGTAAAATTTTAATAAATTAAATAATGGTAATGATGATACTACTACTGATAATAACAGTTATTCTATGAATTTTAAGATCTCTCTTGGTTATGAAAATCAGAAAATCAGAGGGTGACAAGGGAGAAGGGTCGCAATCATGGAAACTGTCCCCCACATTTGCCTGTTCAGTTGTTTTGATACCTATCTCCCCACTTTTAAACTGTGAGCCCTTTGTGGGCAGGTATCTCTACTTGTTGCTGAATTGTATTTTCCAAGCACTTAGTACAGTGCTCTGCACACAGTAAGCGCTCAATAAATACCATGGAATGAATGGAAGAATGAATTTGACTGATCAAATCCTTGCCTCGAATCCATTCGTTCATCCATCCATCCACCCATCCGACCATCCATCCTTCCATCTATCTGCTTATTCACCCATCTTAATCAATCAATCAATCAATCATATTTATTGAGCGCTTACTGTGTGCAGAGCACTGTACTAAGCGCTTGGGAAGTACAAGTTGGCAACATATAGAGACAGTCCCTACCCAACAGTGGGCTCACAGTCTAAAAGGGGGAGACAGAGAACAAAATCAAACATACTAACAAAATAAAATAAAATAAATAGAATAGATATGTACAAATGAAATAAATAAATAAATAAATAGAGTAATAAATATGTACAAATATATATACATATATACAGGTGCTGTGGGGAAGGGAAGGAGGTAAGATGGGGGGTGGAGAGGGGGACGAGGGGAGAGGAAGGAAGGGGCTTAGTCTGGGAAGGCCTCCTGGAGGAGGTCCTTACCTCCATCTTACTGTCCATCTATCCATCCATCATTTCTACGACCCATCCAGCCATCTATAATAATAATAATAATAATAATAGTGGTATTCGTTAAGCCCTTACTATGTGCCAGGCACTGTACTAAGTACTGGGACAGATACAAGCTAATCAGGGTTTACACAGTCCCTACCTCACATGGTTTTTGCAGTCTCAATTCCCATTTTACAGGTGAGATAACTGAGGCACAGAGAAGTGAAGTGTCTTGCCTAAGGACACCCAGCAGACAATCCACCCATCTATCCATCTATTCATCCATCTACCCACCCACCCTTCTATCAGTCCATCTGTCCAACAACTCATCCATGCATCAACATATCAATCCATACATCCATCAACTTCTGGTATTTGTAGAATGCATCCTGGGTGGAAGGTACCGTAGTAAACCCTTCAGAGAGCTCAAGATAAAGTAAACACTATCCCTGCTTTCCAGGACCTTAAAATCTACCAGGGGAGATAGACAAGGAATTAATTAATGAGAACGAAGAAGGCAATGGAAAGAATGGTAATAAGATGACTATGTGCTTAAAGAGTACGTTTTATAAAAGCCACTATATACAAAGCTATAATGGTGAATGTGAGTGCAAAAATGAAGAAGTGGTCTAAGATGCTGATTGGTAGTTTGGGAGAAGATGACTAAGGGAGAAGAAAAATGAATTGTGCCTGGCATCTTGGAAGTTGTGGGATGACGAGGGGCTTTGATGATGGGGAAAGCTGTGTTCTGATGGACTGGAAGGGAGGAGAAGGAAATGTGGGCTGACAGATTATTTCTCAATTTTCCATCACTGAGATATTTTGAAAGCGGGCAGAGCCATTCAGAGGGGAGAATGCAGAGACCACCTCACCCCAGCTTGGAACTGTGTCTCAGCTCTGAGATAGAAGAGGACGAACCCTAGGCTACAACCTATTCCTTATGAAACCAAGAATTTTCCCGTCGTGTCCACCCAACCAGTATCAGTGATTCCTTCTCATCACCCCGTTCTCAGAACCCCTCACCCCTCCGAAACTGATAATAATAATAACAATAAAGATAATTGCATTTGTTAAGTGCTTACTAGGTGTCAAGCACTGTTCTAAGCGCTGGGGTAGATAGAACGTAATAAGGTTGTCCCACCTGGGATTCACGGTCTTAAATTCCCATTTTCTAGATGAGGTAAGTGAGGCCCAGAGACGTTAAGTGGCTTGCCCAAGGTCACGCAGCCGACATGTAGCGGGGCCGCGATTAGAATCCACGTCCTCTGACTCCCAGGTCCAGACTCTAACCACTAAGCTAAGCTGCTTCTTACGCTGCTTCTCTGGGTTGATCCCCTAGCCAGCCTGGGGGAGAGTCTTAAGATGGATTTAGAGTTATTTCTCATTCTCTCTAGATTCGCAATCAGAAGATGTCAGAAATAAAACCGATTAAATGACCGACTGATTTTTTGATGTCATAAACAACATGAAACTCCGGGAAGCAGCGTGGCCTAGTTGATAGAACATGGACCTGGGAGTCAGAATAACCTGGATTCTCATCTCAGCTTTGCTACCTTTCTGCTGTGTGACCTTGAGAAAATCTCTTCACTTCTCTGGTCTTCAGTTCCCTCATATATGAAATGGGGATTGAGACTGTGAGCCCCATGTGGGACAGGGACTATGTCGAACCTGATTAGCCTGTATCTAATTCCAGGACTTAGTACAGTGCCTTGCACAAAATAAGCACTTAACAGATACCATTGATGAAAAAAAGAAGCTGAAGCGCCCACCCGCTGACCTAGATGGTCACTAACCGCCAGTACCATGAGGATTCTATTGCCATGGGTACCCTGCAGACAAGTGCCATCACCTTATTCTCATCTCTGTGGGGACGCAAAGATTGTGGGGACATGTCGCTGTGACCCGATCCTTTGGGGATACTCCTCGCAGCAGTGGTGGCTTTATCTAAGGGGACGGGGACCCTGTCTGGAAACCACATCTCAGTGTCTGCTGGAGAGCATAGAGCGGCTGACGGCTCCTAGCTGTCCCTCCGTGGCCACTGCATCCAGGAGTAGGAGGAGAGGGGGTCCCCAGCCCAGCCCAGAGAGGATCAGGGCTCCCCCAGCCCCACACTGGTCAGATGAGAGTGATCAGGGGAGGGGAGGGACAGGGAGGGCCAATGAGGTTCATCGATGTGAGTGTGAGGGTCACTCTGGGAAGACGTTCATACCCGGGGCCCAGCGTGGAGTTGGAACCAGGGCTTTGTACACAAGCAGAGAGAAACCATTTGCCCCTATGTTAGCCTCCGGGCCCTCTCCATCCACCGCCCAAACCCCAGCTACCATGGCTACTGGGCTAGGACATTATGACATAGCATCAGCCCTATGCCATGGTGACTTCAACCATCAGTTCAACCCTCCGGTCAGGGACAAGAGGGTATGGTTGAGACTGCACCAGCCAGATGCTTCATCACTAATTCCTCCTCACAGGACTCCCCCCTCCAAATCTTGGGACGATTCAAGAGAGAAGCAGTGTGGCCTAGTCGAGCATAGGCTGGAAGTCAGAGGACCTGGTTTCTAATAACGGTTCCCCTTCTTTTTCATTTTTTATTGGTATTTGTCATGCACTTACTATGTGTCAAAGATTGTTCTAAGCACTGGGCAAGTTAATCAGGTTGGACACAATCCCTATACGTCATGGTGCTCACAGCCTGAGAAGGAGGGAGAACAAGAGAATTGGGGCACAGAAAAGATATGTGACTTGCACAAGGTCACACAGCAAGCAATTGGCAGAACTCGAATTACAGCCCACGCCCACACTCTTTCAACTAGGCGAGACTGCTTTTCTTCTGAGGGATTTGGGGCACGTCACTTCGCTTTTCTGTTCCTCAGTTCCCTCATTTGCAAACTGGGGACTGGGACTGTGAGCCCTATGTGGGACGGAGACTGTGACCCTCCCAATTTTCTTGGATTCACCCCAGAGTTTAGTATAATGCCTGACACATATTGAGAGCTTAAGAAATACCATAAAGAGAGAGGTAAAGGGAATGATCCCTGCTCTCAAAGACTTCCCAATCTAATAGGCTAGATAGGCAAAATGTCATCTAGAACTAGGAGGAGAAAAGAACGGAACAATGGGTATGTGGATAAGAAGCTGTGTGGCTTAGTGGAAAGAGCACGGGCGTGGGAGTCAGAGGTCGTGGGCTCTAATCCCAGCTGTGCCACTTTATAGCTGTGTGACTTCGGGCAAGTCACTTACCTTCTCTGTACCTCTGTTACCTCATCTGTAAAATGGGGGTTAAGACTATGGGCCCCAGGTGGGACAGCCTGATTACCTTCTATCTCCCTCAGTGCATAGAATAGTGTTTGGCACATAGTAAGAGCTTAACAAATATTATTATTACTAGTAGTATTATTATTAATGCTTGATAATCATATTGTTTGAGTGCTTAATGTGTGCAGAGTGCTATTCTGAATGCTGAGGAAAATACCCTATAAAAGAGCTGGTAGACATGTTCTTTGTCTACAAAGAACTCACCGTCTAGGGGAAAAGCAGACATTAATCAACCAATCTGAGACATTTATTCAGCGCTCACGTTGTGCAGAGCACCGAACTAAATGCTTGGAGTAATACAACATAAATGAGATGGTAGACATGTTTGCTCAAGGAGCTTACAGTCTAGAGTAATAAACCTTACCTTCAGCAGCGATATCCTGGTGGTTTGTGGATGCTCACTGACAGATGGAGGGAAGAAGTGAATTAGCTAAATCCACCTTGAGAAGATAGCATTCCAGAGAGTTTTTAAGGTTGGGATATCTTCGGGCTGGGGAATTGATAAGGGTAGATTTCCAGGCCAAAGGAAGGGTGGAAGCTAGAGGTGGGAAAAGGAAGCATCGGAAGTGAATCACAGTAAGAGATTCTCTCTGGAGGGATGGTTGAAGAAATCAGGTAATGAGGAGGAGGGTTGCAGCAAGTGGATGGCACTGAAGTCAGTGAAATCAACCCAAATTAAGCCGTTATTCCTCTAGACTGTAAGCTTGTGTGGGCAGGGACTGTGTCTGTTTATTATTCTATTGCACTCTCCACACGATTTAGCTCTGCACACAGTAAGTGCTTAATAAATGTTACTGAATGATGTCATTTTCCACTTTACAGGAGTTGCTGTAATCAGGTTCCATGTGTTAGGAGCTCTGTGTGTTTGTGTGTGTATGTGGGTGCACGCAACGTATTGGGTAGTAGAAGCCGCGGACAAGTTCAGACCGTGGGAAGGGTTGAATAGGAAGATAGAAAACGATCTTCCTTCAGACTGTAAACTCGACGAGGACAGGGAATTTGTCTACCAACCTTGTTGGGGTGGCGGGGGTAAGATAATCTGGATCTGGATCTTTCCTTATCCCTGCAGGATATGAAACTCAGCGATCATTTAGAATTCGATAACTATTCATTCATTCATTCAATCGTATTTATTGAGCGCTTACTGTGTGCAGAGCACTGTACTAAGCGCTTGGGATATACAAGTTGGCAACATATAGAGACGGTCCCTACCCAACAGTGAGCTCACAGTCTAGAATAGTGGGCTCACAGTATAGAAGTCTAGAAGAACTATCTCCTTTCCGTAGAGAACCACTAGCAAATGTCCTGTCAGTTTCTTCACTCATCCCACCAATGGAATCTAACTTTGGCTCTTCCCTCATCCACTGCAAAACGACAATCCTGCCTCCCACAAATGCCCAACGTCTCCACCGTGAAGGGATTCCTCCTAATTGGTTTCTCTGAGGTCCAGGAGTTGCAGTTGGTCCACACCTCGCTGTTACTCCTGGTCTATCTGGCGACCCTGACTCTGACGGGGAATCTCCTTATCGTCACCGTCACCATCCACGAACAGCGCTCCACATCCCCGTGTTTTTCTTCCTCAGGAACCTGTGAGTCATCGACCTCTGCTACATCTCCACCACCAACCCCAAATCCATCCACAACTTCATGACTGACAGTAGATCCATTTCCTTCCAGGGCGGTGTCACACAAGTCTTCCTGGTTATCTTTGCAGCTGCACAAGTTTGTCCTCACGGTGATGTTGTATGACCCCTACGCCTCCATCTGCCTCTCCCTGCGCTAGAAGTTCGTCATGAACAGAGAGACCTGTGGGAAGATGGCGGCCGTCTCGCGGCTCAATGGGGGCCTGTTTGGAGTCTTGTTTTCAGCATCGATCTTCTCCCTGTTCTTCTGTGGGTCCAACGTCGTCGAGCAGTTTTTCTGTGACGTCCCCTCCCTGCTGAAGATCCCCTGCCCTGAAGACTACGTCACCGTTGACTTGGGATAGCGTCTATCCGCTGGGATAGCGTTAGACTTCCTCAGTTTCATTATCATCATCGTCACATGGGTGCGCATCTTCCGGGTCGTGCTGAGGATGCTGGCCGCCGAGGGCTGGGCCAAAGCCTTCTCCACCTGCCTGTCTCACCTTGGCGTCATCAATCTCTTTGTCATGACTGTGTTTTATTGAAGCCCCCCTCAGATTCTCCCTCTGTACTGGACCTGCTGGCATTCGTGTTCTACACGGTGGTGCCCCCGTACCTTATCCCCCTCATTTACAGCCTGAGAAACAGGGATGTGTAGGTGCCATTGGGAAGATTGTAAAAGGGTCACTCACCAAGCCTCTGTTTTGGGACAAAATATCTCCTTCCTTGTGCAAAAAATCTCGCACCACCACTTACCCAAGGAATCGCCATTGGACGGAGCCAAATACTTAGTTGTCCTATAGCGTTCACATAAAACACTGGACGTTGATGAACTGTCAAAATCTGGGAGGGAGGCACTACGATTGAAGTATGACTGAAATTCCAGTTTGTCGGAGGCATCATGGCCTAAAGGAATGGGAATCATTCTAGACTTTAAGCTCATTGTGGGCAGGAAACGTGTCTAGCAACTCAGTTATATTGAACTTTTCCAAGTGCTTAGTACAGTGCTGGTCCCAGAGTAAGTGATCAATGGATATGATTGATTGATTGATTGTGACGAGTTCTGATGCCAGCTCTGCTACTGGCCTGCTGTGGGACCTAGGGGCAGTGACTTAACATCCCAAGAATCTCTCTTCCTCTTAGATTCTGAGCCCCTGTAGGACAGGAATTCTTTCTGAAATGATTCTTACGTTTCTACTCTAGCAGGTTGAACAATTTAGGCACACAACCTCTTACTAAATGCAATAATGATATCATTATTAGTAATAACTTAGAAAATATAGTGATATGCTCTTTAGCAAGACTCTGGGAGTGAGAATGAAAGTTGGATAATGGGAGGTGGTATGGGAGAAGGAAAGAAAGGATGACTGCAGCTCCATCTGTCTTGTCAAATCCATCCTCTCTCATCAATCCGTCCTTTCTTCCTTCCATCTATCCGTCCATCCATCCATCCATCCATCCAGAGCACGGGCTTGGGAGTCAGAGGTCACAGGTTCTGATCCCAGTTCCGCCAAATGTCTGTTGCGTGACCTTTGGCACGATCGCTTAACTTTTCCGTGCCTCAGTTCCCTCATCTGTCAAATGGGGGTTGAGATGTGAGCCCCATTTGGGACATGCAATCCGTCCATCTGATTAGCTGGTAACAACTCCAGCATTTAGTATAATGCCTGACAGTGCTTCACAAAGGCCATAAGAAAAAGTTACAGAGGGCTGATTGACTGACAGATTGAGTGTCTCAGGTTGTGAATTACATAAAGGTGAAACCATTCACAGTGGCTAAAGACTAGGTGAAATCAGGAAGTGTTGTGAAACTGGGATTCAGAACCATGGGGGTAGGCACCACTGCTGATGCTGCAGGTACCGGGACTTGCCTCCCAGGTGCCTCACGAAACACGTGACCAGAGGGTGCTTGGCTCGTCCACGCCACGAGTTCCCTCGGCAGAGCACGGAGTCATCCTCCAGGGATCCGAATCAGAGCAGTTCCTCCTTTATCTACGGGGATGGAGCCACGTCTGGAGAGCTTCTCGAGTTCTGAGGAAGAGCAGAGCGGGATCGAGGGCGCCTGTTTGTTCCTTTCTGGCTGACCGAACCTAGGAGTCTGAGGGGAAAGAGGGTACCAGCCCAGCCCTGCAAAGGTCAGCGACCCCCACTCCCACCCTGCACCAAGTGACCGGAGGTGAGTGGGATGGAGGGGCAGAGGGGGACAAGGATGAGGATGGAAGAGATGGAGCCAGTCTGGGGCCTAAATTGGGGTTTGGACCAGGGCCGCAGCCCCAGGCAGAGTAGGAGTGCTTGGAGGAGGGGAGATGTTTTCCCGTTCAGTAACCCCCAACTATCACACACCTCTCCTCCTTCATCCTCCAACCTCGCCACCAGTGTGACCAGCTTTGGAGAGCCACCGGCACTAACAGCACTAAGAATTTTTCCGAAATGATGGGAGAAGACAAAAAGTGGGAAAGGTTGAAATTCCTGTCCTCATGGGCTTTCCAGCCTACTGGGCAAGGTTGACACAGTATAATTTACTACCAATCAATGTATCTTAAATCACAGTGACTGAGCACTTATTGTGTGCAGTAAACCCTTGAAGAGTAATAATAATAATAGTAGTACTTGTGTGCACTAAACCCTTGGAGAGTAATAATAATAATTGTAGTACTTGTTAGCTCTCACTATGTCCCAAGCACTGTCCTAAGCGCTGGGGTAGACACAAGTTAAGCAGGTTGGATACAGTCCTTGTTCCACATGAGGATCACAGTATTGACCCCCATTTTACAGATAAGGTAACTGAGGCTCAGAGAAGTTAAATGTCACGAAGAAGACATGAGACAGAGCCAGAATTAGAACCCAGGTCCTTCTGACTCCTCCTGATTCCCAAGCCTGTGCTCTATCCACTTTAGAACACCATAACAGAAAAATTCCCTGCCCCTTCTAGAAGGAAAAATGAATGGAAAGATGAATAGGCAATTTTTGCGTGCCATCGTACAGATGAGTAAAGTGAGGCCAACAGAAGTGAAGCGAGAGAGGCAGGATTAGAACCAAAGTCCTCTGACTCCCACTAAGCTAAGCTTGGGAGAGTACAATCGAACAGAGCTGGTAGATGTGTATGCTCCTATAAGGAGCTCCCAGTCATGAATGGAGCTCCTGGGCCCATGCTTTTTCCGCTAAATGAGGATGGACATGAGTTGATTCACGCTTGAGTTAGGTTAAGTGAAGTTATAAGGCTGGGAAATCAATCGGTGCAGGTGGTTGGAGAAGGGGGCGGATTTTAGTAGTGCTCAGAATTCGGAAAGAACTGTGCTTTTCCGATTTTAAGCCGTTATGAGAGGAAGTTCGGGGCTAGGAGGGAGTTGAGCGAGTCGATCGTGGGTAACAACTAGAAAATTGTTTTGAGAGATGAGCAGAAAAATTGAACGATGGAAAGGGGTGAAGTGCATTCATAGGGCGGAGAGCCTTCAAGCTTATTGTGAGTTTTCGTTGCTTGTGAAAAGACACAACTTGTTATGAGATGAGGCTGAGGAGATGAGAGATGTGGGCTGAGCGATGCTTTAGGAAAGGACTAGAAAAATGAGGAGGTATGCTTGTGTTGGTGTGATTACAAGCGTGAATGCAGAAATATGAGGAAATGGAATCAGTTTGTTGTGTATGTGTGTTTTTTGTTTTGTTTTATGGTACCGTTAATCAATCAATCGCATTTATTGAGCGCTTACAATAAGTACAATAAGTACAAGTTGGCAACATAGAGACGGTCCCTACCCAACAGTGGGCTCACAGTCGTTAAGATCTTATTATGTGCCAGGTACTGTACTAAACACTGGGGTGGATAAATGCTAATCAGGTTGGACACACTCCATGCCCCACATGGTTCTTTCAGTCATAATCCCCAATTTACAGATGACGTAACTGAGACACAGAAAAGGTAAGTGACTGGCTCCAGTTTATACAGTGGGCAAGGGGCCGAGACAGGTTTAGAATCCAGGTCCTTCTGTCTAACGGAATCATTCTTTCTGCACTAAATGGATAAATGTATGTATAAAGGCATTTCTTGATTGACTCTAAAACTAATGAAAAACTTTCACAACAGTTATATTCATATCTTTATGATCTCTGACTTCGCCTATCCGCTATTCAATTTAGGTTCTGTCTCCTCAACTAAAAATAATACTCGATATTTACTAAGTGCTTATTATATTCCAAGCAAAGTATTAAATGCTGGGGGAAATTCAGGGCAATCGCGTAGAGCACATTTTGTGTCCCATGAGGGATTCACAGACTGAGTAGGAGGGAAAACAGGTATCAAATCCTCATTTTATTATTGAGGAAACTGAGGTGTAGAGAAATTAAGTCACGTTCCTATGGCTATCCTGCAGTGTATTAGTAGAATAGGGATTAGAACAAAGTCCACTGACTCCTAGGCCTGTGTTCTTTCCAATAGCACCCTGTGTCTTCACAGTTCGAAGCTTGGTGCTTCCAATATAATGGAAGCTCCCTGGGGGCGTGATCATATGTACTAATAATAATTCATTTATTCATTCATTCAGTCGCATTTATTGAGCGCTTACTATGAGCTTGGAAAGTACAATTCGGCCACAGGTAGAGACGGTCCCTACGCAACAACGGGCTCACAGTCTAGAAGGGGGAGACAGACAACAAAGCAAAACAAGTAGACAAGTGTCAATACCATAGCAATAGATAAATAGAATTATAAATATATTATAGATATAGTTATTATATATTAGTATATATTATAATTATAGATATAGTAATACCGTGTCCTCTTTAGGTACTCAATAAATAGAATTGATTGAATTAGTCTTATTCCTTCACCGACAACATCAATGTCTCTAAATTGAATTCTTCCCTCCCTCTACCTGTGAAGGGAGTCGACACCGTTCCTCAGTAATGATCAATGTCTCCACGGTGAACTGAAAGATCATTTTGAATTCAGTAACTGTCTCCTCTCCCTAGAGAATCACCAAGCAAGTCAAATATTTCACTAATCCTATCAATGGAATCTAACTTTGGCTCTTCCCTCATCCACTTTAGAAAGTCAATGCTGCCTTCCCAAAATGCCCAACTTATCCACGGTGAGGGAATTCCTCCAGCTGGGTTTCTCGGAGGTCCCGGAGCTGCAGCTGGTCCGCGCCACGCTGTTCCTCCTGGTCTACCTGGCGGCCCTGGTGGGGAATCTCCTCATCGTTGCCATCACCGTCCTCTACCAGAGCCTCCCCGCCCCCATGTACGCCTTCCTCAGGAATCTGTCCATTCTTGACCTCTGCCTCATCTCCGTTTCCCTCCCCAGGTCTGTTATCGCTCTGAACAACCATAGATCCACGTCCCTCCAGAGATTTATCACCCAGGTGTTCCTGGCGGTCGTTCTGGCCACTTCAGAGCTGATCGTCCTCACAGCGATGTCTTACTACCGCTTCGGTGCCATCTACCGCTCTCTGTGCTATAAAGCTCATGACCAACTGCGGCAAAGAGAAGTATATTGACTTGACTATGGTCACATAGCAGACAATCCACCCATCCATCCATCCATCTATCCATCTTCCCACCCACCCTTCCATCCATCCATCGATCCAGCAACCCATCCATCCATCCATCTATTCATCTTCCCACACATCCTTCCATATACCCATTGATCCAGCAACCCATCCATGCATTCATTTAACAATCCATCCATCCATCAATGAATCAATGATATTTGTTGAATGAATCCTGGGTGTAAAGTACTGTGGTGAACATTTCAGAGAGATCAAAATAAATTAAACACCATACCTGCTTTCCAAGAGCTTAAAATCTAACAGGGGAGATAGACACAGAATTAATTAATAAGAGGATGAATAAAAGAATGGAAAGAATGGTAAACATATGACTATGTGCTTAAAGAGTACATTTTATAAATGCCACTATATACTAAACTATAATGGTGAGTGTGAGTGCAAAAATGGAGAAGTGGTCTAAGATGCTGATTGCTGGTTGGGAGAAGATGATTTAGGGAGAAGAAAAAAAATGAATTATGCTAGGCACCCTGTAAGTTCTGGGCTGATTGCGGGGCTTTGAAGATGGGGAAAGCTGTGCTCTGATGGACCGGAAGAGGGAAAGAGGAAATGTTGGCTGATAGATCATTTCTTCATTTTCCATCACTGAGATATTTTGAAAGGGGACAGGGCCATTCAGAGGAGAGCGATCACCCTCTCCTCACCTCCTCACCCCAGTTTGGTACAGTGTCTCAGCTCTGCTGTAGAAAAGGATGAACCCTAGGTTACAACCTATTCCTCCTGAAACCAGGGATTTTCCCTTCGTGTCCACCCAGCCAGTATTAGTGATTCCTTCCCATCACCCGGTCTCAGAACCCCTCCTAAATTGATAATGATACTAACAATAATAATAATTGCATTTGTTAAGTGCTTACTATGCGTCAAGCACTGTTCTAAGCACTGGGGTAGATACCGCGTAATCATGTTGTCCAATGTGAGGTTCACAGTCATAATCGCTATTTTCCAGATGAGGTAACTGAGGCCCAGAGAAGTTAAGTGGCTTGCCCAAGGTCACATAGTAGACAGGTGGTGGAGTCGGGATTAGAACCCACGTCCTCTGGCTTCCAAACCCAGGCTCTTGTCACTAAGCCATGCTGCTTGTCAAGCTGCTTCTATGGGTTGATCCCCCAAGTCAGACCGGGGGAAGGTTTTAGGACGACTTTGGAGTCATTTCTCGTTCTTTCTGGATTTAAAATCAGAAGACGTCAGAAAACACAACTGATGAAGTGGCCGATTGATTGTATGAGGTCAAGAACAAGATGAAACTCAGAGAAACATCATGGCCTAGTCGATAGATCATGAAAGTGGGAGTCAGAATGACCTGGGTACTAATCTCGGCTCTGCTAAGTTTCTGCTGAGGGTCCTTGGGAAAGTCATTGCAATTCTCCGGCCCTCGGTCCCTCATCTGTAAAATGGCGGTTGAGACTGTGAGACTATGTGGGACAATGACATGTCTGACCCAATTTGCTTGTATCCACTCCAGCGCTTAGTACACTGCCTGGCACATAATAAATGCTTCTCAAGTACGCAAATATTATTATTGTTATTATTATTATCCTTAAGGATGTGGAGAGTGTCTTTTCACACAGGCCTAGTCTAAAACAATTAAGCACCCTTAGACAGGGAACACACGGAAGCAGCAAGCCCAGTTGATAGATCATGGACCTGGAAGTCAGAGGACCTGGGTTCTAATTCCGCTTCCACCACCTGTCTGTCATGTGACCTTGGGCAAGTCATTTCACTTCTTGCCTAAACTACCTCACCTGTAAAATGGGGATTAAGACTGGAAGTCCCATGAGGGACAGAGACTGTGTCCATTCTGACGAGCTTGTGTGTACTTCAGTGCTTAGAACAGTCCCTGAAAAATAGTGAACACTACGTACGATTATGAAAAAATAATCAGTTAAGATCCCGTGGATTTAATAGAGTTTCAGGATGGAGTCTTAAAGATGGGAAGCCCTGTGGTCTGGTGGGTATGAAGGAAGAGGGAATTCCAAGTGAGGGAAAGATGGTGAGGTAACGGTATGAGTGGGGCGAGTTGGAAACGAGGAACAGTGAGGTGGTGAGCTTGGGAGGAATGGAGAATGTATACAGGAATTCAGTAGGGGAAAATAATGCATAGCAATTGCTGGATCATATTTATTGAGCACGTACTATGTGCAGACCTTGGTACTAAGCGCTTGGGAGACGTGGCTCAGTGGAAAGAGCCCGGGCTTTGGAGTCAGAGATCACGGGTTCAAATCCCAGCTCCCCCAACTGCCAGCTGTGTGACTTTGGGCAAGTCACTTAACTTCTCTGGACCTCAGTGACCTCATCTGGAAAATGGGGATAAAGACTGTGAGCGCCCCGTGGGACAACCCGAACACCTTGTAATCTCCCCAGCGCTTAGAACGGTGCTTTGCACATAATAAGTGCTTAATAAATGCCATTATTATTTATCATTATTATCAATATAACAGGGTTGGTAGCCACGTTACTGCCCATAATAAGCTTAGAGTCTAGAGGGGAATGTCTTAGTTGGAGTGCTGCAGACTTCAGGTCGTCCTGAGCACTGGCATGGGATGAAGCTCCAAACCTCAGAGCTTAACCAGAACGCTATTATTAATCACAGAAAGGGATTGATGATTGGTCTGTTGTTGATGATGTCATAGGAAGAAGTCCCAGAGTGGGAACGAGGTGGGACTGGGCAGTTATTTCCATTGTGAGGGCCGGGATCACAGGGAGCCCATGATCCCGGCCTGGCGAAATTCCCAGACAGTCAGCCATCTCAGCGGAACTCCGGACCCGTCCTCCCACGGGAATACCCCAGGAAATAACCCGGCCATTATCTGAGGGGACAGCACAGCCATCCGGAGAGCCGAGAGAGGGAGAATGGATCCTGACAGCTCTCACCCCTCGACCAGACCTACCTGTCACTGCCACCAGCGTTCAGGACCGATGAGACGGAGTGAGACTCTCTCTCAGCAGAGGTCGATGCTCCTTAACCTAGGACAGACCCGGTGACTCCAGAGAAGAGCAGGAGAAAGGTGAGGGAAATTTCAATGGGGAACTGGGATAACCAGAGTCAGAGTAAGAGTCACAATTTCTCTAAATAAGAACCAGTGCAACTCAGTGGAAAGAGCATGGGCCCGGGAGTCAAGAGGACTCGGATTCTAATCCCAGCTCTGCCACTAACAGCTGTGACATTGAGCAAGTCACTTCATTTCTTTGTGCCTCAGTTACCTCATACGTAAAATTGGGATTGAGGCTGTGAGGCACAGTGGGTCGGCTACTATGTCCACCCCAATTTGTTTGTATCCCCGCAAGTGCATAGTACATTGCTCGGCACGTAGTAAGCCCTTAACAAATACCATAAAAAAATCCTGAGAGGAAGAGCACGTTGATAGACTCAATTTTGCCGTAATCCTTGTTTTTGCTGCAACATGTATTGGCTAAGAAGCCATCTGAGAATTTGCAAACTTCCGTTCAACACTACGAGCCTATTTTGATGCAGTGTCCTATGTTGTAGGAAGAATTGGCTTGTGTGTATTCTGTCTGACAAAGCCTTCCTTAAACACGCAGTTTTGTGATTACACAATCCCTTCGTTCCAGGTTTTTATTGCCCAAATCAATCAATGGAACCTATTGATCACTTTCTTTGTGCAGATCACTGGACCGTCCCCCTGGCCCCAACTCTAACATTTTTTAATGATTTTCACCGCTTTCTCACATTCCTTCTCTCCTTCTCCACGCCCACTCTGATCCTAGGAGACTTCAACATCCACATGGGTGTCCCTGGTGATTCCTCTGCCACCCGCCTTCTATCTCTCCTTGACGATGTCAACCTCCTACTCCACCCCACCTCGCCCACTCAGCAACCTGCTCACATCCTTGACCTCTTCATCTCTACCGCTGCACTCGCCAACTCTGAAATCCCTCTCTCTGATCATAACTTTCTCACCTGCCTCCTCACTCACACTCTTCCCCCGTAAATCTATATTACTACCCCACAGAGATCTCCACTCTCTCAACCCCATCCAACTTTCTCAGCACATCGCACCCCACCTATCCTCCCTATCTCTCTACCCAATCTTGATGACAAGATTACTGCTCTTAACTTCACCCTCTCTACTCAACTCAACTCGCTTGCTCCCCTTTCGCCGCTCTCATACTATTAACCCCCAGCCTTGAATCACACCCACTGTCTGCCTCCTTCGTTCTTATGTTCGAGATGCTGAACGCTCCTGGAGAAAGTCTACACACCAAGCCAACCTAGTTCACTTTAAATCTACCCTCTCTTCTGCCAGGCCAAACTATTTCTCCTCCTTTATTGACACCCATGTCCATCATCCCCGTCAGCTCTTCTGTACACTTAACTCCCTTCTCAGGCCCCCTCTTCCTCCTCCTCCTCCATCCTTCACCCCCAACGATCTGGTCTCCTGCTTCATTAGTAAAATTAACTTCATAAGGTCTGAGCTCCCCAAAGTCACTCCTCCCCCTTCTCCAACCCCCCTGCTCTCAACCCTATCTGCTACTCTCCCATCCTGCACAGCAGTATCTTCAGATGAGATCTCCACCCTCCTCTCAAGTGGTACTCCAGCCACATGTGCTTCTGACCCCATTCCCTCTCATCTTATGAAATTTCAAGCCCCTTCCCTCCTCCCCTACTTAACTTCCATCTTCAAACGCTCACTCGCCAGTGGTTCTTTCCCCTCTGCCTCCAAACGTGCCCACGTCTCCCCCATCTTAGAAAACCCTCTCATGACCCCACCTCCCCTCCTAGTTATCGCCCCATCTCCCTCCTACCATTCCTTTCCAAACTCCTTGAGGAGTCGTCTACACCGGCTGTCTCGAATTCCTCAATGCCGACTCTCTCCTTGACCCCCTCCAATCTTCCGTCCCCTACACGCCACAGAAACCACCCTCTCAAAGGTCATCAATGACCTCCTTCCTGCCACGTCCAATGGTTTCTACTGTATCCCAATCGTTCTCGACCTCTCAGCTGCCTTCGAAACTGTGGATCACCCCCTTCTTATCAACACGCTACCCAAACTTAGCTTCACAGACTCTGTCCTCTTCTGGTTCCCCTCATTTCTCCGGCCATTCATTCTCAGTCTCCTTTGCGGGCTCCTCCTCGCCCTCCCATCCCTTACTATAGGGGTTCCTCAAAGGTCAGTTCTTGGTCCCCTTCTGTTCTCTATTTACACTCACTCCCTTGGTGAACTCATTCGCTCCCACGGCTTCAACAATCATCTCTACAATGATGAAACCCAAATCTACATCTCTGCCACTGCTCTCTCTTCCTCCTTCCAGGCTCCTGCCTTCAGGACATCTGTATCTGGATGTCTGCCCACCATCTAAATCTAAATATGTCCAAGACTGAACTCCTTATATTCCCTCCCAAGCCCTGCCCTCTCCCTGACTTTCCCGTCACTGTAGACGGCACTAACATCCTTCCCTTCTCATTAGCCGGCAACCTTGGTGTCATCCTCGACTCCACTCTCTCGTTCACCCCATACATCCAATCTGTCACCAAAACATGCTGGTCTCATCTCCACAACATCGCCAAGACACACCCTTTCATCTCCATCCGAACTGCTACCTTGTTGGTTCAGTTTCTGATCCTATCCCGACTGGATTACTGCATCAGCTTCCTCTCTGATTTCCCATAGTCCTGTCTCTCCCTGCTTCAGTATATATTTCACTCTGCTGCCCGGATTATCTTTGTACAGAAACGTTCTGTGCATGTTACTCCTCTCCTCAAAAATCTCCAATGGCTACCAGTCAACCTACACATCAGGCAAACACTCCTCACTCTCGGCTTCAAGGCTCTCCATCACCTCTCCCCCTCCTACCTCACCTTCCCTCGCTCCTTCTACAGACCAGCCCACAACATCCGCTCCTCTGCCACTAATCTCCTCATTATGCCTTTTTCTGTCCTGTCCCGTAGTCGACCCCCGGTCCACGTCCTTCCCCTGGACTGGAATGCCCTCCTTCCACATATCCGCCAAGCTACTTCTATTCCTCCCTTCAAAATCCTACTGAGAGCTCACCTCCTCTAGGAGGCCTTACCAGACTGAACCACCTTTTTCCTCTCCTCCTTCCCATCCCTCCGCCCTACCTCCTTCCCATCCCCACAGCACTTGTATATATTTGTACAGATTTATTACTCTATATATTTTGCTTGTGCATATTTACTATTCTATTTATTTTGTTAATGATGTTCATATAGCTTTAATTCAATTTGTTCTGACGATTTGGCTCCTGTCTACATGTTTTATTGTCTGTTTCCCCCTTCTAGACTGTGAGCCCGTGGTTGGGTAGGGACCGCCTCTATATGTAGCCGACTTGTACTTCCCAAGCGCTTAGTACAGTGCTCTGCATACGATTGAATGAATTAAGTAATGGACAAAATCTCTGCTGATGTTTCAGAGTAAAATAGACATCAACTCGGAAAGTTTTCCATTTTGTCCTGAATTAAGACAGGATGCAGGACAAGATGGTAAGGCGAAGTTCCTCTTTTAAACTGCAAGATGACTGTGGGCACGGAACATGTCTACCAACTTTGTTGTAGTGGACCCTCCCAAATGCTTAGTACAGTACTCTGACCGCAGTAAACTCTCAGTAAATACCATTGATTAATTGATGGATTGATTGAGGTTCATCCCCGAACAAAGACGTTATCTTGCTGTGAGAGTTCCTCAATGAATGTTTTTAATCCCTATCTGAAATCAGGTCCTATCACCTGATGCCCAAGGGCACATTGCAGGACATTCCCAACGTCTCCATGATGACGAGATTCCTCTTAAGGGTTTCTCGGAGGTCCGGGGGCTGCAGCTAGTCCACGAGGCGCTGTTCCTCCTGGTCTACATGGCGGCTCTGACGGAGAATCTCCTCATCATCGCCGTCACCACCCTTGATCGGCGCCTCCACACCCCCATATGCTTCTTCCTCAAGCACTTGTTTGTCCTCGACCTCTGCCTCATCTCTGTCACCATCCCCAAATCCGTCACCATCTCCTCGACTAATAACAGCTCCATCTCCTTCCTGGGCTGCATGGCTCTGCTCTTACTGGTGATCTTGTTTGCTGCTTCAGAGTATTTTGCCCTCACAGAGATGTCCTACGACCGCTACGCTGCTACCTGTTGCCCCTGTATTATGACATCATCATGGACCACGGGGCCTGTGGAAAGATGGCCGCCGCTTCCTAGCTCACCCGGGGGCTGTTTGGGGTCTTGTTTCCAGCTTCGACCCTCTCCCTGTCCTTCTGCGCGTCCAACGTCGTCCACAGGTTCTTCTGTAATGTCCCATCCCTGCTGAAGATCACCTGCTCTAAGCATCACGTCACCATAGACATGAGCGTGACCCTAGGGGTAGTGTTAGCCGTTGTCGGCTTCGCCTCTATCCTCATCTTGTACCTGCGCATCTTCCATACCTTGCTTAGGATGCCGGCGGCCGAGGGCAGGGCCAAAGACTTCCTGTATCACCTCATCATTGTCATTATTGTCATTTTGACAGCTGTCACCGCCGATCTGAAGCAAACCTCAGACTCTGGTGTCCATGTCTTCTTCTGAATAAAGTTTGTCTCTCCGACTTACTACTTTTCCTTTCTGAGGGTGGACGTGTTATCAGTATTGTGACTTATAAAGGGAACTAGTGTGACCTAGTGGAAAGAGCATGGGCCTAGGAGTCATACATTCATTCAATCATTTTATTGAGTGCCTACTGTGTGCAAAGCACTGTCAGAGAACCTTGGTAGGTTGTAAGGTCATCCAAACTGCCAAGGCTGTGCCATAGTGCCAACCCCAAGCAGACAGCTGTCTGGTAGTCACAGTTGGGCAGTGGACAATAATGATGATAATAATAATGGTATTTGTTAATCTCATACTGTATGCCAGGCACTGTACTAAACACTGGGGTAGATACAAGCCAATCAGGATGGAGGGGCTTATGATGGTTTGGGTCACTGCACTGGACAACGCCCCACTCCTGCAAACCCACTGCTTGGTCTGGGGACGCAGCCCTGGTCTGAACCCCAACATAAGTCCCGAACGTGAGCATCTCCCCAGACTGCTTCTGACTCTTCCATCTGCCTCCTTGCCCCTCCCTGTCCCTCCACCCCCCTCCATCAAAGTCACTCTCACTGGGGCAGCGTGGATCTGAGGGGCCCTGACTTCCATCTCCCCTTGGTCTTCTGGGTGGGGCAGGTCACGAAGTCTCCAAAAAGCTGGCTACGGCACTTGGCAAACAAGATGTGCTCAGTCAATTGCAGTGATGGACTACTGGATGGATGAATGAATGGTTGAATGGATAGATGGTTGGAAGAGTGGAGAGATGGATCTGAGCAGTTGGATGGGATCTGTATCTATCTTTTACTCCCTTTCTTCCAGTGGTCGTAACTACCCTAAGAGTGTGCCTTATTCTCCACCTCTTCAAAGCTTTACTGAAAGACATCTCCTCCTCCATCATCTCCCTAAGTCCTCTTTTCCTTTTCTTCCACTCCCTTCTGCGTCGCTTTGACTTGCTGTCTTTATTCATCCCCCTCACAGCTCCACATCACTTGTGTCCATATCCGAAATGTATTTATTCATATTAATGCCTGTCTCCCACTCCAGACTGTAGGCTCACTATGGGCAGAGAATGGGTGTGTTATATTGTTATACTATACCCTCCCAAGTGTTTAGGACAGTGCTCTGCACACTGTAATTACTCAATAAATATGATCGACTGACTCCTATGTTATTTTTATTCTTATCATCATCATCATCCTCAGTCAAAAGTATTTATTGAGTACTTACCATGTGCAGAGCACTCTAATAAAATCTTGG
This sequence comes from Tachyglossus aculeatus, assembly GCF_015852505.1. Taxonomy (NCBI): domain Eukaryota; kingdom Metazoa; phylum Chordata; class Mammalia; order Monotremata; family Tachyglossidae; genus Tachyglossus; species Tachyglossus aculeatus. The sequence goes on along the minus strand of NW_024044831.1, from coordinate 4,056,373 downwards.
GAGAGTACAATACAACAAAATTAGCCAGCACGCTCCCTGCTCATAACGAACTAGCAGTCTAGAAGATCTAACTGAATATTTGTCAGCATACTGGATAAACTCACCCAGACCTGGGACAGTTGGGAAACTGAAATGTCTTGGATATTAGATGGGATTCCACTGGTAAATGGCTATCCCTCCTACCCCCAATATTTTAGGAAAAAGTCAAAGCAATGCAGAGAATAATTGTGTTCCTTCCATCGAGATTTTAATCCGAGCTCTGCCACTAGTCTGCTGTGTGATCTTGGGCAACTGCCTTCACTTCTCTGGCCCTCAGTTACCACATCTTTAAAATGGGGATTGAGACTGTAAGCCCCACGTGGGACAGGACACTGTGTCGAACCCGATTTGTTTGTATCTACCCTAATGCTTAATACAGTGCCTAGTAGAAAGAAAGAGCTTAACAAATATCATAATTATTATTATCATTAACCCACCTGGAAGATACCCTAGAAAACAATTACAAGATCCCTCTAAAAATACTGTTGCAAGACTCTGCAGGGGGTCTCTGTATCTAACTCAGGACATATACATTCATGGTCTCCTGATCATAATCATAATTAATTATCATAATCATAATTATCAACATTATCATTATAGTCTCTGTAAACAGTATACATGCAAAGGGCTTTAACAAGTGCTGAATAGGAACAAAATGATAAGCTCAGACTAAGTCCCTGACCCTAAGAGGCTCAGAATATAAGAGAAAGAGAAAGCATGAATCAAATCTTCATGTTACAGAAAGGCCCGGAGAGGTTGACCTGGTCACCCAAGGTCGTACAGCTGGTCAGTGGCAGAGTTGTCAGCCTCCTTTCTGATCTCCCATCCTCCTGTCTCTCCCCATTTGAATCTATACTTCACTCTGCTGTGCGGATTATCTTTCTACAGAAACGCTCTGAGCATGTCATAGCCCTCCTCAAAAATCTCCTGTGGTTGCCTATCAAACATCGCATGAAGCAAAAACTCCTCACTATTGGCTTCAAAGCTCTCTATCCTCTTGCCCCCTCCTTTCTCACCTCCCTTCTCTCCTACAGCCTAGCCGCACAATTCACTCCTCTGCCGCTAACCTCCTCACTGGATCTCGTTATTGCCTGTCCCGGAGTCGACCCATTGCCCACATCCTACTTCTGGCCTAGAACGCCCTCCCTCGACACATCCTCCAAACTAGTTCTCTTCGTCCATTCAAAGACCTACTGAGAGCTCACCTCCTCCAGGAGTCCTTCCCAGACTGAGCCCCCACTTTTCCTCTGCTCCTCCTCCTCTCCGCAGAACCCCCACTCCCTCCCTCTGCCCTACCCCTTCACCTCCCCAGAGCACCTGTGTATATTTATACATATTTATTACTCTATTTTATTAATTATGTGTATATATCTGTAATTCTATTAATCTGTTTTGATGGTATTGACGCCAGTCTACTTGTTTGGCTTTGTTGTCTGTCTCCGTTTTTCTAGACTGTGAACCCGTTGTTTGGTAGGGATTGTCTCTATCGGTTGCCGAATTGCACTTTCCAAACGCTGAGTACCGTTCTGTACATACCACAAGCGCTCAATAAATACGATTGAATGAATGAACTCAAATGTTATGGCTTCCAGTGGCCTGGTCATTCCCCTCTAGAAGGTAAGCTCCTTGTGGGCAGGAAACGTACCTACCAAATCTTTTCTTTAGATTCCTCCCCAAACCCTGTCTTCCCCTTAATTTTCCCATCAGCTTAGATGACCCACCATTCTTCCTGTCTCACAAGACCATAACCTTAGCATTATCCTCGACTCCTCTCTCTTATTTAACCCACAAATTCAGTCCATCACTAAATCCTCTCGGTTTCATCTTCATAACATCACAAAAATCTGCCCTTTCCTCTCCATTGAAATGCTACCACGTTAATCCAATCCCTTATTATATCCCACCTTGATGAATTTATCAGCCTCCTTGATGATCTCCCAGGCCTTTTGTCTCTCCTAACTCCAGTCCATACTTCACTCTGTTGCCCGGATCATTTTCCTATAGAAATTTTCAGTCCACGTTTCCCCACTCCTTGAGAACCTCCAGCGGATAGCCATGCACCTCTGGATCAAATGGAAACACCTCACCACTGACTTTAAAGCACTCAATAACTTGCCCCATCCTAATTCACCTCGCTCCTCTCCTACTGCAACGCAGACAACACGCTTTACTCCGGTAGTAAATATGATTGACTGACTGATGGATTGAATATCAGCACAAGGAAAGGGATATTTCGACCTACAGAGGAGTCTGGGGAAATCCCTTTTTTAAAACTGCCCACCGAGCAGCCTTCGAGGCCCGGTTCCTCAGGCTGTAGATGAGGGGGTTCAGGGCCGCGGCCATGACGGCGTGGAATATGGACATCAGCAGGTCGAACAACGAGGAAGAGTGTGAGGGAGGCTTGAGATAGCCAAACACGACTGAGGAGAGGAAGAGAGAAACAACGACGAATTGGGACAGACAGTTGGAGAAGGCTTTGGCCCTGCCCTTGGCAGCCGACATTCTCAGAACAGCCAGGAAGATGCTCACTTACGAAGCGACAATGGAAATGGAGCCTATGACACCTATGGTTAGATCAAAGGTAACACTAACGTCGATGGCTGAGTGGACGTCAGAGAAGGTGATCTTCAGCAGGGAGGGGGGGTCCCAGAAGAAATCCTGGACAACGTGGGACCCGCGGAAGGACAAGGGGAACGTCGAAGCTGAACGCAAGATCCCGAACAGCCCTCCGCTGAGCCAGGAGTCGGCTGCCATCTTTCCACAATCCCCTGGTTTCCTGAGGACCTCGTAGCGCATGGGGATGCAGATGACGGCGTAGCCGTTGAAGGACATCGCCGTGAGGAAGAAAAACACCTAGGTAGGAAACCGGACCACCAGGAGGAGCTGAGTGGAACTGCTCAAGAAGGGGATGGAGCTGGTATTAGTCAAGGAGATGGTGATGGAATTGGGGATGGTGACGGAGCTGAGGCAGAGGTCAGTGAGGGACAGGTGCCTGAGGAAGAAGTACATGAGCGTGTGGAGGCGCCAGTCAAGGGCGGTGACGGAGACTTTGAGGAGATTCCCCATCAGGGTCGCCAGGTAGACCAGGAGGAACAGCGCAGCGTGGACCAGCTACAGCTCCCGGACCTCCGAGAATACCAGCAGAAGGAATTCCCTCACCCAGGCGATATTGGACATTTCCCGGGGATGATGACGACTCCCTGCACAGGGAGTGAGAAGACTCCAATTTACCGGCCTTGATGTCTTCGATAAGGGAATCAACATTAACTCCCATAGGAGTAAATCAATCAGTTGCACGTACTGAGCACCTAGAGTTCAACAGAAGTAGTACAAATGATTCCGTGCTTAGAACCAGTCTCGCCTACTGGAGAGAAAGTCAAGCAAAGGCCTACCCATTCCATTTCTAGCTTGGTCAGTGGCTAGTGAATTGAAGGCAATCTGCTACACAGTAAGCGCTCAATAAATACGATTGATTGATTGCTACAAGTCAAAACCTACCTGTTCTGGGCAGCAACGTCATGGGAGAGGGTCGCTGGCAGAGACTGAAGTTTACTGCATGGAAGAAGGCAATGGTAAACACTGCCATATGTTTACCAAGAAGGCTTTATGGAGAAACTACAAGTAGTCATTCTGCTTTATGTAGCCATAGAATGTTTTGGTAAACATAAAGAAGTGGTTACCATTGCCTCGTTCTGCGCAGTGAAAACCCGAGTCTCTGTCGTTTTCTTTGATCCACATTTTGATCATTTGTTCACCTGCCTTTGACTCTTTCCCATACCGCTGCTGCCCATTACAGGTAAAGATTAACTTTTTCTAATGTTTCCGCTTAGACATTTTCGTTTTCGATACCCTAGCGAAAGTATCTCTCAATGGCATAGCTGTAAACGTCATTGATGCATGCAAACTCTCCTGCCACGGTAACGCATTGATTCGTAGGAGAACTTCCGATCAGAATAATTGATGATTGTACCGGGGTTTTTCCTAGAATCAGTTATACTCTCATCCCTGACTATCACTGTCCCACTGAAACGTTTTTGACATACAGGAACCACTGACAGCTGAAGTGACCCTGGCATTGTGCTGATGCTCTTTTGTAGCATCCATACCTGGTGGACGGTTGCCATGTTAGCCAGGGTGGGGATGCTGGAGAGAGGAGAGCTGTGTCGGTGATGGGGCCACTGGTGGATAGAGCACGGGTCTGGGAGTCAGAAGAATGTAGTTCTAATCCCAGTTCCCTCACAATCCTGTTGTGTGACCTTGGGCAAGTCACTTCACGTCCTTGTGCCTTTGTTACTTCATCTGTAAAAGTGTGTAAGACTGTGAGCCCCAGAATGGACAGGGACTGTGTCCAACCTCATTAACTTGTGTCTAACCCAGTGCTTAGAACAGTGCTTGGCACACAGTAAGCACTTAAAATGTACCAAGGTTATTTATGTTTTATTATTGCTGTCAGGCCATTCCCCTCCTACAAGCCTGCCCTGTTTGGGGTATGGTCTTGGTCTGAACTGGTCTCTCCCCACTTCTAGAATGTGAACCTGTTGTGGGCAGGGATCGTCTCTGTTTGCTGCTTAATTGTACTGTCCAAGCGCTTAGTTAAGTGTTCTGCAAACCGTAAGCCCTCAATAAATACGATTAAATGAATGAATGAACGCTAACCTGTTCATCTAGTGCGAAAATCCCCCCAGAATTTCTCCATATCTGGCTTCATCCTTCTGGTTCCATTCTGCCTCTCTCCACCACTGCTCACTCTCACAAGGGCAGCTGGGGCTGGCGGATGGCACTGACTTCCTCTGAACTGGTCTGGTCTCCTCTTTCTCCTAGGATTCCTGGGTTTGGTTAGCCACAGAGGGACGACCAGGAGCCCTCAGTTACTCTCCGCCCTCCCCTGGATGCTGACCTGCTCTCCAGACGTTGCCTGTCTCCGTAGATAAAGTAGTCGCTGCTCCGAGGGAGATCCCTGAAGGACCGGCTTGGGCCCCTGTGGAGGGACCTCGTGGGCCAAGCGACGATAGAACCCTCTGGTCACATGGTTCCTGAGGCCCTGCAGAAATAAGGACCTGGCACTCCCAACTGCAACAACGGTCCTGGCCCGTGATGTTCCTATGTCAACAACAGCATCTTCTACATACGTATATGCGTACCCAGAGAGGGAGAGGCAGGGAGACAGAGAGAGTGATATGCTTCTGAATAGAAGCAGCATAATTTAGTGGAAAGAACCTGGGTATGAGAGTCCCAGCTCTCCCCAATGCTTGCCAGCTGATGTTGGGCAAGTCACTTCACTTCTCTGGGCCTCAGTTTTCTCAGTTGTAAAATGGAGATGCCATAACAGTTCTCCCTCCTACATAGACTATGAACTTCAGGTGGGACAGGGATTGTGCACAACCTGACTGATTTGTATCTATCGTAATGCTTAAAATAGTGTTTGACACGACGTATATGCTTAACAAATACCATATCAAAAACGGAATATATCCTTATATCCTCACTGGTGGAGTACGATTGGTCACTCAGAGTAACCAATGGAGAATCAGAGCCGTCAAAAGAAAGTGACAGATTGGCAAGCTTAGTTAGTGTCCGGAGACTAGCAGCAGTGTGGCCTAGTGAATAGATCCCAGGCCTGGGAGTCAGAGAATCCGGGTTCTAATCTCAACTTCACCTCTCCTGTGCTGTGTGACCTTGGGCAAGTCACTTTATTTCCCAGTGACTCAGTTACCCCTCTGAGAGTCTGAGAGTCCCATGTCGGACAGCGACTGTGTCCAACGTGATTATCTTGTATCTACCTCAGCATTTAGCCAATGTTAGCTAGGTGAACTGTGACAAGTCACTTCACTTCTCTTCTGCATCAGTCTCCTTATCTGTAAAATGGGGATTAAAACCTATGCCCTCTTTACTTAGACTGTGAGCACCATATGGACAAGGGCTATATCCAACCTGATTATTCCTTCCTTCATGCATTCAATCGTACTTACTGAGCACTTACTATGTGCACAGCACTGCACTAAGAACTTGGAAAGCACAATTCAGCAACAGAGACAATGCCTGCCCACAACGGGCTCACAGTCTAGAAGGCGGAGAAAGGCATGAAAACAAGTAAAGAGGCAGTCAAATATGGGGGACAGTTTCCATGATTGCATCCTTTCTCCCTTGTCACCCTCCTATGTTCTGATTTTCATAACCACCAAGAGTGATCTTAAAAATAATATAATTACTGTTATTATCAGTAGTAGTATCAACATTACCATTATTTAATTTATTAAGAATTTACTTGAAAAAGACTGTCAAGTGCTGGAGTAGAAACAAACTAATCAAATCAGACAGATTTCCTGACCCACAAGGGCTCAGATTGTAAGAGAAAGATAGAGCACATATTGAACCTCGATTTTACAGAGAGCCCTAAAGATGTTCCCTGGCTGGACAAAGGTCATACAGCAGGCCAGTGGCAGAACAGGGCAGACCCTTTAAATATCATGAATTCCAGACACATGCTCATTCCACTAAACCATGATGCCAACCAAACAATCACTTGTAATTCATTCATTCATTCATTCACCCTGAGCCCTGTAGGACGGGTCCCTGTCCCAGCCAATCCCTGCGCTCCACTGAATGTGGAGTGGGCCTGGAGTAGCTTAGAGAGCGCCCTCTGCTGGCCGAGCCCAGGAGGTGCAGGACGGTCCACAGCTCCAGCCGTTCCCCACGCTGCACTCATTTTAGGAGAGGGGAAGAATCGGGAAGAGCTGCGAGGGCGCCCACTGCTGGACGAGCTAGGGAACTGCAGCACAATCCCCGACCCCAGAGATTCCCCAAGCATTGGTAGATTGGGGGGAACGGGAGATGCTGCGAGGGCGCACCCTGCTGGCAGAACTCGTGAGCTTCTGGAGAATCACCGACCTCAGTCGATCTCCAAGCACCAGTTGATTTGGACGGGACGGGACGGGAGAGGACGGGAGAAGCTGAGACGATGCCCTCTAATGACCGAGTCTAAGAGCTACAGGGGTATTCCCGGCTCCAGCCAATCCCTAGTCTCCACTGATTTCGGGGTGATGTGAGAAGCTGCGAGGGCACCATCCGCTGGCTGGTCCCACGAGCTGCAGGGATATCCCTTGCCTAAACCAATCCGTGCCCCACTGAATGGGGGTGAAGGGAGGACCTGCAAGGGCGCGCTCTGCTGGCCGAGCCCAGGAGCTTCAGGAGAATCCCCGACCCCAGCCAATCCCCCAGCACAAGTTGACTGGGGGGAAAATGAGGAGCTGCCAGGGCGACCCCTGCTGGCCCATCCGGAGCCCTGCAGGACGGGTCCCGTCCCCAGCCAATCCCCGCACGTCACTGAATTGGGAGAGGACGCGAGGAGCTGAGAGGGCGCCCTCTGTTGGCCGAGCCCAGAAGCTGTAGGAGGGTGCCCGGCACCTGCTGATCCCCACGCTCCACTCAGTTAAGAAGAGGGTGGGAAACGGGAAGAGCTCTGAGGGCGTCCTCTGTTTTCTGAGCTCACGAGCTACAGGAGACTCTCCGACCCCAGCCAACCCCAAGAAACAGTTGACTGGGGGTAATGGGAGGTGCTGCGAGGTCGATCCCCAAGCACCAGTTGATTTGGTGGGGACAGGAGAAGCTGAGAGGGCGCCCTCTATTAACCGAGTCCAAGAGCTGCAGGGAAATCCCCGTCCTCAGGCAATCCCCGCACTCCACTGATTTGGGGGCGACGGGAGAAAATGCGAGGGCGCCAACTGCTGGCCGGGCCCGCGACCTTCAGGGAAATCCTTCGCCCCAACCATTCTGCCCCCAACAGAATGCGGGGGAAGGGAAGACCTGCGAGGGCTCTCACTGCTGACCGAGCCCAAGAGCTGCAGGAGGGGACGCGGCTTCAGCATATCCCCATGCTCCACTCAGTTAAGGAGAGGGGGGAAACGGGAGGAACTGCGAGGGCATCGTCTGCTGGTCGAGCTCGCGAGCTGCAGAAGAATCCCCGACCCCAGCCAATCCCAATGCAACAATTAATTAGGGGGAACGGGAGGAGCTGTGAGGTCGCCGTATGTTGGTCCACCCAGTGCCCTGCAGGACGGGCCCTGGCCCTCGGCAATCCGCATGCTCCAATGAATGTGGGGTGGGAAGGGAAGAGCTGTGAAGGCGCCCTCTGTTGGCCGAGCCCAGGAGCTGAAGTAGGGTTCCGTCCCCAGCTGATCCCCACACTCCACTCAGTTAAGTAGAGGGTGGGAAACGGCAAGAACTACGAGTGTGTCCTCTTCTGGCCGAGCTCGCGAGTTATAGGAGAATCCCCGACCATAGCCAATCGACAAGCACCAGTTGATTGGGGTAACCAGAGGAGCTGCGAGGGCGCCCTCTGCTCGCTAACCCAGCGCCCTGTAGGACGAGTCTCTGCTCCACCCAATGCCAGTGCTTCATTGAAGTCGGGGTGGGCCGAGAGGAGCTGCGAGGGAGCCCTCTGTTGGCCGAGCCCAGGAGCTGCAGGAGTGTCCCCGGCTACACCTGATCTCCACGCTCTACTCATTTAAGGAGAGGGGAAGAATCGGTAAGAGCTTCGATGGCGTCCTCTGCTGGACGAGTTGGCAAGGTGCAGCAGAATCGCCGAGCCCAGCCAATCCCCAAGCACCAGTTGATTGGGGGAACGGGAGGAGCTGCGAGAGCGCCCTCTGCACGCTAACACAGAGCCCTGTAGGACGGGTCCCTGCCCCAGCCAATCACGCTGCTTCAATGAAGAGGGGGTTAGCCAGAAGGAGCTGCGAAGGCACAGTCTGTTCGTCGAGACCAGGAGCTGCAGGAGGGCGCAGGGCTCCAGCCAATCCCCTCGCTCCACTCATTTAACGGGGTGGGGGGGGCGAATGGTAAGAGCTGCGTCTGCGTCCTCTCCTGGCCGAGCTCGGGAGCTGCAGGAAATCCCCTACCACAGCCAATCCCCAAGCACCAGTTGATTGGGGTAGACGGGAGGAGCTGCGAGGGCGCCCCATGTTGGCTGAGCCCAAGATCTGCAGGACGGTCCCTGGCTCCAGCTGATCTCCACGCTAGACTCATTTAAGGAGGAGGGGGGAAACGGGAAGAGCTGCAAGGGCATCTTCTGTTGGCCGAGCTCGCGAGCTGCAATAGAATCCCCGACACCAGCCATTCCCCAGCACAAGTAAATTGGGGGGAACGGGAGGAACTGAGACGGCGCCCCCTGCTGGCCGATCTCTCGAGCTGCAGGAGAATCCCCGACCATAGCCAATCCCCAAGCACCAGTTGATTGGGGTAACCGGAGGAGCTGCGAGGGCACCCTCTGCTTGCCCACCCAGAGCCCTGTAGGACGGGTCCCTGCCCCAGCTAATACCGGCGCTTCAATGAAGGTTGGGTTGTCCGGAAGGAGCTGCGAAGATGCAATCTGTTGGCCGAGCCCAGGAGCTGCAAGAGGGTCCATGGCTCCAGCCGATCCCCACGCACCACTAAGTTAAAGAGAGGGGAGGAATAGGTAAGAGCTGCAAGGGCATCCTCTGCTGGAGGGGCTCGCGAAGTGCAGCAGAATCGCCGACCCCAGCCAATCCCCAAGCACCAGTAGATTGGTGGGAACAGGAGGACCTGCTAGGGTGCAGCCTCCTGGCCGACGTCACGAGATTCAGGAGAATCCCCGACCTCAGTCGATCCCCAAGCACCAGTTGATTTGGAGGGGACGGGAGAAGCTGAGAAGGCGCCCTCTAATGACCGAGTCCAAGAGCTTCAGGGGAATCCCCTCCCTCAGGCAATCCCCGCTCTCCACTTATTTCGGGGCCACAGGTGAAGCTGCGAGAGCGCCATCTGCTGGCCAGACCCACGAGCTGCAGGGAAATCCCTTGCCCAAACCAATCCATGCCCCCCTGAATGGGGCTGAAGGGAGGACTGGCAAGGGCTCTCTCTGCTGGCCGAGCCCAGTAGTTGCAGGAAGGTACCTGGCTCCAGCATATCCCCATGCTCAACTCAGTTAAGGAGAGGGGGGAAACGGGAGGAGCAGCGAGGGCGCCCTCTGCTGGCCCTCCCATAACCCTGCAGGACGGGCCACGGCCCCCGCCAATCCGAGCGCTCCACTGAATGTAGTGTGGGCCGGGAGGAGCTGCGGGGGCGACCTCTCTGGGCCGAGCCCAGGAGCTGCAGGACAGTCCCTGGTTCCAGCCGATCTCCACGCTAGACTCATTTAAGGAGAGGGGGGAAACGGGAACAGCTGCGAAGGCGTCATCTGCTGGCCGAGCTCGAGACCTGCAGGAAAATCCCCGACCCCAGCCAATCCCCCAGCACCAGTTCATTAGGCGGAACGGAAGAAGCTGCGAGGGCGCCCTCTGCTGGCCAACCCAGAGCCCTGCACTACGGGCCACGGCCCTTGCCAATCCCGCGCTCTACTGAATGTTTAGTGGGCCGGGAGGAGCTGCGAGGGCTCCCTCTGTTGGCCGAGCCCAGGAGCTGCAGGAGGTTCTCTGGCTCTAGTCGATCCCCACGCTCCACTATTTTAAGGAGAGGGGGGAAACGGGAGGAGCTTCGACGGCGCCCCCAGCTGGCCGACCTCACGAGCTACAGGAGAATCCCCGATCCCAGCCAATCCCCAAGAAACAGTTGAGTGGGAGGACCTGGAGGAGCTGCGAGGACGTCCTCTGCTGGCCCTCCCAGAGCACTGCACGACAGGTCCCGGCCACAGGGAGTCGCAGCGCTACACTGAATCGGGGGTGGGCCGGGAGGAGCTGTGAGGGCGTCCTCTGTTGACCGAGCCATCGAGGTAATGGAGGGCCCCCGGGTCCAGCCGATCCCCATGCTCCACTTATTTAAGGAGAGGAAAAACTTTAAGAGCAGCGAGGGTGTCCTCTGCTGGCCGAGCTCTCAACGTGCAGGAGAATCCCTGACCCCAGCCAATCCCCAAGCAAGAGTTAATTGGGGGAATGAGAGGAGACGCAAGGGCGCCCTCTGCTGCCCCACACAGAGCCCGGCAGGACGATCCCCGGACCCAGCCAATTCCCGCGCTCCACTGAATGGGGGGTGGCCCGGGATGAGCTGCGAGGGCGCCCTCTGTTGGCCAAAACAAGGAGCTGCAGGAAGTTACATGGCTCCAGTTGATCCCCACGCTCCGCCCATTGAAGGAGAGGGGAGGATTCGGGAATAGCTGCGAGGGCGTCCTCTGCTGGACGAGCTCGCGAATAGCAGCAGAAGACCCGACCCCAGCCAATCCCCAAGCACCAGTTGATTGGGGGAAACGGGTGGAGCTGCGACGGCCTCCCCTGCTAGTCGACCTGGAGAGCTGCAGGAGAATCCCGGACCCCAGCCAATCCCCAAGCAACAGTTGTTTGGGGGAACGGGAGGAGCTGCGATGGCGCCCTCTACTGGTCCACTCAGAGCACTGCAGGTCGGGCCCCGGCCCCTGCCAATCCCACGCTCCACTGAATCGTGGGTGGGCCTGGAGTAGCTGCGAGGAGGCCCTCTGTTAGTCGAGTCATCGAGGTGATGGAGGGTCCCCGGCTCCAGCCGATCCCCACGCTCCACTCATTTAAGGGGGGAGGGAACTTTAAGAGCTGCGAGGGCGTCCACTGTTGGCCGAGCTCGCGAGCTTTAGGAGAATCCCCGACCCAAGCCAATCCCCAAGCACCAGTTGATTGGGGGGAACGGGAGGAGCTGCAAGGGTGCCCTCTGATGGCCCACCGAGAGGCCTACCGGACGGACCCCGGCCCCGCCAATCCCCGTGCTTCACTGATGGGGGTGGGCCGGGAGGAGTTGCGAGGTGGCCCTCTGTTAGCCGATCCAAGTGGCTGCAGGAGGTTCCCTGGATCCAGCTGATCCGCACGCTCCACTCATTTAGGAGAGCTGTGGAATAGGGAAGAGCTGAGAGGGCGTCTTCTCCTGTACGAGCACACAAACTGCAGCAGAATCCACGACCCCAGGATATCTACAAACACCCGTTCATTGGGGGGAAAGGGAGGAGCAGCGAAGTAGCCCTCTGCTGTCCCATCCAGAGCCCTGCAGGACAGGTCCTTGCCTCTGCCAATCCCCGCGCTTCAATGAATTGGGGAAGGACGGGATGAGCTTCGAGTGCGGGCCCTGTTGGCCGAGCCCAGGATCAGCACGAGGGTCACCGGCTCCAGCCACGCCCCACACTCCACTCATTTAAGGAGAAGGGAGGAATCGGGAAGAGCTGCGAAGGTGTTCTCTGCTGGAAGAGCTCACCAACTGCAGCAGAATCCCCGACCCCAGCCATTCCCCAAGCACCAGTAAATTGGGGGAACGGCATGAGCTGCGAAGGGGCACCCTGCTGGCTGACCTCTCGAGATTCAGGAGAACCCCGACCTCAGTCGATCCCGAAGCACAGGTTGATTTGGAGGGGACGGGAGAAACTGAGAGGGCGTCTTCTCATAACCGAGTCCAAGAGCTGGAGGAGAATCCCCGTCCTCAGCCAATCCCCGCACTCCACTGATTTGGGCGTGACGGGAGAAGCTGCGAGGGCGACATCTCATGGCCCGGCCCGCGTGCAGCAGAGAAATCCCTTGGCCCAACCAATCCGACCCCCCACTGAATGCAGAGGATGGGAGAACGTTTGAGGGCGCTCTCTGCTGGCCGAGCCCAGGAACTGCAGGAGGGTACCCGGCTCCAGCATATCCCCATGCTCCACTCAGTTAAGAAGAGGGGGGAAACGGGAGGAACTGCAAGGGCGTCCTTTGCTGCTCGAGCTCGCGAGCTGCAGGAGAATCCCCGACCCCAGCCAATCTTCGAACACCAGTTGATTAGAGGGAACAGGAGTAGCTGCGAGGGAGGGCGCCCTCTGCTGGACCACCCAGAGCCCTGCAGGACGGACCATGGCCCTCGCCAATCCGCGCGCTCCATTGATTGTGGGGTGGGCCAGGAGGACGTGCGATGGCGATCTCGGTTGGAGAACCCAGGAGCTGCAGGACGGTCCACGGCTCCAGCCGATCCCCTCGCCACACTCATTTAGGGAGGGGGGGAAACGGGAAGAGCTGCGAGGGCGTCCTCTGCTGGCCGAGCTCGAGACTTGCAGGAGAATCCACGACCCGAGCCAATCCCGCAGCACCAGTTGACTGGGGGGAACGGGAGGAGCTGCGAGGGCGCCCTCTGCTCGCCCACCAACAGCCCTGCAGGACGGGTCCCTGCCCCAGCCAATCCCCGCACTTCTCTGAATTGGGGAATCACGGGAGGAGCTGCGAGGGCGCCTTCTGTTGGCCGAGCCTAGGAGATGCAGTAGAGTGTCCGGCTCTAGCTGTTCCCCACGCTCCACTCAGTTAAGAAGAGGGTGGGAATCGGGAAGAGGTGCGAGGGCGTCCTCTGCTAGACGAACTCGTGAACTGTAGCAGAATCCCCGACCCCAGCCAATCCCCAAGCACCAGTTGATTGGGGGGAATGGGAGGAGCTGCGAGGGTGCACCCTGCTGGCCGACCTCGCGAGGTTCAGAAGAATCCCGAACTCAGTCGATCCCCAAGCACCAGTTGATTTGGAAGGGATGGGAGAAGCTGAGTGGGCGCCTTCTAATGACCGAATCCAAGAGCTGCAGGGGAATGACTGGCCCCAGACATCCCTGCACTCCACTGGTTTGGGGGCGTTGGGAGAAGCTGAGAGGGTGCCATCAGCTGGCCGAGCCCGCGAGCGGCAAGGAAATCCCTTGCCCCAACCAAACTGCCCTGTACTGAATGGTGGGAGAAGGGTGGACATGCGAAAGCAGGCTTTCTGCTGGCCGAGCTCAGGAGCTGCAGGAGGGTCCCTGGCTCCAGTCGATCCCCACGCTCCACTCATTTAAGGAGAGGGGAGGAATAAGGAAGAGCTATGAGGGTTTCCTCTGCTGGCCGACCTGGAGAGCTACAGAAGAATCTCGGACCCCAGCCAATCCCCAAGCAAGAGTTGATTGGGGGGAACGGGAGGAGTGCGATGGCGCCCGTTGCTGGCCCACCCAGAGCACTGCAGGGCGGGCCCGGCCCCTGCCAATCCCGCACTCCACTGAATCGTGGGTGGGCCTGGAGTAGCTGCGAGGGCGCCCTCTGTTGTTCGAGCTATCGAGGTGTGGAGGATCCCCGGCTCCAGCCGATCCCCATGCTCCACTCATTTAAGGAGGTGCAGGGAAACGTTAAGAGCTGCGAGGGCGTCCTCTGCTGGCCGAGCTCGCGAGCTGTAGGAGAATCCCCGACCCCAGCCAATCCCCAAGCACCAGTTGATTGGGGGGAACGGGAGGAGCTTCGAGGGCGCCCTCTGATGGCCCACCCAGAGCCCTTCAGGACAGGCAAAGGCCCCCGCAAATCCCGCGCAACACTGAATGTCGGGTGGGCCGGGAGGACCTGCCGGGGTACCCTCTGTTGGCCGAGGCCAGGAGATGCAGGACGGGGCCTGGCTCCCGCCGATCCCCACGCTAGAATCATTTAAGTAGAGGGGGGGGAGCAGGAAGAACTGCGAGGGCGTCTTCTTCTGGCCGAGCCCGCGAGCTGCTGGAGAAGCCCCGACCCCAGCCAATCCCCAAGCAACAGTTGATCGGGGTGAACGGGATCAGCTGCGAGGGCGTCCTCTGCTGGCCCACCCAGAGCCCTGCAGGACGGACACAGGCCCCTGCTAATCCCCGCGCTCCACTGAATGTGGGTTTGGCTGGGAGCAGCTGCCAGGGCGCCCTCTGTTGACCCACCCAGAGCCCTGCAGGACGGGTCCCTGCCAAAGCCAATCCCCGCGATTCACTGAATTGAGGGTGGAAAGGAGGAGCTGCGAGGGTGCTCTCTGTTGGCCGAGTCCAGGAGCTGCAGGAGGGTTCCCGGCTCCAGCTGATCCACACTCTCCACACAGTTAAGGAGAGGGTGGAAAACGGGAAGAGCTGCAAGGGCGTCCTCTGCTAGCCGAGCCCACGAGCTGCAGGAGAAGCCCCGACCCCAGCCAGTTCTCAAGCACCAGTTGATTGTGGGAACGGGAGGAACTTCGAGGGCGCCCTCTGCAGGCCCACCCAGGGACCTGTAGGACGGGTTCCTGCCCCCGCCAAACCCCTCACTTCACTCAAGGGGCGAGGGCCGGGAGGAGCTTCGAGGGATCCCTTTTTGGCCGAGTCCAGGAGCTGCAAGTGTGTCCCTGGCTCCTGCCGATCCCCACACTCCACTTATTTAGGAGAGGGGAGGAATCGGGAACAGCTGCGAGGGCGTTCTCTACTGGCCTACCCAGAGCCCTGTACGACGGTTTCCTGCCCCAGCCAACCCCCTCGCTTCACTGAAGGGTTGGAAGGCCGGGAGGAGCTGCGAGGACGCCCTTTGCTGGCCGAGACCAGGAGCTGCAGGAGGGTCCCTGGCTCCAGGCGATCCCCACGCTCCACTCATTTTAGGAGAGGGGAGGAATAGGGAACAGCTGTGAGGGAGTCCTCTGCTAGACGAGCTAGCGAGCTGAAGCGTAATCCCCGACCCCTGCCTTTCCCCAAGCACCAGTTGATTGGGGGGAACAGGAGGAGCTGCGAGGGCGCCCTCTGCTGTCCCACCCAAAGCCCTGTAGGACAGGCCCCTGCCCCAGCCAATCCCCGAGCTCCACTGAATGTGGCGTTGGCTGGGAGGAGCTGCTAGGGCGTCCTCTCTTGGCCGAGCCCAGGAGCTGCAGAAGGGTCCCCGGCTCCAGCCGATCGCCACGCTCCACTCATTTAAGGAGACGGGAGGAATCGATAAGAGCTGCGAGGGTGTCCTCTGCTGGACGAGATCAGGAGCTGCAGGAGAATCCACGACCCCAGCCAATCCCCAAGCACCAGTTGATTGGGGGAAACCGGAGCAGCTGCGAGGGAGCCCTCGGCTGTCCCACCCAGAGCCCTGCAGGACGCGTCCCGGACCCAGACAATCCCCACGCTTCACTGAATTGGGGAAGGACGGGAGGAGCCCGAGGGAGCCCTCTGTTCGCCGCGCACAGGAGCTGCAGGAGGGTGCCCGGCTCTAGCTGATCCCCACGCTCCACTCAGTTAAGGAGAGAGTGTTAAACGGGTAGAGCTGCGAGAGCGGCCTCTGCTAGTCGAGTCCGCGAGCTGCAGGAGAAGCGCGGACTCCAGCCAATCCCCAAGCACCAGTTGATTAGGGGGAACGGGAGGAGCTGCGAGGGCGCCCTCTGTTTTCCGATACCAGGAGCTGTAGGACGGTAAACGGCTCGAGCCGACCCCACGATAGACTCATTTAAGTAGAAGGGGGGACACGGTAGGAGTTGAGAGGACGTCCTCTGCTGGCCGAGCTCGCAAGCTGCAGGAGAAACCCCTACCCCAGTCAATCCACAAGCACAAGTTGATTGGGGGGAACGAGAGAGGCTGCGACGGCGTCCTCTGCTGCCCACCAAGAGCCCTGCAGGAAGGGCCCGGACCCAGCCAATCCTTGCACTTCACCGAATTTGGGAAGGACGGGAGGAGATGAGAGGGCACCCTCCGTTGGCAAGCCCAGGAGGGTGTCTGGCTCCAGGTGATCCCCACGCTCCACCCCGTTAAGGAGAGGGTGGGAAATCAATCAATCAATAAATCAATTGTATTTATTGAACGCTTACTGTGTTCAGAGCAGTGTACTAAGTGCTTGGGAAGTACAAGTTGGCAACATATAGAGACAGTCCCTACCCAGCAGTGGGCTCACAGTCTAGAAGGGGGAGACAGAGAACAAAACCAAACATATTAACAAAATAAAATAAATAGAATAGATATGTACAAGTAAAATAAATAAATAAATAGAGTAATAAATATGTACAAACATATATACATATATACAGGTGCTGTGGGGAAGGGAAGGAGGTAAAACGGTGTGGATCGAGAGGGGGAAAAGGGGGAGAGGAAGGAGGGGGCTCAGTCTGGGAAGGCCTCCTGGAGGAGGTGAGCTCTCAGTAGGATCTTGAAGGGAGGAAGAGAGCTAGCTTGGCGGATGTCGGGAGGGAGGGCATTCCAGGCCAGGGGGATGACGTGGACCGGGGGTCGACGGCGGGACAGGCGAGAAAGAGGCACGGGAAAAGGGAAGAGCGGCAAGGGCGTCCTCTTCTGGCCGAGCTCGCGAGCTGCAATAGAAACCCCGACCACAGGCAATCCCCAAGCACAAGTCGAATGTGAGCAATGGGAGGAGCTGCGATGGCGCCCCCTGCTGGCCGGCCACGCGAGCTGCAGGAGATTCCCCGACTCCAGCCAATCCCCAAGTACCTGTTAATTGGGGAGAATGGAAGGAACTGCGAGGGCGCTCTCTGCTGCCGACCAAGAGCCCTACAAGACGGGCCCCGACCCCAGCCAATCCCCACGCTTCACCGAATTTGGGAAGGATGGGAGGAGATGCGAGGGCACCCTCTGTTGGCTGAGCCCAGGAGCTGCGGAAGTGTGCTTGGCTCCAGTTAATCCCCACCCTACACTCAGTTTAGGAGAGATTGGGAAATGGGAAGAGCTGCTAAGGCGCAATCTGCTGCCGAGCTCACGAACTGCAGGGGAATCCCCGGCCCCAGCCAATCCCCAATCACCAGTTGATTGGGGGGAACGGGAGGAGCTGTGAGGGGGCCCTCTGCTGGCCCACTCAGAGCCCTGCAGGACGGGCTCCGACCCTAGCCAATCCCGCGCTTCTCAGAATCTGGTAAGGATGGAATGAGCTGCGAGGGCGCCCTCTGTTGGCCGAGCCCAGGAGCTGGAGGAGGATGCCCTGCTCCAGCTGATCCCCACGATCCACTCAGTTAAGGAGAGTGTGGGAAACGGGAAGAACTGCGAGGGCGTCCTCTGCTGTTCGAGCTCGCCAGCTGCAGGAGATTCCCTGACCTCAGCCAATCCCCAATCACAAGTGAATTGGGGTGAACGGGACGAGGTGAGAGGCTGCCCTCTGCTGTCCCACCCATAGCCCTACAGGACGGGTCCCTGCCAAAGCCAATCCCCGCGATTCACTGAATTCTGGGTGAAAGGGAGGAGCTGGGAGGGCGCCCTCTGTTGGCCGAGTCCAGAAGCTGCAGGAGGGTGCCCGGCTCCAGGTGATCCCCAGGCTCCATTCATTTAAGAACAGGGGAGGAATTGGGAAGAGCAGCGAGGGCGTCCTCTGCTGGATGAGCTCAGCAGCTGCAGCAGAATCCCCGACCCCAGCCAATCCCCACGCACCAGTTGACTGGGGGGAAAGGGAAGGGCTGGGAGCGTGCCCGCTGCTGGCCCACACACAACCCTGCAGGATGGGCCCCGGCCCCAGCCAAACCCTGCGCTGCACTGCATGGGGGGTGACCCGGGAAGAGCTGCGATGGCGCCCTCGGTTGGCTGAGTCCAGGAGTTTCAGGACGGTCCCTGCCTCCAGCCGATCCCCACGCTCTACTCATTTAAGGAGAGGGAAGGAATCGGTAAGAACTGCGAGGGCATCCTCTGCTGGACGAGATCGCGAGCTGCAGGAGAATCCACGACCCCAGCCAATCCCCAAAAACCAGTTGATTGGGGGAACGGGAGCAGCTGCGAGGGCGCCCTCTGCTCGTCCACCCAGAGCCCTGCAGGACAGGCCCCGGGCCCATCCAATCCCCGCGCTTCACTGAATTGGGGAAGGACGGGAGGAGTTGTGAGGGTGCCCTTTGTTGGCCGAGCCCAGGACCTGCAGGAGGGTGCCCGGCTCCATCAGATCCCCACGTTCCACTCATTTAAGAAGAGGGTGTGAAACGGGAACTGCTGTGAGGGCGTGCTCTGCAAGGCGAACCCACAAGCTGCAGGAGAAGCCCCGACCCCAGCCAATCCCCAAGCACCAGTTGATTTGGAGGGGACTGGAGAAGCTGAGAGGGCGCCCTCTAATAACCGAGTCCAAGAGCTGCACTCATCTGATTTGGGGGCAAAGGGACAAGCGGCGACGGCGCCATCTGCTGGCCGGGACCGCGAGCTGCAGGGAAATCCCTTGCCCCAACCAATCCGCCCCCCACTGAATGCGGAGGAAGGGAGGACCTGTGAGGGCGCTCTCTACTGGCGGAGCCCAGGAACTGCAGGTGGGTACCCGGCTCCAGCATATTTCCATGCTCTACTCAGTTAAGGAGAGGGGGGGGAAACGGGAGGAACTGCGAGGGCGTCCTCTGCTGGTGGAGTTGGCGAGCTGAAGGCGAATCCCCTACCCCATCCCATCCCCAAGAACCAGTTGATTGTGGGGAACTTGAAGAGCTGCGAGGGCGAAGTGTTCTGGCCAGCCCAGAGCCCTGCAGGACGGGTCCCTGCCCCAGCCAGTCCCCGCACTTCACTGAATTGGGGAGGACGGGAGGAGCTGCGAGGGCGCCCTCTGTTGGCCTAGCCCAGGAGCTGCAGGAGGGTGCCTGGCTCCAGCTGATCCCCACGCTCGACTCATTTAAGGAGAGGGGAGGAATCAGGAAGAGCTGCGAGGGTGTCCTCTGCTGTACGAGCACGCAAACTGCTGCAGAATCCCCAACCCCACCCAGTCCCCAAGCACCAGTTGATTGGGGAGAACGGGAGGAGCTGCGAGGACTCCCTCTGCTCTACCACCCACAGCCCTGCAGTACGGGCCCAGGCCCCAGTCAAATCCCGCGTTCAGCTGAATGGGGGGCGGCCCGAGAGGAGCTGCAATGGCGACCTCTGTTGGCCGAGTCCAGGACCTGCTGCAGGCCGGTCCCTGGCTCCAGCCGATCCCCACGCTAGACTCATTTAAGGAGAGAGGGGAAAGCGGGAAGAGCTGCGAGGGCGTCCTCTGCTGGCCGAGCTCACGAGCTGCAGGACAATCCCAGATCCCAGACAATCCCCAATCACCAGTTGACTGGGGGAACGGGAGGAGCTGCGATGGCGCCCTCTGCTCGCCCACCCAGAGCACAGTAGGATGTGTCCCTACCCCAGCCAATCCCCGCGCTTCAATGAAGGTGCGGTTAGCCGGAAGTAGATGCGAGGGTGCCCTCTGTTGGCCGAGCCCAGGAGCTGCTGGACGTTCCACGGCTCCAGGCGATCCCCACGCTCCACTCATTTCAGGAGAGGGGAGGAATCGGTAGGAGCTGTGAGGGCGTCCTCTGCTGGACGAGCTCACGAACTGCAGCAGAATCGCGGACCCCAGCCAATCCCCAAGCACCGTTGATTGGTGGGAACGGGAGGAGCTGCGATGGCTTCCTCTGCTGGACCACCCAGAGCCCTGCAGGACGGGCTACGGCCCCCGCAAATCCCCGCGCTCCACTGAATGTGGGGTGGACCGGGAGGAGCGGCGAGGGCGCCCTCAGTTTGCCGATCCCAGGAGCTGCAGGACGGGGCACGGCTCCAGACGATTCCTACACTAGACTCATTTAAGGAGAGAGGAGGAAACAGGAAGAGCTGCGAGGACGTCCTCTGCTGGCCGAGCCGGCGAGCTGCAGGAGAATCCCCGACCCCAGCCAATCCCCATGCACAGGTAGATTGTTGCGAACTGGAGGAGCAGCGATGGCTTCCTCTGCTGGCCCACCCAGAGCCCTGCAGGACGGGCCACGACCCCCGCCAATCCCCGCGCTCCACTGAATGTGGGGTGGACTGGGAGGGGCTGCGAGTGCGCCCTCTGTTGCCCGAACACAAGATGTACAGGACGTTCAACGGCTCCAGCCGATCTCCATGCTCCTCTCATTTAAGGAGGTGGGGGAAACGATAGGAGCTGCGACTGCGTCCTCTGCTGGCCTAGCCTGCGAGCTTCAGGAGAATCCACGACCACAGCCAATCCTCAATCACCAGTTGATTCGGGGAAACAGGAGGAGCTGAGAGGGCGTCCTCTGCTGGCCCACCCAGAGCCTTGCAGGACAGGCCATGGCCGCTGCCAATCCCTGCGCTTCACTGAATCTTGGGTGGGCAGGGAGGATCCGCGAGTTCGCCTTCTGTTGGCTGATACCAGGAGCTGCAGAACGGTCCACGGCTCCAGCCGATCCCCACGCTCCACTCATTTAAGGAGAGGCGGGGAAACAGGAAGAGCTGCGAGGGCGTCCTCTGCTGGCGGAGCTCGCGAGCTGCAGGAGACCAGCCAATCTCCAAGCACCAGTTGATGGGGGGAACGGGAGGAGCTACGACGGCGCCCCCTGCTTGCGCACCGAGAGCATTGCAGGACGGGCCCCAGACACAGGAAGTCTCCGCGCTACACTGAATACTGGGTGGGCCGGGAGGAGCTGCGAGGTCCCCCTCTGTTGGCCGATCCATCGAGGTGATGGAGAGTTCCCGGCTCCAGCCGATCCGCACGCTGCACTCATTTAAGGAGGGGAGGGAAACTTTAATAGCTGCGAGGGCGTCCTCTGCTGGCCGAGCTCGCGAGCTGCAGGAGACTCCACGACCCCAGCCAATCCCCAAGCACCAGTTGACTGGGGGAAAGGGAGGAGCTGCGAGGGCGCCCTCTGCTGGCCCACCCAGAGCCTTGCAGGATAGGTCCCTGCCCCAGAAAATCCCCGAACTTCACTGAATTGGGGGAGGACGGGAGAAGCTGCGAAGGAGCCCTTTGTTGGCCGAGCCCAAGTACTGCAGGAGGGTCCCCGGCTCCAGTAGATCCCCACGCTTCACTCATTTAAGTAGAGCGGAGGAATCGGGAAGAGCTGCGAGGGCGTCCTCTGCTGACCGAGCTTGCGAGCTGCAGGAGAATCGCCAACCCCAGCCAATCCCCAAGCACCAGTTGATTGGGGGAATGGGAGGGGCCGCGATCACGCCCCCTGCAGGTCGCCTTGACAAGCTGCAGCAGAATCCCCGACCCCAGCAATTCCCCAAGCACCAGTAGATTGGGGGGAACGGGAGGAGCTGCGAGGGCGCATCCTTCTAGCCGACCTCGTGGGCTTCAGGAGAATCCCCGACCTCAGATGATCCCCAAGCACCAGTTGCTTTGGAGGGGACGGGAGAAGCTGAGAGGGCTCCTTCTTATGACCGAGTCCAAGAGTGGCAGGGGAATCCCGGTCCTCAGCCAATCCCTGCACTCCACTGATTTGGGGGCAACGGGAGATGCTGCGAGGGCGCCATCTCCTGACCGGGCCCGCGGGCTGCAGGGAAATCCTTTGCCCCAACCAATTCGCACCCCACTGAAGGCGGAGGAACAGAGGAACTGCGAGGGCGCTCTCTACTGGCCGATCCCGGGAGCTGCAGGATGGTACCCGGCTCCAGCATATGTCCATGCTCCTCTCAGTTAAGGAGAGGGGGGAAACGGGAGTGTTAGGTTAACGAAATATTTATTCAGTTAACCACGACTACAAGTCCCCTTTTTTTCAGAGAAAGTAGCTCAGACACATAGCACTATAGGTGTATCGTTACAATTTTAATGGAAGGGAATACGAAAGAAGAGAACAAATACAAAAAAGGGGTTAAAACAAACACAAAAAGGGGTTACATCACCAATTCGGGGGAACACCAACTACTGAAATTTCATGCTGGGGAATCCCGGATTCAGCTTTCAGGGTCCCGAATGGGAAGGTCCCAGGCAGACCGTCCTCTCCATGGGTGAGATTCCGAGTTAGCTCCAACGTACGAGCCTTAATAAACCCTTTGCAAACAGAGAAGGCATTTTGCCAGTTGCGCAAGTTCCCGGGCGACTGGCCAGTTCCCAATGGGAAAATGTGCTTATTCAAGATGTTTCTGTATTGCGGGAAACGGCCCGTTTCCATAGTACAGAGATCAGTTGTTTTTCTTCTCCTTTGTTTTGCAATTGCTTGTTTGCCTAGCCCGGTCGAGATCGCCTAGCATAAGGGTCGGTCTAGCCATTGCCAAATCGAGGCCTATACTTAATGTGCAAAAGTTTCCAAATTTACCGATCAGGGAGGAACAGACAGGGCGTCCTCTGCTGGTCGAGCCCGCGAGCTGCAGGAGAATGCCCGACCCCAGTCAATCCCAATGCAACAGTTGATTGCGGGAACGGGAGGAGCTGCGAGGGCACCTTATGCTGGCCCACCCAGAGCCCTGCAGGACGGGCCACGGTTCCCGCCAATCCGCACGCTCCACTGAATGTGGGGTGGGCCGGGAAGAGCTCCGAGGCCACCTCTGTTCACAGATCCCAGGAGATGCAGGACGTTCCCCGTCTCCAGACGATCCCCAAGCTAGACCTATTTAAGGAGTGGGGGGAAAGGGGAAGATCTGCGAGGGCGTCTTCTGTTGGCCGAGCCCAAGAGCTGCAGCAGGGTCCACGGCTCCAGCCGATCCCCGCGCTCCACTCATTTAAGGAGGGGGAGGAAACGGCAAGAGCTGCAACCGCGCCCTCTGATCTCCGAGCTCTCGAGCTGCAGGAGAATTCCCGACCACAGCCAATCGCCAAATACCAGTTGTTTGGGGGGGACGGGAGGAGCTGCGATGGCGCCCCGTGCTGGACGAACTCGCGAGCTGCAGGAGAATCCACGACCCCAGCCAATACCCAAGCACCAGTAATTGGGGACAACGGAAGGAGATGCGAGGGCGCCCTCTACTGTCCCACCGAGAGCCCTGCAGGACGGGCCCTGGCCCCAGCCAATCCCCGTGTTTCACTGAATTGGGGAAGGACGGGAGGAGCTGCAAAGGCTCCCGCAGTTGGCCGAGCCCAGGAGCTGCAGGAGGGTGCCTGGCTCCAGCTGATCCCCAAGCTCCATTCAGTTAAGGAGAGGGTGGGAAAAGGGAAAAGCTGCGAGGGCGTCCTTTTCTGGCCGAGATCGCGAGCTGCCGGAGAATCCCCAAAACCAGGCAATCCCCAAGCACCAGATGATTGGGGAAACGGGTGGAGCTACGAGGGCGTCCTCTGCTCGCTAAACCAGGGCCTTGTAGGACGGGTCCCTGCCCCAGCCAATGCCAGCGCTTCACTGACGTCAGGGTGGGCCGGGAGGAGCTGCGAGGACTCCCTGTGTTGGACGAGCCCAGGATGTGCAGGAGGGTCCCCGGATCCAGCCGGTCCCCCCGCTCCACTCATTTAAGGAGAGGGGAGTAATCAGTAAGAGCGGCGATGGCGTCCTCTTCTGGACGAGCTCGTGAACTGCAGCAGAATCCACCACCCCAGCCAATCCCCAAGCACCAGTTGATTGGGGGAACTGGGGGAGCTGAGAGAGCGAACTTTGCTCGTCCACCCAGAGCCCTGTAGGACGGGTCCCCGCCCCAGACTATCCCAGCGCTTCACTGAAGGGAGGGTGGGCCAGGAGGAGCTGCGAGGGCGCCCTTTGTAGGCCAAGCCCACAGCAGCCGGAGGGTCCCCGGATCCATCCGATACCCACGCTCCACTCATTTAAGGAGAGGGGAGGAATCAAGAAGAGCTGCGAGAGCATCCTCTGCTGGACGAGCTCGAGAACTGCAGCAGAATCCCCGACCCCAGCCATTCCCCAAGCACCAGTAGATTGGGGGGAACGAAAGGAGTAGCGAAGGCGCACACTGCTGGCTGATCTCGCGAGCTTCAGGAGAATCCCCGACCTCAGTCCATTCCCAAGGACCAGTTGATTTGGAGGGGATGGGAGAAGCCGAGAGGCCGCCCTCTTATAACCGAGTCCAAGAGCTGCAGGGGAATCCCCGTCCTCAGCCAATCCCCGTACTCCACTGATTTGGGGGAGATGGAAGAAGCAGGGAAAGTTTCAGGGCAATCCATTGCCCCAGTCAATCCGCCCCCAGTAAATGCGGAGGAAGGGAGTAGCTGTGAGGGCTATCTCTGCTGGCCGAGCCCAGGAGCTTCAGGAGGGTACCCATCTCCATCATATCCCCATGCTTCACTCAGTTTAGGAGAGGGGGGAAACACGAGGAACAGCAAAGGCGTCCTCTCCTGGTCGAGCTTGCGAGCTGCAGGAGAATCCCCGACCCTAGTCAATGCCCAAGCACCACTTGATTAGGGTTAATGGGAGGAGCTGAGAGGGAGGACTCCCTCTGCTGGCCCACCCAGGGCCCGGTGGGACGGGCTACGGCACCAGCCAAACCCAGTGCTCCACTGAATGTGGGGTGGGCCGGGAGGAGCTGCGAGGGCGCCCTTTGTTTGCCAAAACCAGGAGCTGCAGGAGGGTGCCCCGCTCCATCTGATCCCCACCCTAGACTCATTTAAAGAGAGGTGTGGAAACGGGAAGAGCTACGAGGTCGTCCTCTGCTGGCCGAGCTCGCGAGCTGCAGGAGAATCCCTGACCCCAACCAATCCCCAAGCACCAGTCGAATAGAGGGAACGGGAGTAAATGCGAGGGCAACCTCTACTGACTGACCTCGTGAGCTGCAGGAGAATCCCCGACCCCAGCCAATCCCTAAGCACCAGTTAATTGGGGAAAACGGGAGGAGCTGCAAGGGCGCCCTCCGCTGGCCCACCCAGAGCAATGCAGGACAGGCCCCGACTCAGCCAATCCCGGCTTTTCACTGAATTGTGAGAGGACGGGAGGATCTGCGAGGGCGCCCTCTGTTGGCCCACCCAGAGCCCGGCATGACGGGCCCCGGACCAGCCAATCCGCGCTCCACTAAATGAGGGGTGGCCCGGGAGGAGCTGAGAGGGCGCCCTCTCTTGGCCGATCCCAGGAGCTGCACGAGGGTCCCTGGCTCCAGCTGATCCCCACGCTCCACTCATTTAAGGAGAGGGGAGGAATCGGGAACAGCTGCGAGGGCATCCTCTGCTGGACGAGCTCACGAGCTGCAGCAGAATCCCTGACCCCTGCCAATACCCAAGCACCAGTTGATTGAGGGAAACTGGAGGAGCTGCGACGGCGCCCCCTGCAGGCCGAACTGGCGAGCTGCAGGAGAATCCCTGACCCCAGCCAATCCCTTAGCACCAGTTGATTGGGGGAACGGGAGGACATGCGAGGGCGCCCTCTGCTGGCCAACCCAGAGCACTGCAGGACGAGCCCCGGCCCCTGTCATTCCCGCGCTCCACTGAATTGGGGGTGGGCTGGAAGGAGCTGCGAGGGTGCCCTCTGTTGGCCGAGTCCAGCAGCTGCAGTACGGTCCCCGGCTGCAGCCGATTTCCACGCTAGACTCATTTAAGGAGAGGGGGGAATCGGGAAGAGCTGCGAGGGCGTACTTTGCTGGCTGAGCTCGCGAGCTGCAGGAGAGTCCCTGATCCCCGTTAATCCTCCAGCACCAGTTGATTGGGGGGAACGTGAGGATCTGCGAGGGCGCCCACTGCTGGCCCACCCGGAGCCCTGCAGGACGTATCCCTGCCCCAGCCAATCACTGCACTTCACTGATTTGGAGGAGAAAGGGAGTAGCTGAGAGGGCGCCCTCTATTGGCCGAGCCCAAGAGCTGAAGGAAGGTGCCCGGCTCCAGCTGATCCCCACGCTCCACGCAGTTAAGGAGAGGGTGGGAAACGGGAAGAGCTGCGAGGGCGTCCTCTGTTGTATTAGCACGCGAAATGCAGCAGAATCCCCGACCCAAACCAATCCCCAAGCACCAACTGATTGGGGGGAACTGGAGGAGCTGCGAGGGCGTCCTCTGCTGGCCCACACAGAGCCCTGCAGGACGGGCTCAGGCCCCGGCCAAACCCCGCACTCCACTGAACGGGGGGGGGGGGTGGCTCGGGAGGAGCTGGGAGGGTGCCCTCTGTTGGCCGAGCCCGGGAGCTGCAGGATGGTCCCTGTTTCCAGCCGATCCCCACGCTAGACTCATTTAAGGAGAAAGGGGGAAACGGGAAAAGCTGCAAGGGCGTCCTCTGCTGTCCGAGCTCGCGGGCTGCAGGAGAATCCCCGACCCCAGCCAATCCCCATGCAGTAGGAGAGTGGTGGGATCGGGAGGAGCTGCGAGGGTGCACCCTGCTAGCAGACCTCGCGAGCTTCAGAAGAATCCTCGACCTCAGTCGATCCCTAAGCCCCAATTGATTCGGATGGGACAGGAGAAGCTGAGATGCCGCTCTCTAATGACCAACTTCAAGAGCTGCAGGGGAATCCCGGTCCCCAGACAATCCCCGCACTCCACTGATTTCGGGGTGACTGGGGAAGCTGCGAGGGGGATATCTGATGGCCGGGCCCGCATGCAGCAGGGAAATCCCTTGCCCCAACCAATCCGACCCCCCACGGAATGCAGAGGAAGGGAGGACCTTTGAGGGCGCTCTCTGCTGGCCGAGCCCAGGAGCTGCAGGAGGGTACCAGGCTCCAGCATATCCACATGCTCCACTCAGTTAAGGAGAGGGGGAAACGGGAGGAACTGCAAGGGCGTCCTGTGCTGCTCGAGCTCGCGAGCTGCAGGAGAATCCCCGACCCCAGCCAATCCTCGAGCACCAGTGGATTAGGAGGAACGGGAGGAGCTGCGAGGGAGGGCGCCCTCTGCTGGCCCACCCAGAGCCCTGCAGGACGGACCACGGCCCCCGCCAATCCTCGCGCTCCACTTAATGTGGGGTGGGCCGGGAGGAAGTGCGATGGCGACCTCGGTTGGAGGAGCCCAGGAGCTGCAGGACGGGCCCCGGCTCCAGCCGATTCCCACGCTAGACTCATTGAAGGAGAAGGGGGGGACGGGAAGAGCTTCGAGAGCGTCCTCTGCTGGCCGAGCTCGAGACCTGCAGGAGAATCCCCGACCCCAGCCAGTGCCCAAGCACCAGTTGACTGAGGGGAACGGGAGGAGCTGCGAAGGCGCCCCCTCCTGGCCGAGCTCACGAGATGCAGGAGAATCCTTTGTGAGCTGCAGGAGAATTCCCGACCGCAGTCAATCCCCAAGCACCAGTTGATTGGTAGGAATGGGAGGTGCTGCGATGGCTTCCTCTGCTGGCCCACCCAGAGCCCTGCAGAACGGGCCACGGCCCCCGCCAATCCCCGCGCTCTACTTAATGTGGGGTGGACCGGCAAGAGCTGCGAGGGCTCCCTTTGTTGGCCGAGCCCTGGAACTGCAGGAGGGTCCCCAGCTCCAGCCAATCCCCAAGCACAAGTTGATCGGGGGGAACGAGAGGAGCTGCGAGGGTGCACCCTGCTGGCCGACCTCGCGAACTTCAGAAGAATCCCCGAAATCATTCGATTCCTAAGCACCAGTTGATTTGGAAGGGACAGGAGAAGCTGAGAAGGCGCCCTCTAATGACCGAGTCCAGGAACTGCAGGGGAATCACCGGTACTCAGCCAATCCCTGCATTCTTCTGATTTGGCGGCGTCAGGAGATGCTGCGAGGGCGTCATATGCTGACCCGGCTCCAGCTGATCCCCATGCTCCACTCAGTTAAGAAGAGGGTGCGAAACCGGAAGAGCTGCGAGGGCGATCTCTGTTTTCCGAGCTCGCGAGCTTCAGGAGAATCCCCGACCCCAGCCAATTTCCAAGCACCAGTTGATTGGGGGGAATGGGAGGAGACTCGAGGGCGCCCTCTGTTGACCGAGCCAAGGAGATGCAGCACGGTCCATGGCTTCACCCGTTCCCCACGCTCCACTCATTTAAGGAGGGGAGGAATCAGGAAGTGTTCCGAGGGCGTCCTCTTCTGGGCGAGCTCGTGAGCTGCAGCAGAATCCCCGACCCCAGCCAATTCCCAAGCACCAGTTGATTGGCGAGAACGGGAGGAGCTGCGATGGCGCAGCTTCCTGGTAGACGTCACGAGCTGCAGGAGAAGCCCTGATCCCAGCCAATCCCCAAACAGCAGTTGGCTGGGGGGAACAGGAGGAGCTGCGATGGCGCGCTCTGCTGGCCCACCCAGAGAACTGCAAGACGCGCCCCGGCAACAGGGAGTCCACGCGATCCACTGAATCGGGGGGTGGGCCGGGTGGAGCTGCGAGGGCGCCCTCTGTTGGACGAGCCATCGAGGTGATGGAGGTTCCCCAGATCCAGCCGAACCCCACGCTCCACTCGTTTTAGGAGTGGGGGGAACGTTAAGAGCTGCGAGGTTGTCGTCTACTGGCCGAGCTCACGAGCTTCAGGAGAATCCCCGATCCCAGGCAATCGCCAAGCACCAGTTGACTGGGGGGAAGGGAAGCAGCTGTGAGGGCGCCCTGTACTGGCCCACCCAGAGCTCTGCAGGACGAATGGGTGGAAGGAGGGTATTCCAGGCCAGGGGGAGGACGTGGGCCGGGGGTCGACGGTGGGACAGGCGAGAAAGAGGTACAGTGAGGAGGTTAGCGGCAGAGGAGCGGAGGGTGTGGGGATGGGCTGTAGAGGAATAGAAGGGAGTTTAGGTAAGAGGGGGAGAGATGATGGAGAGCTTTGAAGCCGAGAGTGAGGAGGTTTTGCCTGATTCGAAGGTTGACAGGCAGCCCTGGAGATTTTTGAGGAGGGGAGTAACATGCCCAGATCGTTTCTGCACAAAGATAATCCGGGCAACAGAGTGAAGTATAGACTGAAGTGGGGGGAGCCAGAAAGATGGGAGATCAGAGAGGAGGCAGATTCAGTAATCCAGTCGCGATAGGATGAGAGATTGAACCAGCAAGGTAGCAGTTTGGATAGAGAGGGAAGCGAGGATCTTGGCTATGAGACCTGCAGGTTTTGGTGACAGATTGGATGTGTTGGGTGAACGCGATAACGGAGTCGAGAATGACACCAGGGTTGCGAGCTTGTGAGACGGAAAGGATGGTAGTGCTGTCTACAGTGGCGGGAAAGTTAGGGAGAGGGCAGGGTTGGGAGAGAAGATAAGGAGTTCAGTCTTAGACATATTGAGATTTAGATGGCGGGCAGATATCCAGATGGAGATGTCCTAAAGACAGGAGGAGGCACGAGTCAGGAGGGAGGGAGAGAGAGCAGGGGCAGAGGTGTCGATTTGGGGATCATCAGGGTAGAAATGATTGTTGAAGCCATGGGAGCTAATGAGTTCACCAAGGGAGTGAGTGTAGATAGAGAACAGAAGGGGACCAAGAACCGACCCTTAAGGAGCTCCTATAGAAAGGGGATGGGATGAGGAGGCGGAGCTCGCAGAGGAGACAGAGAATCAAAGGCTAGAGAGATAAAAGGAGAACCAGGAGAAGATGGAGTATGTGAAGCCAAGTTTGGATAGCGTGTTGAGGAGAAGGGGGTAGTCCACAGTGTAGAATGCAGCTGAGAGGTCAAGGAGGATTAGGATTGGCTTTGGCAAGAAGGAGGTCATTTATTCATTCATTCTTTCAATCGTATTTATTGAGCGCTTACTGTGTGCAGAGCACTATACTAAGCGCTTGGGAAGTAGAAGTTGGCAACATATAGAGACGATCCCTACCCAACAGTGGGCTCACAATCTAGAAAGGGGAGACAGAGAACAAAACAAAACATATTAACAAAACAATACAAATAGAATAAATATGCACAAATAAAATAGAGTAATAAATTCATACACACATATACATAAATACAGGTGTTATGGGGAGGGGAAGGAGGTAAGGCGGGGGGATGGGGATGGGGAGGAGGAGGAGAGGAAAAAGGGGCTCAGTCTGTGAAGGCCTCCTGGAGGAGGTGAACTCTCAGTAGGGCCTTGAAGGGAGGAAGAGAGCTAGCTTGGAGGATGTGCAGAGGGAGGGCATTCCAGGCCAGGGGGATGACGTGAGCCCGGGACCGACAGTGGGACAGGTGATAACGAGTCACGCTGAGGTGATTAGCTGCAGAGGAGCGGAGGGTTAGGGCTGGGCTGTAGAAGGAGAGAAGGGAGGTGAGGTAGGAGGGGGAGAGGTGATGGAGATCCTTGAAGCCGAGGGGGAGGAGTTTTGCCTGATGTGTAGGGTGATTGGTAGCCACTGGAGATTTTCATTAGTGACCTTTGAGAGGGCAGTTTCTGTGTAGTGTAGTGAACGGAAGCCAGATTGGAAGGGGTCAAGGAGAGAGTTGGCGTTGAAAAATTCGAGGCAGCGGGTGTAGACGACTCGTTCTAGGAGTTTGGAAAGGAAGGATAGGAGGGTGATAGGGCGATAATTAGAAGGGGAGGTGGGGTCAAGAGAGTTTTTTTAGGATGGGAGAGACATGCGCATGTTTGATGGCAGAGGGGAACGAACCAGTGAAGAGTGAGCGGTTGAAGAAGGAAGTTAAGGAGGGGAGGCGGAAGGGGCGAAAGATTTCATAAGATGAGAGGGAATGGGGCCTGAAACAAGGGCGGATGGACTAGAACTTGAGAGGAGGGAGGAGATCTCATCCGAAGTTATGGCTGGGAAGGATGGAAGAGTAGCGGAGAGGGCTGAGAATTGGGAGGATGGAGGAGGGGGAGGGGTGACTTTGGGGAACTCAGGCTTGATGGAATTCATTTTACTAATGAAGTAGGAGGCCAGATCGTTGGGTATGAGGGATGGAGGAGGAGAGGAACAGGGGCCCTGAGAAGGAAGTTAAATGTACGGAACAGCCGACGGGGATGGTGGGCATGGGTGTCAATAAGGGAGGAGAAATAGTTTTTCCTGGCATAGGAGAGGGCAGAGTTAAGGCAGAAAAGGGTAAACCTTAAGTGAACGAGGTTGGCTTGATGCTTATACTTTCGCTCTGGCATAAGAGTGAAGGAGGGGGACAGTGGAAGTGATCCAAGACTGTGGGTTAGTGGTACGAGAGCGGCGAGGGGAAGGGGGAGC
The DNA here is from genome assembly GCF_015852505.1 of Tachyglossus aculeatus. NCBI lineage: Eukaryota > Metazoa > Chordata > Mammalia > Monotremata > Tachyglossidae > Tachyglossus > Tachyglossus aculeatus. Next base: position 4,025,140 of record NW_024044831.1, on the reverse strand, counting down.
TAGCGAGTTGAGTAGGGTAGAGAGGGTGGAGGAAAGAGCAGTAATCTGGCCATCAGGATTGGGTAGAAAGATAGGGAGGCGAAGTGGGGTGTGATACGCTGAGAAAGATGGATGGGGTCTAAAGAGCGGAGGTCTTTGTCAGGTAGTAATAAAGATTTCCAGGGGAGAGGAGTGTGAGTGAGAAAGCTGGTAAGAAGGTTATGGTCAGAGAGAGGTATTTCAGAGTAGATGAGGGTGGAAATAGTGCAGCGGTAGGAGATGATGAGTTTAAAGCTGTGATCAGTTTGGTGAGTTGGCGAGGTGGAGTGGAGCAGGAGGTTATCAGCGTCAAGGAGAGATAGAAGGCGGGCGGCAGAGGAATCACCAGGGACATCCACGTGGATGTTGAAGTCTCCGAGATCAGAGTAGGCATGGAAATGAGAGAATGTAGGTGAGAAAAGGGTCAAAATCGTTAAGAATAGTTGGAAGTTGGGCTGGGGGGAGGGGGCGGTAGATGACGGCTACGATAATCTGGAGGGGGTTCCAGAGGCGAATAATATGGGCTTCAAAGGAGGGGAAGTAAAGAGAAGGGGGAGGAGAGATAGTGCGAAAGCGACATTGGGGAGCGAGAAGGAATCCGACACCTCCTCCTTTTCCGGTGAGTCTGGGACAGTGGGAGAAGAAGAGGCCTCTGCTACAGAGAGCAGCAGAAGAGACCGTGTCATCCAGAGTGAGCCATGTTCCACTTAGGGCGAAGAGGAGGGGAGAGCTGCAAAGGAACCTATAACGGAGGTGCAATTCCAGAGGCCACATTTGGCAGCAGCTGTGGAGGAAGGGGAGGGAGGGGTAAGGGTTTGAGGGGTGCGAAGGGATTGGATTGGATTGAGTTGGCGGGGGCCAGGGCAGAGAACCGGGGAAGAGGGGTGGCGATGAGAAAGAAGAACAGGGATGGGGTGGGGGAGGGGAGGAAGGGAGGGAAGGGGTTGGAAGGCTGGGGTTGAGGGCTGGTACTGGAACAGAGGGATTCTGCGGAAGGGTGTGGGCGGGGGAAAGGGAGGGAAAGAGCTGGGTGAGACAGGGGAAGGGGAAGGTCAGGAATGGTAAAGTCAGTTGGGAGCAGGGGAATTGATAGTGCATAGTGAGGTCAGCAAGGTAAATGACAGCACAGCGATGGCAATAATAAAATAAGCAGATGATTACATCGCAGAGTGCGGTTAACAATAAACATGCAAAGGCAATAAAATCAGCAGGGGAAGACATCACCGAGAGCGGTTAACAGTTAACCGTCGAAGGGAATAACAAAATATGCAGATGATGACATCACAGAGAGGAGTTAACAATTAACATGCAGAATCAATCGATCGTATTTATTGAGCGCTTACTGTGTGCAGAGCACTGTACTAACCGCTTGGGAAGTACAAGTTGGCAACATATAGAGACAGTCCCTACCCAACAGTGGGCTCACAGTCTAGAAGGGGGAGACAGAGAACAAAACAAAACATATTAACAAAATAAAATAAATACAATAGATATGTACAAGTAAAATAAATAAATGAATAAATAGAGTAATAAATATGTACAAACATATATACATATATATAGATGCTGTGGGGAAGAGAAGGAGGTAAGACGGGGGTATGGACAGGGGGACGAGGGGGAGAGGAAGGAGAGGGCTCAGTCTGGGAAGGCCTCCTGGAGGAGGTGAGCTCTCAGTAGGTCCTTGAAGGGAGGAAGAGAGCTAGCTTGGCGGATGTGCAGAGGGAGGGCATTCCAGGCCAGGGGGATGACGTGGGCCGGGGGTCGACGGCGGGAAAGGCGAGAACGAGGCACGGTGATGAGATTAGCGGCAGACGAGCGGAGGGTGCGGGTGGGCTGTAGAAGGAGAGAAGGGAGGTGAGGTAGGAGGGGGCGAGGTGATGGAGAGCCTTGAATCCCCGGCTGAGGAGTTTCTGCCTGATGCGCAGAATGATTGGTAACCACTGGGGTTTTCTGAGGAGGGGAGTAACATGCCCAGAGCGTTTCTGGACAAAGACAATCCGGGCAGCGGTGTGAAGTTTGGATTGAAGTGCGGAGAGACACGAGCATGGGAGATCAAAGAGGAGGCTGATGCAGTAGTCCAGACGGGATAGGATGAGAGCTTGAACGAGCAGGGTAGCGGTTTGGATGGAGAGGAAAGGGCTGATCTTTGCAATATTGCGGAGCTGAGACTGGCTGGTTTTGGTGATGGCTTGGATGTGAGGGGTGAATGAGAGAGCGGAGTCGAGAATGACACCAAGGTTGCGGGCTTGTGAGACGGGAAGGATGGTAGTGACGTCAACAGTGATGGGTAAATCAGGGAGTGGGCAGGGTTTGGGAGGGAAGACAAGGAGTTCAGTCTTGGACATGTTGAGTTTTAGGTGGAGGGCAGACATCCAGATGGAGATGTCCTGAAGGCAGGAGGAGATGCGAGCCTGAAGGGAGTGGGAGAGAACAGGGGCAGAGATGTAGATCTGGGTGTCATCAGCGTAGAGATGATAGTTGAAGCTGTGGGAGCAAATGAGGTCACCAAGGGAGTGAGTGTAGATCGTGAACAGAAAGGGACCGAGAACTGAACCTTGGGGAACCCCCACAGTAAGGGGATGGGAGGCGGAGGAGGAGCCTGCAAAAGAGACTGAGAATGAACGACCTGAGAGATAAGAGGAGAACCAGGAGAGGACGGAGTCTGTGAAGCCAAGCTTGGATAGCGTGTTGAGGAGAAGGGGGGTGGTCCACAGTGTCGAAGGCAACTGAAAGGTCGAGGAGGATTAGGATAGAGTATGAGCCTTTGGATATGGCAAGCAGGAGGTCATTGGTGACCTTTGAGAGGGAAGTGTCCGTGGAATGTAGGGGACGGAAGCCAGACTGGAGGGGGTCGAAGAGAGAGTTGGTGTTGAGGAATTCGAGGCAGCGCGTGTAGACAACTAGTTCAAGGAGTTTGGAAAAGAATGGTAGGAGGGAGATGGGGTGATAACTAGTTTGTGAGGTGGGGTCAAGAGAGGGTTTATTTAGGATGGGAGAGACATGGGACCCGGGGGGAATCAGTCAGACCATGATGCCTCCCCAAAACTGGATTGTCAGTCATTCTTCAGTCTTAGCCACCTCCATCCCAGAATGTGACAATTCATCAACGTCCAACCTTTTCTGTGAACCCTGTAGGACAGCTATGTATCTCTCGAAGGGTAATACCTTGGTTAAGTGGTGGTGTGAGGGTATTTGCACAAGGAAGGAGACATTTTATCCCAGAATGGAGGCTGGTTGAGTGACCCATTTAGGAGAACAGTGTTATTCACATAGTAAGCGCTTAATATATACCATCGTTATTATTATTATCTTGCCCATGGCGGCCTTCATGTCCCAGTTCCTCAGGCTATAGATGAAGGGATTCAGGGAGGGGCGTACCACCGCGTAGAACGTGGACACCAGCAGGTCTTTGATCAAGGAGGAATATGAAGGTGGCTAGATGTAGACAAATACCCCAGCAGAGAGGAAAACAGTGACGCCGACGAGGTGAGGCGAACAGTTGAAGAGGACTTTGGTCCGGCCCTCGGCGGCTGGCATCCTTAGGAAGGCTAGGAAGATGTGCGCATACAAGATGACGATGGAAATGAAGCAGACGACACGTAAGGCTGTCCCAGAAATCACAGTCGCATCGATGATGATGTGCGATTCTGAGCAGGTGATCTGCAGCAGAGGGAGGACGTCACAGAAAAACTAGGGTACGGCGTTGGACAGAGAGAACGTCCCAGCTGAATACATTACTGCAAACAGGATCCCGCTGAGCCACGGGGCGGTGGCCATCTTCCCACAGCCTCCCCAAGCCATGACAACCTCGTAGTTCAAGTGGAGGCAGATGGCGGCATAGCGGTCATAGGACATGGCCATGAAGATGGACAGCTCTGAGCCGGCAAACCAGACCATGGAGAAGAACTGGACTGCACGGCCCACTAGGGAGATGGATCTCTTACTGGTTAGGGAGTTATGGATGGATTTGGGGACAGTAAAGGAGATGAGGCAGAGGTTGATGAGGGACAAGTTCCTGAGGAACATGGGGGCACATTGTGTGGAAGCGCCCTTTGAAGACTGGGATGGCGACGATGAGGAGATTCCCCATCAGGGACGCCAGGAAGACCAGAAGGAACAGCGTGGCTTGGACCAGCTTCAGCTCCCGGACCTCCGAGAATCCCAGGAGTAGGAATTCTGTCTTCACGGTGACATTGGTCACTTTATGGGAATTTATGTTGACTGCCTAAGGACATTTGGAAACGATAGGGATGAGAACAATATTCCAGAGAAAGTTGAACAGCAGAAGAGAAAGTCTTTGGGTTGGAGGGAATCTCGGGGGTCTTATGGTACTTCTTCACGCTCACTATGTGCCCGACACTATACTAAGCACTGGAGTAGAAAGAAGCTAATCTGGTTGTTCAACTCTTCCAATCAACCTACATTGATTCAGGGCAGCAGTGAAACCATTCCTGACTCCTAGAAGTCTATTCCATTTGCAAACATCTGCCAGGATTGTGGTCACGTGATTCTACATAATTGGAGTAGCAGCACAGCCTAGTGAAAGAAGATGGTCCTGGGAGTTTACGGGACCTTGGTCTTAATCCCGGCTCCTCCACGTACCTGCTGGGCGACCTCGGGCAAGTCATTTAATTTTTCCTTTCCTCGGTTTCCTTATCTGCAAAATAGGGGTTAAGACGATGATGCCAATGTGGTACATGGAGAGTGTCCAATCTGATTATATTATATCTACTCCAGCACTGATTATGGTGCTTGGCATATGGAAAACACTTATCAAATACCACAATTATTATTGTTATGGAAAAACAGGAAAATTCCTGTTATATCCTGGGCTTATATTGAAATTTCCCTTTCCTGTCCCTCACCTTTACTCTGCTCCTCTCCGGAGTCCGCTGGCCTGTCCTGGGCTGTGGAGCATAGACCTCTGCTGAGTGATCGGCTCACAGCATCTCCTCGGTCCTGGATTCGGGTGGCGGTAACAGGAAGGTCTGGGCTAGGCATGAGAGCTATCAGGATCTTCCCTCCCCCTCTCGGCTCTCCGGATGGCTGCACTATCCCCCTCAGATGATGGCCGGGTTATTTCCTCGCGGGTTCCCCATGGGAGGATGGGACCGGGGCCCCTCTGAGTCGGCTATCCATCCGAGAATCTCGGAAGGCCGGGATTGTGGGCTGTCTGTGGTCACGGCCCACTCAATCTAAATAACTGCCCAATCCCACGTGGTTCCCACTCTGGGACTCCTTCTTAGAACAACCTCAACGGACTCACTGTTTTCTTTCCGTGATTAATAATAGCTTTCTGTTTCAACTCTGGGGATTGGAGATGTACCGTGGTAGGGCGAATAGGTACCCTAGCCCATTTGGTTAGTCAAGGTTGAATCCAATATTCAGATTAAGTTGGTGGAAAAATAAAGAAACGGACCCCAAGATCTCACTCCAGTTTTGACACTGAATGGCTGTGTGTCACAGCACCTGTCACTTTTTGAAACGTATAAGCTCCTTGTGTGCAAAGAATGTACCTTGTCCTTCCGTAGCACTACAATTTGATCGATTGATTGAATTAATACTTAATTATTGAAGTATATTATGCAATAAATAACAATAGTAGCAACAGTAAGAGTAGGGGGGAGATATCGTAATGGTGTTTATTAAGTGACAACTGAGAGCATTAACTCGTTGGAAAAACTTCAACCTGTACCCCTGCTCTTGGATTCTGGGGCAGATTTGAGAATCAAAATTAATTCTAAAACACCCTTCTGCAGCTATCTCCTCAATTCTATGTATTGGCATTTCTTAAGCACTTTCTATGTACCAGGAACTGTATTAACCACTGGTGTAGATACAAGCTATTCAGGTTGGACACAGTTCATGTCCCACATGGGGCTAACAGTATTCATTCCCATTTTACAGATGAAGGAATTGAGGCTCAGAGAAGTGAGGTGATTTGCCCAAGATCAGACAGAAGACAAGTGGAAGAGCCAGAATTAAAACCCAGGTCTTTCAGTCAGGCCCATGCTCTATCCTCTGCTGGTGGTGAATAAAGGGAGTGAATCCAAGTACAGAGATCCATCCCCAGGCATTGGAACTAGATTTAAATACCAGTCAAAAGCAGCTGGATCAAAACTCTTCTACCAAACTAGTCAAAGTCATTAGTAATAGGCAGCCAGGAAAAGTCTCTAACGACAAATATCTCAGCTCTTTACCGGCCGCTCAAGTCCATGGGGAGAGAAATAACAGGGTCAGAGAGTGAAGTGAAATTTTCCCTCTCTGGAGAAAAGACTCCCAACCAGGACCTTCCCCATCGCCATCTTCACGTCCCCGTACCTCAGGCTGTAGATGAGGGGGTTCAGAGCGTGAGGCACCACAGAGTAGAGCACGGATACCAAAACGTCCAGCCCTGAGGAGGAATCTGAATGTGGATATAATTTACCGAAGGAAGCTGTGCTGAAAAACACGGTCGTGACGGCAAGATGAGGCAGGCAGGTGGAGAATGTTTTAGCTCGTCCCTCGGAGGCTGACATACTCAGAATGGCCCGGAAGATATGCACGTACGACACGACAATGAAGACCAAGCAAAAGACACCTATAATGGCCCCGGTGACTACGATCACATCGATGACGAGGTGTGTTTTGGAGCAGGAGAATCGGACCACGGAGGTGATATCATAGAACTGTCGGATCAGGAAGGATCCACAGAAAGGTACGGAGAACGTCCCAGAGCATGTATCGCTGCAAACAGCCCTCTGCCAAGCCATAAGGGGCCGTCCATCTTCCCACAAGCCCATTGGTCCCTGATGACCTCGTAGTGCAGGGGGAGGCAGATGGAGGCGTAGCCATTGTAGGACATCGCTGTGAGGAGGAACTCCTCTGAACTGGTAAACAGAACCACCGAGAAAACCTGGGTTGCAAAGCCCAGAAAGGAGATGGTTCTACGGTTGGACAGGGAGTTGTAAATGGGCTGGCGGACGGTGACGGAAATGAGGCATGGGAAATGACGGACAGGTTCCTGAGGAAGAAGTACATGGGGGTGTGGAGGCGCCGATTGAGGGCGGTGATGGCGACTGTGAGCCCGTTGTTGGGTAGCGACTACCTTTATCTGTTGCCGAATTGTACTTTCCAAGCGCTTAGTACAATTGTCTGCACGCAGTAAGTGCTCAATAAATGCGATTGAATGAATGAATGAATGAATGAATGAATGAGACTCCCCGTCAGGGCCGCCAGGTGGTCCAGAAGGAACAGCGCGCTGTGGACCAGCTGCAGCTTCCGGACCTCCGAGAAACCCAGCGGGGGGAATTCTGTAGCCATGGGCATCTTGGCCACGTCCTGGGATAGTCCTTTGGCCACCGCGTTTAAAGCCGTGGGTTCTAATCCCTGGGTTCCAGTCCCTGCTCCTTCACTTGTGTGCTGGGTGACCTTGAACAGGTCACTTATTTCCTCGGTGTCTCAGTTTCCTTATCTGCAAAATGGGGATTAAGTTTGTGAGCCCCAGATGGGACATGGACTATGTCTAAACCGATTAGCTTGTATAGACCCCAGCTTTTAGTACAGTGCCTGGCACATAGTACGTACTTAACCAAAACCAAGAAAACCTGATTCAGAGGTAGATGATAACCCTCAGAGAGACGTTTGCACAGCAGGACAGTGACTCGGTCCCAGAATAAGTCTCATCTGTTCACCTCATCCAGTCTCTTGGCTTGGTTGAAGACAAAACAGAAACCCTTCCAGAGTTTACTGATGTTTAGTTTTTCTAAACATCAGCAAGGATCGTGGCTACACAGCTTTGCCACCTTCTCTTGTCATTAACACCCATTTGTCCAAGAAAGCTCTGGTTGTGTTCTCACAAAACTGTTTGTTAAGGAGCGCTCTGCTGTAGCACTCATCGCGTCCAACACCGCACTCCTCACCATAAATGGTATGTATTGAGCACTCCTTTTGTCCAGAGCATTGTACTATGCACATGGAAGAGTAGAGGTAGCTTTCCTTTCTAAAACATATAAGGTATCCGGATAGGTTCACAGAGTTGGATAATTTAAGTAGTAATAATGATAATGAATTATGGAGTTTGTTGAGCACTTACTATCTAGACTGTAAGGTCATTATGGGCAGGGAACATGTCTGATCCCAAGAGGTAAGAACAGTGTACTGCACATAGGAAGCGTTCAATAAATACTACTGATTGATTGGTTGAGATGTGCCGAGCACTGGATTATGTGCTTGTGTAGATATACTATAGGTCGGTAAGACCCTTCCCGTGTCCCATATTGGGAGGGAATTCTGAAGTTCCCAAGTTCCCTGAAAGCGTTCTTTCAATGAATCAAACGATCCGTGGTATTTAATGAGCATTTACGTGTGCAGAGCACTGTACTACCAGCTTGGAATCAATACATCAATAGTATTTATTGAGCGCTTGCTATATGCAGAGCACTGTATAATTACAATAATTACAATGATGGCATTTGATAAGGGCGTACTGTGTGCAAAACACTTTTCTAAGCGCTGGGGGGGATACAAGGTGATCAGGTTGTCCCACATGGGACTCACAGTCTTCAACCCTATTTTACAGTTGAGGGAACTGAGGCTCAGAGAAGTGAAAAGATTTGCCCAAGGTCATACAGCAGACATGTGGCGGAGCCGGGATTAGAACCCATGACCTCTGACTCCCAGGCCAGGGCTCTTTCCACTGAGCCACGCTGCTTCTCACTGTACTAGGTTCTTGGAAGAGTACAGAATAACAGATTTGAAAAACATATCCCCTGCCCACAAAGATCTATAGCTTGGAGGCGGAGGCAGACATTGATATAAATGAATAAATAAATTGCATATATAGACGTAAGTGCTGTGGGGCTCACTTAATGAGAGAGGCTCACTTAATCCCGTCTGTTCTGAATGCTGGTGGCGGTTGACAGGAAGGACTGGGTGAGGAGTGAGAGCTGTCAGGACTCTCCCTCCCCCTCTCGGCTCTCCGGCTGGCTGCACCGTCCCCTCAGATGAGAGCCGGGTTATTTCCTGGGGGATTCCCGTGCGAGGATGGGCGCGGAGCTCCACTGAGACATCTGACAATCTGGGAAGCTCGGAAGGCCTGGATCGTGGGCTTCCTGCACTCCCGGCCCTCACAACATAAATACCTACCCATTCCCATATGGTTCCCACTCTGGACTCCTTCCTAGAATGACGCCAATGGACTAATGATCACTCCACAGGTGAACCCTGAATCGAAACTGATAATAATAATAATGATGAAATTTGTTAAGCGCTTACTATGCGCCAACACTGTTCTAAGCGCTGAGGTAGATACAAGGTAATCGGGTTGTTCTACATGTTGCTCACCGTCTTCATCCCCATTTTACAGATGAGGTAACTGAGACTCAGAGAAATTAAGTGACTTGTCCAAAGTCACAGATCTGACAAGTGGAGGATACGGAATTAGAAGCCACGACCTCTGACTCTCAAGCGCCTGCTCTTTTTACTAAACCACGCTGCTTCTCCATGAGGAGAATAATGAGTCTGAGGTCACAGGCTTACCAGCTGCACCCTCCCAAAGCTGTTTTGCATGGGCTGATGACATCAGCCAAGTTCAAGGGAGGAAGCTGGGAAAGTGGAAAAGAATCCTCAGTCTTCCCCCAGTTCTCCAATTTAGCTGCCTGGGTCCCCCTCGGCCTCTCATCCTGTAACGTTGTGAGTCCCTCAGGGTTCAGTTCTGGGTCCCCTTCTTCAATGACTGGTTGACTGATTTCCTCCCAATTTCTCTCTCTGTCTTTCTCGCTCTCCCCTCCTAATTCTTCCACCACAGCATCTGTATAATCTGCCCTTCCTTCTTCATCCAAACTGGCTTTATGCTGGTGCATGTGCTGATCACGTCCCCTCTCGACTACTGCATCAGCCTTCTCACCGACCTCGCTGCGACCAGTCTCTCTTCTCTCCAGTTCATTGTAAACCATGTTACCTGGATCATTTTTCTAAAATATCGTATTGCACATATCTCTCCACCCTGTGAAATTCTTATTGACCGTCCATTTCCATCGGCAGGAGCTTCTGATCATTATCTTAGGGCTTCATTCGGTTCGTTCTCCACAATTCATTGGCTCCCTCCCCCACTACATCCCAACAACCCCACTTTACTACTTTCAATTTAATCTGCTCACTGTGTCTCATTTTCGTCTCTTTCATCACCAGCTTCTTTCCCACACCCTCCTTTCTTTCTGGCCTCCTCGCCGCCAACTATATCATCAGCTTTTCCTTATCACCTAAGCACTTGGCGACTGATAATCTCCCTCATTGTTCTTATATATGTATTATTATGCTTGATTGCCTTCCCCTACCTGCATTTTATTTTAGTGTATGAATCCCCCACTAAATTATAAACTCTTTGAGGGCAGAGATCATATATACCATTCATTCAGTCATTCATGTAATAGTATTTATTGAGCACCTACTGTGTGCAGAGCACTGTACTAAACGCTTGTAAAGTACAATTCAGCAATAGAGACAATCCCTGCCCAAACCGGATTTACAGTCTAGAAGGGAGGAGTCAGACATCAAAACAGTCATCAGTATAAATAGAATTATAGATGTAAAACAACGATAACGGAAGAACCATTAGAAAGGTTGCAGATTTTGGCAGAAGACAGGACGATCTGGAGAAGGTGTATCCGTGGAGTCACTATGAGTCAGAAATGACTCGACAGAACTTAATAATTATAATAGACATATACACATCAAAATAAGTGAACAGCTAGTAATATAAATAAATAAAAACTGCTGTACAGCAGGGAGGGGAGGTAGAGCAAAGGGAGCATGTTGGGGCGATGAGGAGGGGAGGGGGAGTATAGGAAAAGGAGGACTCTGTTTGGGAAGACCTCCCGGAGGAGGTGAGCTTTCAGTAGGGCTTTGAAGAGGGGGAGTATGATCGTTTGGCGAAGTTGAGGAGGGAGGGCGTTGCAGGTCAGAGACAAGACGTGGGCCAGGGGTCGACATCGAGACAGGAGAGAACGAGGCCCAGGGAGAAGGTTAGCGGCACCCGAGAAGTAGAGTGTGCATGCCGGACTGGAGAAGAAGAAAAGGGAGGTGAGGTGGGAGGGGGCAAGGGGATGGAGAGCTTTGAAGCCAACAATGAGGATTTTTATGCTGGATACCAACTCTATCTTACTTTTCAATGAGCCTGATATAGTGCTCTGCACAGAATACAATCAGTGAAGCACTCAATAATAATAGTAATAATGATGGTATTTGTTAAGTTCTTACTATGTGCCAAGCACTGTTCTAATCGCTGGGGTGGTTAAAAGCTAATCAGGTTGGACACTATCCCTATACCACCTAGAGCTCACAGTCTTAATCACCATTTTACAATCGAGGGAACTGAGGCCCAGAGAAGTGACGTGACCTGCCCAGTGTCACGCAGCTGACAGGTGGTGAAGCCAGGATTGGAACCCAGGCATGGGCTCTTCCCTCTAGGCCATGTTGCTTCCCCAGGGGCTACAACGGGATAACAGATGCCAAACAGTGACAGAAGGTTCACAAAGACTAGAAATCCACATGATCCAGAGTCATTAGTCGAGGGAGTCTAGGGACTGAGAGAGATTTGTGGCCCAACAATAAATTTACAGATATTCAGAACAGAGGCACAGAACTGAGTTCAATCTAAAATTATTTTAGACTGTGAACCTGTTGTTTGGTAGGGAACGTATCTATATGTTGCCGATTTGTACTTCCCAAGTGTAAGCGGTCTGTACATAGTAAACTCTCAATAAATACGATTGAACGAATGAAAGAAGAGAAAGAGTAGAGGGGAAAGTTAATGTGAAAACCAAATTGTCAGTCAATTGCATTTATTGAGCACTGTAGATCACTGTACTAAGTGTTTGGGAGAGTACAATGTAACAATATAGCCGACACAGTCCCTGCCTGCAATGAGCCTACAATCTAGAGACGAGCTTACAGTCTGGAGATTGTATAATATGATACCCCAAATCCGCAAATCTCTCTGACTTTTCCACCATGTTTTGTTGTTAGGAAGGCCTTCCTAACTAGATACTTGATTGGCTCCCATGTCCAACTGCTGATGTGAAATTTCGGCATATTGACATTTGGGAAATACATTTCCCAGTGTGAATTTTTCACGATTTTCTTTCCCTATTTCCCTTCATCTCTTTAATTCTGCCTCCAGAGGAAACCCAATTCTTGACCACAGTGGTGCTCAAGGCGAGCTAAATGTATCCTTCATCATCGAGGGTGTTTGATGCATGATGTGATAGAGTTGGACGTCGTGAGAAACACGGTGACAACCAGAAGGTGAGGCAGGCAAGTGGAGAAGTCTTTCGACCGACTATCGGTAGATGGAATCTTCAGCATGGTGGAGAAGATGGAGGCATATGAAACAATGATAGAGACAAAGCACACAAAACCCAAACAGGAACCAATAGCAACACTCACATCGATGGCGACGTGGTTCTCGGAGCAGGAGATCGATAGCAGGGCGGGGACGTCTCAGAGGAACTGGGTGACGACGTGGGACCCGCAGAAGAACAGGGAGAGGCTAGAAGCTGAAAATAAGACTCCCGGTGAGCCAGGAAGCGGTCGCCATATTCAGACAGGGTCCTCAGCTCATGACGACCTCATAGCGAAGGGGACGGCAGATAGTGATGTGGCGGTCGTAGGACATCGCCGTGAGAATGAAAATCTCTGAACCGCCAAACGGAAACACCGAGAAGACCTGGGTGGCACAGCTCAGGAAGGAAATGCATCTACGGTCGGTCAGAAAGTTGCAGATGGATTTGGGGACGGTGACGGAGATGGGGCAAAAATCGAGGACAGACAGATGCTTTAGGAAGAAGAATATGGGGGTGTGGAGGTGCCGGTCAAAGGCGGTGACGGTGATGATGAGGAGATTCCCTGTCAAGGACGCCAGGAAGACCAGGAGGAACAGCGCGTCCTGGACCAGCTGCAGCTCCCGGAACTCCGAGAATCTCAGGGGTAGGAATTCTGTCTTCACGGCAACATTGGCCACTTTCTGGGAATTGATGTTGACTGCCTAAGGACATCTGGAAAACAGGGATGAGAATACTATTCCCGAGAAAGGTGAACAGGAGAGGAGAAAGTCTTTGGTTTGGAGGGAATTTCGGGGGTCTTATGGTACGTTTTCACTCTCACTATGTGCCCGACAGTATACTAAGCACTGGAGTAGAAAGAAGCTAATCTGGTTGTTCATCTCCTCCAATTAACCTGCATTGATTCAGGCAGCACTGAAGCCACTTCTGACTCCTAGAAGTCTATTCCATCTGCAAACATCTGCCAGGATTGTGGTTACATAATTCTACATAATTGGAGTAGCAGCACAGCCTAATGATAGAGGTTGGTCCTGGGAGTCTAGGGAGACCTTGGTCTTAATCCCGGCTCCGTCATTTGCCTGTTGGGCAACCTCGGGAAAGTCATTTAACTTTTCAGTTCCTCGGTTTCCTCATCTGTAAAATGGGGATTAAAACGATAAACCCCATGTGGGACAGGGTGAGTGTCCAATGCGATTATACCATATCTTCTCCAGCACTAAGGGGTTTGGTACATGGTAAGTGCTTATAAAATACCACAATTATTATTATTGAGGAAGAACAGGAAAATTCCTATTATATCCTGGGCTTATATTGAAATTTCCCTTGCCTTCCTGTCACCTTTCCTCTAATCCTCTCCGGAGTCACCGGGACTATTCTGGGCTGGAGAGCATCGACCTCTGCTGATAGAGAGGCTCACTCCATCTCGTCCATCCTGGACGCAGGTGGTAGTGACAGAAAGGTCTGGGCGAGGGGTGAGAGATGTCAGGATCTTTCCTCCCCCCTTTCGGCTCTCCGCGGGCTGCACCATCTCCTCAGACGATGGCGGGGTTTTTTTCCCAGAGGATTCCCCATGGGAGGACTGGCCCCGTGCTCCACTGAGACAGGAGACCGTTGGGAATCTTGGAAGGCCCGGATCGTCTGCTCTCTGTGGTCCCGGCCCTCACAACCTGAGTAACTACCCATTCCTATGTGGTTCCCATTCTGGGACTCCTTCCTGAAATGACATCAACGGACTAATGATCACTCCACAGGTGGAACTGAATGATAACTGATAATAATAATGATAATGATGATATTTGTTAAACGCTTACCATGTGCCAAGCAATATTCTAAGCGTTGAGGCAGATACAGGGTAATCGGGTTGTCCCACATGGGGCTCACAGTCTTCATCCCCATTTTACAGATGAGGTATCTGAGGCCCAGAGAAGTTAAGTGACTTGCCCAAAGTCACACAGCTGAGACGTGGCAGAGCCGGGATAAAGAACCCCCGCACTCCACCCACAAGTCCATGCTCTTTCCACTAAGCCACACTACTTCTCCATGAGGAGAATAATGAGGCTGGGGTCCCAAGCTTACCAGCTGTTTGCATGGGATGTCTATCACTGACCTGATGACATCGACCACGTCCGAGGGAGGAAGCTGGGAAAATGGAAAAGAATCTTCAGTCCCCCGCCCCTTAATTCTTCTCCAACTTCGCTGTCTGGGTCCTTCTTGGCCTCCCATCATGCAACGCTGGGAGTCCCTCAAGGTTCAGTTCTGGGTGCCCTTCTTCATTGACTCGTTGATTGATTTCCTCCCAATCTTTCTCTCTCTCTTTCTCTCCATTCCCTCCCCCCGAATTCTTCCCCTACAGCATTTCCATAATCTGCCCTTCCTTCTCCATCAGAGCAAGCACTGATCATGTCCCCTCTCGACTACTGCATCGGCCTCCTCGCCGACCTCCATGCCACTAGTCTCGCTTCTCTCCAGTTCATAGTAAACTTTGTTGCCTGTAACATTTTTCTAAATGTTACGCTGTTTAGAGAAGCAGCATGGCTCAATGGAAAGAGCACGGGCTTTGGAATCAGAGGACGTGGGTTCGAATCCCGGCTGTGCTACCTGTCTTCTGTGTGACCTTGGGCAAGTCACTTAACTTCTCAGAGCCTCAGTTACCTCAACTATAAAATGGGGATGATGACTGTGAGCCCCGCGCGGGACGGCCTTATCACCTTGTATCCCCCCAGGGCTTAGAACAGTGCTTTGCACATAGTAAGCGCTTAACAAATGCTATTATTATTATTATTAAAATATCGTATTGCATATATCTCTCCACCCCTGTAAAATTCTCATTGGCTGTCCATTCCCGTCGGCAGGTACTTCTGATCATTAGCTTTGGGCACTCAATCAGGTCTTTCTGATTGAAAAAAGAACTCCCCCTCTACATCCCAACAACCACACTTTAATACTTTCAATTTAATCTGATCACTGTGTCTCATTCTCGTCTCTTTCATTATAGGTTGCTTTCCCACACACTCCCTTTTGCCTGCCCCGCTGAAGCAGCTGGGTTCAGTGGAAAGAGCACGGGCTTTGGAGGAAGAGGTCATAGGATAAAATCCCGACTTCACCAATTGTCAGCTGTGTGACTTTGGGCAAGTCAAGTCACTTTACTTCTCTGTGCATCAGTTCCCTCATCTGTAAAATGGGAATTAAGATTCTGAACCCCACGCGGGGCAACCTGATCACCTTGTATCCCCCCAACACTTAGAAAACTGCTTTGCACATAGTAAGTGCTTAACAAATATCATCATTATTATTATCCCCAAGTACCATATCAGTACTTCCCTGTCATCCTAAGCGCTTGGATACTATCTCCTTCATTGTTTTTATATACTTATCAGTATACTGTATTGCTTTCCCACACCTGCATTTTATTTTAGTCTTTAGGTCCATATTTACTATTCTATTTATTTATTTTCTTAATATGTTTTGTTTTGTTGCCTGTCTTCCCCTTCTAGACTACTGTGAGCCCGCCTTTGAGTAAGAACCGTCTCTATGTGTTGCCAACCTGTACTTCCCAAGCGCTTAGTACAGTGCTCTGCACACAGTAAGCGCTCAATGAATACGATTGAATGAATCAATGAAAAGGTCCACTATTAGATTATAAACACTTTGAGAGCAGGGATCACGCCTACCAACTCTATGATACTTTTCCATGAGCTTAGTATAGAGCACTGCACAGAGTAACCACTTAATAAATACTACTTATTGGTTGATTGATACTCACAATAGGGGTGTTCATTTTCAAACATCTGAGGGGACTGTCATGTGCAGGTGATTGCTAGGAAAGGAGTGGATCCGGAAGGAAATATTCATTCATTCAATCCTTACTGGGTAATTTTCATTTCTCCCATGTAAATCTAACAGGGATCAAGGAAAAATCTATAACTCCTGATCATGAAGAAGGGCCTTCTCAGCCACAGCAGCACATATCGGAAAACCTTCCCTGTCGGGACTCTGTCTTTAGACCCAGAGGACTGCTGTAAATGTGGACGAATCCGTGGACAATCCGTCTTACAGTGGCTGGGATCACTGGCACGGAGGAACAGACGTTTTATGCCAGAGAGGGAGCTGGGAGAGTGTACCCTTTAGGACCCTTCTCAGGGCATATTTTACATCTTTATTCCTCAGTCTGTAGATCAGATGGGACTGAGGGTGTGGGGTACCACAGTGTAGAACGTGGACGGCAGCAGATCCAGCGTTGAGGGGGAGTCTGAAGGCTAGAGCTAGGCGAACGTCCCGGTAGAGGAATAAAGCAATGACGATGGCAAGGTGGGGCAGGCAGGTGGGGAAGGCTTTGGCCCAGCCTTCGGTGGCCGGCATCTTCAGAACAGCCAAGAAAATGCGGTTGTACAAGACGATGATGAGCATGAAGCAGACGATGGCTAACACTACCCCTGTGGTCGCGCTTATGTCCGTGGAGACATGGTCCTCGGAGTTGGAGATCTTCAGCAGAGCGGGGACGTCACAGAAGACCTGGGGGACGACATTGTATCCACAGAAGGACATGGAGAAGGTCGAAGCTGAAAACAAGGCCCCAGTCAGTCCTCCCCTGAGCCAGGAGGCGGCGACCATTTTCCCACAGGCCCTCGGTCCATGATGACGTCGTGGCGCAATGGGAGGGGAGGTAGATGGTGGCGTAGCGGTCGTAGGACATCGCCGTGAGGACGAAATACTCGGAAACTACAAGCAAGATCCACAGAAAGAGCTGAGCGATGCAGCCTAGGTAGGAGATGGATTTATTATTGGTCAGGGAGTTGTGGATGGACTTGGGGACGCTGACTGAGATGAGGCAGAGGTCGAGGACGCACGGTATTTGAGGAAGAAGTTCATGGGGGTGTGGAGGCCCCAGTACAGGGCAGTGAAGGTGACGATGAGAAGATTCCCCGTCAGGGCCACAAGGTAGACCGGGAGGAACAGGGCTGCATGGACCAGATGCAGCTCCCGGACCTCCGAGAATCTCAGCAGGACGAATTCTGTCTTCAGGGTAATATTGGTCATTTTCTGGGAATTGGCACTGACTGTCTAAAGACATACAGAAAAGAGAAGTAGCTTCAATTAGGGACGAGAATATTAATTCAGAAAAAACTGCACAGAGGAGGAGGAAATCTTTGGACTGGACTGAAATCTCAGATTCTGGGTTTTCTGTGGTATTTGTTAAGTTCTTACTATGTACCAAGCACTATAGTAAACACTAGGATAGCTACCAGGTAATCACGCTGTTCATCTCCGTCAGTTCACCTGCCTCTGTTCAGGCCAGCACAGAAACCATTCCTGACTCCTAGATGTCTGTTCCATTTGCAAATATCTGCAAGGATCGTAGTCACTTAATTCCTCATCATTTGAGAAGCAGTGCAACCTAGAGGAAAGAGCTCGGACTTGGATATCAGAGGACCTGGCTTTTAATCCCCACTCTTCCATTTACCTACTGTGTGATCTTGGGGAAGTCACTTCACTTCTCTGAGCCTCAGTGCCCACATTTGAAAAATGGGTATTCAGTCCCTGTTCTCCCTCCTATTTAGACTGTGAGTCCATGACTGGCCTGATTAACTTAGTACAGTGCTTACAACTTAGTACGTGCTAAACAAATATCATTATTAATAATAATTATGAACTAGTCAAATCCCTTCCTATCCATTTATGCCCATTCAATAGCTCCTTTACCTTTCATATCTATTATCCTCACCTTCTGTTCCCCAACATATTCTTTTAATTCATCCCTGGCCAATCTTCAGCCCTACGTCACTCTCATTACTCCCACATCTCTCCCCGCTATCGGGCTGCTCCCCATCTTAAAACTCCCACCCCTTCAAATAATATTTACGGTATATGCTAAGCACTTACTATGGGCGAGTCACTGTACTAAACGCTGGGGCGGATACAGGCAAATCGGCTTGGTTCCACGTGGTGCTCCTAGTCTCAATCTCCATTATACAGATGAGGTAACTGAGGCCTAGAGAAGTGAAGTGACTTGCGCAAGGTCACACAGCAGACAGGTAGCAGAGCCTGTATTAGAACCCATGACCTTCTGACTTCCAAACCCGTGGTTTATCCACTCCACCATGCTGCTACTCCTGGCAGACCACATTCCTTCAAAGTTCCAATTCCCTCACAAAAGCCTGTCTCCTCCAATGAGCTTTTCCCAGTTAACTCTCAGGCAGACAAACCCATCCACCATCTCTACCCATCATGGATGGACTGATACTCCTCCTTGACGTATGCATTCTTTTACTCAATTGCACAGCCGCCTCTCTAGATTGCTCAGCTGTAAATACTTCTATGTCTATCTCCCTTTTCCTTTATTTTTAGTAATGTCTGTCTCCCCCTTTTGACTGTAAGCTTGCGAGTAGGGAACATGCCTACCAGCTCTGCTCTATTGTAATCTCTCAAGTGCTTAGAAGAGTGCTCTGCCCCCAGTCAGCGCTTAATAGATGAATGAAGGAATTAAATGAAGGATTGATCCGAGTCTCAGCTCTTTGTGTTCAGAGAATGTGTCAATACTGGGCTTATGCTTCCCATAGGCCAACACTTAATTATGACTTCTTCCTTATCCCTAAACCCGTTTCAAACCACAAGACAACCTTAATTAATCAGTGATAATTATTGAGCATTTGCAGTGCAGAACACTTTACTAAGCACTTGGGAGAGTACAATAGAACATGTTTGACAGACAACTTCCCTGTCCACAGTGAAACAATTATTCAATCAATGGTATTTATTGAGTGTTTACTAAGTACAGAACACTGAACTATGTGGCTGGGTGAATATAATACAACGGAGTTGGTGGACACTTTCCCTGTCCACATTCAATTAGTTGATAGTATTTTTTGAGTGCTTACTGTGTTCAGAACACTGTAGTAAGCGCTTGAGAGAGGACAATGCAACAGAACTGGATGATGTTTTCCCTACCCACAATAAACTCTCAGTCTACAGACCGTTTAACGTATTTGTATCCCTAACCCTAGGCTCAAACCTGCCCCTTTTCCTTATTTTACAATATGCACATCAGTAAGATACCTAGACTATTTTATAAGCTCTATAATAAGAATATATATATATATAAATTTATGATATAGATAATATAACAAGAATAATTGTGGTATTTGCTAAGCTTGTACTATGTGTCAGGCATTATACTAAGTCTCGGAGTAGATACAAGATAATCAGATCCCTTTTAGGGCTACCTGTCTTAGTTTGAGGGAGAACTGATGTTGAATCCCCATTTAGCTCCTACTGTAGCAGTGAGATAGGTATGTTGGACACAGTCTCAGGTCAGCCTGAGGCTTACGGTCTAAGAGAGAGGGAGAGCAACAAGGCCTTGCCTTCAAGGAGTTTACAATATTGTTGGATTTCTGCTCACAGTATATCAAAGAAAACCAAGGTTCCATGTAACCTAGGAGTTAAGACACAGAGAATAATATTAACAATAGTATTACTATGAACCAAGCACTGATCTAAGCTCTGGGGTACATGCAATTAATCAGGTTGGACATAGTCTCTGTTCCACATGGAGCTCACACTCGTAATCCCCATTTTACAAATAAAGTAACTGAGGCTTAGAGGAATGAAGTGACTTGGCCAAGGTCACACAGCAGACATGTGGCAGAACTGAGATTAGAAACCAGGTCCTTCTGACTCCACTAGGCCACGATGCTTGCCGAAAGCTACAATTTTTGAATGAAAGCTACAGATCAATTTATAAATCAACGATATCTGGTGAGCACTTACTGGGTATTGGGCACTGTACTAAGAATTTAGCAGATAAGGAAAGGCGAGCATAGAGAGATTAAGCAGCTTTCCCGAGGCTACACAGCAGGGCAGTGGCAGAGATGGGGGTCTTCTGAGTCCCAGAACCTGGATCCTTCCACTGAAAACTGATTGGTGGCTTGGTTCCCCCTCACTCACAAAGATCCACGCCCCATTATCTGGTCCTGGAGTAGGTACTAGCTGGAATGGTTCATCTCTTCTCAGGGAAGTAACGTGAAAAAATAGGAGAAAATATAACTTTGATCCGCTTATTCTGGGTTTACATTGAAATTTCCCTTCCCTGCCCCTCACCTTTCCCCTGCTCCTCTCCAGAGCCACCCTGTATGTCCTCGGCTGGGGTGCACTGACCTCTTTTGGAAAACAGGCTTCATTCATCTCGTCGGTCCTGGACGCTGGTGGGGGTGGCAGGAAGGTCTGGATGAGGGGTGGGAGCTGTCAGAAACCTCCCTCCCCCTTTCGGCTATCCGGCTGGCTGCGCCGTCCACTCAGACGACGGCCGGGTTATTTCCTGGGGCGATCCCCGTTGGAGAACAGGCCCGGGGCTCCGCTGAGATGGTTGCCCATCCGGGAATCTCGGAAGGACGGGATCATGGACTCTTTTTTGTCCCGGCCCTCACAAACTAAAAAAGTGCCCAGTCCCACGTGGTTTCCACTCTGGGACTGCTTCCTAGAACAACCTCAATGGACCCATCATTCTCTTTCCATGATTAATAATAGCTTTTCTGTTTCAACTCTGGGGATTGTAGATATTTCGTGGTAGGGGAGAATAAGAAACCTAGCCCATTAATTAATCATGGTGGAATTCAATATTTAGATTGACTTGGCAAAAAAAAATAAAGAAAAGGACCCCCAAGATCTCATGCCACTTTTGACAATGAATGACTGGTGTGTCACAGGCATCTGTAACATTATTAAAAAATATAAGCTTCTTGTGTGCTAAGAATGTATCTTGACATTTTGTAGTACTTCAATTTGATTTATTGATTGAATTAATACTTAATTATCGAAGTATATTATACAATAAATAATAATAGTAGCAACAGTAAGAGTAGGAGGAGAAATCATAATGGTGTTTATTGAGTGACAACTGAGAGCATTACGTTGTTGGAAAAATTTAACATGTATCCCTGCTTCTGGTTTCTGGGGAAGATTTAAGGATCAAAATTAAGTCTAAAACACCTTCCCACAGCTCCCTCTTCAATTTTATTTATTGATATTTCTTAAGCACTTACTATGTATCAGGCACTGTATTAACTACAGGGGTAGATAGAAGTTAATCAGGTTGGACACAATCCATGTCTCAAATGATGCCCACAGTATTCATCCCCATTTTACAGATGAGGACACTCAGTGCCAGAGAAGTGACGTGACTTTCCCAAGGTCACAGAGCAGACATGTGGCAAAACAAGGATTAGAACCCAGGTCTTTCTGACTCCCAGGCCCGTGCTCTACCTCCGCTGGTAATGAATATAGGGGGTGAATCCAACTGCAGGGATCCATCCCCAGGCATAGGAACTAGATTCAAATACTAGTCAAGAACAGCTGGATAAAAACTCTTCTTCCAGGCTAGTCAAAGCCATTGACAATAGGCAGCCCGGAAAAGTCTCTAACGACAGATATCTCTGATCTTTGCAGACTGCTAATGTCTGTATAGAGTTAATCCATGGAGAAAGAAACCAAAGGATTAAGGCATCATTAGGAACTTTCTATCCTGGGTAAATTGGCTCCCACCTAGGACCCTCCCCAGGGCGGACTTCACGTCCTGGTTCCTCAGGCTGTAGATGAGGGGATTCAGGGCGGGGGCACCACCGTGTAGAACACGGACACCAGCAGGTCCAGAGCTGAGGAGAATTCTGAAGGTAGATGTGAGGTACCGAAGGCAGCCATAGCTGAGAAACACGGTCGTGATGACGAGGTGAGGCAAGCAGGTGGAGAAGGCTTTGGCCTGACCCTCGGAGGCTGGCATCCTCAGCACGGCCCAGAAGATGCGTACGTACAAGCCGATAATGGAGACGAAGTAGGAAATGCTAATGCTAATGCTAATGCTAATAATAATAATAATAAACAACGGTATTTGTTAGCGCTTACTATATGCCGAGCACTGTTCTAAGCGCTGGGGTAGATAAAAAGTAATCAGGTTGTGCCACATGGGGCTTACAGTCTTCAATCCCATTTTCAGATGCGGTTCCTGAGGTTCAGAGAAGTTAGGTGACTTGCCCCTTGTCACATAGTTGACAAGTGGCTGAGCCGGGATTCGAAACGATGACCTCTGACTCTCAAGCCCGGGATCTTTCCGCTAGGCAATGCTGCTTCTCAAAAAGACCTCGGTGATTATGATCTCATTGATGACAAGGTCCATTTCGGAGCAGGAGAGTCGGACCACGGAGGCGATATCATAGAAGAGCTGTGGGATCAGGAAAGACCCGCAGTAGGGTAGGGAGAACGTCCCAGAGCATGGCATCACTGCATTCAGCCGTCCGCCGAGCCATGAGGCGGCGGCCATCTTTCCACAAGCCCCTTGGTCCATGAGGACCTCGTAGAACAGGGGGAGGCAGATGTCGGGGTAGTGGTCGTAGGAGATCGCTATGAGGAGGAACACCTCTGAAAGGGCAAACAGAACCAGCGAGAAGACCTGGGTGTCACAGCCCAGGAAAAAATGGATCTACGGTTGGTCAGGGGAGTTGTGGATGGATTTGGGGACGGTGATGGAGATCAATCAATCAATCAATCGTATTTATTGAGCGCTTACTGTGTGCAGAGCACTGTACTAAGCGCTTGGGAAGTACAAGTTGGCAACATATAGAGACAGTCACTACCCAACAGTGGGCTTACCGTCAGAGTTCGAGGACAGACAGGTTCCTGAGGAAGAAGTACATGGGGGTGTGGAGCCGCAGGTCAAGGGCAGTGACGGCGACGATGATTCCCCCTCAGGGCCGCCAGGAAGACCAGGAGGAACAGCGCGGTGTGGACCAGCTGCAGCTCCGGGACCACTGAGAATCCCAGGAGGAGGGATTCCCTCACTGCCGTGCGGTTGAGCATTTCCCAAGGATTGCTGAGACCACCTACAAAAACAATGAGGAGGAAGCTATTTCAGAAACTCAGCAGATAATGACAGTCAAATCAATCCATCAATTGTATTAATTGAGCACTTACTTTGTGCAGAGCTTTATACTAAGCGATTGAGAGAGTGTAATATAGCAGAGCTGGCAGACAAATTTGCTGTATACGAGGAGCGTACAGTCTAGAGGGGAGACATACATTGAAATAAATTTCAAATATGTACATAAGTGCTGCCTTGGGAATCAGAAGTCACGGGTTCTAATCCCAGCTCCGCCACATATCAGCTGTGCGACTTTGGGCATGTCACTTCACTTCTCTGTGCTTCAGTTACCTCATCTGTAAAATGAGCTCCACCTGTGACAACCTGATTACCTTATATCTACCCCAGGTGCTTAGAACAGTGCTTGGCGCATGGTAAGCGCTTAACAAATACCATCATTATCATCAAGAGAGTGGGAAGAATAAAAGGTTCAAATCCAAGTTCAAAGAAAAGGCAGAAAGGAGAGAAAGTAGGGAAAATGAGGGCTCAGTCGGGGAGGAGATGTGATTTTAAAGTCTCTGAAAGTGGGGAAAGCAATGGTCTGTCAGAGTAGACAGCGATGCCTAGTGGAAACAGCAAGGGCCCGAGAGTCATAAAGACCTGGATTCCAGTCCTGGCTCTGCCACTTACCTGCTGTGTAACCTCGTGCGAGTCATTTTCCTTCTTTGTACCGCAGTTCCCCTCATCTGTAAAATGAATATTAAGCCCATAAGCCCCATGTGGTGCAGGGGACTGTGTCCAACCTGATGCCCTTGTATCTACCCCCCGCGTTTAGAACAGTGCTGTCAAATACAAACATTATTATTATTATTATTGTATGAAAAGGGAGGGAGTTTCAGGCCAGTGGAAGGGCATGGACTAGGGGTCAATAGCGGGAGAGATGAGTCCAAAATACAGTGAGTAGGTTGGTTTTAGATGAGCCAAATGTGTGGACTGGGGTGACCATGAGAAGCTACCCCTCTTAATCTTCAGCCTTCAGGCAGAAGGAAACCAAAATCAATCGATCAAATATCTTGACCACTTACTATGTGCAGAGCGGTGTGCTGAGCACAACCAAATAAATGACCTCTCACCAAATGTAGCCTCCTGTTTCATTGCAAATCTGGGTAGGGAGAGCCTTTTATCTCCCATGTGAGCTTAACCCTCATCTAGCTGTCAGTGATACTCCTCTTAAAGGACCATGTCTAATGTAGCCACCATTGTTCTCTTCCTCAGAACTGAGCACGATGTTCTTCATATCGTAGGTGCTTAGTAAACACTACTGAGTGGCAGAAGTTACCAGCTCTGACCAAGTTTCCCCACTCCTCAAGAACCTCCAGTGGTTGTACATCTACCTCTGCGCTAAACAGAAACTCCTCACCATCATCTTTAAAGCTCTCAATCACCTCACCCCCTCCTACTTCACCTCGCTACTCTCCTACTACAAGCCAGCCCGCACGCTTCGCTCCTCTAATTCCAACCTACTCACCATAACTCCATCTGGTCACTTCCGCCAACCACCTCTCATCCACGTCCTGTCCCTTTCCTGGAATGTCCTCCCTCTTCATAACTGACCAACGTTCACTATCCCCACCTTCAATACCTTATTAAAATCACAACTCGTCGAAGAAGCCTTCCCTGACCAAGTTTGATTTCCTTGTTTCCCCACTCCCTTCCGTGTCACCCTTCACTTGAATTTGCCCCTTTATTCTCCACTATCTAGATCCCATGGCACTTATGTATAGTTCCATAATTAATGTATTTCTATTAAATGTTTGTCTCCCTTTCTAGACTTTAAGCTCCTTACGAGCAGGAAATATGTCTGCCAATCTTACATTTTACTTTCCCAAACACTTAGTACGGTGCTGCCCACACAATAAGTGCTCAATAAATAGTATTGACTTGCAACCCAGAGCGTTTGTCACCAATCCATTCCTGTCCATCCCCGCCAACAACCCAGCAGATCTAGGGGGTGGAGAGCCATGGAGACGCCGGGGGGAGAGATAGATTTGTTTCCTGCTTGTATCGTGTGGGGATCTTGGTGAAGCCGGGCCTTTCCGGAATAACTCCCTGCTCCTCCTGCGGGACAGCCCCGGGGGGATGTGTCACACGTTGGGTTCAGTTGAGGGGCCTCATTATGTCCTGCTCGGGCCTGGTTCCCCAGGGGTCCGGCAACCGCTGGGGGACCTTGGAGACCTTGGGTGGGATAGTGGCTTGAAAAGCTCTTGGCATGTTACTCCCCTCCTCAAAAATCTCCAGTGGCTACCAGTCAACCTGCGCATCAAGCAAAAACTCCTCACTCTCGGCTTCAAGGCTCTCGATCACCTCGCCCCTCCTATCTAAGTTCCCTTCTTTCCTTCTACAGCCCAACCCGCAGCCTCCAATCGTCTGCCGCTAACCAACTTACTGTGCCCTCGTTCTGGCCTGTCCTGCCGTTGACAACTGGCCCACGTCCTCCCCCTGGCCTGGAATACCCTCCCTCCGCATATCCTCCAAGCTAGCTCTCTTCCTCCCTTCAAAGTCCTACTGAGAGCTCACCTCCTCCAGGATGCCTTCCCAGTCTGAGCCCCCCTTTTCCTCTCCCCCTCCCCATCCCCCCGACCCTACCTCCTTCCCCTCGGCCCCACAACACCTGTATATATGTTTTGTACAGATTTATTACTCCATTCATTTTACTTGTACATATTTACTATTCTATTTATTTTGTCAATGATGTGCATCTAGCTTTACTTCTATTTATTATGATGACTTGACACCTGAACACATGTTTTGTTTTGTTGTCTGCTCCCCCTTCTAGACTATGAGCCCGTTGTTGGGTAGGGGACCATCTCTATGTGTTGCCAACTTGTAGTTCCCAAGCGCTTAGTATTCTGCTCTGCACACAGTAAGCGCTCAATAAATACGGTTGAATGAATGAATGAATGACTACCCCACTGGAGGCCATGTGACCCGTCCACACTGGCGTACATCTCACAGGGAGAACCACCAGAGTAACTGCGGAGATGACAATGCGGTGTCCATCTTGGTTTTTTGTTAGTGACCCACCGGCCTCATCCGCTTCACGGATGTAGGATCCCGATCCTGGGAGGCCCACCTGCCATAACCACCGCGGGGCCCCTTGTGCTCCCGGAAGAATCCTTCTCTGGATGCGGCCGCAAGGGCCGGGGATCTCCCTCCCTCCCGGAGAAACCTGCAATCGGGCGCCCATGATCCGCGGCCGGGCTCCTGGCCATCCCCCTCCCGGACATCTGCATCCCCGCCCGAGAACACCGAGGGCCCTTGGACTTGACCCCCACACTCCCATCATGACTAGACTTAGCCCTCGAAGCTACCTCCACTCCGTCCAAGTAGCCAGCTGGGATCGTGGGACATTGTGTCCCCTGGCTTCCATCGCCCCCCTACTCACCCCCATAAGCGACCTTCAACATTCCCTCCTTCCCAGACCTGACATAACTGATAACCCCCACCCCACTTTCCGGGAAAAAGGCCATTGTTCTCAGCGAGTTACTTTAGCAACAACCCCATTCGAAACTAGTCAGCCCACCCATGCTATTTGGCTGCTTACTCCTCTTTCCAGGCGTTTCCTCTCCATGACCCCCTATAACAGTTCCGCCCTTAATGCAGAACTGCCATCCATAAGACTCCATCCTCCACCACTTCAGTGACATTTATGCCAAGAGCCCCCTGGACTCTCCTTGCCATTAACCCTTTTGATTTGATTTGAATGACCCATGGGCAATCATTCCTTCTGCTGTGGGCACCACCTGCCTATTTTAAGGTTGCCTTCTTCGTGTTAATTGTTAACTGCCATCCTATGATGTCATCATCTGCTAATTTTGTTATTGCTATCACAATTAATTGTTAAACTGGTTCTCTGTGATGTCATCTGCTTATTTTATTGTTGGCCATCGCATGTTAATTGTTGCCTCCTCTCTGTGATGTCATTATCTACTTATTTTATTATTGCTACTGCATTATTGCTACTGCATGTTGATTGTTAACTGCTCGCTGTGCTGTCATTCACCTTGCTGACTTCACCGTGAGCTATCAATTCCCCTGCTCCCATCTGCCCTTCCCAGTCTTCCACCTTCCCCTTTCCCCTCTCCCACCCAGCTCTGTCCTCCCTTTTCGCATAGACCCCTCGATCCATGATGACGTCGTAGGCGTACGGGGCGGCAGATGACAGCATAGCGGTCATAGGACACCGCCCGGAGGAGGGACAAATCTGAGAAAGCAAATGAAATCACAAAAAACGACCTGGGGCCACATAGCCCCATAGAGAGATGGCTCTGCCATTGATCAGGGATGTGGGTAGACTTGGGGACGATGATAGAGATGAGGCAGAGGTCGATGAAGGACAGGGTTCCTGAGGAAGAAGTACATGGGGGTGTTGAGGCTCGTCGAAGATGGGGACGGTGAGGATGAGGAGATTCCCAGTCAGGGCCGCCAGGTAGACCAGGAGGAACAGCGCGGCGTGGACCAGCTGCAATTCCCGGACCTCAGAGAATCTCAGCAGGAGAAACTATCTAACTTGATGGTGTTTCCCATTTTCATCGATTATCTGTGGTTTTCCCATGGAGCCACAGAGAAGGAGCACATTTACAGGAAGGAATCTGAAAGTCCCCATTTTTATTTTCAACTATCAGCCTCCCCTCCGTTTTTTGGCTTCTAAATCTGGATTTTATTTTCACAGAGACACAGGGATGGAAAGGCAATGTGCTTTTGGAGCAATGAAAAAAGTTCTGAGGTCCTAACACCCCACCCACCACTTTCTCTCTCTCTCTCTTTCTCTCTCTCTCTCTCTCTCTCTCTCTCTCTCACAACACACACACACACACACACTTTGCAAAGATTTTTATATTGTCTACCAACTCTGCTCTACTATACTCTCCCAACTCTGTTCTATTTCACTCTCCCGAAACAGCTTAGTTCAGTGCGCTGCACACGATAAATGCTCATTAAATGCCATTAAATGCCATGCTCATTAAATGCCATAATTGATCATTTCTGCAAACACCTTTTTGGTGTGTGTCATAATGGCAGTCCTAATATTATCCTTATCGTATATATTGAACGCTACTATGTGCAGAGCACTGTCCTAAGCACTTGGAAAGTACAATTCAGCAACAAAGATACCGGGCTCACAGTCTAAAAATGAATGAATTACCTACATTGCCTTAATATTTCTTCAACATTAATGGTGATTCTTGATCGCTTTCTGTTTGCAGGGGCACTGCACTAATCAATCAATCAATCAAATCGTATTTATTGAGCGCTTACTGTTTGCAGAGTACTGTAGCTAAACGCTTGGGAAGTACAAGTTGGCAACATATAGAGACAGTCTCTACCCAACAGTGGGGCTCACAACTCTAGAAGGGGGAGACAGAGAACAAGACCAAACATACTAAACAAAATAAAATAAATAGAATAGATATGTACAAGTAAAATAAATAAATAAATAGGGTACTAAGTGCCAGGAAGAGTGCCATAACACTGAGTTAGTGGAAATTATCCCTGCCCACAGCGAGTTTACAGTCTAGTGGAGGAAACAGATTTTAATGTGAATGTTACAAAATGAATATAAGTTCCCTGCCTTATTTTGAGTGTGCTCTGCAGGTAGACTCCTCTTCAACCCAACCAGAAGTGACTGAGGGAATCTGATAAAGGTAGATAAATTTTGTTATAGCTTAAAAGACAGTCCAGTAGGCAATCGCTCTAGTCAACGGTAGTTATTAAGCACTTAGTGGGTGCAGTGGCAATGTTTTAAGCCTTGAGGGGAGTACAGGAGTACAGAAGGTAGAAGACATGTTTCCTGTCCTCAGAGAGCTTCGAGATAGTCTAGTCTCAGCTTCTCTTTGTCTTTCTCTTGGGATCCTGGCAGCTTGGTCTCGGACGTGTTTCAGCTAGATGTTTGCAGTCCACTCCTCCTGATCTCCTAACTCCCAACTCATTTCTTCGGAAGGACAGTGTCTTTTCCAAGCGGCAGGTTTTTCCACCCACATCCCACGCCTGGACTCTCATCTCACATCCATCTTTCCGGTTCCATCTACTCTGCATTCCTGGCTTTTATCTGGCCCCTCTTTACAACCCGGCCTTGCATTCTATATCTTTCATCCTGGTCTGGGATTGGGAAGCAGCGTGGCCTAGTGGAAAGCCTGGAGGTCAGGGGACCTGGATTCTAATCCCAGCTCCACTACCTACCCTTTTTGGGTGGTATTTGGTAAGAGGTTACTAGGTGTCAGGCACTATACTAAGTGCTGGGGGTAGATACAAGCTAATCAGGTTGGACACAGTCCCTGTCCCACATGAGGATACAGTTTTAATCCCCATTTTACAGATGAGGTAACTGAGGCAGAGAGAAGTGAAATGACTTGCTCAAGGTCACAAAGCAGATAAGTGGTGAAGCTTGAATTAGGACCCAGGTGTTCTGAGGCCCGTGATCTTCCCACTAGGCCACGCTGCATTTCACGCACGTACATATCCTTATATTCGGATACTTTCCTTATTTGTACTTCATTTTAATGTCTCTTTTTCACACTAGATTCTGAGCTTCCTGAGGGCAGGCATTTGTGTCTACCCACTAGAGAAACATCACGGCTTATGGAAAGATCTCGGGCTTCTGGGTTCTAATCCTGGCTTCGTCATTTATCAGCTGAGCGACTTTGGGCAAGTCACTTCACTTCTCTGTGCCTCATTTGTAAAATTGGGGATTGAGACTGTGAGGGCCCACGTGCGGCAATCTAGATTACCTTGTAGCTGATTGCCACATGGCGGCAATCTGATTACTCCAGCTCTTAGAACAGTGCTTGGCACATAGTAAGCGCTTAGAAAATACCGTAATTATTATTATTCCAACGCCTCCCAACTCAGGGACATTTCGTCTTCGAGAGGTCAGTATCTTTTTCATACCGAATGGTTTGCCACCCACATCCCACGTCTGACAGATCATCTCACTCCTAGCCTTCCCGTTCCATCTTGTCTGCCTTCCTGACTTTTAATCTGGCCTTTCTGTACAGACCTGGACTTGTATTTCTATAGCTTCCATTCGGGTCTGTGATCGGAAAACAGCATCCTAATCCTCCTCGACCTCTCAGCTTGCCTTTGGCACTGTGGGACCTTCCCCTTTTCCTCAACACACTATCCAGCCTTGGCTTCACAGACTGTCCTCTCCTGGGTCTCCTCATCTCTCTGGCAGTTCATTCTCAGTCTCCTTTGCTGGCTCCTCCTCCCCCTCTCCATCCCCTTACTGTAGGGCTTCCTCAAGGGTCAGTTCTTGGCCCCCTTCTGTTCTCCATCAATACTCACTCCTTGATGAACTCATTCTCTCCACAACGGGTTCAACTATCATCTAGGGCTAAAAACACCCAAATCTACATCTCCTCCGCCTGGTCTCTCTCCCTCCCGTCCGGGCTCGTATCTCCTCCTGCCTCCAGAACATCTCCACCTGGATGTCTGTCCCGCCATCTAAAACTCAAAATGTCCAAGATTGAGTTCCTTATCTGACCTCTCCAAATCCGCTCCTCTCCAGTGACTTTCCAGTCACTTGGGGCAGCATTTACCATCTTCCCTTCTCAGAAGCCCGTAAAACTTGGTGTCATCTTTGACTCCGCTCTCTCATTCACCAGCGCGTATCCGATCCATCACCAAACCCTGCGTGTCTTCACCTCCACAACATCGCCAAGATCTGCCCTATCCTCTCCATCCAAACCACAACCTTGCTGGTTAATCTCTCATCCTATCCCGACTGGATTATTGCATGACCCTCATTTCTGATCGCCCATCCTCCTATCTTCTCCCCTCTTCACTCTGCTGCCTGTAGTATCTCGCTATAGAAACTCTCTGGCATGTTACTACTCCTCCCTTCTCAGAAATCTCCAGTGGTTGCCTAACAACCTTCAAATCAAGCCAAAACTCTTCACTATCGGCTTGAAAGCTCTCCATCACCTCGGCCCTCCTACCTCACCTCCATTCTCTCCTTCTACAGCCCAGGGTCCACTCTCCGCTCCTCTGCCGCTCACCTTCTCACTGGGCCTCGTTCTTGCCTGTCCTTCCGTCGACCCCTGACCCGCGTCCTACCTCTGGCCTGGAATGCCCTCCCTCCACACAACCGCCAAACTAGCTCCATTTCTCCCTTCAAAGTCTTACTAAGAGCTCACCTCCTCCACAACTTCCAGGCTGAGCCAACCCTGACCTCTGCTCCTCCACTCCCCTTCGCCCCTCTCCACCCTCTGCCCTACACCCTTCCCCTCCCCACAGCACTTTGTGTATATTGAAACTATTCATTATTCTATTTATTTTATTAATGAAGTGTATAGATCTATAATTCAATTTATTTTGATGGTATTGAAACCTGTCTACTTGTTCTGTTTTGCTGTCTGCCTCCCCGCTTCTAGACTGTGAGCTCGTTGTTGGGTAGGGACTGTTTCACTATGTTGCTAAATTGTACTTTCCAAGCGCTTAGTACAGTGCTCTGCACACAGTAAGCTCTCAATAATACGATTGAAAGAATGAATGAAGTGGGAAAGCGCACGGGCACGGGGATGCAGAGGACCCTGCGTTCTAAACCCGGCTCCACTGCCTACCCATTTTTTGGTGGTATTTGTTAATTCTGGGCCAGGCACTATCCTAAGTGCAGGGGTTAGGATACAAGCTAATCAGATTGGACACAGTCCATGTTCTATCATGAGGGGTCACAGTCTTAATCCTCATGTTGCAGATGAGGTAACTGCGGCAGAGAGAAGTGAAGTGACTTGCTCAAGGTCACAAAGCAAATAAGTGGTGGGGCCTGGGATTAGAAACCCATGTACTCTGGCTTCCAGGCCTTTTGGTCTTTCCCCTGGCCACACTACCTTTCAGCTACATCTCACACATGGACATATTCTTATACTCTGATGCTTCCCCTATCTGTAATTCATTTTGATATCTATTTCCCACACTAGACTGCAAGCTTCTTGAGGGCTAACCTTGTTTTCTCCCCAACTCTGTTGTACTGGACTCTCCCGAGCACTTAATACAGCGCTCTGCACACAGTCAGTTTGTAAGCTCCGTGTGGACACAGATCCTGTCTGTCAACCCAATTGTATCAGTACAGTGCTCTCCCAAGTGCTCAGTACATTGCTCCTGCACCCAGTAAGTGCTCAATACCTGTGATGGATGGATTGAGCAAGTAACTTTGACTCACCACGGCGGACCAGGGTTGGGGGATGCTGAGTTCCTCCTCCTCGTCTCCTCATGCTGGTTTGTGGCCGTGACGGAAAAGAGTCTGGTTTAAAACTAGTGCTCCGGGCTCCTTGGAGGCAGCAGTCTCCGTTCTGGGTGGGGCGGGGGGGGGGAGAGGGTTCGCCCGGGAGCACCAGCCCGTGGTTCGGCCTGAGAATGACTCGTTACCTGGAAGACTCAGGAGTCCAGAGATGACATTATCCCCTCGACGTTCAGCAGGGCTCAGTCTGTCCCACTAGATGTTACTTTCCTCACCCCACTGAGGATGTCCACTGTCACAAGACTCACTCAATCAAACTTTGGCACGTACGAAGCACTGTAGTAAGCACTTGGGAAGTAAAATTACAACAATAAACAGGAAATAGTCACCCCTTACAATGAATTTTATAGGTGTAGGGAGACATCCGATATGAACGAGACCTCTGACAAACTGACTGTTATATGACCCTCCTCTGAGCTCTCTCTCCTCTCCACCTTCAGAGATTTATTAAGAGCACCTCTCCTCAGGAGCCTTCTCCGATTAGCCCCCCATTTCCCTCTTCT
Source organism: Tachyglossus aculeatus (assembly GCF_015852505.1). Lineage (NCBI taxonomy): Eukaryota > Metazoa > Chordata > Mammalia > Monotremata > Tachyglossidae > Tachyglossus > Tachyglossus aculeatus. The sequence continues at coordinate 3,992,158 of NW_024044831.1, read as the reverse complement.
TCTACTCCTTTCTGCATGGCCCTTGCACTTGGATTTGCACCCTTTATTCACCCGGTCTCACGCCCCTGTTCATATTTGTAATTTGTTTATTTACAGTAATGTCCGCCGCCCCCTCTAGACGGTAATACTTGTCGTGGGCAGGGAATGTACATTTATTGTTGACTACATTCTCCCTAGTGCCTGTACAGTGCTCTGCACACAGCAAGTACTCAATAAGTATGATTGATTGAGTTGGTAATAGAGGCGCCTTACGAATATGTACAGACAAATAGCCAATCTCAACAGCCACCACTATCTGTAACGGGCTGGTGCTGTAATCAATTCAGGCATGGAGGACCTTGATCCTGAAGTCTCAGTAACCAGGGCCAGCCATCTTTCTCCACAGGAGACGCCTTCATCACCGGTGACTTTCGTGGGACCGATGCCAAGGGGTGGGGGACCCGGCGTTTATTCGGGCTAGAAGGGCCCATGACCTGCATGAAGAAGGATGTTCTACTGTGCCATTTTAGAGGCATTTTCCCCGCTATCATTCTCCTCAGGCATTCATGTCCCATTCCTCAGGCTGTAGAAGAGGGAGTTCAGGGACGGGGGCTACCACGGTGTAGAACACGGACACCAGCAGGTCCAGGGCCGAGGGGAGGTCTGACACGGGCTTAAGGTAGTCGAAGGCGACATTTGCTACGAACTAAGTCACGATAGCGAGGTGAGGAAGGGGAGGTGGGTGAAGGTTTTGGCCGACCTTCGGCTAGCCAGCATCTCTCAGCACCGTCCGGAAATGCACACGTAAGAGACAATGATGGCAAAGGAAATTAACCGAACGTGAGGGCCGAGACGTGTTTTTTTTCACAAGTTTCCTGGAGATTTCCACTGCGCCCCACGAGGTCTATGAGCTGAGGGATGTCAAAAATAACTAGGGGAAGGACGTTGAACCTCCAGATAGGGACAGAGAAGGGTGCCGATGATGTGTGTCATGGGCGCTCATTTCGCCAAAGAGCACGAGGCAGCCGCCAGTCTTCCCACAGCCCCTATCTTCCATGATGACGTCCGTAGCGCAGGGGGATGGCAGATGGCCGCGTAGCGGTCGAAGGACATCGCTGGGAGCAGGGGAGTCTCTGCACAGGCAAGAGTAATGAACGCAAACACTTGGAAAGCACAGCCCAGGGAGGAGATTTCTCTACGGTCGGTCAGAGAGTTGTAGTTGGACTGGGTGGGAGGGTGATGGAGATGAGGCAGAGGGTCGAGGACGAACAGGTCCCTGAGTAAGAAATACATCGGGGTGTGGAGGTGACGTTCGAGGACAGTGACGGTGACGATGAGGAGATTCCCCATCAGGGCCGTCAGGTAGGCTAGGAGGAACAGCACCGTGTGGACCATGGTGCAGCTCCCCGGGGGACCTCTGAGAAACCTAGCACGATGAACTCCAAAACCACTATGAATTGGCCATTTCCTTCAGGAAGACGGGTTTTTTCCAGCCTTTTAGGATGAGACGGCAGTGGGAAATGATAAATAAAAATGGGAGTCTTTTCCAAGTGGTATCCAGGTCTTCGGTGGGAACTAACACATCATTTCTTCTTCTCCTCTTACCTCAGAAGGTATCAGTGCCTTCTGAGGTACTAGACAATTCCTGGCATTACCTCACCTTGGGCTTGGGAGTCAGAGGTTGTGGGTTCTAATCCCGGCTGCTACCACCTATCAGCTGCATGACTTTGAGCAACCTCAATGGGCCTCAGTTACCTCATCTGTAAAATGGGGGTTAAGATTGTGAACCTCAAGTGGAGACAACCTGTTTACCTTGTATCTACCTCAGCGCTTAGATAGTGCTGGGCACATAGTAAGCGCTTAACAAGTAACATCATTATTATCATTGTTATTATTATTACTCCCCCCAGCCTGGAATTCCCTCTCTCTCCATATGCACCAGGACCTATACTCTCCCCACCTTCAAAACCTTTCATAAAGTCACATCTCCTCCAAGAGACTTTCCCCAAATAAGGCCCTCTTTTCCTGTCTTTCTCTCCCTCTTCTGTGTCACCTACGCACTTGGGATTTATATCACCTCACCTTCAGCTCCACAGCACATATATTCATAGACATAATTATTTTAATTTACTCTCTCCGCGTTCATAGGACTTGGAGCATCTTGTGGGGCAGTGAATGTGTCTAAAAACTCGTTGTACTGGATTCTTCCCAAGCACTAGAACGGTGTTTCTGCACAAGGCAAGCCACTCAAGTAAATACCACTGATTGCTTTGATTGTTTATACCAACTCTGTTGTATTGTACTCTCCCAAGCTAGTAGTAGTGCTCAATAATAGACAATAATAATAATAATAGATGGCATTTTTTAAAGTGTTTTACTATGTGCTGAGCACTGTTCTAATACGCTGGGGTAGATGCAAGGTAATCAGGGCTCTCCCACGGGGGGCTCACAGTTTTAATCCCCATTTTTACAGATGAGGCACAGGAGAAGTTTAGGTGGATTGCCCAAGGTCTCATAGCAGACAAGTGGTAAAGCTGGGATTAGGAAACCCATGTCCTCTGACTTCCCAAGCCCATGCTCTTTCCACGTAAGCTACTTTGACTGACATGTCTTAGCTGACCACCCTGTCTCTGTTGTTCCACTAGATGAAACATGTGACAGAAGTGTATCATGAGGACACACGAGAAAACGTTCTATCTATTTAGTTGTTGTGTGTATCACCAAATGCTCTAGAGTGGTGTCTCAAACCGGATGGTCTGGTTTCCCAATATGTGGCCTGGATTTTTAATTTCAATACTAGTGCTGAAAACCTAGGCTGGTACATTTTCAAGGACATAATAGAGGAATACAATTACTCTAGGGTTAAGGGGGTCTGGATCTCTGCACTTGTCCCCCTATAGCCTGGGAGAAACGGTCTAGTAATTAAGCTCTTAGCATAGCCTAAAAACAACACTCAATGGCATTTGCGTGCTTACTGTGTGCAAGGAACTGTACTACGTCCTTTGGAGAGTACATTAAAACAGGTTTACATGTTTCCTTCCCTAAAGAATCTTACAAGCTAGTGGTGGAATCATTATCAATTTCTATTATTAAATGCCGTTGAGTCGGCACTTACATACATTACAACCAATCAATCATTCATGTTTATTGAGTATTTTCTGTAACCAGAGCACTGTACTAAGCGCTTGAGGAGAGTACAGGTGTAACAAAGTTGGTAGACGCATTCCCTTCCCACAAGGAGCTTAGGTTAGAGGTCCAAAAGGGGAGACAGACAATGTATAAGACACACAAATTACATCTATGTACATAAATGCTATGGGGCTGAGAGGGAGAGGTGAATAAAGGTGTAATTATATCCACAGAATATTATATTACAGTGCATTATATTGTATTATATTATAGTAATAAATTACAATTCAGAAATTACATCCAGATATGCTTTATTCATATTAATGTTTGTTTCCCCCCTCTAGACTATATAGAACACTGTGGGCAGGGAACACTTCTACCAACTCTGCTATATTGTATAACAGTAATTGGCACATAGTAAGCACTTAACAAATGCCATAATTATTATTATTATTAGTTCTCCCAAATGCTTAGTAAGAGTTCTATGTACACATAAAAAGCTCCATAAATCAATAGATTCATCAATGATAGGTGTTGGGGTACAGTTTGCTGGACTCACCTGTTTCTTGCTGGGTAAATTCTGCAAGGCTCTGGCCTCCATTTGAACAGGGTGCCTGGTCAAGAGAAGGTACAATCCTTAGGTGCGTCCTGGTTGTTTGGGTGGGTTAACTCAAGGCACAGCGGGAAACCTTGGACACTACTACCCAGAGGCCTTCAGGGGCATAGGCGGTTGGCATCCCCGGGAGTGATCCCAGAATGCACACCAGGGTGGCACCAGAGGACACCGCAGTTGGAAACGGGAGAAGGGAAGGGGTGACATCAGATCTCAGATCTCCCCCGTTTCCAAACTCCCCAGATTGTAAAAAATGCATGAGGAGGATGAAACTGTTGCGACAGTGACTGTGCTGTCCTTTTTTTTTTAATTTTACGGTCTTTCTCATACCACTCAACATGTGCCAGGCACTGTACTAAATGCTGGGGTAAATACAAACTAATCAGGTTGGACATAGTCCAGAGTCCAACATGGGGTGTCACATTTTAATCCCCATTTAATATGAGGTGAACTAAGGACTCCGAGCCGTGAAGTGACGTGCCCAGGCTGACTATCTTGGGTAGGTCCCGCGAGTCCCACAGACCTGAGGAGTAGTGACATCAGGGAGGAGGGGGGAAATTACCAGCTCTGCTGTAGTCCTTCTGGACTCTGCACATTTATGGGGGTGCGAAATGGGATGTCTCGCAGCGGGCAGTCTACTAGAAAGGGCCCTGGGATTTGGGAAGCCTAGTTTTGGGCTTTCTTGCCCTCTAAAACCTTAGGGCAAGTTATTTACACCATTTCCGTACCCTCGGTTTACTTCAACTGTACTCTCCCAAGTCATATTTAGTCATTCAGTCAGTCAATCGTATTTATTGAGCACTTCAGTATGCAGAGCTTGGGAAATTTCAATATAATAATAGTAATAATTATGGTATTTGCAAAAGCGTGACACTGTAGGGGAGTACAAACAAATTGGGGTTGGACACAGTCCCTTGTCCTAAATAGGGCTCAAATGTCTCAATTTCCCATTTTACAGATGATGTAACTGAGGTCACAGAGCAGATAAGGGACTTGTTCAAGATCACAGAGCAGTACAAGTGGCAGAACGGGAATCAGAACCCATGGACCTACTGACTCCCAGGACCTGTGTACTATCCACTTCGTCTTCCTGCTTCTTCTTTGAGTAATCACTCACATTCACTGCCCACAATAACGCAGTAAGCTATTATCTAAGTAGGTGATGAAAATCACGGAGGGGTAGTTAACAATTAACATGCCATGACAATAATAAAATAAACAGATGATGATATCACAGAGAGCAGATAGACAATTACTGTGTGATGGCAAAAAATAAGCATGATGACATCACAGGCAGCAGTTTGACAATTAACATGCGATGGTAGTAAAATAAGCAGGTTGATGACATCAGCAAGGAGACGTAAGCAATTAACATTCGATGGGGAATAATAAAATAAGCAGATGAATGACATCACAGGAGAGCAGTTAACAAGTAACATGGCCCGGCCGCGGGGACCTTTGAGGTGCCCAAGTAGTCAGGCTGCTCGGGGACGGGACGGATGGCCGGACGGACGGGACTGAGGAAGTGTGTGGGGGGGGAGCCCAGGCCCTCGCGGATGGGTCCGGAGGAGAGGATCCTTCCGGTGGGCATCAGGGCCACGCAGTGTTGATGGCGGGCGGGAGGGCCGTCTCGGGATCAGAAGCCTTGGGCTCCTTTTGGGCGGTGCCCCTGAGGAAAGGATCCTACCGGGGAGCAGCGGGACCGCGCGGTGTGATGGCCGGCAGGAAGACCTCTCGGCATCGGGATCTTCGGGCTCCTATGTTCGGGCGCTTCTGAGGGAGAGGGATCCTTCCGGGAGCAGTAGGGCCGCGCGGTGTGTGCAGCAAAATAGAGATAATCCCTGCCCACAACGAGCACACAGGCTTAAAGAGGGAAAAACAGACATTAAAACAAGTAAACAGGCAAGTCAAATGGTGAGGGACAATTTTCCATAATTTGCGTCCATTCCCCCTTGTCACCCTCCGATTTTCTGATTTTCATAACCACCAAGAGTAATCTTAAAATTCATGGGAAGTACTGTTATTAACTGTAGTAGTATCAACATTATCATTATCGAATTTATTGAGAATTTACTTGCAAGAGGACTTCGAAGTGCTGGAGTAGGAACAAACTAATCAGATCGGACACGTTTTCCTGACCCACAGGGACCAGAATGTAAAAGAAATAGAGAGCACAATATTAAATCCCGATTTTACAGAGAGACCCAAAGAGGTTACGTTGGCTGGACCAAGTCACAGCAGCAGGCCGGTGGCAGAACGCGGGGCAGGACATTTCAGAATCTCATGATTCCCAGCCACATGCTCATTTCCACTAAGCCGTGATTGTTGCCCAAAGCAATTGCTTGCCAGTCATTTATTAATTCATTTAATCAGTCATATTTTATTGAGTGCTTACCGTGTGCAGAGCACTGTACTAAGCGCTTGGAGAAAGTACAATTCAGAATAAAGACTGACATTCCCTACCCATACCGCGTTAAAATCACATACGTCTTCTCAGTCTTTATCCCAGACTTGACAAATCCTCAGGCGCTGGAATTTCTCTTTGGACGGCTCTTTATATGCATACCCCCACGGTCCAGAACCCTGATGAGGAATGGAATTAGTCAGAAAAAGGAAACAGACATTTTGACCCTTAGAAGAGGGGAGGAAGAATCTCCCCGTATAGGACTTTCCCCAGCGCTGCCTTCAAGTAGCGGTTCCGTCGGGCTGTAGATGAAAAGGTTCAGGGTAAGGTCGGCCACCAGCGGTGTAGAACACGGGCACCAGCAGGTCCAGGGTCGAGGGGGGAATCTGACACGGGTATTGAGGTAGGAGATGACGGCAAGAGGAAGACAATAAAGACAACGAGGTGGGGCAGGCAGGTGGAGAAGGGCTTTGGCACGGGCTTCAGCGGCCGGCGTCCCTCAGCACATCCCAGAAGGATGTACACGTATGGAGATGATGTAAAGCTACCCCAGCGTGGTGACGCTCACATCGATGGCGACGTAGTTCTCGGAGAAGGAGATCTTTAGGCAAGGTGGGGGACGTCACAGAACTGCTGACGAGTATTGGAACCACAGAAGCTCACAGGAGAAAGACGAAGATGAAACAAGAGCGCCAAACAGCCCCCTGCTGAGCCAGAAGGCGGCCGCCATCTTTCCACGGGCCGTGTTGGTCATGATGATGCTCATAACGCAGGGGGCGGCAGATTGGTGGCATAGCAGTCGTAGGATATCACCGTGAGGATGAGAAACTCTGCCGTCAAACAGGAACCACCACGAAGACCTTTGCGACACAGCCCAAGAAGAAAGTGGAGTTGCAGTCAAGGGAGTTGAGGACAGAGTTGGGGACAGGGATGGTGATGAAGTCAGAGGATCAAGGACGGACAGGTTTCCTAAGGAGAAAGTATGTGATGGGCATCCTTCCCAGGCAGTATCTTCAAATGAGATCTCCTCTCTCCTCTCAAGTACCAGACCCCATCCACCTTTACCTCGGACCCCATTCTCGCTCATTTTAAGAAAACTCTCCTTCCTTCCCTCCTCCCCTATATAAACTTTCCATCTTCAACCGCTCACTCTCCAGCGGTTCCTTCCGCTCTGCCTTCAAACATGCCCATGTCTCTCACATGCTAAAAAACCCCTCTCCTGACCCCAGCCGAACCCTTCTAGCTATTCGTCCTATCTCCCCTCTTCCCTTCCTTTCCAAACTCCTAGGAACGAGTCGTCTACACTCGCTGCCTAGAAATCCTCAACTCCAACTGTCTCCTGGACCCATTTCCAATCTGGCTTCCGTCCCCTACATTCCACCGAAACTGCCCTCTCAAAGGGTCACCAATGACCACTTTCTTGCTAAATCCAATGGCTCCCACTCCTATCCAAATCCTCTTAGACCTCTCAGCTGCCTTCGAGCACTGTGGACTATCCCCTTCTCCTCACACGCTGTCCAACCTTGCCTTCACAGTATCCGTCCCTCACCTCGTTCTCCTATACCTCTCCGACCGTTCCATTCTCAGTCTCCTTTGGCGGGCTCCTCCTTCCCCTCCTGTACCCTAGACTTTGAGGGTCCCTCAAGGGCCTTCTGTTCTCTATCTACACTCACCCCCCTTGGTGAACCCTTTCGCTTCCAACGGCTTCCACTATCATCTGTACACTGATGACACACAAATCTACATCTTCACCCCTGTTCTCTCTCCCTCCCTCCAGGCTTTGTATCTCCTCCTGCCTTCAAGAGCATCCCCATCTGGGATGTTTGCCCGCAATCTATAAAACTCAACATGTCCAGAGACTGAGCTTCTTATCCTCCCTCCCAAACCATGTAGTCTCCTGACCTTCCCATCACTGTGGGACGGCACTACCATCATTCCCGTTTCAGCAAGTCCACCAAACTTGGTGTCATCCTTGACTCCGTTCTCACATTCACGCCCACACATCCAATCCGTACAACAAAACCTGCCAGTCCTCGACCTCCACAACATCGCCAGAGATCTGCCCTTTCCTCTCCATTCAAACCGCTACCTTGCTGACTCAATCTCTCATTCCATCCTGACTGGATTACTGCATCAGCCTCCTCTCTGACCTCCCATCCTCCTGCTTCTTCCCGTTTCATTCTACTCTTCAATCTGCGGGCCCCGGATTATTATCTACAGAACCGCTCTGGGCGTGTCCCTCTCCCGTCCTCAAAAATCTCCAGTGGTTGCCTATCAAACTTCAAATCACGCAAAAACTCCTCAGTCTCGGCTTCAAAAGCTCTCCATCACCTCGCCCCCTCCTACCTCACCTCCCTTCTCTTCTTCTATATCCCTACCCGCACACTCCGCTCCTCTGCCGCTAACCCTCCTCACTGTGGCCTCGTTACATCCCTTTCCCTCCGTCGATCCCTGGCCCACGTCCTACCTCTGGTCTGCAATATCCTCCCTCCACACAGTCTGCCTAACTAGCTCTCTTCCTCCTCAAAACTCTACGAGAGCTTGCCCTCCCCAGGAGGCCTTCCTAGACTGAGCCCCCTTTCCTCTCCTCCTCCCTTCCCTATCACCCCCCGCCTCTGCCTTACCGCCCTTTCCCTCCCCACGAAACTTGTGCATATTTTGTACATATTTATTACTCAATTTTTTAAATGATGTGTAGGTATACTATAAATCTATTTATTCTGTTGCTACTGATACGTGTGTATTTGTTTTTGTTTAGTTTTCCTGTCTCCCCCTTCTAGACTGTAAGGCCCGTTGTTGTGGTAGGGACCGTCTCTATTTGTTGCTGTACTTGTACTCCCAAAGTGCTTAATACAGTGCTCTGTACCCAGTAAACCCTCAATAAAGTATAATTGAATGAATGAATGAACAAATGAGAGACGCCGGTCGAGGGCGGTGATGGCAGACGATGAGGATATTGCCCCCGTCAGGGCCACCAATTAGACCAGGAGGAAAATCGCGGGGTGGACTATCTGCAGCTCCTGGATTCTCTGAGAAACCCAGCAGGAGGAATCCGGTCACCGTGGAGACTGGGCATTTTTGAGAAAACAGAATTGACTTTCTGCAATGGATTTAGAGGAGCAGCGTGCTCAGTGTAAAAAGCACTAGCCTTGGGAGTCAGAGTTCATGAGGTTCGAGTCTCAGCTCCGCCACACGTCTGCTGTGTGACCTTGGGCAAGTCACTCAACTTCTCTGAGCCTCAGTTCCCTCATCTGTAAAATGGGGATGATGACTGCGAGCCCCACGTGGGACAATCTGATCACCTTGTATCCCCCCCCCCAGAGCTTAGAACAGTGCTTTGCACATAGTAAGCGCTTAACAAATGCCATTATTATTATTATTATTATTATTATTATTATTATTATTATGAAGGAAGAGCCAAAGTTATAAACCACTGATGGCATGAGTAAAGGAACTGACAGGACACCTGTTGGTGATTCTCTATGGAGAGGAGACAGTTATTGAATTCAAAATGATCTTTGAGTTCACCGTAGAGACATTGAACATTACTGGGGAATGATGTCGACTTCCTGCACAGGGAGCGAAAACATCAATTTAGAGACACTGTTTTGAGGGTGAAGGAATAAGACTAAGTCAATCAATACCATTTATTGAGTACCTATAGAGGACACGGTATTAGTACATATGATCACAGCCCCAAGGAGCTTCCATTCCATTGGAAACACCAAGCTTCGAACCATATAGAAGAAGGGCGCACTGATAGGATGAACACAGGCCTGGGAGTCAGAGGACCTGGGTTCTAATCCCAGCTGTAACAGTTCTGTGTCGCGTAGTCATGTGAAAGTGACTTAATTTTTCTACACCTGTTTTCTCAATAGTAAAATGAAGATTCGGTGCCTGCTTTCCCTCCTATGTAGTCTGTGAATCCCTCATGGAACAGGGACTGTGTTCTACCAGATTGTCCTGAATCTCCCCAAGTAGTTAATACTTTGTTTGGCATACAGTAAGCACTTAAAAATATACAGAGAATTGTTTTTGGTTCAGGAGTCCGAAACGAAAATGAATAGCAGATAGCAGAGGTCAGAGAACATAAAGATATGTACATGACTGTTGTGAATTTTTTTCGGTGGTTTTACAGTCAAGCAAACAGTGTCTTTACACATAGATTTATCTATTTAATGGAGAGAGAATAGACCTGGTAAACAGAGGGACCTGGATTCTAACCCTGTTTCAACTCCTTGTCTGTTGTGTGACCTGCGGCCAGTCACTTACCTTCTTTGTGCCTCGGTTAATTAGTCTGAAAAATGGGGATTACAAGTATGAGCACCCTATGGGGCATGGACTATGTCCAACTTGATTAGCTTGTACCCACCCCAGTACTTAGTACAGTATCTGGCACATAATAAGCCCTTAATGATACCATAAAACAAACAAATAACGACAATAAAAAATATACTCCAAACTGATTCCATTTGCTCACATATCTGCATTTACACTCATACACACACAAACACATGCATACCTCATCAGTCATTTACTTTTTTACTAAAATATCGCTCAGACTGAATCTCCCCTCTCTTCCGCCTCCTCTCACGACGAATTGTGTTTCTTTCACAAGCAACAAAAACTCACAATCGGATTGAATGCTCTTCACCCTATGACTGCATTTCACGCCCTTTCAATTGTTCAACATGTCTTCTCAGCTCTCAAAGAAACTTTCTAGTTGTTACTCATGATTGACTCTCCTGTTTCCATCATATCCAGGAACTCAATCTCTTGTTAACTCAAAAGCAGAGAGATCACAGTTTTTTTTCAGAGCATATTCAATTCTTTGGGATTCTTGGTCCCAGAATCCTTTAGTTGAGCTATTCCAAAGAATATCCAAAAATTCTTAATTACCAGGATAACAGTTCACAAGTCTGTTATCAAGGCTCACTGAGCACCCCTCTGATCACGGGGAAAACACTCCAACATTTGCTCATGCAAATAGTGAGTGGTCAATAAATATGATTGATTGTTGTCTACAGTAATGGGACAGACGGGGTATACAGGGGCGGGAAAATGAAGAGTTTTGTTTTGGAACTGTTTAGTTTGAGATATCAGTGAGACATCCAACTAGAGATGTCCTGAAGACAAGAGGAAATCTGAGTGAAGAAAAAGAAAGAGGTCAGGGCTAGAGAGGTAAATTTTGGAATCATCTGCAAAGAGATGGTATTTGAAGGCATGGAAGTGAATGAGATCTTCAACGAAGTTGGTGCAGATGTAGATGGAGAATAGATAGGGACCCTGAACTGAGCCTTCAGGGGCTTTCACAGTTATGGTGTAGGAGGCAGTGGAAGAGCCACAAAGGAGACTCTGAATGAATGGCCAGATAGCGAGAGGCGGGGAACCAGGTGAGGACAATGTCATTGTAGCCAAGGTTAGTTAATGGTTTAAGGAGAAGGGAGTGGTCCTCAGTGTCAAAGGCAGCTGAGAGCTGAAAGCTGGGGAGGATCTCGTAAGTGTTAAATTGTCCAAGCGGAGGCAAATTAAACTCTCATATGTTTAAAAGGTATTATTTTTATCTATTTGTCCAAACCTGTTAGTGGGCCTTGCCTATTAGGATACCATATGATATTTTGAAAGAAATTGTTTACGAGGAATAAAAAATAAAAGTATCAAAGGTTCTAAAATAGTATATAAATTGGTTATATGTAATGAGATAAAACAATAATCAGAATTTAAAATTTCAGCTAAAGTGCATCTACCCTTTTGTTTGCACTTTCAACTTTGTATCATTTTATGCCAGCTTATTAACAATATGTAGATAAAACAAAAGACTGAAGAACTTGGATTGATGGATGGATTGAGAGAGGATGGAATTGACAAAGATGAAGCTGCAGTCACGCTTTTCTTCCATTCTTCCATACCTCTTCCCATTTTCCAGCTTTTATTCCCACCTCCAGAGTCATGCTAAAGAGTGTATCATTATATTTTCATAGACATTACTAATAATGATATCACAATTGTATTGTTTTAGCGGTTGTGTGCCTAGATTGTTTCACTTGCTGGAGTAGAAACAAAAGAATCAGTTCAGACACAATTCCTGTCCCACTGGAGCTCAGAGTGTAAGGTGAAGAGAGATCCTAAGGATATTAGGTCACTGCCCCTTGGTCACACAGAGGACCAGTAGCAGAGCTGGCCTCAGAACTCAAATATCAATCAATCAATCATATTTATTGAGCACTTACTCTGGGCCCAGCACTGAACTAAGCACTTGGAAATGTTCAATATAAGAGAGTTGGTAGACATGCTTCCTGCCCATAATGAGTTTGTAATCTAGGGCGATTCCCATTCCTTTAGGTCATGATAAAATTAAGAAAAAAACTGTGGTCTTTGTTAAGCACTTGCTAAGTGTAAAGCACTGTTCTAAACAGTAGGGTAGATACAAGATAATCGGGTTGTCCCAAATGGGGCTCACATTCGTAATCCCCCTTTTACAGATGAGGTAACTGAGGCACGGAGAGGTTAAGTGGTTCGCCCAAGGTCACACAGCTGATAGGTGGCAGAGCCGGGATTAGAACTACGACCTCTTACCCCCAAACCTGTGACAAGTGGAAGAGCACGGATTAGAACCGCCCCAAAACAGGATTTACTGACTAAGCACTTGGGACAGTTCAGTTTAGCAGAGATGTCAAAAACATTCCCTGCCCTCAGTGAGCTTACAGTCTACAGAGACTTCCCTTCCTTTAGGCCATGATGCCTCCTAAATATGGATTGGCAGTCCTAGTTCAGTTTTAGCCGGCACCTTCGCGGACTTCGACAATTCATCAACGTCCAGCGTGTTCTTTGAACCCTGAAGGACAGCTAACTATCTGGCTAGGTCCAAGGGCAATTCTTTGGTTAAGTGGTGGTGTTCGATTATTTGCACAAGGAAGGAGACATTTTGTCCCAGAGCGGAGCCTGGGTGAGGGATCCTTTAAGGATCCTGCTCATGGCGACCTTCACTCCCGGTTTTCTCTCAGGCTGTAGATGAGGGGGGGTTCAGGGCAGGGGGCATCAGGGTGTAGAATAAGGACACCAGCAGGTCAGTACTGAGGGGGAATCTGAGGGTGGCTTCAAGTAAGCACATAGAAATAAATCATGACAAAATAGAGTGATGACGACGCGGTAAGGAAGCAGCATGGCTCAGTGGAAAGGGCACAGGCTTTGGAATCAGAGGTCATGGGTTCAAATCCGGGGCTCCACACACTTGTCAGCTTGTGTGACTTTGGGCACGTCACTTCTCTAAGCCCCAGTTACCTCATCTGTAAAATGGGGATTATGACTGTGAGCCCCACGTAGGACGACTTAATCAGCTTGTATCCCCCCAGCGCTTAGAACAGTGCTTTGCATATAGTAAGCGGTTAACAAACGCCATTATTTTTACTGCATCAGCCTCCTCTCTGATTTCCCATCCTCCTCTCTCCCCGCTTCAGTCTATACTTCACGCTGCTGCCCGGATCATCTTTGTGCAGAAACGCTATTGGCATGTTACTCCCCTCCTCAAAAATCTCCAATGGCTGCCAGTCAACCTACGCATCAAGAAAAATACCCTCACTCTCGGCTTCAAGGCCCTCCATCACCTCACCCCCTCCTACCTCACCTCCCTTCTCTCCTTCTACAGCCCAGCCCACACCGTCCTCTCCTCTGCTGCTAACCTCCTCACAGTACCTCGTTCTCGCCTCTCCCGGCATCTACCCCTGGCCCACATCCTCTCCCTGGCCTGGAATGCCCTCCCTCTGCACATCCGCCAAGCTAGCTCTCTTCCTCCCTTCAAAGCCCAGCTGAGAAATCACCTCCTCTAGGAGACTTCCCCCAGACTGAGCTTCCACTTTTTTCTCTCCTCCTCCCCATCCCTCCGACCTGCCTCCTTCTCCCCAAATCACCTGCATATATGTTTTTACAGATTTATTTACTCTATTTATTTTACTTGTGCATATTTACTATTCTATTTATTTTGGTAATGATGTTGCATCTAGTCTTTACCTCAGTTTATTCTGATAACTTGACACCTGTCCACTAGTTTTGTTTTGTGTCTGTCTCCCCTTCTAGACTGTGAGCACGTTGTTGGGTAGGGACCGTCTCTATATGTTGCCAACTTGTACTTTCCCCAAGCGCTTAGTACAGTGCTCTGAAGACAGTAAGTGCTCAATAAACACGACTGAAGGAATGAATGAAAGAGGAAAGACAGTGTCTCAGTGGCTCACAGTCTTAATCCCCATTTTATGGATGAGGTAACTGAGGCACAAAGAAGTGAAGTGACTTGCTCAATGTCACACAGGCAGTAGTGGCAGAACTGTGATTACAATCCGGGTCCTCTTGACTCCCAGGCCCATAACCTTTCACAAGCGACACTTGCTCTAATTTAGAGAAATTGTGACTCTGATCCTGGTCATCCCAGTTCCCTATTGTAATTTCCCTCACCTTTCCCGTGAACCTACCCGGAAGTCACCGGAACCTGTTCTGGACTGGGGGAGCATCGACCTCTGCTGAGAGGAGAGGCTTACTGCATCTCATCAGTCCTGGACGCTTGTTGACGATGAACAGGAAGGTCTGGGAGAGGGGTGAGAGCTGTCAGATCTTCTCTCCACTTCCCAGCTTTCCTCGATTGGCTGCACCATCCTTTCAGATGACGGCCAGGTATAACTACCCATTACCGTTTTGTTTCCCTCTCTGGGACTTCCTTCTTATGACAACATCATAGACTAATTATCATTCCCTTTCTGTGATTAATAATAGCGTTCTGGTTACTCTCTGAGGTTTGGAGCTTCATCTCCCATGCCAGGGCTTGGGACCAGCTGAAACCTGCAGCAATCCATCTCAGGACAATCCTCTAGACTGCAAGCCATCATGGGCAGGGAATATGGCTACCAACCCTGTTATATTGCTCTATTGTACTCCCCCAAGCGCTTAGTACCAAGTTCTACACTAGTAAGCGCTCAATAAATATGGTCGATCGATTGATATGCATTATTTTTCCCCTACACAATTTCTATCTGCATTCTCCATTCCTCCCAAACTCACCAATTCACTGTGCTTCATTCTGAACTCCCTCCACTCAGATCCTTACCTCACCACCTTTCCCTCACTTGGATTTACCTCACCATTCATATCCACCAGACCACAGGGCTTCCCATCTTCAAAATTCTTTCTAAATGTTTATGAATTGCACGGGAACTTCCCTGCATATCTTTTTCATAATGGTACGTGGTAAGTGCTTACTATTTTCCAGGGACGTTTCTAAGCCCTGAAGTACATACAAGCTTGTCAGGTTGGACACAGTCGCCCTGTCCCGCATAGGAATTCCAGTCTTAATCTCCATTTAACAAATGAGATGGTTGAGGCAAAAAGTGAAAATGACTTGCCTAAGGTCACATCTCAGACAGATGGTGGAGACAGAATTAGAACCCATGTCCCAGAGAAGCAGCATAAGAAGCAGCGTGGCTCACTGGGAAAGAGCTTTTGGGCTCTGGAGTCAGACGTCATGGGGTTCAAATCCCGTCTCCACCAATTGTCCAGCTATGTGACTTTTGGGTAGTCACTTAGCTTCTCTGTGCCTCGGTTACCTCATCGGTAAAATGGGGATTAAGACTGCGAGCACCAGGTGGGACAACCTGATCACCTTATAACCTCCCTAGCTCTTAGAACAGTGCTTTGCACATAGTAAGGGCTTAATAAATGCCATAATTGTTATTATTGTCTGCCTGCATAACCTTGGGCAAGGCCACTTAACTTCACTTTGCCTCAGTCACCTCATCTGGAAAATGGGGGATTAATGATAATAATAGTGTTTGTTAAGCACTTACTATGTGCCAAGCACTGTTCTAAGCACTGGGGGTATTATTCAAACAAAATCAAGTTGTAACCACGTAGGGGCTCACAGTCTTTATCCCCATTTTCCAGATGAGGTAACTGAGGCACAGAGTAATTTAAGTGGCTTTGCCCAAGGTCGCACAGGCATCCAAGTGGCGGAGGAGGGATTAGAACCCATGCCCTCTGACTCCCAAGCCCCGTGCTTTTTCCACTTAGCCACGCAAATCCTGTCAAATTCCCCAAGGAGCGGGGGGTACAAACGATTGAGTTAGTATTTTTGGTTTTCTCTCGAGCCATTGGTTCCGTTTAGATATTATTTTGAATGGATTCCTTTTCCCTTTCGTGTCCAAGCCTCTTTCCCCTTCTCCTCCCCTGTGTCCTGGGTTCTTACCCGGAACTGGAAGCTCTGTTCGCCCCTCCCTGAAACCTCTCGGATGGCTAGTCAGTAGCTTAGTGACCCTATGGAGTCAGCAACAGAGGTGCCGGGATTCGAGTGACCCACGAGTCAATAAACTCCATTAAAATACCTTGAAGACCCCAGGTGGTGTAATGAATAGGAGATGTATTTGCATAGAGCAACCCTCTCCTGTCTCACCTCAAATATTTTCTTTTCAGGCCCTGAAGACCTTAGTGGAGAGAAATCAAAGCAGAGTTTTTTGCATGAAACAATTTCTCCTTTCACAACCAATATACTCTGTTCATTCTCATTGCTTTGGCCCTTGAAGGCCTCGGGTGAACTACTAGTCAGGGAGGTGTTTCTGCAGGAAGCCAGTTTTCTCCTTTTTCAGTTCATACATTTTCCCTTTAGGTCTTCAAGACCTTAGGTGGAAAATTATGAGGTGAGTTTTTTGTATCAAGGAAATTTCTCCTTTTTGAGCTCCATATATTACCTTCTCTGGCCTTAGGCCGAGAAACCAAAAAGCAGGAGATTGTTTGCATGAAGAAAACTTGTCCTTTCTCAACACTCATATTCTCTTTCCAGGTCTTGAAGACATTCAGTATGAGAAATTAGGAAATGGTTTTGCATGAAGCAAATTTCCCCCCATTTCATCCAAACATTATTTTTTCAGGCTTTGAGGACCTTTAGAGAAGTAAGAACTAGAGATTGTTTGCATGAAGCAAATATCGCCATTTTCACCTCAAATATACTCTTTTCCTGGCCTTAGGCAGTGAAATAAGGGCTGGGGGTGGTTTTGTCTGAAGCAAATCCCCTCGTTTTCCCACTTCAAATATTCTCTTTTTCCGGCTTTGAAGACCTTAGACAGAGAAAGTAAAAGCAAGAGGCAATTTTTGTATGAAGCAAGTTTCTCCTTTCGCACCTTGATTCTTCTCTTTTCTGGCCTTAAAGACCTTTAGGGTTAGAGAAATAAAAGCTGGAAGTTGTTTTGCATGAAACCCATTTTCCTCTGTTTTCCCTCCAGGTATTCGCTTTGAGGTCTTGAAGACCTAAGAGAAGGGGAAAATAATGGGGATTCTCCTTTTTACACTTCCACATAATTCTCTATTCATTCTCAAATAAAAGGCCTTGAAGGCCTGAGGTGAGAGGAATGCACGAGAAGTATATCTGCATTTGAAGCTCCTATAGAGGAATCAAAGCAGTAGATTTGTTTTCATGAAGCAAGTTCCTCCTGTTTTCACCACAGGATATTCTCTTTGAAGGCCTATGAAGACCCTAGATTGTCAGGTAAGCAGGATATTTTTTGCATGAAGCAAAAGTCTCCATTTTTAAATATCATACACATTCTCTTCAGGCCTTGAAGACCTTAGAGAATAAAAGCTAGAGCTGGACTGCATGATGCAAAATTATCCCTTATTACTTCACATATTCTCTTTGGAAGCTGTTGAAGACCTAGGACCATACAGAAATAACACCTGGAGATTGTTTACATGAAAATATGCTAACATTTTTTCACCTCATATAGTTGTCTTGGAAAGGCCTTGAAGAACGAAGGTGGACAAATGAGCAGGCACTTTTTCAGTGAAGCAAAATTCTCTTTCTTTAACCTCGAATTTTTTTATAATTCCTTGACGATCTGATTTAGACAAATGAGGGCAGGAAATTTTTTTGCCTAAAGCAAATGTTCCCCTTTTCACTTGAAATCTTCTCCTTTGAAGACCCTGAAGGCGTTAGAGACATACAAACTGGAGAATGTCCCCATGAAATTATTCTCCTCTTTCCAGTACAAGCTGAAGAAGGTTTGCATGTAGCAAATTTCTGCTTTTGTACCTCAAATATTCTCTATTCATTCTCAAATACAAGGCCTTGAAGTTGTGTAATGCACAGAAGTGTCGTATCTGCCCTTTAAAGGTCTGGCTTTGTATAGAGAAATAACAGGCCAGGAGATGGGTTGCCTGAAGTAAATTCATCATTTTTTACCATGTAAATTCTCTCTGATAGCCCTTAAGCCCTTAGGTTTTAACAAATAGCAGGATATTTTTTGCATGAAGCGAAAATTCCTCCTTTTTTAATGCCATATACTATCTCTTCAGGCCTTGAAGGCCTTAGAGAAATAAAAGCTAGACGTTGCATGAAGAGCAAATTTTTCCTTTTCCACCTCAAATATTCTCTTTGGGGGTCTTGAAGTCGTCATTAATCAAAACTAGAGTTGGACTGCATGAACCAAATTTCTCCATTTTTCACTTTCACTGTTTCTCTTTTCTGGCCTTGATGACCTTAGGGTAGAAAAACAAAAGCTGGAAGTTGTTTGCATAATGCAAAGTTTCTCCTCTCCCTCCTCAGATATTCTCTTTTGAGGCATTGAAGACCTATAGTCAGAGAAGTAAAACCTGAGATGGTTTGCATGAAGGCAAAATGTCTCCTTTAGCACCCTCAAATACTCCTAGATTACAAGGCCTTAAGGGCCTGATGATGGAGTAGTGTACAGGAAGTTGTACTGCCCTTGAAGCTTTGCCTTGAAGGCATGTGTATAGAGAAATAACAGTTGAAGACTGTTTGCATGAAGCAAAATTCATCACATGTTAATTGTTAACTGCTGTCTGTGATGTCACCATCTGCCTTATTTTTTGCCATCTTATTGTAGTTATTATCAGCTCTCTGTGATATCATCATCTGCCTATTTTATTACTGTCATAGCATGTTATTGTTAAAATACCCTCTGCTATGTCATCACCTCTTATATCATTGCTACTGTGTTATTTGCTTCAAGGCATTTTCAATTGTAAACCTCCCGCTGTGCTGTCAATTTACCTTGTTGAACTCACCATGAACTATCGAGTTCCCCTGCTCCCACCCAACTGCCATACCCATTCCTCACTTTCCCCTTCCCCTCTTCCCCCCAGCTTTTTCCCTCCCTTTCCCCCACCATCACCCCTCTCCCTCTCACCCTACCAAGGATCCCTCTGTACCAGCGCCAAACCTCAACTCCTCCCTCCCAGCCCCTTCCCTCCCCTTCTCCCCGTCCCCAACCCATCTCAGTTCTCCTTTCTCATCGCCACCACTTTTCCCACTCTTCCCGCCTAGGCCCCCACCAACTCATCCCACTCCGAACCCTCCCCACCACTTGCATCCTTCCCCCACCCACCC
This sequence comes from Tachyglossus aculeatus, assembly GCF_015852505.1. Taxonomy (NCBI): domain Eukaryota; kingdom Metazoa; phylum Chordata; class Mammalia; order Monotremata; family Tachyglossidae; genus Tachyglossus; species Tachyglossus aculeatus. Next base: position 3,972,655 of record NW_024044831.1, on the reverse strand, counting down.
CACCCACCACAGCTGCTGCCAGGTGAGACCTCTGGAACCCCAGCTCCGTTATAAGTAAGCTCCCTTTCATCCTGGACATATTCCTTTACAGCTCTCTACTCCTCCTTGCCCTAACTGAAACATGGCTGTCTCCGGACGACACGGTCTCTTCTGCTGCTCTCTCCAGTGGAGGCCTCTTCTTCTCCCACTCCCCAAGACTCACCAGAAAAGGAAGAGGTGTCCGTTTCCTTCTCGCCCCCAATGTCACGTTCGCACTATCCCTCCACCCTCTTCTCTTTCCTTCCCTTCCTTTGAAGCCCATATTATTAGCCCCTACCACCCCCACCAGATTCTTGTAGCCGTCATCTACCGCCGCCCCCCGGTTCCAGCTCCAACTTATTTAACAATTTTGACCCCTTCGTCACCTTCCTTCTCTCCTTTTCCATGCCCACTCTGATTCTCGGAGACTTCAACATCCACATGGATATCCCTGGCGACTCCTCTGCCGCCAGCATTCTATCTCTCCTTGAAAATGACAACCGCTTGCTCCACCCCACCTCGCCCACTCACCAACTTGGTCACACCCTCGACTCATCATCTCCAACCGCTGCACTATCTCCACCCTCACCAATTCTGAAATCCCACTCTCTGATCATAACCTTCTCACCTGCTTCCTCTCACTCACACTCCTCTCCCCTGTAAATCTATATTACTACCTCACAGAGACCTCCGCCCTCTCGGCCCTACCCATCGTCTTGAGCGCCTCACACTCCACCTCGCCTCCCTTTCCTCTCTACCCAATCTTGATGAACAGATTACTGCTCTCAACTCTACACATTCTACTCAGCTCGAATCGCTCGTTCCCCTTTCCCTTCGCTGCTCTTGTACCACTAACCCACAGCCCTGGATCACTGCCACCATTTGCCTCCTTCGCTCCTATGCTCGAGCTGCTGAACGCTGCTGGCGAAAGTCTAAACACCATGCCAACCTCGGTCACTTTAAGTTTATACTTTCCTGCCTTAAATCTGCCCTCTCCTCTGCCAGACAGAACTATTTCTCCTCTCTTATTGAAACCCACACCCATCATCCCCGTCAGCTCTTCTGTACACTTAACTCCTTTCTCAGGCCCCCTGTTCCTCCCTCTCCTCCTTCCCTAAACCCCAAAGATCTGGCCTCCTACTTCATTAGTAAAATTAACTCCATTAGGTCTGAGCTCCGCAAAGGCACTCCTCCAACTTCTCCAACCCCCCTCCTCTCCGCTAGTCTCCCATCCTTCCCAGCAGTATCCTCAGATGAGATCTCCTCCCTCCTCTCAAGTGCTACTCCGGCCACCTGTGCTTCTGACCCCATTCCCTCTCATCTTATGGAATCTCTCGCCCCGTCTCTCCTCCCCTCCATAACTTCCATCTTCAACCGCTCACTCTCCACTTGTTCCTTCCTCTCTGCCTTCAAACATGCCCACGTCTTCCCAACATAAAACGCCCTCTCTTGACTCCACCTCCCCTTCTAGTTATCGCCCTATCTCCCTCCTACTATTCCTTTCCAAACTCCTTGAACGAGTCGTCTACACACGCTGCTTTGATTTCCTCAACGACAACTCTCGTCTCGACCCCCTGCAATCTGGCTCCTGTCCCCTATAGTCCACCGCCCTCTAAAAGATCACCAATGACCTCCTGCTTGCCAAATCTAACGGCTCCTACTCTATCCTAATCCTCCTCGACCTCTCAGCTACATTTGACACTGTGGACCACCCTTCTCCTCAGCACGCTATCCAACCTTGGATTCACAGACTCCGTCCGCTCCTGGTTGTCCTCTTATCTCTCAGGCCGTTCATTCTCAGTCTCCTTTGCGGGCTCCTCCCCCCCCTCCCATCCCCTTACTGTAGGAGTTCCTCAAGGGTCAGTTCTTGGTCCCCCTTTTGTTCTTTATCTGCACTCACTTCCTTGGTGACCTTATTTGCTCCCACGGCTTCAACTGTCATCTCCACGCTGATGACAACCAAATCTACATCTCTGTCCCTGCTCTCTCTCCCTCCCTTCAGGCTCGGGTCTCCTCCTGCCTTCATGACATCTCCATCTGGATGTCTGCCCACCATCTAAAACTCAATATGTCCAAGACTGAACTCCTTATCTTCCTTCCCAAACCTTGCCCTCTCTCTGGCTTTCCCATCACTTTAGACGGCATTAAGATCCTTCCCGTCTCGCAAACCCACAACCTTGGTATCATCCTCGACTCCACTCTCTCGTTCACCCCTCACAATCAATCCGTCACCAAAACAAGCCGGTCTCACCTCCGCAATATCGCCAAGATCCGCCCTTTCCTCTCCATCCAAACCGCTACCTTGCTGGTTCTATCTCTCATCCTATCCCGACTGGATTATTGCATCAGCCTCCTCTCTGATCTCCCATCCTCTTTCTCTCCCCACTTCAGTCTATACTTTACGCTGCTGCCCGGATCATCTTTTTGCAGAAACGGTCTGGGCATGTTACGTCTCTCCTCAAAAATCTCCAGTGGCTACCAGTCAACCTACGCAACACACAAAATCTCCTCATTATCGGCTTAAAGACTCTCCGTTACCCCGCCCCCTCCAACCTCACCTCCTTTTTTTCCTTCTACAGCTCAGCCCGCACCCTCCGCTCCTCTGCAGCTAACCTCTTCACTGTGCCTCGTTCGCGCCTGTCTCGCCGATGACCCCCGGCCCACGTCTTGCCCCTGGCCTGGAATGCCCTCCCTCCGCACAACCGCCAATCTAGCTCCCTTCCTCCTTTCAAAGCCCAACTTAGAGCTCACCTCCTCCAGATGGTCTTCTCATACTGAGCCCCCTTTTTCCTCTCCTCCTCCCCATCCCCCCCACCCTACCTCCTTCCCCTCCCCATAGCACCTGTAATATGTTTGTACAGATTTATTAATCTATTTATTTTACTAGTGCATATTTGCTATTCTACTTATTTTGTTAATGATGTGCATCTAGCTTCACGTTTATTTATTCTAATGACTTGACACCTGTTCACATGTTTTATTTGGTTGTCTCTCTCCCCCTTTTAGACTGTGTTGGGTAGGGACCTAGACCTTTGTTGGGTAGGGACCATCTCTATATGTTGCCAACTTGTACTTCCCAAGCGCTTAGTACAGTGCTCTGCAGACTGTAAGCGCTCAATAAATAGGATTGAATGAATGAATCCTTTTATACCTGATATATTTTCTTTAATGGCCCCAAAGCCCTTAGGTTGTCAAATAAGCAAGACATTTTTTGGCATGAAGCAAAATTCTCCTTTTTTAATGCCAAATGCTATTTCTTCAGGCCTTGAATACCTTAGAGAAATAAAACGAGAGTTTGTTTGCATGAAGCAAATTTCTCCATTCCCACCTTAAGTATTCTCTTTGGAGGCCTTGAAGTCTTTTGGAGATATCAAAGCTAGAGTTGGCTTGCATGAACCACATTTCTCCTTTTCCACCTCAAATGTTCTCTTTGGAGGTCTTGAAGACCAAACCATTAGAGAAATAACACATGGAGATTGTTTGCCTGAAATAAACTAATCATTTTCCACCTCATATAGTCTCTTGGAAAGGCCCTGAAGCCCTTAGGTTGACAAATAAGCAGGGCATTTTGTGCATTAAGCAAAAGTCTCTTTTTTAATTCCATATACTATCTCTTCAGGCCTTGAAGACCTTAGAGAAATAAAAGCTAGACTTTGTTTGCATGAGAACAAATTTCTCCTTTCCTACCTCAAATAATCTCTTTTGGAGCATTAAAAACCTAAGTACCATACAGCAATAAGTAGCGGGAGATTGCTTGCAGGGTGAAAACTGATCATTTCTCACTTCTTATATTCTCTTTCAAAGACCCTTGAAGCATAAGGAGGAGTGAATAAGCGGGACAGTATTTTTCATGGAAGCAAAATTCTCCTCCATTCAACCCCGTATATATTTTTTTTCAGGACTTGCCAGATCAGATTTAGAAAAAATCAGCGCAGGATATTGTTTGCATAAAGCAAATTTTATCCTTTTGCACCTGGATATATCCACTTTGGAGACGTTGGAGAAATACAAACTGGGAGATTGCATGAAACATTCTCCTTTTTAATAAATAATAATATAATAGCATTTGTTAAGCTCTACTATTGAGAAGAGCACTGTTCTAAGCCGCTGGGGGATACAAGGTGATCAACATGTCCCACGTGGTCTCAGTCTTGATCCCCATTTTACTGATGAGTAACTGAGGCTCAGAGAAGTGAAGTGAACTTGGCCTATGGTCACACAGCAGACCATGTGGTGGAGCCGGGATTCGAACCCATTGATCTCTGACTCCAAAGCCCAGGCTCTTTACACTGAGTCACGCTGCTTTGCACCTCAAATATCCCTCTTCAGGGCCCCTTTGGAAGACCCTTGGTAGAGAAATTCAAAGCTGCAGACTCTTTGCATGTAGAAAAGTTCTCCTTTTCCACCCTCAAATATTGTCTTCTCAGGGATTGAAGACCCTCGATAGATAAATCAAAGCTGGAGGTTGTTTGCAAGAAGGAAATGTTCTCCTTTTTCATCTCAAAGACTTGCTTTGGAGACCTTGAAGACTTCAGACAGAGAAGAAAAAGCCGGAGTCGGTGTGCATGAAGCAAATTTCTCCTTATGCACCTCAAATACCCTCTCTTCTGACCTTGAAGACCTTGGGTGGAGAAATCAAAACTGGAGGTCTTTGCAGAAGCAATTTTCTCCTTTTTCACCTCAAATAATTCTTTTAAGTTCTTGAAGACCTTAAGAGGGAAATAAAAGCAGGAGAGAGTTTGCATGAAGCAAATTTCCCCTTCCTCTCCTCAAATATTCTCTTTTCAGGCCTTGAAGACCTTAGGTAGAGAAGAAAAAGCTGGAGATGGTATGCACGCGGCAGATTTGCCATTATGCACCTCGAACACTCTCTCATTTGGCTTTGAAGACCTTGGGTAGAGACATCAAAGCTGAAGGTCTTTGCAGGAAGCACATTTCTCCCTTTCCACCTCAAATATTTTTTAAGGCCTTGAAGACCTTAAGTAGAGACATAAAAGCTGGAGAAAGTTTGCATGAAGGAAATTTCCCTTTTTCACCTCAAATATTCTCTTTTTGGGCCTTGAAGTCCTTCGGTACAGAAGTAAAACCTGGAGATAGGTTGCACGAAGCAGATGTCTCCTTATGCTCCTCAAATATGCTCTATGCTGGCCTTGAAGACCTTCGGTAGAGATATCCAAGTTGCAAGGCTTTGCGTGAAGCTCACCTCCCCTTTTCCATCTCAAATAACTACTTTTCAGGTCTTGAATACTTAGGTAGACAAATGAAAGCAGGAGATGTTTTTACATGAAGCAAATTTCTCTTTCACCTCACCTATTCCCTTTGGAGGCCTTGAAGACCTCAGATGGCATAATGAAAGCTGGAAATGGTTTGCATGAAGCAAATTTCTCCTTTTGAACCTCGAATAGTCTCTATTGGTTCTCAGTGAAAACGCCTGGAAGGCCTGAAGTGGAGCAACAGGAGACATATCTGCCACATTAAGCACATTTCTCCCTTTTCATCTAAATCATTCTCTTGTAAGACCTTGATTACCTTATAGGAATTAAATCTCGAAATTGTTTGCATGCAGCAAATGGCTCATTTCCCACCTCTCGGATGCCCTTCGAAGGCCTTGAAGACCTAAGGTGGACAAATAAGCAGGACAGTTTTTGCATGAAGTTGAATTCCCCTTTTTTAAAAATGCCATATACCATTTTTGAGGCCCTCAAAACTTAGTGAATAAAAAGAAAGTATGAAATTATTTGAATAAAGAAATGTTCTCCTTTTTCCCTGGAAAGATTCTCTTTTGAGGCCTTGAAGACCTTAGATAAATATCAATTGAAGATTGTGTGCATGAGACAAACCTCCTTTCTCACCTCAAATACCCTCTTTCAGAGGCCTCGAAATCCTCAGTCAGAGAAAGAAAGGCCAAGATTCTTTACATGCAGAAAGGTTCTCCCTTTTCACCTCAAATATTTTCTTTATTCATTCTCAATTAAAAGACCTTGAAGGTCCGAGGTGGAGAAAGGACCAGGATATGTATTTGCAGGGAAACAGATTTCTTCTTTGGTGCCTCATGTACTCTCTTTCGAGGCCTTGAAGACCTTGAGTGGACAAATAAAGAGGGGTGTTTTTGCATGAAGCAAAATTCTGCTTTTTTAACCCCAAATATTGTCTTTTCAGGCCTTGAAAACGTTAGAAAAATAAACAACAGCAGGAGATATTCCTCTTATGGCAGATTTCCTCTTTTCCATCTGAAATGTTCTCCTTGGTGGCCCTAAAGGCTTCCTAAGCTAGGGAAAACAGAGTGGAGATTCTTTCCCTGAAGCAAATTTCTCCTTTGCAACTGCCAATAAGACTGTGAACCCCAGGTGGGACAAACTGATTCTGTCGTATTTACCCCAGCGCTTAGAAGAGTGCTTGACACATAGTAAGCATTAGCAAATGTACTTATTATTATTTATATTATTATTATCAGTTTGTGAGGGGCTGAGAGGTTCTGAGAATGGGGTGATGGGAAGGAATCACTGATACTGGCTGGGTGAACATGACAGGAAAAATCCTGGTTTCAGAAAGAATATGTTGTAGCCTAGGGTTCGTCCCCTTCTATCTCAGAGTTGAGACAGTGTACCAAACTGGGTAGAGATCACTGGGTTCTCTCTTCTGAATGGCCCTTTCCCTTCTCAAAATATCTCAGTGATGGAAAAGGGAGAAATAATCAGTCAGTCCACATTTCCTTCTGCCCCCTACCAGTCCATCAGAGCACGGCTTTCCCCATCTTCAAACCCCCCCCATCATCCCACCGATTCCAGGATGCTTCGCACGATTCTGTTTTCTTCTCCCTAAGTCATTTCTCCCAACTACCAATCAGCATCTTAAACTACGTCTCCATTTTTGCAATCACACTCACCATTATAGGTTTGTACATAGTGGCTTTAATAAAATGTACTCTTTAAACATATAGTCATCTATCTACCATTCCTTCCTTTCTCTTCTTCGTCCTCCCATTAATTACGTCTGTGTCTATCTTCCCTGTTAGATTTTGAGATATTGGAAAGCAGGGATGGTGCTTAATGTATTTTGATCTCTCTGAAGAGTTCACTACAGTACTTTGCCCACGTGATGCATTCAACAAATATCAATGATTGATTGATGGATGGATGGGTTGTTGGATGGATGGTTGGATGGATGGATGAATGGATGTATGGATGGATGGATGGATGGATGGATGGATGGAAGGGTGGGTGGGTAGATGGATGGATAGATGGATGGATGGATGGGTGGGTGGATTGTCTGCTCCGTGACCTCGGGCAAAACACTTCAATTCTCTGTGCCTCAGTTATCTTATCCGTAAAATGGGGATTGAGACTGTGAGACCCACGTGGGATAGGGAATGTGTAAAATCCGATTAGCCTGTAACCTCCTTAGCACTTATCACAGTGCCTGGCCCTAGGTAAGCGCTTTACAAATACCACTATTTTTATTATTATGGATGGGTGGATGGGTGGGTAGATGGATGGATGGAATGATGGATGGGTAGACAAATGGGTAAACAGACAAACAGATGGACGGATGGATGGTCGGAAGGATGGATGGATGGATGAATGAATGGATTAGAGACAAAATTTGCTCAAATTCATTCATTCATTTAATCATATTTATTGAGAGCTTCTTGTGTGCAGAGCACTGTATAATAGCTTGGAAAGTACAATTAGCAATGGATAGAGATAATCCCAGCGCTCAAGTTGTTCATAGTCTAGAAGGAGGAAGACAGGCATCAAAACAAGTAAACAGGCAGTCAACTGTGGGGAACAGTTTCCATGATCGCATCCCTTCTCCCTCGTTACCCTCTGATTTATTGATATATTGAATCTCGATTTTACAGAGAGACCCAAAGAGGTTACGTGGCTAGACCACGTCAGTGGCAGAACCGGGCAGAACTTTCGAATCTCATGACTCCCAGCCACATGCTCATTCGATTAAGCTATGATGCCGCCCAAACAATCACTTGTTAGTCATTAATTCATTCATTCAATCATATTTATTGAGTGTTTACCGTGTGCAGGGCACTGTGCTAAGTGCTTGGAAAGTACAATTCAGAGTAAGAGAGACAATCCCTGCCCACACCGGGTTTACAGTCAAACACGTCTTATCAAACTTTGTCCCAGACATTGACAAATCCTCAGAAAATGGACTTTCTATTTGGACAGCTCTTTATATGGATACCCCCACGATCAGAACCCTGAGGGGGAATGTGATAGTCAGCAAAGGGAAACAGACATTTTATCCCTTAGAGGAGGGAAGAGTAATCTCCTCTTTAGGACTTTCCCCAGGGCGGACTTCATGTCCCGATTCCTCAGGCTGTGGATGACGGGGTTCAGGGTGGGCGTCACCATAGTGTAGAACACGGACAACAGTAGGTCCGGAGTCGAGGGGGAGTCAGGCATGGTCTTGAGGTAGGCAATGGCGGCCGTAGCGAGGAAGATGGTGACGACGGCGAGGTGAGGCAGGCAGGTGGAGAAGGCTTTGTTCCGGCCCTCGGTGGCCGGCATCCTCAGCACAACCTGGAAGATGCGCACGTAGGAGATGATGATGAAAACAAAGCAGCCTAAAGACAAAGCTAGCCCACCGGTGACGCTCATATCAATGTCGACATGGTCCTCGGAGCAGGAGATCTTCAGCACAGTGGGGACGTCACAGAAGAACTGCTGGATGATATTGGACCCACAGGCGCTCATGGAGAAAGTCGAAGCTAAATACAATACTCCAAATAACACCCTGCTGATCCAGGAGGCAGCTGTCATCTTTCCACAGGCCGTGTAGGTCGCGATGATCTCATAGCTCATGGGGTGACAGATGGCGGGTTAGCGGTCGTAGGACATCTCTGTGAGGATGGGAAACTCTGATCCGACAAACAGGACCACCAGGAAGACCTGAGCGGCACAGCCCAAGAAGGAGATGGAGTTGCGATTGGTCAAGGAGTTGAGGACGGAATTTGGGACGATGACGGTGATGAGGCAGAGGTCGACGACAGATAAATTCCTGAGGAGGAAATACATGGGGGGGGTGTGAAGGCGCCGGTAGAGGACAGTGACGGTGATGATGAGGAGATTCCCCATCAGGGCCGCCGAGTAGACCAGGAGAAACAGCACGGCGTGGACGAGGTGCAGCTCCCGGATGTCTGAGAATCCCAGCAGGAGGAATTCACTTACTGTGGAGACGTTGGACATTTTTGGGGATGCAGCATTGACCTTCTGCAATGTATGAAGGAAGAGCCAAAGTTAGAGTCAGTTGGTGGAATGAGTGAAGAAATTGACTTGCTGGTGATTCTCTATGGGGAGGAGACACTTAATTGAATTCAAAATGATCTTTGAGTTCACCGTGGAGACACTGAACATTTCTGGGGAATGAGGTGGACTCCCTGCACAGGAAGAGGGAAAACTTCAATTTAGAGACATTGATGTTGCTTGTGAAGGAATAAGACTGAGTCAATCAATTCTATCTATTGAGTACCTACAGAGGACACGGTATTAGTACATATGATCACGCCCCCAAGGAGCTTCAATTCTATTGGAAACACCAAGCTTCGAACTGTGTATAAGCAGGGTGCACTATTGGGCAGAACACAGGCCTGGGAGTCAGAAGACCTGGCATCTAATCCCACCTCTACCAGTTCTCTGCTGCATAACCATGGGAACGTGACTTAATTTCTCGACAACTCAATTTTCTCAATAGTAAAATGAGGATTCGATACCTGTTTTCCCTCTTACTTAGTCAGTGAATACTTTATGGGATACGGTCTGTGTATACCGGGTTGCCCTGAGTCTCCTCCAACACTTAATACTTTGCTTAGCACATATTAAGCACTTTATGAATATCTAGAGAATTATTTTTGGTTGAGGAAACGGAAACTAAAATGAATAGCAGGTAGCAGAGTTCAGAGAAAATAAAGATATGTTCATGACTGTTGGGAAATTTTTTCGGTGTTTTTAGGGTCAAACAAGATGTGCCTTTACATATAAAGTCATCCATTTAGGGGAGAGAGAATGGGTCTGGTATACAGAAGGACCTGGATTCTAATCCTGTCTCCGTTCCTTGTCTGCTGCGTGACCTGGGGCCTGTCACTTACCTTCTCTGTGCTTCGTTTACCTCATCTGAAAAATGGGGATTACGGCTCTGAGCACCCTATGGGACATGGACTATGCCCAACCTGAATAGCTAGTATCCACCCCTCTCCTGTGCTTAATAAAGTACCTGGTACATAATAAGCCCTTAACGATATCAGAAAAGAAATAAACAACAACAATAACACAAAACCACATTCTCCAAACTGATTCCATTTGCTCACATATCTGCATTCACACTTGTACACACACAAACACATACATACGTCATCATTCATCTAGTACCTTCCTAAAGCATAGCTCAGCCAATATCCCTTCACTCAACCTCCTGCCGTGACAAGTTGTGTTTTTTCACAAGTAAGAAAAACTCACAATCGGTTTGAAGGCTCTCTGCCTGATGACTGCACTTCACCCCCTTTCCATTGTTTAACCCGTCTTCTCAGCTCTCAAAGCAACTTCCTACTTGTTACATGCGATCGATTCTTCCGTTTCCATCCTAGCCCGGAGCTCCCTCTCTTATCCACTCAAAATCAGAGATCACAGTTCTTTCCGAATTCTGAGCACTGCTAAAATCTTCTCTCCTCCCCCCCCCCCAACCGTGACACCGACCAGCTTCCCCGGTTCATTTCCCAGCCCTCTAAATCCACTTCATCTAACTCAAGCGTGAATCACCTCATGTCCATTCTCATTTAGTGGAATAAGCATGGGCCCAGGAGTTCACTTCTTGACTGTGAGCTCCTTGACGGCAGCATACACATCTACCAGCTCTGTTCTATTGTATGCTCCCAAACATAGCTTAGTGGGAATCAGAGGACTTTGGTTCTAATCCTGGCTCTGTACCTTTGCTTGATAAGAAAGCTTGGGCAAGTCGTTTCACTAATCTGGGTCCCACGTTCCTCATCTGTAAAATGGTGGGCAGTAAATGCATATTCATCTTTCCATTCTTTCTTTCCTTCTGGAAGGGGCAGGGAATGTGTCGTTTATGGTGTTCTAAAGTGCATAGAGCACGGGCCTGGGAGTCAGAAGGGGTAAGAAGGACTTGGGTTTTAATTGCGGCTCAGCCTCATGTATACTGTGTGACCATGGGAAAGTCATTTAACTTCTCTGAGACTCAGTTACCTCATCTGTAAAATGGGGGTAAAGACTGTGAGCCCCATGAGGAACGAAGACTGTATTCAACCAGCCTAACTTGTATCTACCCCTGCTCTTAGGACAGTGCTTGGGACATAGTAAGAGCTTAACAAGTGCTACTATTATTACTCTCCAAGTGCTTAGTGCGCACAATAAGTTCTCAATCACTATGATTCAAGATTAATTGATTGATTGTAAATTGGACTGTGTCAACCTTGCCCAGTAGGCTGGAAAGCCCAGGAAGGCAGGGATTCCAACCTTTTCCAGTATTTGTCATTTCCCAACATTTGGGAAGTACTCTTACAGGGAGTTATTGCTGATAGTGCCAATCGCTGTCCAAAGTTGTTTACAGTTTCTCTGCCCTGGTGTCATTTATCCTCTGGAAGAGATTCTCGGATCCAATGAAGGCCAAAGTGACTGTCCGTAGTGCTGACGTTGTGCCGGAGCACTGTAGCCTGGCAGGTAGTTGGCATGGTAGCAAGGTTTGAGGAGCAAGGAGGAGAGGTTTGCGATGATTGATGGTTACTGAACTGGAAAACACCTCCCCACCTGCTAGCACCCCTGAGGGCTCGGGTCCGCGGCCCCGGTCTGAAACCCCAACTTAGGCCCCAGACTGTCTTCCAACCTCATACTCGTCCCACCCTGCCCTTCTATCCCAAAATCCCCTGTCACTTTTCCGAGGCAGTGTGGGGCTGGGGCTCGCTGACTTCTGCAGGGCTGGGCTCGTCCCCTCTTTCCCCTCAGATTCATGGGTTCAGTCAACCACGAAGGAACAGAGAGGGGCCCTCAATCCCTCTCCACTCTCCCCCAGACCCTGAAACGCTCTCCAGACAGGCCCCCGTGCCTATAGATAAAGCAAGAGATTCTCCAAGGGGGATCCCTGGAGGATGGCCCAGGGCCCTGTCAAGGGACCTCGTGGCCTGGACAAGCCAAGCACCCTCTGTTCACGTGGTTCCTGAGGCTCCTGGACGAAAAGAGTCCAGTCCCTGCAGCATCAGTGATGGTTCCGGACCTCGGGGCGCCCATGGAAACTGTGGAATCTGCATCCCAGCGTCCCAACGTTTCCTGGTTTCAACGACAACCTTTAGCCACTGTGAATGCTTTCACCTTTGTCTACTTCACAACCTGATACACTCAATCTGTCAGGCAATCAGCTAACTGTAAGTTTTTTCCTATGGTCTTTGTGAAGCACTTACTCTATAACAGACACTGTACTAAGTGCTGCAGTAGTTACAAGCTAATCAGATTAAACAATGACCATGGCCCCGTGGGGCTCAGATCGTATTCTCCATTTTACATATGAGGGAAGTGAGGCACAGAGAAGATAAATGATCCAGCCCAAGTTTGCACAGCAGACATGGGGTGGAACCGGGATGAGAACTCATGCCCGTTTGAATCCCAGGCTCGCGTTCTTCCCACTAAGCAATGCTGCTTCTTCTGACTTATCCTGATTGCAAATCCGCTGACCATCTTTTCATACTGACTATATAAACTGTACTCTTGAATCAAGTGTTCATCCACTTTCTCACCTTTCCCTTCTTTCCTTCCTCTTCTATGTAATTTATTCTGTGTCTATTGCCCCCATTAGATCATAATCTCCAGGAGACCAGGGACAATGCACTTTTATCTCTTTTCAGCTCTCCTGAGAGCTTACTACAATGCTTTGCACCCAGGATGTGGTCAATAAATGCCATTGATAATGATAATAGTTCAGTTCTTGGCCCCCGTCTGTTCTCGATCTACACTCACTCCCTTGGTGACCTCATTCGCTCCCACGGCTTCAACTATCATCTCTACGCTGATGATACCCAAATCTACATCTCTGTCCCTGCTCTCTCCCCCTCCCTCCAGGTTCGCATCTCCTCCTGCCTTCAGGACATCTCCATCTGGATGTCTGCCCGCCACCTAAACCTCAACATGTACAAGACTGAACTTCTTGTCTTTCCTCCCAAACCCTGCCCTCTCCCTGACTTTCCCATCACTATTGACGGCACTAACATCCTTCCCGTATCACAGGCCCGCAACCTTGGTGTCATCCTCGACTCCGCTCTCTCATTCACCCCTCACATCCAAGCCATCACCAAAACCTGCCGGTCTCAGCTCCGCAACATTGCCAAGATCCGCCCTTTCCTCTCCATCTAAACCGCTGCCCTGCTCGTTCAAGCTCTCATCCTATCCCGTCTGGACTACTGTATCAGCCTCCTCTCTGATCTCCCATCCTTGTGTCTCTCCCCACTTCAATCCATACTTCACGTCGCTTCCCGGATTGTCTTTGTCCAGAAACGCTCTGGGCATGTTACTCCCCTCCTCAAAAATCTCCAGTGGCTACCAATCAATCTGCGCATCAGGCAGAAACTCCTCACCCTCGGCTTCAAGGCTCTCCATCACCTCGCCCCCTCCTACCTCACCTCCCTTCTCTCCTTCTACAGCCCAGCCCGCACCCTCCACTCCTCTGCCGCTAATCTCCTCACCGTGCCTCGTTCTCGCCTGTCCCGCCATCGACCCCCGGCCCACGTCATCCCCCGGGCCTGGACTGCCCTCCCTCCCCACATCCGCCCAGCTAGCTCTCTTCCTCCCGTCAAGGCCCTACTGAGAGCTCACCTCCTCCAGGAGGCCTTCCCAGACTGAGCCCCCTCCTTCCTCTCCCCCTCCTCCCCCTCCCCCTCCTCCCTCTCCATTCCGCCCGTCTTACCTCCTTCCCTTCTCCACAGCACCTGTATATATATATGCAGGTATATATATATTTGTACATGTTTATTACTCTATTTATTTATTTATTTATTTTACTTGTACATATCTATTCTATTTATTTCATTTTGTTAATATGTTTGGTTTTGTTCTCTGTCTCCCCCTTCTAGACTGTGAGCCCACTGTTGGATAGGGACCGTCTCTATATGTTGCCAACTTGAAATTCCCAAGCGCTTAGTACAGTGCTCTGCACACAGTAAGTGCTCAATAAATACGATTGATTTATTGATAATAGTAATAATTTTGGTCTTTGTTAAACACTTATTATGTGTCAAGCACTGTTCTAAGTCCTGGAGTAGATACAAAGTAATCAGGTTGGACAAAATCCCTGGCCCAGAAGAGGTTCAATGTCTCCATTTTGTAGATGAAGTAACTAGGGCACAGAGAAGTGAAGTGACTGGCCCAGGTTCACATGGCAGACAAGTAGTGGAATGGGGATTGTAACCCTCGACCTCTGAGTTCCAAACCCGTGCTCTGGATGGGTGGATGGGGGGATGGATAGATGAATGGTTGGAAGGATGGATGGATGGAAGGAAGGAAAGATCGATTGATGAGAGAGCATGGATTTGCAAGACAGATGGAGCTAAAGTCATCCTTTCTTCCCTTTTCCAATACCACCTTCCTTTTCCAACTTTCATTTCCACCCCAGAGTCATGCTAAAGAGTATATCATTATATTTTCATAGTTATTACTAATAATGATATCATTATTGTATTTATTAATAGGTTGTGTGCCTAACTTGTTCCACTTGCTGGGGTAGAAACAAAAGGATCAGATCAGACACAATTCCTGTCCCACAGGGGCTCAGAATATAAGCAGAGAGATCCTAGGCAGGTTAAGTCACTGCCGCTAGGTCACAAAGCAAGAAAGTAGCAGAGCTGGCATCAGAACTCGTCTCAATCAATCAATCATATTTTTTGAGCACTTACTCTGGTTCCAGCACTGTACTAAGTACTTCGAAAAGTTAAATATAACAGAGCTTGTAACACATTCCCTGACCACAGTGAGCTTACAGTCTAGAACGATCCCCATTGGTTAAAGTCATGATAATTTTTTTAAAAAATATGGTCGTTCTTAATCTCTTGCTATGTTCCAAGCACTGTTCTAAAAACAGGGGTATATACAAGGTAATCGGGTTATCCCACACGGGGTTCACAGTCTAAATCCCCATTTTGCAGATAAGGATACTGAGGTACAGAGAAAAAATATGGCTCGCCCAAGGTCACACAGAAGATAAGTGGCAGAGTGGGGATTAGAACCGTCCCCAAACTGGATTTACTAAATACTTGGGAGAGTTCAGTTTAACCGAGTTGTTAAACACTTTCCCTGCCCACAGTGAGCTTACAGTCTCCAGGGACTCCCCTTCCTTTGGGCCATGATGCATCCCCGAAACTGGATTGTCAGTCCTACGTCAGTCTGTCCTATGTCAGTCTTAGCTGCCTCCCTCCCAGACTAACAATTCAACAATGTCCAGCGTTTTCTGTGAACCCTATAGGACCACTAAGTATCTGTCTCGGTCTGAGGGCAATTCCTTGGTTAAGTGGTGGTGTGAGATTATCTGCACAAAGAAGGAGACATTTTGTCGTAGAGTGGTGGCTGGGTGACTGACCCTTTTAGGATTCTGCCCATGGCGGCCTTCATGTCCTGGTTCCTCAGGCTGAAGATGAGGAGGTATAGAACAAGGACACCAGCAGGTCCAAGATCAAGGAGGAGTCTGAAGGAGGCTTGATATAAACAAATACACCCGCTGAGAAGAAAAAGGTGACGACGACGAGGTGGGGTAGGCAGGTGGAGAAGGCTTTGGCCCGGCCCTCGGCAGCCGGCATCCTCAGCACGGCCCGGGAGGTGCGCACATATGAGATGATGATGAGAATGAAGCAGCAGATGACTTACGCTAATGCTGTGTGATGCTCACGTCGATGGCGACGTAGTCCTCGGAGCAGATGATCTTCAGAAGATGAGAGAAGTCACAGAAAAATGGGGGATGATTTTGGACCCGCAGAAGGAGAGGAAGAATATCCCAGCTGAACACATTGCTGCAAACAGGCCCCCGCTGAGCCAGGAGGCTGTGGCCCTCTTCTAACAAGCCCCTCGAGCCATGACGACCTCGTAGTTCAGGAGGAGGCAGATGGCAACGTAGCGGTCGAAGGACATCACTGTTAAGTACAGACAACACAGAGACAGCAAACCAAATCACAGTGAAGACTTGGACTGTACAGCCCACTAAGTAGATGGATCTATTGTTGGTCAGGGAGTTGTGGATGGACTTGGATGGACAGGGAGTTGTGGATGACCCAGAGGAGGCAGAGGTCGATGAAGACAGGTTCCTGAGGAAGAAGTACATGGGGGTGTGGAGGTGGCGGTAGAGGGAGGTGACGTCGACGATGAAGAGATTCCCCATCAGGGCTGCCAGGTAGATCAGGAGGAACAGCGTGGCATGAACCAGCTACATCTCCCGGACCCCCGAGAAACCCAGAAGGAGGAATTCCCTCACCATGGAGGTGTTGGTCATTGGTTTGTGATGATAACTCCCTGCATAGGACAAAGAACCTGATGCCGTGAAGAAATCATCAGGAGTTTTGCCGGTGATTCTATGAGAGGAGTAATTTATTTTATATTGGAAGAGAATTATTAATTAGAAAATGACCTCGAAACTTAATAAAAGACTTCCATTTAAAAAGGTGGGAATTCCAAAGCTCTGCCACTTGTCAGCTGTGTGACATTGGGCAAGTCACGTAACTTCTCTGGGCCTCAGTTACCTCATCTGTAAAATGGGGATTAAAACTGTGAGCCCCCTTGGGACAACCTGATCACCTTGTAACCTCCCCAGGGTTTAGAAAAGTGTTTTGCACATAGTAAGCGCTTAATAAATGCCATTACTATTATCATTATTATTATTAGTATTATTATTATCACCATATTTTTCCAAGTGGGGATAACAAGATGAAAAAGATGTCAGAGGGGAAAGTAGTCACAGTAATAGTGGCAGTAATGGCAGCAAAAGCCCTAGAAGACGTTGTAGTATCAATCAATCAATCAATCAATCAATCGTATTTATTGAGCGCTTACTGTCTGCAGAGCACTGTACTAAGTGCTTGGGAAGTACACGTTGGAAACATATACAGACGGTCCCTACCCAACAGAGGGCTCACAGTCTAGAAGTGAGAGACAGAGCAATTTAGAATTCGTATTTTTGAGCATTTACTGTGTGCAGAACACTGTACTAAATACTTGGGAGAATACAAAGTAACAGAGTTGGTAGACATGTTCCCTCCCCACAACAACCGTACAGTCTAAAGGGGGATAAAGACGTTAAAATAAAATAAATTATGGATATGTACAGAGGCTGTAAGCTCGTTGTGTGTTGGGGGTGTGTCTGTTATATTGTGCTCTTCCAAGCACTTAATACAGTGCTCTGCACCCAGAGCTCTGCTCTGTGAATGAATTCTTTCATTCATTCATCGTATTTACTGAGCGCTTAGTGTGTGCAGAGAACCGTACTAAGCTGAGTGACTGGCTGATAATTGTAATAACGGTGTTTATCAAGCCCCCAGGAGACAAAAACGGCAAGGACATACCAGCTCTGCAATGCACCCTGGAGTAGACAAATTCACTCTCACACTCAAAATCACAGTTAAACATACATGTATCCAAACACATAATACCCTCACATGTATTCCCGAGCACTCACAATCCCGGGTTCCCCCATAGACGGACAGTCTCACAGAGCCAATCGTCTTTATCGAGCTCTTACTGTATGCAGAGCACTGTGCTAATCACTTGGGAGAGTGCAATGCAAACAAGTTGGTAGTCTCATACACCCATAAACGTATCTAGTCACTCATTTGGCTCTTAGCTGACCGCCAAACCTACTCCCTAGGGAGAGATGTCAGATATTCCCCACTGTTCCCTACTCACATTGCCCCCTTCCCTAAACTCTGGGATTTGCTCCCTGATTCTCCTACCCTGCCCTCAGCACACACACAGGCGCGTGCACACACATACACAAGAGTGCAGGTCCAGGGAATCAGATTGCAGCTTTGTCTGTATGAGGAAAATGAACTGCAGAGTGAAGTCTGGCTAAACATGGAAGGGTCTGGCTTGGGACCCCAATTTCATACTTTGCCTCTGGCCTGGAAGAGTTTGGAGAAATGGTTAATCGACGGTATTTACTGAGCTCTTCCTGTGTTTGGAGCACTGGATTAAAGCGTTAAGGAGAGGACAATCCAACCGAGTTGGTGGACACGTTTCCTGCCCACAGAGAACTGACAATATTGGGGGATGGAAGGATGATGGAGGGATGATTGAAGGGACGATGGAGCCGTGATAGAGGGATGAGGGAAGGCGGACGGAGGGCCGATGAAGTGATGTCAGCGAGACGATGGAGGGGGTGTACTAGAACAAAGGGCAGATGAGTTCTGATCCAGGTACAAAGACCATGCGACTGAGAAACTGAGCAGGGGAAGTGATTCCAGTACTAGTGGCTTGGGCTGTGCTACCTGCCACTGTGTCGTCCCTGCTTAAGCCTGGTTTCTGCTCCTTCAAACTCGCCTGCAGTGCTGCCTTGGTCCGACCTTCAGCCTGGAGGCCGAGTGAGAGATTCTCTACAGACTCACTATGGGTTGCTGGTCTCTCTCTGCCCTTCAATCCCCACCACAGGGCACACTCAACGGGGCAGCGTGGGGCTGGGGGTCGCCAGCCTCTGCCAGGCTGGGCTGGTCCCCTATCTCCACTCAGATTCCTGGGTTCGGTCAGCCAGGGAGAGACATCCTGGAGCCCTCAGCCCCTCTCCACTCTCCCGCGGACACTGAGATGCTTCTCCAGATGGCCCCATCCCCCAAGATAAAGCAGCCACTGCTCTGAGGCGAGGCCCTGGAGGACAGGATCGGGGACCAAAAAAGTGAAGTGATTTGCCCAGTGTCAATCAATCAATCAATCAATCAATCATATTTATTGAGCGCTTACTATGTGCAGAGCACTGTACTAAGCGCTTGGGAAGTACAAATTGGCAACATATAGGGACGGTCCCTACCGAACATTGGGCTCACAGTCTAAAAGGGGGAGACAGAGAACAAAACCAAACATACTAACAAAATAAAATAGAATAGATATGTACAAGTAAAATAAATAAATAAATAGAGTAATAAATATGTACAAACATATATACATATATACAGGTGCTGTGGGGAAGGGAAGGAGGTAAGATGGGGCGATGGAGAGGGGGACGAGGGGGAGAGGAAGGAAGGGGCTAAGTCTGGGAAGGCCTCTTGGAGGAGGTGAGCTCTCAGCAGGGCTTTGAAGGGAGGAAGAGAGCTAGCTTGGCGGATAGGCAGAGGGAGGGCATTCCAGGCCCGGGGGATGACGTGGGCCGGGGGTCGATAGCGGGATAGGCGAGAACGAGGTACGGTGAGGAGATTAGCGGCGGAGGAGCTGAGGGTGCGGGCTGGGCTCGGAGGACCAACTGGGGCCGAGCTTCTTGTCTGGATGAGGCTCCTCCTCTTCGTCTGGGGGTGGCTTTGCTGGAGGAGGTGGCCGTTCTCTTGGCGTCGCTCCGTCTCCTTTCCCTCCGGCCAATTCGGCCTCCTTATTCCCGGAGTCTCGGTCGGAAGACCTGCCGCTGGCCGTGCTGTCCAGGGAGTGGCAGGAGATGGCGTTGTACAGGGCCTCGTAGGATCACTCGTCCTCGGCCCTGACGTCGAAGTCGATGATGAGCTCCGTCACCGCCCTCTCTACGTCCCCTGCGGGGGCTTGGGGCTTTCGGACGGCCAGGTCCACGATGGGGATGAGCAGGAGCTGGGCGGGAGCAGATAAGTGCCAGAACTGGGATTAGAACCAAGGTCGTCCTGACTCCCGGGCCCATGCTCTTTCCACTAAGTGACACTGCTTTTAATAGAGAGAAATTGTGACTGTTACTTTGGTCATCCAGTTCCCTATTGAAATTTCCCTCACCTTTCCCCTGCTCTTCTTCGGAATCACCGTGTCTGTCCTGGGCTGGAGAGCACCGAACACTGCTGAGAGAGAGGTTCACTCTATCTCATCGGTCCTGAACGCTCGTGGAGGTGACAGGAAAGTCTGGCTGAGAGGTGAGAGCTGTCAGGATCCTCACTACATCTCCGGCTGCGCCGTCCTCTCACACGACAGCCCGGTTATTTCCTGGGGGATTCCCCGTGGGAGGACAGGCCCGGGGTTCCGCTGAGACAGCTGACTGTCCAGGAATCTCGGAAGGTCGGAATCGTGGGCTCCCTGTGGTCCCGGCCTCCAGAGCTTAAGTGACTGTCCAGTCCCACGTGTTTCCCACTCTGGGACTCCTTCTTACGACAACATCAACATACTAATCATCATTTCCTTTCTGTGATTAATCATAGAGTTCTTGTTAAGCTCTGAGGTTTGGAGCTTCATCCCATGCCAGGGCTTGGGACCATCAGAAAACTGCAGCAATCCAATTTAGACATTTCCCTCTAGACTGTAAGCTTATCAACCCTGTTATACCAGCCCTGTTATATTGTTAAATCGTACTATCCCAAGTGATTAATACCAAGGTCTTCACATAGTAAGCGCTGAATGAATATGATCGATCGATTGTTATGCATTATTTCCCCTTACTGAATTCCTATCTTCATTCTCCATTCCTCCCAAGCGCACCATCTCACTCTGCTTCGTTTCCAGATCCCCCCACTCAGTGCCATACCTCATCACCCTTCTTCCACATGGAATTACCTCTCCTTTCATATCCACCAGACCACAGGGATTCCCATCTTCAAACCTCCTTCTTGAAACTCTGTTAAATCCCCGGGATTTTCCCGGCAGCCCCTGGATTTCCAAGAACACCAGGAGGAGGAATTCTGTCACTACTGTGTGATTGTCCATCTGGTTCCTGCCATTTCAAGGGAGAAAGTCCCAATCAGGAGTTCTAATGTGGAAAGGAGAAATTCAGCAACTAACCTCTCTGTGGGCAGGAAGGTGTCTACTTCTCCATACTTCAATCCATACTTCATGCTGCTGCCCGGATTGTCTTTGTCCAGAAACGCTCTGGGCATGTTACTCCCCTCCTCAAAAATCTCCAGTGGCTACCAATCAATCTGCGCATCAGGCAGAAACTCTTCACCCTCGGCTTCAAGGCTCTCCATCACCTCGCCCCCTCCTACCAAACCTCCCTTCTCTCCTTCTACAGCCCAACCCGCACCCTCCGCTCCTCTGCCGCTAATCTCCTCACCGTGCCTCGTTCTCGCCTATCCTCCCGCCATCGACCCCCGGCCCACGTCATCCCCCTGGCCTGGAAAGCCCTCCTTCTGCCCATCCGCCAAGCTAGCTCTCTTCCTCCCTTCAAGGCCCTACTGAGAGTTCACCTCCTCCAGGAGGCCTTCCCAGACTGAACCCCCTCCTTCCTCTCCCCCTCGTTCCCCTCTCCATCCCTCACGTCTTAACTCCTTCCCTTCCCCACAGCACCTGTATATATGTATATATGTTTGTACATATTTATTACTCTATTTATTTATTTATTTTACTTGTACATATCTATTCTATTTATTTTATTTTGTTAATATGTTTGGTTTTGTTCTCTCTCTCCCCCTTCTAGACTGTGAGCCCACTGTTGGGTAGGGACTGTCTCTATATGTTGTCAACTTTTACTTCTCAAGCGCTTAGTACAATGCTCTCCACACAGTAAGCGCTCAATAAATACGATTGATTGATTGATTGATTCTCCAGTGAAGCAGAGCCTGCCATTTCCTTAAAAACCTCCATGAGTGGAATCTCCTGCTCCAATTCCTTATCCGTGGTCTTCCTTTACATCCCACCAAATCCTCTTCACGCTCTTCCATGCCCCCCCGTATTTTGGGTTCTCCTTGTTTGAAAAGCAAAATGATCTAGTGGAAATAGCACAAGCCTGGGAGTCAGAGACCCTGAGTTCTCATTCAGTCTCTGTCACATACCTGCTGTGTGACCTTGACCAAGTCATTTAACTTCTGTGTTGCCTCAGTTCCCTCAACAGCAAAGCGGAAATTCAATACTTGTTTTCCATCCTACACAGACTGTGAGACTTTTATGGAACCTGATTATCTTGTATCTATCCCAGCGCTTAGTACAGTGCTTGGGATATACTTAGAGCTTTAGAAGTACCATAATTAATTAAAATAGGGTAATTAATTGAGACCCCTCTCAGCGTCGCACCTGAAGAGTTTCCAGTAACCTAGCAGTCTCGGCCAAGGGAGGGAGAGTCACGTAGAGGCCTACCCATTCCGTTCCTAGCTTGGGCAGTGTCTAGCGATTGGAAGGCAATCTACTGCAAGTCAAAACACACCTGTTCTGGGCAGCAGCAGCACGGGAGAGAGTCATGGTTGGAGACTCAAGTCTACTACGCAGAAGTAGGCAGTGGTAAACCACTTCCGTATATTACCAAGAAAACTCTATGTACACACTACCAGAACAATTGCAGATAGAGAGCAGGTGTTCTGGGAGAGATGTGCCTGTTGTGTCGCTATGGGTGGGAAACAACTAGTTGGCATAAGACAAGACAGTTAATTGAGTGATTAATTAAAATAGATAAGATCTCTGCCCACAAAGAGCTTCCTATCTACAGTATCTCTCTCTCTCTTTCTGTCTCTCTCAATCAATCGATGGTGTTTATTGAGCATCTACTGTGTGTAGAGCACTGTACTAAGTTTTTAGGAAAGTACTACCTAGGACCGGGACTGGTTCCAACCTGATTAATTTATAACTACCCTAGAGCTGAGTCCAGTGCTCAGTATATAGTCCAGTGCTTGGTATATAGTAAGCATTTAACAAACAAAATAATTAATCTCAATACAGTAGAGTTGGTATATGCAATCTCTGTCCACAAGAAGCATGCAATTTCTCTCTGTCTCTCTCTTGCCATCTCTATCTCTCTCTCTCTTTCCCCCTCCATCCCTCCTTCTCTGTGCCCAACGCCATCCCTTGTGAGAAGAATTTGGTGAGAGTACCTCAGAGAATTGCCTGGAACTGACATAGCCAGAGAAATCAGCCAATGGATGATATTTATCAGACACATACTATGTACAGATCACTGTCCTAAATGCTTATGAGAGTACAATAGAGTTAGAAGACATTAATCCCTTCCTTCAAGGAACTTGCAATGTAGTGTGGTAGATAGACATTAAAATAATTAAAACTAAGAGGAAGCCAGAGAGGATAAGTTGTGTCCATAAGTGCAATGTGGTGTGTGAGAGTGATCCAATGCTTAGAACAGTGTTTGGCACCTGGGAAGCGCTTGTTCTCTGTCTCCGCCTTTTAGACTGTGACCCCACTATTGGGTAGGGACTGTCTTTATATGTTAACAACTTGTACTTCCCAAGCGCTTAGTACAGTGCTCTGCAAACAGTAAGTGCTCAATAAATACTATTGATTGATTGATTGATTGATTGAGAGTAACCATGATCATTGAGGAGAAAATACAGTGGGAAGATGAAAGAATAATCTGGGAATATCTCTTGAAAGAGACGTGATTCTAGAAAGATCTTCATGTGGAGAGTGATGATCTGCCAGATGTGAAGGTAGAGGGTGTTCCAGGGAGGGGGAAAGCAAGAGATTGATTGGGGGAAAAGATAAGAATGAGGCAGGGTGGCATGAGAGGAATGAAGTGTGTGGGCTTGGGTATGGTGGGAGAGGAGAGAGTTTAAGGGGAGAGAAAAGAGCTGAGTGCCTTAAAGCCAGAGGTCAGGAGTTTCTGCTTAATTATGACTCCTTGCATTCATACAGTCAGTCAATCGATCAATCAATCAATCTACAATTTAGACCGGAAACTCCATGTGAGATATGGGCGGTGTCCAACCTGAGAAAGCCCCAGGGCTGAGAATAGTGCTCCCCACATTGTATGGATGAGAGTTGAGGACCTCCATCAAGCGACCACCCCCCCGCAGCTCCTCCAGCCCTTAGGCTGCTTCTCCCTGCCCACCGGTTCCCAAATGAACACCCCAGTGGATCACCTGTAGTAGAGTTCAGACCCCGTCACCGCCCCTCTCTCTGCCTCCGTTTCTCTGTTTATAAAATGGGGGCATGGAGGGGCCCATCCAGGGTAAGTTGCTTAACCTCTCTATGCCTCAGTTACCTCATATGACAAATGGGGATTAAATCCCTGTTCTCCCTCCTACTTAGACTGTGAGTCCCATATGGGACCTGATCATCTACCCCAGCGCTTGGTTCAGTGGTTGGTATATAGAAAGTGCTTAACAAATAGCACTATTATGATTGCTCTCTTCCCCCTTCTAGACTGTGAGCTCATTATGATCAGGGATTGTCTCCATGTGTTGTTGAATTGCGCTTTCCAAGTACTTAGTACAGTGTTCTGTACACAGTAAGCTCTCAATAAATACGATTGATTGAATGAATGAATTATTATTTTTATTACTCTGATTGTCACCTCCATTTCGTTCACATCCACAGCACTTACACCCCCTGTCTACCTCATCATCAATGGTATTTATTGAGTGCTTACTGTGTGCAGATGACTGTACCAAATACTTGAGAGAGTAGAACACAACAGAGTCAGTAGATATGTTCCCTGTCCACAACGAGCTTACTATCTAGATGGGGAGACAGAAATAAATATAAACAAATGACTTATAATATATAATTTAAAGATATGTACAGAAATGTTGTGGAATTGGGAGTGGGGCAGGCATTAAATACACAAACATCACAGAATCAAGTGCATAGGTAGCACAGAAGAGGGAGAGAACCAGGGAAAAGAGGGCTTATTTGGGGGAGACCTTTTTGAGGAGATGCACTTTTAATAAGGCTTTGAAGGTGGAGAGAGTGGCTGTCTGTCGCTTGTGAAAGTGAAGGAGTCCCAGGCTAGCTAAACCTGAAGCCCACGTATGCCAAAATGGAACTGGAGGTAAGGACATGAGTAGTTCTGGGGAACAAGAGAGCTTCTTCTCCCACCAATGGCAGATGAGCCAACTCTTCCTTCCTGAACAGTAGAGGGGAGAACTGAGTTGATGATCTAGAGAAAAGCAGCATGCTCTTGTGGAAAGAACCCTGCCCTGGGAGTCAGAGACCTGAGTTCTAATTCCGTTTCCACCATATGCCTGCCTGCTGTGTGACCTTAGGCAAGTCACCTAACTTCCTCTGGGCTTCAGTTCGCTCATCTGCAAACGGGTGTTCAATATTTGTTCTCCTTCCTACTTAGACTGTGAGTCCCACGTGGAAGTTGCTTTTCTTGTATCTACCCCAGCGCTTAGTTCAGTGCTTGGCACATAGTAAGCGCTCAACGAATATTCACTGACTCTATCATATTTATTGAGTGCTTACTGTGCTCAGAGCACTGTACTAAGTGCTTGGGATAGCACAATATAACAATAAACAGGCACATTCTCTACCCACAAAGAGTTTACAGTCTAGATCTGGGGGAGAGAGACATTAATACAAGCAAATAAATTACAGATATGTACATAAGTGCTGAGGGGCTTGGAGGGGGGAAGAACAAAGGGAGCAATTTCCGGGCAATACAGAAGGGAGTGAGAAAAAAGGAAAGGAGGGTTCAATTAAGGAAGGCCTCCTGGAGGAGATGTGCCTTCAATAAGGCTTTGAAGGGGGGAAGAGCAATTGAATTTGAGGAGGGAGAGAATTCCAGGCCAGAGGCAGGACATGGGCAAGGGGTCAGAGGTGAGATAGATATAGATGAAATAGAGGTACAGTGAGAAAGTTGGCATTTGAGGAGTGAAGTGTGTAGGCTGGGTAGTAGTAGAAGAGTATCAAGGTGAGGTAGGAGGGGACAAGGTAATGGAATGCTTTAAAGCAAGTGGTGAGGAGTTTGTGTTTGATGCAGAGGTAGATGGGCAACCCTGGAGTTCCTTGACGAGTGGAGAAACATGTACTGAATGTGTTTGTAGAAAAAGGATCCGGACAGCAGAGTTAAGTATGAACTGAAGTGGGGAGTGGCAAGAGGCTGGGAGGTCAGCAAGGAGGCTGATGCAGTAATCCAGGCGGGATAGGATGAGTGATTGTATTAAGGTGGTAGCGTTTGGGTGGAGAGGAAAGGGTGGATTTTAGCGATGTTGTGAAGGTGGGACTGATAGGCTTTAGTAATAGTCGAATAGGTGGGTTGAATGAAATAGAGGAGTCAAGGAAATAAGAACGTTATAACATGGTTGAGTTCAGAGGCCAGAATGGCTGCATTTTTCCTGCCCTGAGCAGAAAAAACGTCATCAGAGAGGGATGGAAGGAATGACCCCTTGAGGTTGCTTCAGGCAATGCAATTCTATGATTTGATTCCCTGCCCTGTCTAATTGAGCCTCTCGCCTCCTGGATATCTGGGGACCAAAGAAAATGCCAATAAGTCAGCAGCACCCCCCCTCCATCCCTCTGCTCCCCAAAACCACCACCCGAGAGAGACGTTTTCAACTTCATTGTCTACTGGGTCTAATCAGAGTTTTCCTTTTTGCCTTTTTCCCCAGGATCCCAGTTACCTTGCCCTGAAATTTCACCTCTGACTCTAGTATGGCCTCACTACTGAGATGCAGAAGACGGGAAAGAGCCCTTGGCCTCAGACCTGCCTCTCCCCGTGATCGGGAGAGCGGATTCCTGACTTCTGACCTTCCATTCCACCATTATGGTAGGATCTTAATGTCCCGTCTCGGATCTGCAGCTTCTGTGCTCATTCTACAGATGGTGAAATTGAAGCCCGCTGCAGGGAAGATGCATTGCTACGGGAAACCGGTGACGTAGCCAACTTGGGTTCACCATTTCGATTTCCGGCTTCCATCCAAATTAAAGCTCAGCAGAAAGATACCCTGGGGTAAGGATGCTAGGTAGACTTTTGGCTTTGGGGAGAGGATGAGGTAGTATCAGGCGTGGACAGGGAATGTCAGTCCTTTTACCCAGAGTCTTTTGAAGGTCCAGGCCTCACTGGAGCTGCCCAAAAGCTGGACCAGCCACGATGGGTGATGTAGACCACCTAATACCAGAACAGCCTTTCCTGTCTTAATTTAAGTGAGCGATTCTTTCATTGTTTTTGTCCCGTGGTATCTGTTTAATGCTTATTATGTAACAGACACTGTACTAAGCAATGGGGCAGATTCCAGGTAATTAGGTTGGACACGGTCCATGTCCAACATGGGGCTCACAACCTTAATCCCTATTTTACAGATGAGGTTACTGAGGTACAGTGAAGTAAAGTTACTTGCCCAAAGTCACACAGTAGACAAGTGGTGGAGAGGCTCGCTTATACTGTGAGCCCCAAGTGGGACAGGGACTATGTCCAGGTTGTTTGACTTGTTTTTACTCCAGTGCATAGAACAGTGCTTAACACATAGTAAGTGCTTGGCCTAGTGGAAAGAGCACAGACCTGGGAATCAGAACGATCTGGATTCAAATCCCAGCTCCACCACATGTCTGTCGTGTGACCTTGGGCAAGTCACTTAACTCCTCTGGGCCTCGGTTACCTCATTTTAAAATGGGGATTAGGCTGTGAGCCCCATGTGGGACAGGGACTGTGTCCAACCTGATTAGCTTGTATCCACCCCAGCGCATAGAACAGTGCTTAACAAATACCATTATCATCATCATTAACAAATATCACAAAAATTTATAAGGCTGGGTCATGTACAGGTGTATGTGACTAAGCACCATTTTCCAAGCATAGGTGAGTGGGGTGGCTCTGGAGAGGAGGGAGGAGACCTTATCTGAAGATACTTTTGGGAAATATGGGAAACTAGAGGGGAGGGCTGAGAGTCGGAGGGATGGAGGTGGGGTGGGGTGACTTTGGGGAGCTCAGACCTGATGGTGTTAATTTTCCTAATGAAGTAGGTGGCCAGATCGTTAGGGGTGAGGGATGGAGGAGGACGTTAAATGTCCGGAAGAGCTGAAGGGGTTGATGGGCATGGCAGAGTAGAGGGTAGAGGTAAGACGGGAAAGGATGAATTTAAAATGAACAAGGTTGACCTGGTGTTTAGACTTTCGCCAGCAGCGTTCAGCAGCTAGAGCAAAGGAGCAAAGGAGGCAGACTGTGGGAGTGATCCAAGGCTGTGATTTAGTGGTGCATGAGCACGAAGTGAAAGGGGAGCGAGCGAGTTGAGTAGAGATGGTGGAGTTGAGAGTAGTAGCCTGGTCATCAGTAGTGGGTAGAGAGGGTAGGGAGGCGTGGTGGGGTGTGATGTCCTGAAAGAGATGAATGGGGTAGAGAGAGTGGAGGTCTCTGTTGGAGAGTAATATAGATTTACAGGGGGGAGGAGTGTGAGAGAGGAAGCAGTTGAGAAGGTTATGAACAGAGATAGCGATTTCAGAGTTGGTGAGGGTGCAGATAGTGCAGCGGTAGGATATGATGAGGTTGAGGGTGTGACCAAGTTGGTGACTGGGCGAGGTGGGGTGGAGCAGGAGGTTGGCAGAGTCAAGGAGAGATAGAAGGCAGGTGGCAGAGGAGTCACCAGCGACATCCATGTGGATGTTGAAGTCTCCGAGAATCAGAATGGGCATGGAAAAAGAGAGAAGGAAGGTGAGAAAGGGGTCAAAATGGTTAAAGGAACTTGGAGGTTGTGCCAAGGAGGCGGTAGATGACGGCGACAAGAATCTGGAAGGGGTGGTAGATGCGAATAATATGGGCTTCAAAGGAGGGGAAGTAAAGGGAAGGGGGAGGAGGGGAAAGTGCGAAAGCGACATTGGTGTGCGAGAAGGAGGCCGACATCTCCTCCTTTCCCGGTGAGTCTGGGGGTGTGGGAGAAGAAGAGGCCTCCACTGGAGAGAGAAACAGACGAGACCGTGTCATCCAGGGTGAGCCAAGTTTCGGTTAGGGCGAGGAGAACGAGAGAGCGCGATAGGAACAGGTCAAGGATTCATTCATTCATTCAATCGCATTTATTGACCGCTTATTGTGTGCAGAGCACTGTACTAAGTGCTTGGGAAGTACAAGTTGGCAACACATAGAGACGGTTCCTACCCAACAGTGGGCTCACAGTCTAAAAGGGGGAAATAGAGAACAAAACAAAACATATTAACAAAATAAAATGAATATAATAAATATGTACAAATAAAATAAATAAATAGAGTAAGAAAAACGTACAAATATATACACACATATACAGGCGCTGTGGGGAGGGGAAGGAGGTAAGGCGGGGAATGGAGAGATGGGGGGAGGGTGAGAGGAAGGAGGGGGCTCATTCTGGGAAGGCCTCCTGCAGACGGTGAACTCTCAGTAGGGTCTTGAAGGGAGGAAGAGAGGCGGCTGTGTGGAGGGACGGCATTCCAGGCCAGGGGGATGACGTTTACCCCTCACATCCAAGCCGTCACCAAAACCTGACGGTCTCAGCTCCGCAACATTGCCAAGATCCGCCCTTTCCTGTCCATCCAAACCGCTCCCCTGCTCGTTCAAGCTCTCATCCTATCCCGTCTGGACCACTGTATCAGCCTCCTCTCTGATCTCCCATCCTCTTGTCTCTCCCCACTTCAATCCATACTTCACGCCGCTGCCCGGATTGTCTTTGTGCAGAAACACTCTGGACATGTTACTCCCCTCCTCAAAAATCTCCAGAGGCTACCAACCAACCTACTCATCAGGCAGAATTTCCTCACCCACGGCTTCATGGCTCTCCATCACCTCGCCCCCTCTTACCTCACCTCCCTTCTCTCCTTCTACAGCCCAGCCCGCACCTTCCGCTCCTCTGCCACTGATATCCTCACCGTGCCTCGTTCTCGCCTATCCCGCCGTCGAACCCCGGCCCACGTCATCCCCCTGGCCTGGAATGCCCTCCCTCCCCACATTCGCCAAAATAGCTCTCTTCCTCCCTTCAAGGCCCTACTGAGAGCTCATCTCCTCCAGGAGGCCTTAGCAGACTCAGCCCCCTCCTTCCTCTCCCCCTCCTCCTCTCCATCCCCCACCTTGCCTCCTTCCCTTCCCCACAGCACGTGTATATACGTATATATGTTTGTATATATTTATTACTCTATTTATTTTTTTTATTTTACTTGTACATAACTATTCTATTTATTTTATTTTGTAAATACGTATTGTTTTGTTCTCTGTCTCCCCCTACTAGACTGTTAGCCCACTGTTGTGTAGGGACCGTCTCTATGTGTTGCCAACTTGTACTTCCCAAGCGCTTAGTACAGTGTTCTGCACACAATAAGCGGTCACTAAATACGATTGACTGATTGATTCATTGATTGACGTGGGGCGGGGGTCGAAGGCGGGACAGGCGAGAACGAGGCACGGTGAGGAAATTAGCGGCAGTGGAGCAGAGGGTCCGGGCTAGGCAGTAGAAGGAGAGAAGGGAGGTGATGTAGGAGGGGGCGAGGTGATGGAGAGCCTTGAATCCGATGGTGAGGAGTTTCTGCCTGATGCGTAGGTTGATTAGTAGCCACTGGAGATTTTTGAGGAGGGGAGTAACATGCCCAGAGTGTTTCTGGACAAAGACAATCCGGGCAGCGGCGTGAAGTATGGATTGAAGTTGGGGGAGACAGGATGATGGGAGATTGGAGAGAAGGCTGATAAAGTAATCCAGGCGGGATAGGATGAGAGCTTGAACGGGCAGGGTAGCGGTTTGGATGGAGAGGAAAGGGCGGATCTTGGCAATGTTGCAGAGGTGATAACCCCAGGTTTTGGTGACGGCTTGAATGTGATGGGTGAACGAGAGAGCGGAGTCGAGAATGACACCAAGGCTGCGGGCTTTTGAGACGGGAAGAATGGTAGTGCCGTCAACAGATACGGGAAAGTCAAGGAGAGGGCAGGGTTTGGATGGGAAGACAAGGGGTTCAGTCTTGGACATGTTGTGTTTTAGGTGGCGGGCCGACATCCAGATGGAGATGTCCTGAAGGCAGAAGGAGATGAGAGCCTGAAGGGAGGGAGAGAGAACAGGGACAGAGATATAGATTTGGGTGTCATCAGCGTGGAGATGATAGTAGAAGACATAGTAGCAAATAAGGTCACCAAGGGAGTGATTGCAGATAAAGAACAGAAGGGGACCATGAACTGGCCCTTGAGGAACCATTACAGTAAGGGAATGGGAGGGGGAGGAGGAGTACACAAAGGAGATGGAGAATGAACGGCCGGAGAGATAAGAGGAGAACCAGGAGAAGACGGAGTCTGTTGAAGCCAAGGTTGGATACCGTGTTGAGGGGAAGGGGGTGGTCCACAGTGTCGAAGGCAGCTGAGATGTCGAGGAGGAATAGGGTAGAGTAGGAGCCATTGAATATTGGAAGAAGGTGGTCATTGGAGACATTTGAGAGGGCAGTTTTGCTGGTGTGTAGGGGACGGAAGCCAGATTGGAGGGGGTTGAGGAGAGAGTTGGCGTTGAGGACTTCGAGGCAGCGGGTGTAGACGACTCGTTCAAGGAGTTTGGAAAGGAATGGTAGGAGGGAAATAGGGCGATAACTAGAAGGGGAGGTGGGGTCAAGAGAGGGTTTTTTAGGATGGAGACACATGGACATGTTTGAAGGCAGAGGGGAAGGAAGTAGTGGAGAGTGAGCGGTTGAAGGTGGAAGTTAAGGAAGGGAGAAGGGACGGAGCGAGAGATTTCATGAGATGAGAGGGAATGGGGTCAGAAGCACAGGTGGCCGGAGTAGCAACTTGAGAGGAGGGAGGAGAGCTCCTCTGAGGATACTGCTGGGAAGGATGGAGAGTAGCGGAGAGCGTTGAGAGCGGGGTGTTGGAAGTAGGGGGAGTGACTTTGGGGAAGATCAGGACCCAGATGGATTTAATCTTATTAGTGAAGTAGGAGGCCAGAATCTTTGGGGGTGAGGGAAGGGAAGGACGGGGAGGAACAGGGGCCGGAGAAGGGAATTGAGTGTACGGAAGAGCTAGCAGGGATGATGGGCCTGTGTGTCAATACTTGAGGAGAAATACTTTTGCCTGGCAAAGGAGAGGGTTGAATTAAGGCGGGAAAGGGTAAACATGAAGTGAACGAGGTTGGCATGCTGTTTAGACTTTCTCCAGCAGCTTTCAGCAGCTCGAGCATAAGAGAGAAGGAGCTGGACAGTGGCAGTGATCCAGGGCCGTGGGTTAGTGGAACAAGAGCGGCGAAGGGAAAGGGGAGCGAGCGAGTCTAGCTGAGTACAAAGGGTAGAGTTGAGATCACTAATCTGATCATCAAGATTGGGTAGAGAGCAGAGGGAGGCGAGGTGGGGTGTGACGCGCTCAAAAAGATGGATGGGGTCAAGAGAGCGGAGACCTCTGTGAGAGAGTAATATGGATTTCCAGGGGAAAGGATTGTGAGTGGGGAGGCAGGTGAGAAGATTATGATCAGAGATAGGGATTTCAGAGTTGGTGAGGGTGGAGATGGTGCAACGGTAGGAGATGATGAGGTCGAGGGTGAGACCAAGTTGGTGAGTGGGTGAGGTGGGGTGGAGCAAGAGGTTGGTAGCATCAAGGAGAGATAGAAGGCGGGCGGCAGAGGAGTCATCAGGTATAACTATGTGGATGTTGAAGTCTCCGAGGATCAGAGTGGGCATGGAAAAGGAGAGAAGGAAGGTGATGTAGGGGTCAAAATCTTTAAAGAAGTAGGAGGTGGGGCCGGGGGGGCGGTAGATGGCGGCTACAAGAATCTGGAGGCGGTGATAGAGGCGAATAATGTGGGCTTCAAAGGAGAGGAAGGAAAGAGAAGTCGGAGGAGGGATAGTGCAAAAGCGACACTGGGGGGCGAGAAGGAAACCGACACCTCCTCCTTTTCTGGTGAGTCTGGAGGAGTGGGAGAAGAAGAGGCCTCCACTGGAGAGAACAGCAGAAGAGACCGTGTCGTCCACAGACAGCCATGTTTCAGTAAGGGCGAAGAGGAGTAGATAGCTGGAAAGGAATAGGTCCAGGATGAAAGGGAGCTTAAACGGAGCGGGGGTTCCAGACGCCACGCTTGGCAGCAGCTGTCGAGGTAGGGGAGGGAGGCGGAAGGGTGCGAGGGGTCGGGAGGGTTTGGATTGGGATGGGTTGGCGGGGGCCTAGGCGGGGAGAGTGGGAAGAGGGGTGGCGATGTGAAAGGAGAACTGGAATGGGGTGGGGGCAGGGAGGAGGGGAGGGAGGGGGCGGGGAGGGAGGAGTTGAGGATTGGCGCTGGTACAGAGCAATCCTGGGTAGGGGTTGAGGGGGAGTGGTGGTGGGGGGGGAGAGGGAGGGAAATAGCTGGGTGGGAGAGGGGAAGGGGAAGGTGAGGAATAGGAATGGCAGTTGGAAGCAAGGGAATTGATAGTTCATGGTGCGGTAAGTAGGGCAAATGACAGCGCAGCGGAGGTTAACAATTGAGATGTAGAAGCGATAAAACAGTAGCAATGATATTAATCAATCAGTCGTATTTATTGAGTGCTTACTGTGTGCAGAGCACTTATACTAAGCGCTTGGGAAGTAGCAAAGTTGGCAACAAATAGAGACAGTCCCTACCCAACAGTGGGGCTCACAGTCTAAAAGGGGGAGATCAGAGAACAAAGCCAAACATTCTAACAAAATAAAATAAATAAAATAGAGATGTACACCTAAATAAATAAATAAATAGAGTAATAAATATGTACAGGACAATATACATATATACAGGCGTTTGTGGGGAAGGGAAGGAGGTAAAATGGGGGGATGGAGAGGGGGACAATGGGGAGAGGAAGGAAGGGGCTTAGTCTGGGAAGGCCTCCTGGAGTAGGTGAGCTATCAGTAGGGCCTTGAAGGGAGGAAGAGAGCTAGCTTGGCGGATGGGCAGAGGGAGGACATTCCAGGCCCGGGGGATGACGTGGGCCGGGGGTCGATGGCGGGACAGGCGAGAATGAGGCACGGTGAGGAGATTAGCGGCAGAGGAGCCGAGGGTGCGGGCTGGGCTGTAGAAGGAGAGAAGCGAGGTGAGGTAGGAAGGGGCGAGGTGATGGAGAGCCTTGAAGCCCCGGGTGAGGAGTTTCTGCCTGATGCGCAGATTGATTGGTAGCCACTGGAGATTTTTGAGGAGCGGAGTAACATGCCCAGAGCGGGCATGACAATCCGGGCAGCAGCATGAAGTATGGATTGAGGTGGGGAGAGACACGTGGATGGGAGATCAGAGAGAGGGCTGATGCAGTAGTCCAGACGGGATAGGATGAGAGCTTGAACGAACAGGGTAGCGGTATGGATGGGGAGGGAAGGGCGGATCTTGGCAATGTTGCAGAGCTGAGACCGGCAGATTTTGGTGACGGCTTGGATGTGAGGGGTGAATGAGAGAGCGGAGTCGAGGATGATACCAGGGTTGCGGGCTTGTGAGACGGGAAGGATGGTAGTGCCGTCAACAGAGTTGGGAAAGTCAGGGAGAGGGCAGGGTTTGGGAGGGAATACAAGGAGTTCAGTCTTGGAAATGCTGAGTTTTAGGTGGCGGGCAGAAATCCAGATGGAGATGTCCTGAAGGCAGGAGGAGATGCGAGGCTGGAGAGAGGGGGAGAGAGCAGGGTCAGAGATGTAGATCCGGGTGTCATCAGCGAAGAGATGGTAGTTGAAGCCGTGGGAGCGAATGAGGTCACCAAGGGAGTGTGTGTAGATATAGATCAGAAGGGGACCAAGCACTGAACCTTGGGGAACCCCCACAGTAAGGGGATGGGAGGGGGAGGAGGAGCCTGCAAAAGAGACTGAGAATGAACGACCGGAGAGATAAGAGGAGAACCAGGAGAGGACGGAGTCTGTGAAGCCAAGGTCGGATAGCGTGTTGAGGAGAAAGGGGTGGTCCACAGTGTCGAAGGCAGCTGAGAGGTCGAGGAGGATTAGGATAGAGTATGAGCCGTTGGATTTGGCAAGCAGGAGGTCATTGGTGACCTTTGAGAGGGCAGTTTCCGTGGAATGTAGGGGACGGAAGCCAGACTGGCGGGGGTCGAGGAGAGAGTTGGTGCTGAGGAATTCTAGGCAGCGCGTGTAGACAACTCGTTCAATAGACGATGGCATCACAGAGGGTAGTTAACACAACACTAGTATGGCAATAATAAAATAGGCAGATAAGGATTTCACAGAGAGCAGATGCTATTATGTGCTGGAGTAGGGTGGACCTATTAAGGGGGGTTAGGGAGCAGAGATACCCGGGGAGAGGAGTGAACAGCCAAATAGCATGGGAGGGTTGAGTAGGTGCGAATGAGGTTGTCATTAATGCAACTTGGTGATAACAAGGGGCTTTTTCCCGGGTCAGGGGGGCGGGGACAATCAGTCAGGTCTGGACCGGGAAGAGGGCTATGGGGGGCACTTTAAGGAAGGTCGCCTAAGCGGCATCGGGGGGTAGAAGCAGGGGGCGTCCATTGGGGCTCTCTGAGGAGAGGATCCTTCCGGGAGCAGCGGGGGCCGCGCGGTGTGATGGCGGGCGGGCCTCTCGGGAACGGAGTCCCGGGCGTCTATGGCGGCGCTCGGAGGACAGGATCCTTCCGGGAACAGCAAGGCCGCGCGGGAGCTTACCTATAATGGATCGTGGATTCCATTTGCCACACCTGGCATCAGCTGCGGAGGGAGGGGAGGGAGGGGGAAGGGTGCGAGGGGTGGGGAGGGTTTGGATTGAGATGAGGTGGCGGCAGTCTGGGCCGGGAGGAGGATGAGGGATGGCTATGAGGAAGGAGACCTGGTGTGGGGCGGGGGCGGGGAGGAAGGGGAGGAAGGGGTTGCAAGGTCGGGATTGAAGGTTGGCGCTGGTACAGAGTGATTCTGGGGAGGGGGTGGGGATGAGGGGTGGGAGTGTGGGAAAAAGGGAAAGAGCTGGGTGGGAGAGGGGAAGGGGAAAGTGAGGACTGGGAAGGACAGATGGGAGCAGGGGAATTTATAGTTCATGGTGAGGTCAGCGAGGTAAACGACAGCATAGCGAACAAATAGCAATTAACACATAGTAGCAACAATAAAATAAGCAGATGATGACATCACAGAAAGCACTTCTCAATTAATATGCGATAGCAACAATAGAATAAGCAGATGATGATATCAGAGAGAGCCGCTAACAATTAACAAGCAGTAGCAACAATAAAATAATAGGATGATGCCCAGAGAAGAAGGTTCAATTGTCCATGTATCAGTCAAACCAAAAAGATCAATCAATCAATCAATCGTATTTAATGAGAGCTTACTGTGTGCAGAGCACAGTACTAAGCGCTTGGGAAGTACAAGTTGGCAACATATAGAGACAGTCCTTACCCAACAGTGGGCTCACAGTCTAGAATGGCAAGGAGAGTCCAGAGGCTCTTGACATAATATAGTGCACTGCAATATATTTATTTATATTAATGTCTGTCTCCCTTTCTAGACTGTAAGCTCGTTGTAGACAGGGATAGTGTCTGTTTATTGTTGTATTATACTCTTCCAAGCGCTTAGTACAGTGCTCTGCACACAGTAAGCCCTCAATGAATACGATTGAATAAATGATTGAATGAAGGAATGAAGTGGAAGTGGCATGCCTAGTGGAAAGAGTACCGGCCTAGGGGTTAGAGGACCTGGGTTCTAATCCCAGCTCTGCCAATCTCCCGGTGGGTGACCTTCGACAAGTTACTTACCTTCTCTGAGCCTCTGTTTCCTCATCTGTAAAACAAAGATTCAATACTTGTTCTCTCTCCTACTACACTGCGAGTCCCAAGTGGGCCAAGGACTGTATCTATCCTGAGGAACTTGTATCTACCACAGTAGCATGGCACAAAGCTCTCAGTGGGCAAGGAAACTATCTACCAACTCCGTTACATTGTACTGTCCCAAATGCTTAGTATAGTGTTCTGCACAAAGTAGATGCTTAATAAATACCACTGATTGATTGAGTAACCAATACCACAATTATTATTAGTAGTAGCAAAATTATATCATGATGAAAAATAGCTGAATAAATCTTTAAATGAAATATGAAAATATGTGTAAGTGCATAAGTGCTAAGGTTAGGAATGCCATCTATATTAAGCAATAGGGTGGAGAGATTGGGGTCGAGAGATTGGGGTCCTGTGAAGTAATCAGGGGAGGATTTCTGAGGAAGAGGGATTTGACAATGGTGAGAGTTGTGCTGTTGGATTGGGAGGTGGGGAGGAAGGCGATCAGACTATTAACGTCTTCTTAAATAATCTGGAGAACTGTGTGAGAAGCAAAAATCCTCACCTGCAAAATGGGTTTTCTTATCTGTAAAGTGGGTTTCAATTCTGTTCTCCCTCCTACTTAGACTGTGAGCCCCACGTGGGACAGGGACTGTGTCCAACTTAACTTGTATCTACTCCAGGCTTAGAACAGTGCTTGGCATTCAATTCAGTCATTTTTATTGAATGCATACTGTGTGCAGAACACTTGGGAGAGTACAGTAAAACAATAAACAGTCACATTCCCTGCCCAAAACGAGTTTACAATCTAGACGGGGATAGAATAAACTTTTGGGGCACATGGTAAGTATTTAATAAATGGCGTTAGCATCACCAAAATATCCAACTGCACCTTAATTTAACTTGGAGTTGATTTTCTCAAATAAATACATCCTCTAAATTATAATTTATTCCAGAACCTATAGAAAAAGAATACTAAATTCCACTTTGTGCTATGTTCTCTAACATTGACATTAAACTACTGTTTAATCTTTATTAAAGTAGCTCATAGCATGAGGAGTTTTATTATTGAGACACAGCATGGCTTAGTGGGAAGAGCCGGGAATGTGGATTGTGAACATGGATTGTGCTCAACCTGATTAGCTTTTATCTACCTCAGCACATAATACAGTGCCTAGCACATAGAAAGCCCTTTACAAATGCCGTTAAAAAAAAGGAGGATACCGAGAGTCCTGGAACTGGATTCCGGAGGAAACGGGTGTCTGTTTGGTCCAGAGCTCAGTCAGTAGTGGCTAATGGCTATGTGGTCTGAGTATTTATTAAAGCATTTACTATGTGCCAAACAGTATGCTAAGTGTTGGGAAAGAATAGCAATCTTGCCTATTGGGAAGAGCATGGGCCTGAGAGTCAGAGGATTGGGGTTCTAATTCTCGCTCCACCACTTGCCAGCTGTGTGGCTTTGAACAAGTCACTTCACTTCTCTGCGCTTCAGTTACCTCATCTATGAAATGGCAATTAAGATTGTGAACCCCCCGTGGATCACCTGGTTAACTTGTATATATTCAGTGCTAAGTGTGTAGCCTGGTATGTAGTAAGGACTAACCAAATACCATAAAAATACACCAGTGAGAATTAGAAAGACCCCCGGCCCTCAAGGGGTTCATATTCTGATTAACCTGTATCTACACCAGCCCTAAGAACAGCACCTGGAACGTACTAAGTGCTTAGTTAGAGCAGCAGCATGGTCTAGTGGAAAAAGCCTGAGCCTGGGAGTCAGAAGTCCTGGGTTCTAATCTTGACTCCACCACTTGTCTGCTGTGTGACCTTGGGCAAGTCACATTACTTCTCGGGGACCCAGTTACCTCATCTTTGAAATGGAGATTATGACTGCGAGCTCTGGTGGGACATGAATTGTGTCCCACCTGATTAGTTTGTATTGTCCAAGACTGAACTCCTTGTCTTCCCTCCCAAACCCTGCCCTCTCCCTGACTTTCCCATCACTGTTGATGGCACTACCATCCTTCCCGTCTCACAAGCCCGCAGCCTTGGTGTCATCCTCGACCCTGCTCTCTCGTTCACCTCTCACATCCAAGCTGTCACCAAAATCTGCCGGTCTCAGCTCGGCAACATTGCCAAGATCTGCCCTATCCTCTACATCCAAACTGCTACCCTGCTTTTTCAAGCTCTCATCGTATCCCGTCTGGACTACTCTATCAGCCTCCTCTCCGATCTCCCATCCTCCTGTCTCTCCCCACTTCAATTCATACTTCGCGCCGCTGCCCGGATTGTCTTTGTCCAGAAACACTCTGGGCATGTTACTCTCCTCCTCAAAAATCTCCTACCAATCAACCTATGCATCAGGAAGGAGCTCCTCACCCTTGGCTTCAAGGCTCTCCATCACCTCGCCCCCTCCTAACTCACCTCCCTTCTCTCCTTCTACAGCCAAGCCCGCACCCTCCACTCCTCTGCCGCTAATCTCCTCATCGTGCCTCGTTATCGCCTGCCCCGCCGTCGACCCCCGGCCCACGTCATTCCTCCGGCCTGGAATGCCCTCCCTCCCCACATCCGCCACGCTAGCTCTCTTCCTCCCTTCAAGGCCCTACTGAGAGCTCACCTCCTCCAGGAGGCCTTCCCAGACTGAGCCCCCTCCTTCCTCTCCCCCTCGTCCCCCTCTCCATTCCCCCGCCTTACCTCCTTCCCTTCCCCACAGCACCTGTATATATGCATATATTTGTACGTATTTATTACTCTATTTATTTATTTATTTTACTTGTACATATCTATTTTATTTATTTTATTTTGCTAATATGTTTTGTTTTGTTCTCTGTCTCCCCCTTCTAGACTGTGAGCCCTCTGTTGGGTAGGTACCGTCTCCATATGTTGCCAACTCGTACTTCCCAAGCGCTTAGTACAGTGCTCTGCACACAGTAAGCGCTCAATAATTACGATTGATTAATTGATCGATTGATTGATTATTGACCCCAGTGCTTAATACCGTGCCTGGCATATAGTAAGCATTTAAAAAGTACCATGACGAAAAAAAAGAGGGAATTTATTAATTCATTCAATCGTATTTATTGAGCGCTTACTGTGTGCACAGCACTGTACTAAGCGCTTGGAAAGTACAAGTCGGCAAAATATAGAGACGATCCCTACCCAACAACGGGCTCACAGTCTAGAAGGGGGAAACAGGCAACAAAACAAAACAAAACATGTAGACAGGTGTCAAAGCCGTCAGAATAAATAGAATTATAGCTGTATGCACATCATTAACAAAATAAATAGAATAGTAAATATGTACAACAAATATAGAGAGCAATACATATGATTGCTTGCTTGAGGAGAACAGGATATCATAGAGTAGGAGTCATTGGATTTCGCAAAAAGTAGTGGAGAATGGAAAAGTGTTGAGGGAGGAGGAACAATAGGAACGCTCTGTCCTGTAGACCAGTGAGACTAGAGTCCTCCTTTAATAATGATAGTGGTATTTGCTAAGAACCTACTATGTTCTTTACTAAGCACTGGGGTAGATGCAAATCATCAGTTTGGACACAGTCTCTGTCCCACACAGAATTCACAGTCTAAATAGAAGAGGGAACAGGTACTGAATCCCCTATTTTCAGATGAAGGAACTGAGGCACAGAGAACTGAAGTTAGTTGCCCAAGATCACACAGCAGACAAATGGCAGAGACAGAATTAGAACTCAGGTCCTCTGCCTCCCAGGCTCAGGCTCTTCACCTCGCCATTATGCTTCCCTCAAGTGGATCCCTCCATCCTCCTCTAATGAAGTTGCTGGAGAGGATCTTCCCCATGACGGCCTTCAACAATCAATCAATCAATCGTATTTATTGAGTGCTCACTGTGTGCAGAACACTGTACTAAGCGCTTGGGAAGTACAAGTTGTCAACATATAGAGACAGTCCCTACCCAACAGGGGGCTCAGAGTCTAGAAGGGGGGAGACAGAGAACAAAACCAAACATATTAACAAGAATAAAATAAATAGAATAGATATGTACAAGTAAAAATAAATAAATAAATAAATAGAGGCAATAAATAGGTACAAAAATATATACATATATACAGGCTGTCTGTGGGGGAAGGAGAAGGAGGTAAGGACGGGAGGGGATGGAGAGGCGGGTACGAGGGGGAGAGGAAGGAGGGGGCTCAGTCTGGGAAGGCCTCCTGGAGGAGGTGAGCTCTCAGTAGGGCCATGAAGGGAGGAAGAGAGCTAGCTTGGAGGATGTGTGCAGGGAGGGCATTCCAGGCCAGGGGGAAGACGTGGGCCGGGGGTCGACGGCGGGACAGGCGAGAACAAGGTACAGTGAGGAGGTCAGCAGCGGCAAAGGAATGGATGGTGTGGGTTGGGCTGGAGAAGGAAAGAAGCTCTTTTCTTGTTCCTCAGACTGTAGATTAGGGAATTCAGCGTTGGGGGCAGCACTGTGTAGAACACTGACGCCAGCAGGTCCAGTGTAGATGGGGAGGATGAGGGCGGCTTCAGATTGGCAAACGAACCCATGAAAATATACAGAGAGACCATGGCGAGATGTGGCAGACAGGTGAAGAAAGCTTTGGCCTGGCCCTCAGTGGATCTCATCCTCCGTGAGGCACAGACAAGTGAAATGACTTAATCCAGGTCACACAACAGGCACATGGAGTAGTCAGGATTAGAACCCAGGATACTACTACTACTACTACTACTACTACTACTACTACTACTACTACTACTACTACTACTACTACTACTACTGGTATTTCATAAGTGCTTACTATGTGACAGGCACTATACTAAGAGATAGAGTATTTGCAAGCAATTTAGGTTGGAGAGAGTCCCTGTCCCTTATGGGGCTCACTGTCTCAATTCCCACTTTACAGATGAGGTAGCAGAGACACAGAGAAGTGAAGTCACCTGCCCCAGGTTACACAGCAGACAAGTAGCGGAGCTGGGATTAGAACCCATGACCTTCTTTGACTCCCAGTCTCATGCTCTTTCCAGCAGACCACATTGCTTTTTAAACAGTCTCATTTATTGAATGCTTAGTATTCTGAGGCCTGGGAGCATATAATATAATAATATTATCAAGTTGGTAGACATTTTCCCTGCCCACCATGAATTTACAGTCTAGAGGGGATGACAGCATTGAAATGAAAACAGGTGGAGAGGTGTTTACTCCCCATTTGACAGAGGAGAAACCTGAGGCACAAGGAACTTAAAGGACATGCACAGGGTAAGAGCAGAGAGTACTGAAGCTTGGGCCAGATCTCCAGTCTTCCAGGGATATCTTTTCTATCCACATTAGCCATCTCTTTTGGGGGATTCCTACAGGATTCACCCACCTCACACAACGCTGATTCTTTTGTCAGAAACCTTGCCCAGAGGTGGCCCAGTGCCAGCAGGAAGAGCTGGGGCTTGACTTGGCCTAGTGGATACAGCCCGGGAGTAGGAGTAAGCAAGACCTGGGTTCTAATTCCAGCTCCACAACTTGTCTGCTTTATGACTTTGGGCAAGTCACTTCACTTCTCTGTGCCACAGTTACCTCATCTATAAAATGTGGATTAAGACTGTGGGCTGCATTTTGAGACGGGGACTGTGTCCACCCAGATTTGCTTGTATCTTCCCCTGTACTTAGTTTCGGTGTGTGGTGCAGATTAAGGGCTTAACAAATGTCGCAGTTATTATTATTATTATTAGTTCAGAGTCTCTCAATTCCCAGGGGCATGCTCCTTCCCGCAGACCCACAGGAACTGTGTCTAACCTGAGTAACGTATATCTACCCCAGCACTTAGAACAGTGCCTGGCACACAGTAAGCTCTTAGCAAATACTATAAACAAAACAAGAAACAGCAACAGCAGGGCTTAACTGAAAGCGAACTAGCACTGTGGTGACTGTTCCGTTTCCCAAGGAAGCCATCAGGACAGGGCTTGGAGGTACTCCAGAGAAACTCAACTGCAAAGGTCTTCAGTGATTCACCAGTAATGAGGTCCCATTCTCATCCCCCACGGTGCCCCTTCTCCCAGGGAATCCTAGCCGCTCCTAATAAAGGGAAGTTAGAAGCAGCCATTGATCCTTTTGCCCTTGGTGAGCCAAGGTGAGTGGGGACCAAGAGGTCTGGAAATCCTCTTTCTCTTCACCATGGGTTTCCAGGCTCTAATGGAAAAGCCAGAGATATGAACCAACATGAGCACTGAAGTCAAGGCCCGACGCTGTGAGTCCGAATAGGAGGTAGAGGAGGAGAGCCGGCCAGGGAGGGAGTTTCACAGGAGAACTTTGACTGGGGAAATGAAAATAGGAATCTTTCCCATTTCCTTGTAGAAGACAAAACAAATAAATCCATACTCCCCGTCTTCATCCTTCTCAATAATAATTATGGTTTCTATTGAATGTTTCATATGTGTCAAACACTGTCCTAAGCGCTGGTGTAGCTGCAAGATAATCAGGTTGGACACAGTCCCTGTACCACGTGGGTCTCACAATCTAAGTCAAAGGGAGAACAAGTATTGAATATCCATTTTCCAGATGAGGTAACTGAGGCAGAGAGAAGTTGAGTAACTTGCTCAAGATTACACAGCAGACAAGTGGCAGAGTTGAGATTAGAATCCAGGTCCTCTGACTCTCGGACTTTTGCTCTTTCCACTAGGTCATGCTGCTTCCCAGAAGTTATATTCTTCCAATTCTTCTTCCTCTTTTTTCCATTTTTTAATGATATTTGTTAAGCAATTACTTTGCGTCAAGCACTATTCTAAGTGGCTGGGGTAGATTCTAGGTAATCAAGTCAGAAACAGTCCCTTTCCCATATTTGCCTCGCAGTCGAAATACTCAATCCCCATTTTACAGTTGAGGAAACTGAGGCATAGAGAAATTAAGTGACTTGTCCAAGGTCATACAGCAATCAAGTGGCACTGGCTTGTTAAGAAATGTGCATTCTAATGGCTTTGAATATGAGTCAGAGTAATTGTCTGTCGGATATGAAGAGGGAGGGAGTTCTAGGCAAGAGGCAGGACAGGGGAGAGGGGGTGAGCAATGAGATAGATGAGATCGAGGCATAGTGAGTTGGCACTAGAGGAGC
The DNA here is from genome assembly GCF_015852505.1 of Tachyglossus aculeatus. NCBI lineage: Eukaryota > Metazoa > Chordata > Mammalia > Monotremata > Tachyglossidae > Tachyglossus > Tachyglossus aculeatus. Next base: position 3,929,160 of record NW_024044831.1, on the reverse strand, counting down.
GAAGTGTGCGGGCTGGGTTGTAGAACGAGAGCAGCGAGGAGAGTTGGGGAGGACAAAGTGATTAAGTGTTTTAAAACTGAGGTTGTGGTGTTTCTTGTTGATGCAGAGAAGATCCACTGTCCAGTTGGACCAATGAGAGAGGGAGAAATATTGAACACTCTAATGTGCATTCCAATGAATGGTGAAGTGAAACTTGATTCAACTATCCTTTGGACTGTAAGATCATTGTTTGTTAGGGGACATGTCCACCAACTCTGTCGTATTGTACTGTCCATGTACTTAGTACAGTGCTCTACACACAGTGAGTGCTCAATGAATACAATTGATTAATTCATTGATTGAGCAACTGAACTGAAGATGTGGTCTGACTTCTGGGGTAATGTTTCTGAACAAAGTACCCCCGGGGCCTTGTGGGTAGGAAATGTAGCACGGGATTTTGAGTCAGAGGTCATGGGTACAAATCCCAGCTCTGCCAATTGTCAGATGTGTGACTTTGGGCAAGTCACTTAACTTCTCCGTGCCTCGGTTACCTCAGCTGAAAAATAAGGATTAAGCCTGTGAGCCCCTCGTGGGACAACCTGATCACCTTGTAACCTCCCCAGCGCTTAGAACAGTGCTTTGCACATAGTAAGCGCTTAATAAATGCCACCAGTATTATTATTAGTAACTCTGTTTTTTTTTCTTTAATGGTTTTTGTAAAGTGGTTACTGTGTGCGAGACGCTTCACTAAGAACTGGGGTAGATACAAGTTAAGCAGGTTTAAAACAGTCTCTGTTCCAACTTGGGGCTCAGTCTTAATCGCCATTAATCCGCAAGGTCAAACAGCAGAGAAGTGGCAGAGCCAGAACTAAAACCCAGGTCCTTCTGTTTCCCAGCCCCATGCTATATCCACTAGGCCACGCTGTCTTTCAACTTAATCCAACAATCATAATTATTGAGCATTTATAGTGTGCAGAGCTTCTCTGTCATATTGTACTCTCCCAAGAGCTAAGTACAGTGCTCTGTTCAAAGTAAACACTCAATAAATACCATTGATCACTTCCATAAGGTTCATCTGAAATCTTCATTAAGAGTTAGCTAATGTGAGCAGAGAAGAACACAACTTTTGTCGAAGCAACTACCAGCTAGGTCATGGCACCTTGGCACCCGGAAGAAGTGTGACCCAGGGAAAAAAAAGAACACAGTCCTGGGAGTCAGAGGTCCTGGGATTTAATCCCTATTCCGCCACTTACCCTCTGGGTGACTAGCAAGTGAATTCACTTTTCTGTACTTCAGTTTCCTCATAAAAGTGATCTGGGCAGCTGAGTGAAATGTGGACTGAAGTGTGGAGAAACAGGATTTAGGATGGTCAGCAAGGAGGCAGATACAGCAATCAAGTTAGGAGAAGGCGAGTGCTTAAATTAGTGTGGTAGCAGTTAGGATGGAAAGGAAAGGGCAGATTTTGGCAACGTTGTGAACTTAGAACCAACAGGATTTGGTGACACTGAATGTGAGGGTTTAATGAGAGAGATGAGTCAAGGGTAATACAAAAGTTATGAGCTTGGGAGACTGGGAGAATAGTAGTGCTGCCTATGGTGATGGGAAAGAGGAGAAAACAGGGTTTGGATGGGACAATGGAGAGTTCCATTTTGGATGCGTTAAACTGGAGGCATCTGTGATACATCTGAGTAGAGATGTCCTGAAGATAGGAGAAAATACAAGACCGCAGAGAAGAAGAGAGGCCAGGGCTGGTGGTGTAGATTTGGAATCATCCTCGTAGAGATGGTAATTGAAACCTTGGTAGTCAATGAGCTCTCCAAGGGAGTAGCTGTAGATAAAGGAAAGAGGATAAATGAGTATGTTTGAAGGCAGTGGGGAAGGAACCATTGGAATATTAATTGTTAAAGATCAAGGTGAGGGAGGGAAGAAAGGAAGGGGCAAGTGACTTTATAAGGTGCGAAAGGATGGGCCTGGAGTTACAGTTTGAGAGCGAGGATTTTGAGGGTGGTCAGGAGATCGGGAGATCTATCTACCTAGTGGGCTGTGCCGGCTAGGTCCTCTCCGTGGTCTGGCTTGCCAGCTCAGAGCTGTTCGTACTCACGGCCATGTCCTATGACTGCTACGCTGCCATCTGCCTCCCCCGAGCTACGAAGTCGTCAAGGCTCGAGGGCCTGTGGGAAGATGGCCGCCGCCTCCTGGCTCAGCGGGGGCCTGTTTGGAGTCTTGTTTTCAGGTCCGATCTCCTCCCTGTTCTTCTGTGGGTCCAAAATAATCCAGCAGTTTTTCTGTGACGTCCCCTACCTGCAGAAGATCACTTGCTCCGAGAATCACGTCGCCATTGACGTGAGCGTCACTGCCGGGGTAGCATTAGGTGCCGTCTGCTTCATTATCATCATCGTCTTCTATGTGTACATTTCTGGGCTGTGCTGAGGATGCCGGCCGCCTAGGGTCAATCCAAGGCCTTCTCCACTTGCTTGCCTCACCTCGTAAAGGTCACCGTCTTTCTCTCTACGGCCACTATTGCTTACCTCAAGCCCGTGTCAGACTCCCCTCTGCGCTGGATCTACTGGTGTGCATCTTCTATACCATGGTGCCACCCTCTCTGAATCCCCTCCTCTACATTCTGAGGAATGAGGGCTTGAAAGCCTTTCTGGGGAGAATCCTAAAGGGGAAATTTCTAATCCCTCCTCTATGGGACGAAATGTCCATATCTTTTCACTGATGATCTCATCACTCATCAGAAAGCCTACAAATCCAAAGACAAAATCCAGAGACTGAAACTTTGTCAGTGTCTGGGAGGGAAGCTGATAAGATGTCTGTGACTGACAATTTATTGGTTGGGGGGCATCAAGACATAATGGAATGAACATGTGGCTGGGAGTCACGTGAGATGTTTGCCCAGTTCAGCTATTGGTCTGCTGGGCGACCTTGGTCCAGCAACCTAACCTCTCTGAACCTCGCTGTATATCAGGATTCAATATGTGCTCTCTCTTTCTCTTACCCTCTGAGCCCCTGTAGACTGGGAAATACGTCTCATCTCTATTCTGTTTCTACTCCAGCACTTGGCAGTCTTTTACAAAGTAAATTCCTAATGAACTCAATAATCATAACGTTGATACAACTAATAATGATAAATACCAGTTTTATATTAATTTTAAGGCCACTCTTGGTGGTTATGAAAATCGAAAAATAGCTCAGTGACGGGGGGAAGAGAAGAAACCATGAAAACTCCCCCTCCCACTTTTGATTGGTAAAGTCCTTGTCGCCCAACCATCGATACATCCATCCTTCCATCCAGCCATTCATCTATCCATCCTCCCGTCCATCCATTCATCATTCCATCCATCCATCTAACAATCAATCCATCAATTCATCCATCGTATTATGTGACCACCACCTTGGTACAAAGCGCTGTTGCAAGCTCTCAGGAGAGTTGAAAAGAATTAAAATGCATTATTCTTGCTCTCCAGGAGATTATGATCTAATGAAGGAGATAGACACAGAGTACAGTAGCTGTGCTTTGATGGGATAGAGGCAGAAAGGAGGAAATGTGGGCTGACAGACAATTTCCCCATTTTCCACCACTGAGATATTTTGAAAGGTGACAGGACCATTCATCATCATCATCAATCGTATTTATTGAGCGCTTACTATGTGCAGAGCACTGTACTAAGCGCTTGGAAAGTACAAATTGGCAACATATAGAGACAGTCCCTACCCAACAGTGGGCTCACAGTCTAAAAGGGGGAGACAGAGAACAAAACCAAACATACTAACAAACATACTAACATTCAGAGAAGAGAATGGACTGACCTCCTCATCCCAGTTTGGTACAGTGTCTCAGCTATGAGATAGAAGAGGATGAACCTTAGACTAATTCATATTCCTTCTGAAGGCAGGGATTTTCCCGTCGTGTACACCCAGCCAGTATCAGTGATTCCTTCCCATAACCCCATTCTCAGAACCCCTCAGCCCCTCCCAAACTGATAATAATAAGAAAACAATAATTGCATTTATTAAGCGCTAACTATGTGTCGAGCACTGTTCTAAACGCTGGGGTGCAGACAACCTAATCAGGTTGTCCTGCCTGGGATTCACAGTCTTAATCCCCGTTGTCCAGATGAGGTAACTGAGGCCCGGAGACGTTAGGCGGCTTGACAAGCGCTTAGTACAGTGCTCTGCACACAGTAAGCGCTTAATAAATACGATTGAATGAATGCCCGAGGTCACACAGCAGACATGTGGTGGAGGCGGAATTAGAACCCATGTCCTCTGACTCCCAAGACCGGGTTCTTTCCATTAAACTATGCTGATTCTTATGCTGTCTCTCTGGGCTGATCCCCGAACCCATCCCGTGGGAGGGTCTTAGGATCTATTTAGAAACATTTCTCTTTCTCTCTAGATTTGAAATCAGAAGACGTCAGACAGTGCAACTGATTAAATGACCGATTGATTGTTTGATGTCATCAACAAGGTGAAACTCAGAGAAGCAGCATGGCCTAGTAGATATAAATTGGACCCGGGAGTCAGAATGACCTGGGTTCTAATCTCAGCTCTGCTACCTTTCTGTTGTGTGACCCTTGGGCAAGTCTCTTCACTTCTCTGAGATTCATTTCCCTCATCGGTAAAATCAGGCACTGAGACTATGAGCCCCATGTGGGGTCAGGGACATATGTCTAACCTGATTAGATTGTATCGAATCCCAAGACTTAGTAACATGTGCCTGGCACAGAGTAAGTGCTTAAACGGTATTTTTGAAAGAAAAAAAAAGAAGCTGAAGCGCTCTACCTGTTGACCCTAATTTCGAGAACCGTTAGGACTGCTATTGCCAAGGGAACCCTTGCCAGTTAAGTGCCATCACCGTAATACTCATCACTGTGGGGACTCAAAGACTGTGTGGAAAGCCACCATGATCTGGTCCTTCGGGGACCCCCTCGGAACAGAGGTGTCTTCATCAAAGGGGATGGGGGGGCTCTGCCTCAAGGGCGGTGTCTCAGTGTCCGCGGGAGAGCAGAGAGGGGCTAACGGCTCTCGCTGTCCCTCCGTGGCTGCTGCATCCAGGTGGTCCGAGCGGGAGAAGGGGGACAAGCCCATTCCAGCGCGGGTCAGGGCATCCCCCAGCCCCACGCTGGCCCGTTCAAACTCACCAAGGGCGGGGAGGGGACAAGGAGGAGGGACCATCAGGCCTAATCGATGTGAGCGTTACTTTGGGGAAGAAGTTCATAGCCGGGGTCCAGGGTGGAATTCGATACCAGAGCTGCCTACACAAGCAGAGAGAAATGACATTCTCCTAAGGTAGGCTCCCTGGGCCCCTCCATCCACCTCCCAAACCCGGCTACCATGGCTCCCGGCTAGGACGTTATCGGCATGGTATCAGCCCGGTGCAGTGGTGACTTCAACCATCAGCTCAATCCTCCGGGCAGGGGACAAGAGGGGTATGACTGAAAATGCACCATCCAGACGCTTCATCACCAATTTATCCTCACAGGACTACCCCACCAAATCTTGGGGAGGATGAAGAGAGAGAAGCAGTGTGGCCTAGTGGATAGAGCATGGGCTGGGAGTCAGAGGCCTTGGCTTTTTTTAACGGCTCCCTCTCTTTTTATTTTTTAATGGTATTTGTTATGTGCTACTTATGTGTCAAACATTGTTCTAAGCACTGGACAAGTTAATCAGTTTGGACACAATTCCTGTACATCGTAGGGCTCACAGTCTGAGCAGGAGGGAGAACAGGAGAACTGAGGCACAGAGAAGGTAAGTGACTTGCCCAAGGTCACACAGCAAGCACTTGGAAGAGCCGGAAATAGTACCCAGACCCGTGCTATTTCCACTGGGCCACGCTGCGTCTCTTCTGGGTGATTTGGGGCAAGTCACTTCGCTTCTCTGTACCTCAGTTCACTCATCTGTAAGATGGGGACTGATACAGTGAGCTCTGTGTAGGACGGGTACTGTGACCCGCCCAATTTTCTTGTATTCACACCAGATCTTAGTGCAGTGTCTGGCACATAATGTGAGCTTAAGAAATACCATGAAAAGAAAGGTTAAAGGCCTGATCCCTGCCCTCAAAGACTTCCCAATCTAGATAGGCAAACTCTAGGCTAGACAGGCAAAATTTAATATACAACTGGGAGGAGAAAAAAATGGAAGAGTGGATATGTGGATGAGAAGCAGCCTGGCTTAGTGGCAAGAGCCCGGGCTTGGAAATCAGAGGTCGAGGTTTCTAATCCCGGTTTCGCCACTTGTCAGCTGTGTGACTTGGGGCAAGTCATTTAATTTCTCTGTGCTTCCGTTACCTCATCTGTAAAATGGGGATTAAGACTGTGAGCCCCACGTGGGGCAATCTGATTATCTTCTATCCCACCCAACGCTTAGAACAGTGCTTGGCACATAATAAGTGCTTAACAAATACTATCGTTATTACTATTATTAGTGGTTGATAATCATATTTTTGCGTGCTTAATGTGTGCAGAGCACTAACCTGAGTGCTGAGGGGAACACCCTAAAAGAGTTGGTAGACATGTTCCCTTCACACAAGCAGCTCACCGTCTAGGGGGGAAGCAGACATTAATCAGTCAATCGATCGGAGACATTTATTGAGAGCTTACTGTGTGCAGGAGCACTGCACTAAATTCCTGGAGGAATACAATATAAAGAGAGTTGGTAGACATGTTCCTTAAGGAGCCTTACAGTCTAGAGCAATGAACCTTACCCCTCAGCATCATTATCCTGAGGGTCTGCAGATGCACTTATGTCTGGAGATGTGTCACTGACACATGGTGGGAAGAAGGAGGAATTAGCTAAATCCTCCTTGAGAAGGCTTGAATTCCAGAGGGTTTTCGGATGGTGGGTTATCTTCGGGCGGGGGATTGAAAAGGGTGTATTTCCAGGCCAAAGGAAGGGTGGGAGCCAGAGGTGGGAGGACGGAACATCGGAAAGTGAGTCACGGAAGAAAGGTTCTATTTGGTGGGTTGTGTTGAAGAAAGGGGGAAAATGAAAAGAGTTGGAACAGGTGCGATGGCACTGAAGCCAGTAGTTCAGACAATTCACTGCAATCAACCAAACTTACAATCCGTTATTCCTCTAGACTGTACGCTTGTTGTGGGCGGAAGGAACTGTATCTGTTTATTATTCCACTGTACTCTCCCCAGCATTTAGTACAGTCCTCTGCACACAGTAAGGCACTTAACTAAAGATTACTGAAACGAATTAATTTTTCCACTTTACAGGAGCTGCTGCAATCAGGGTTACCCTGTGCTAGAAGGCTCTGTGTGTGTGTGTGTGTGTGTGTGTGTGCGGCGCGCGCGCGCGTTGCATGCAAAGTGTTGGGTAGGTGGAAGCAGCGAACAAGTTCAGGCAGTGGGGCAGGGCTGAAGACGAAGGATAGAATAAATCTCCCTCCAGGACTGTAACCTCGATGTGGGTATGGAATGGTGTCTACCAAACTCTGCTGGGGGTGGCTGATAGGGGGGACAATCTCAGGGATTCCCCTTCAAATCTACCAAAATAATGTGGAAAACCTGGATCTTTCCTTATCCCTGCTGGATATGAATCTCAATGATCATTTTGAATTCAATAACTGTCTCCTTTCCATAGAGAATCACTAACAAATGTCTTGTCGGTTTCTTCAGCTCTTCCCATCAATGAACTCTAACTTTAGCTCTTCCCATCATTCACTGCAGAAAGTAAATGTTTGCTTTCCAAAAAATGTCCAACATCTCCACGGTGAGGGGGAATTCCTCGTTGCTGGGATTCTCGGAGGTCCGGGAGCTGCAGCTGGTCCACGGCGCTCTGTTCCTCCTGGTCGACCTGGGGGCCCTGACGGGGATTCTCCTCATCGTCGCCCGCCACAGCCCTCGACCGGCGCCTCCACACCCCCATGTACTTCTTCCTCAGGGCACCTGTCAGTTTCTGATCTCTGCTAACATCTCCGTCACTGTTCCCCAATCCATTCACAACTACCCTGAGTGGGCCATAGAGGAAATCTCCTTCTTAGGCTGAGAAGCGCAGGTCTGTCTTGGTGCTTACTTTGAATGTACACAATATTTTGTGTTCTCACCGTGATTGCCCTATGACTGCTACGCCACCATTCTGCCTCCCCCCCTGGGCTAACGGGGTCGATCATGCAACATAGTGGCCTGTGGGAAGATGGCGGCCGCCTCATATCACGGCTCTGTGGGGAGGGCCCCTGTTTGCAGTATTTGTGTTAAGCTGGGACGTTTTCCCTTTCCTTCTGTGGGTCCTACCATCGTCCTGCATTTTGCTTGACGTCCTCCCCGCCCCTCGCTGAAGATCTCCTGCTCCCAAGGACTACGTTGCCATCGACGTGTGGTGTGTCACCGCTGGGGGTAGTGTAAGGCCTTTGCTGCTTAATTCTTAATCATCGTCTCGTACGTGCGCATCTTCCGGGCCGTTCTGGAGGATGCCAGCCACTGAGGGACCTGACCAAAGCCTTCTCCTACCTAACTGCCCCAACCTCGCCATCGTCACTGCTTTTCATCTCGGTGGCAACATGTGGCCTACAGCAACCCGCCCTCAAACTCCTCCTGGATAATGGATCTGCTGGTGTCCGTGTTGTACTCTGTGGTGCTCCACCCACCCTGAACCTCCTCATCTACAGCCTGAGTAACCGGGACATGAAGGCCGCCATGGGCAGAATCCTAAAAGGGTCACTCACCCGGCCTCCGCTCCTGGACACAATGTCTACTTCCTTGTGCAATTCATCTCACCCCACCACCGAACCAAGGAATTGCCCTTGAACCTAGCCAGGTACTTTGCTTCCTACAGGGTTCACAGAAAACGCTGGACGATGATGAATTGTCAAAGTCTGGGAGGGAAGCAGCTAAGACTGAAGTAGGACTGACAATCCTGTTTTGGGGAGACATCATGGCCTAAAGGAAGGGGGGTCCCTGTAGACTGTAAACTCATGTTGTGCAGGGATTGCGTTTAACAACTCTGGTACACTGAACTCTCCCAAGTGCTTAGTACTTCCTCAACCATTAAATCCGGTTTGGGGGCTGTTCTAAACCCTGTTATGCCACTTGTCTTCTGTGTAACTTTGGGTGAGCCACTTAACGTCTCCAAACCTCAGTTACTTCATCTGTAAAATGGGGATTAAGACTGTGAACTCCACGTGGAACAACCCGATGGCCCTGTATCTACCCCACCGTCCTTAGAACAGTGCTTGGCAAAGAGCAAGTGCTTAAAAAATACGATATTTTTTAAAATTCTATCATGGCCTAAAGGAATGGGAATTGATCTACGCTGTAAGATCACTGTGGTCAGGGAACGTGTCTACCAACTTTGTTATGTTGAATTTTTCCGAATGCTTAGTAAGTGCTGGGCGAAGAGAAAGTGCTCAATAAATACGATTGATTGATAATAATAGTAATAATAATAATGGCATTTGTTAAGCGCTTACTATGTGCAAAGCACTGTTCTAAGCTCTAGGGGAAGATACAAGGTGATCAGGTTGTCCCACATGGGGCTCACAGTCTTCATCCCATTTCACAGATGAGGAAACTGAGGCCCAGAGAAGTTAAGTGACTTGCCCAAGGTCACACAGCTGACAATTGGAGGGGCAGGGATTTGAACCCATGACGTCTGACTCCCAAGACCGGGCTCTTTCTATTGAGCCACTCTGCTTTCTGAAGCCAGCTTTGCTACTAGCCTGCTTTGTGACCTAAGGGCAGTGACTTAACATCCCTAGAATCTCTCTTCCTCTTATACTTTGAGCCCCTGTGGGACAGAAATTGTGTCTGAACTGATTCTTTTCTTTCTACTCCAGCACGTGGAACAAATTAGGCAGGCAATGTCTTAATAAATATGATAATGATGACATTATTAGTAATGACTATGAAAATACAATGATTGCTCTTTAGCATGACTCTGGGGGTGGGGATGAAAGTTGGAAACTGGGGGGTGGTATGGGAGAAGGGAAGAAAGGATGACTGCAACTCCATCTGTCTTGTCAAATCTATCCTCATCAATCCATCTTTCCTTCCTTCTTTCCATCCATCCTTCCAACCATTCATCTATCAATCCACCCACCCATCCAGGGTACGGGCATGGGAGTCACAGGTCCTGGGTTCTAGTCCCAGTTCTGTTACTTGTCTGCCATGTGACCTTGGGCAAGTCTCTTCACTTCTCTGGGCTTCAATTCCTCAGCTTTAAAATGAGGGTTGCAGACTGTGATTACATGTGGGACAGGGACTTGTCAGACCCAATTTGCATATATCCACTTCCAGGGCTTTACTACAGTGCCTGGCTCATATTAAGCTCTTGATCAAATTTCACGAAGTCAGTTATTATTTTATTGTTATAACTGTTATTAGCGGATAGGAAGGGGGGGATTTTTACCACATGGCCTCATGACCGAGACAATTTTAGGCCACCATGAGACCCTCAAAACACAGGAAGCAGCATAGCCCAGTGATAGAGCCATGAATCTGGAGTCAGAGGACAGCGGTTCTTGATTCGCCCGTTCCAACTGCTTGTCTGCCGTGTGACTTCTGTCCAAATCATTTCCACTTCTTGGCCTCAACCTACAGCTCATCTGCTGAACAACTGGGGACTTAAGACTGGAAGCTCCTATGGCGGGGCAGGCGACTGTGTCTCAACCTGACTAGCTTGTTGGGTTCATCAGTGCTTACACGGACCCTGAAAAAATAGTAAACAGTTACCACGCAGCTTTATGAAAAAAATAATCAGGGAAGGTCCCGTGGATTTAATAGAGTTTCAGGAAGGAGTTTGGAAGATGGGAAGCCCTGTGGTCTGCTGGACATGAAGGGAGAGGGAATTCCAAGTGGGGGATAGGTGGTGAGGTAGGGATCTGAGTCGGGAGAGTTGGGAACGAGGCACAGTGCGATGGTGAGCTTGGGAGGAATGGAGAATGCAGATAGGAATTCAGTAGGGAAAGATAATGCCCATCAATCAATCAATCATATTGATTGAGCACTTACTATGTGCAGACCTTCATAATAAGCGCTTGGGAGAGTACGATATAACAATTTAACAGTGTTGGTAGCCAAATTCCCTGCCCATGATGAGCTTACAGGCTAGAGGGGAATGTCTAAATTGGATTGCTGCTGATTTCAGACGGTCACAAGCCCTAGCATGGAATGAAGCTCCAAACGTCAGAGTTTAACAAGAACGCTATCATTAACCAGAGAAAGGGAATGATGATTAGTCTGTTGATTTTGTCATAGGAAGGAGTCCCAGAGAGGGAACCATACGGGAATGGGCAGTTTTTTAGGTTGAGAGGGCCGAGTCCATAGAGAGTGCACAATCCCGGCCTTGCGAGATCCCCGGACAGTCAGCCGTCTCAGCGGAGCCCTGGGCCCATCCTCCCACACGGAATCTCCCAGGAAATAATCCGGCCGTCATCTGAGGGGACGGTGCAGCCAGCCGGAGAGCCGAGAGGGGCAGGGAGGATTCTGACAGCCCTCACCCCTCGCCCAGACTTTCCTGTAACCGCCACCCGAGTCCAGGACCGACGAGATGGAGTGAGCCTCTCAGCAGAGGTCGGCGCTCCCCATTCCAGGACGGGCCTGGTGAGTCCAGAGAGGAGCAGGGTAAAGGTGAGGGAAATTTCAGTTAGGGAACTGGGATGACCAGGGTCAGAGTCACAATTTCTCTAAATTAAAATCAGTGTTGCTTAGTGGAAAGAGCACGGGGCCCGGGAGGTCAAGAGGACCAGTGGTCTTAAGTAGGACTGCCTCCGCCACTTGCCAGCTGTGTGACTTGTGGGCAAGTCACTTCGACTTCTTTGTGCCTCAGTCACCTCATCCGTAAAATGGGGATTAAGACTGTGAGCCTCAATGTGGGACAGGGACTGTGTCCAACCTGATTTGATTGTATTCCCCCCCCCCGAGCGCGTTAGTACACATAGGTCCGTGCAAATAGTAAGCCCTTAACAAATACCATAAAGAAAGTCTGAGAGGTAAGAGCTTGTTGATAGACGCAGTTGTGTTTTGGCTGGAACGTGTCTTGGGCTAGGAAGCCGTCTGAGAATTTGCCAACTTCCAGTCTACACTAGCGAGTCTGTTTTGGAGCGCAGAATGTTAGTGTGCGGGAAGAAATGGCTTGTGGCATAAAGTGTCCGACAAACTGAGTTTCATGTCAGCGCCAGCCTTCCTCTAAACGAGATAGTTTTTGTGATTATACAACCCCTGTATTCTAGATTTTGAGAGGCCCAAATCAATCAATGGAACATTTGGGAGCGCTTAGCCGTTTGTGCAGAACACTGGATACAATCTCTGCTGATGTTTCGGAATAAAACAGACATCATCGACGGTGGAAGGTTTTCCGTACTGTACTGAATTAAGACAGGAGGACAGGGACGAGATGACGAGTTGAGTTTTCCCTTCTAGACTGCAATTTGGGTGTGGGCAGGGAACGTGGTCTACCAACTCTGTTGTAAGTGGAATCTCCCAAGTGCTTATAGTACAGTGCTCTGCACACGAGTAAGAGTCCAATAAAACGATGATTGATTAATGGATTGATTGAGGTTCTATCCCTGGACAAAGCCATTATCTTGCCAGGAGAATTTCTCCGCGAATGCTGTAAAATCCCTGTCTGAGAAACTCAGGGTCCTATCATTGATGCCCAAGGGACATCGTTCAGGACATGGCCAACATCTCCAGAGTGAGGTGGAATTCCAGCTTCTGGGATTCACGGGAGATCCCGGGAGCTGCAGCAGTGGTCACGACGCGCTGTTCCTCCTGGTCTACCTGACGGCCCTGTCGGGGAATCTCCTCATCGTCACCGTCATCGTCCTCGTCCGGCACCTCCACATTCCCGTGTACTTTTTCCTCAGGAATCTGTCCGTCCTCGAACTCTGCCACATCTCCATCACCTTCCTCAAATCCGTCCACAACTCCCCGACCGACCGTAGAGCCATCTATTTCTGAGCTGTGCCACCCAGGTCGTCTCGGTGGTTTTCTTCGCAGGGGCAGAATATTTTGTCCTCACGGTGATGTCCTACGACCACTAAACCGCCATCTGCCTCCCCCTGCGCTACGAGGTCGTCATGAACAGAGTGGCCTGTGGGAAGATGGCGGCCGCGTCGTGGCTCAGCGGGGGGCCTGCTTGGAGTCTTGCTCTCAGCTTCGACATTTTCCCTGTCCTGCGGGTCCAACGTCGTCCAGCAGTTTTTCTGTGACATCCCCTCCCTGCTGAAGATCACCTGCTCGGAGGACCACGTCGCCATCGATGTGAGCGTCACCGCCGTATTATCGTTAGGCGTCGTCTGCTTCGTTCTCATCATCGTTTCGTAAGTGCACATCTTCCGGGCCGTGCTGAGGATACCGGCCGTCGAGGGCCGGGCCAAAGCCTTCTCCACCTGCCTGCCCCACCTCGGCGACGTCACTCTCTTTGTCATGACTTGTTTCTGTGCTTATTTGAAACCACCCTCAGATTCCCCCTCAGTACTGGGCCTGCTGGTGTCCGTGTTCTACAGCATGATGCCCCCTGCCATGAACCTACAGTGTGAGAAACAGGGACGTGAAGGCCACCCTGGGGAGGGGGCTAGGCAAGGAATGCCTTCCATCTTGGGGATGTAAAGTCACCATTATTTGCCTGCTGGAGTTACCAGGGCCACAGCGATGGCCCCAGAATCTTTCAGAGACCGGAACCTTGTGTGTTTCACACACAGACCACCCTAGGGGAAGAGAAAACCATCTATAGCACTTATTTAGATCATGCTCCTTGTTTCCACGGACAGATCGGGTCAGACTGGATTCGTCTTCTGTCTCCTGAGCTGAAGGCCACCCTTGGAAGGAGGGCACAAGTCTTGACGATAGCTGACACCCAAAGTCGTACCTTTGTCAGTCGGAACTAATTTTCCCCCAGAAACAATGTCATCGATGGGGGATTAGCTCCTGAATTGACTCATTTCCGTGCTGTGGAACCCAGCCTGAACCTTCTAAACTTTACACTGACCAATTACCAAGTTGCAGAATGTTCCTGACAACTATTTCTGCATTTCATTACAGTGTTCCATGTCTAAATGTGTGTGTGTGTGTGTGTGTGTGTGCGTGCGTGCGTGTGTGTGCGCATGCCTGTATGTGTGTGCACAGTATGGCTCAAACGAAAGTAATTTTTCCCCAGAGTATTTAATTAATTTTTGTTTTGTTTTTGACTTTTTACTCAGAGTGATCAATCAATCCATCAATCCATGCTTTTTTGTGTTGTTATTTTTTCTAACTGGTATTCGTAAAGCCATTACTATGTGACAGGCACTGCACTATGCACTTGTGTAGATCTAAGGTAATCAGTTTGGATACAGTCCCTGTTCCTCCTGGGGTTCATGGTTGTAGTCCCCATTTTCCAGATGAGGTAACTGAGGCCCAGAGAAGTGAAGAGACTTGCCCAAGATCACACAGCAAATAAGTGGTAAAACTGGGATTAGTACCTATGAACTTCTGACTCCCAGGCCCGAGCTCTAGCCACTAAACAATCCAGGCATCACACCTCCTGAAGCAGAGTTCTGCCAGCATCACACACTGTTCAGGACTAACTCTCAAACTACACAAAAAGATCAGCGAAGCAGCACGGCCTAGTGAAAAGAGCAGGGGCCCAGACGTCAGTGAACCTTGGTTCTAATCCTGGATCTGCCAATTCCCTGCTGTGTGACCTTGGGCAAGTCACTTCGTTTCTCCATTCCTCAATTTCCTCGTCTGTAAAATGGGGATTCACGGATAGTAATAATAGTAATTATAATATTATTTAAGCGCTTGTTATGTACCAAACACTGTTCTAAGAGCCTCCTGTCCCCACCCCCACCCCACTTATACTGTGAGACCCGTGTGGAACCTGATGAAGCAGAGTGGCTCAATGGAAAGAGCACGGGATTGGAAGTCAGAGGTCATGGGTTCAAATACCGGCTCTGCCAATTGTCAGCTGTGTGACTTTGGGCCAGTCACTTAACTTCTCTGTGCCTCAGTTACCTCATCTGTAAAATATGGATGAAGAGTGTGAGCCCCACGTGGGACAATCTGATCACCTTGCATCCCCCAGAGCCTAGAACAGTGTTTTGCACATAGTAAGTGCTTAACAAATGCCATTATTATTATTATTATTATTATCCCCCAAGGCGATACCCGAGGTCAGGGCGGCCACGATGGTGGTGGCGCTAGTCACCCTCTATGTCCTCCTCTACGGCAGCAATCCATCATGCTGAGTGGTATACTCAACGTGAAATAAAAATCTCCTCTGTTGGTGAACTACCAAATGGGATTGGGGTTTACCTTTCCGATCATCTGCCCGTTTTTGATTGTCCAGAGTGACCTAAGGATAAGTGCAATCTGGATAAAGGAATCTCCTGGTTCCAACATAGGTTTTCCATAGATGGCAAAGGGACATTGGGATTCCTAAGGAGTTGCCTGGCCTCTACATCAATTAAGTCCCGCTCGGGTAAAGAGACTGGGTATCTTGATCCCAGAAAGCCAAGAGAAGCTATATGGCCTAGGGGATAGAGTACAGAAGGACCTGGGTTCTAATCCAGGCTCCCCCACTCATCTGTTGTGTGACCTTCGGCAAGTTACTTCACTTCTCTGGGCCTCAGTTACCACATCTGTAAAAAGGGTATTAAGACTGTGAGAGCCACTTGGGACAGGGACTTGTCTGACTCAATTTGCTTGTATCCACTCCAGCGCTTAGAACAGTGCCCGGCACATAATAAACTTTTATCAAATACCACAATTATTATTACTGTTATCATTATTATTAAGGATGGGGGCGTTTTGCACAGGCCCAGATGGTGACAATTAAGCACCCTGAGACAGGGAAGCACAGGGAAGCAGTATAGCCCAGTTGATAGAGCATGGGCCTGGGACTCAGAGGACCTGGATTCTAATTCCACCTTCACCACGTGGGAACCACATGGGAATGGGCAGTTATTTAGGCTGTGGGGCCAGAACACAAGGGAGACCACGATCCTGGCCTTTCCGAGGTTCCGGACAATCAAGCTGTCATCAGCAGAGCCCCCGGGCCCGTCCTCCCACGTGGCCTAGTGGGGTGAGAGCCCGGGCCTGGAGAGTCAGAAGGTCATGGACTCTGATTTCAGACTCCAACCGCTTTGGTCTGCTGGGTGGACCCTGGAACAGGTCCGCTTCACTTCGCTGGGCCTCAGTGACCTCATCTGTGAAATGGGGATTGAGACGTGGTGGAGGCCCCACGTGGGACAGAGACTGGTGTCCAACAAGATTTGCTTGTATTCTGTCCCCAGTGCTTGGTACAGTGCCTAGCAAAAAGTAAGCAGTTTAAGCGCTTAGTACAAGTGTGCTCTGCACACAGTAAGCGCTCACTAAATACGATTGAATGAATGAATAATTGAATGCTTCTATACAGGTCCGACGCTGGTGCTTCCAATAGAATGGAAGCTCCCTGGGAACAGTAATTATATGTATTAATACCGTGTCCTCTGTAGTACTCAATAAATAGAATTGACTGGACTTAGTCCTATTCCTTCACCTCAACACTAGTCTCTAAATTGAAGTTTTCCTCTTCCTGTGCAGGGGAGTCGACATTCATTCCCCAGAAATGTTCAATGTCTCCACCGTGAACCCAAGATGATCTTTTTCAATACAATAACTCTCTCTTTTCCATAGAGGAATTACCTAGCAAGTGTCCTGTCCAATTCCTTCACTCATCCCATCAATGGACTCTAACTTTGACTCTTCCCCATCACATGCAGAAAGGTCAATGGTGCCTCCCCACAAATACCCAAGTCTTCACGGTGGAAGGAATTCCTCCTGCTGGGTTTTTCGGAGATCCGGGAGCTGCATCTGGTCTATTCCGCGGCTGTTCCTCCTGGTCTACCTGGCGGCCCTGACGGGAAAACTCCTCATCAATCGCAGTCACCACCCCTCGACCGGACGCCCTTCACACCCCTATGTAGTGTTTTCTCAGGAACCTGTCCATCATCGACGTCTGATACATCTCCATCACTGTCCCAAAGTCTGCCGTCATCACCCTGACCGATCGGAAATCCATCTCCCTCCTGGGCTGTGCTGCCCAGGTCTTCCTGGTGGTCGTTTTGACCACTTCAGAGCTGGCCATCCTCACGGAGGATGGTCCTACGACTGCTACACTGCCATCTGCCTCCACCTGTACTATGAGCCCATCATGATCAACATGGCCAGTGGAAAGATGGCGGCGCCTCCTGGCTCACTGGGGTGATGTTTGGGGTCTTGTATTCAGTTTCGACTTTCTCCTTTGGCTTCTGTGGTTCCAACATGCCCCAGCCGTTCTTCTGTGACGTCCCGTCCCTGCTGAAGATCTCCTGCTCCGAGGATCACATCATCAATGATGCTAGCGTCACCGGTGGGATAGCTTTAGGTGTCGTCTGCTTCGTCTCCGTCGTTGTACCCTATGTACGCATCTTCCAGGTCATGCTGAGGATGCCGGCCTCCGACAGCCGGACCAAAGCCTTCTCCACCTGCCTGCCTCACCTCGTCATCGTCACCGTCTTCCTCTTGACCGGAGCCTTTGCCTACCTCAAGCCCGTGTCTGACTCCCCCTCGACCCTGGACCTGCTGGTGTCCATGTCCTACACGATGATGGCCCCCACCCTGAACCCCGACATCCACAGCCTGTGGAACCGGGACATGAAGGCCGCCCTGGGGAGAGTCCTAAAGGGGAGATTCCTCCTCCCTCCTCTAAGGGACAAAATGCCTGTTTCCTTTTGCTGATTATCCCATTCCTCATCAGGGTTCTGACCGTGAGAGTAGCCATGTAAAGAGTTGTCCAAAGAGGAAGTCCAGTGCCTGAGGATTTGTCAATGTACGGGACAGAGGGCTGATAAGCTGTGTATGATGGTAAACCCGGTGTGGGCAGGGATTGGCTGTCTTTATTCTGAATGGTACTTTCCAAGCACTTAGTACAGTGCTCTGCACACCGTAAACATTTCAATATGATCGAATGAATGAATGAATGAATGGCAAATGTTTGGGGCGATATCATAAATATAGTGGACATAAGACAGGAGACTTGAGACGTCTGTCCGGTTATGCCACCGGCCTGCTGTATCACCCTGGTTTCAGCTATGTAACCTCTCTGGGCCTCTCTGTAAAATCGGGTTTAAATTTGTGTTCTCTCTTTCTCTTTAATCTGAGTCCCTGTGGGTCAGAAAAACCTTTCCAATCTAACTAGTTTTTTTTCTACTCCAGCACTTGGCTGTCTTTGCAAGTAAATTATTAATAAATTTAATAATGATAATATCTCTACGACTACTGATAATAGCAGTAATTCTATTAAATTCAAGATCACTGTTGGTTTGTTTGAAATTTAAAAAATCGGAGATTGACAAGGGAGAAGGGGACTCAATCATGGAAACTGTTTCCCACATTGATTGCCTGTCTACTTGTTTTGGATGCCTGTCCCCCCGATTCTCTACTGTGATCCCGTTGTGGTCAGGGATTGTCTCTATTTGTTGCTGAACTGTACTTCTCAAGAGGTTAGTACAGTGCTCTGCACATAGTAAGAATTCAATAAATACGATTGTAATAAATGAGAGGAAGGTCTCCAGACACTAACGAAGCTTGACCAATCTG
The DNA here is from genome assembly GCF_015852505.1 of Tachyglossus aculeatus. Taxonomy (NCBI): domain Eukaryota; kingdom Metazoa; phylum Chordata; class Mammalia; order Monotremata; family Tachyglossidae; genus Tachyglossus; species Tachyglossus aculeatus. The sequence continues at coordinate 3,910,630 of NW_024044831.1, read as the reverse complement.
TCACTCCATACCTCTATGCTGAGGCTCTGATTCTCCATTTTTTACTCTTGAGTAACCAAGTCGTCACTCACCCGTGAGGATATAAAGAATATATTCTCTTTTTGATGATGGTATTTGTTTAAACACTTATTCATGTCAAGCTCTGTTCTTATAGCTGGGATAGATACAAATCAATCAGGTTGCACACAATCCCTGTCCCTCATGAGGGTCACAGTCTATGTAAGGAGGGAGAACTGGTATCGCATCTCCATTTTACAGCTGAGGAAAATGAGTCCCACAGAAGTGAAGTGACTTGCCCAAGGTCACCCCGGAAGCATTCGGCAGAGCTGGGCCTCTCATGTCCAGGTTCTTTCCACTAAATCATGCTTCTTCACCTATTCAGAAACATACCACTCTCTCCCCGTCTCTTTCTCTGGATACGAGTATATTCATGTGGAAGAAGATGCTGTTGTTGCCATGGGAACATCACGGACCAGGACCGTTTCTGCAGTTGGGAGTTCCAGGCTCCTATTTCCAGAGGGTTCTTGCATCACCTGGCCTACAGGATCCCTCCAGAGGGGCCCAAGCCGGTCCCACAGGGATCCCGCTCAGAGCAGTGACAGCTTTATCTTCAGGGATGGGGTCTGCCTGGACAGCAGGTCGGCATCCATGGGAAAGCGGAAAGTGGCTGAGGGCTCCTGGCCGTCCCTTTGTGGCTGACCGAACCTAGGAAACCGAAGTGAAAGAGGAGACCAGCCCAGTCCTGAGAAGGTCAGTGCCCCCCGGTCAACCCCAGCTGCCCTGGTGAGAGTGACCGGGGTGTGGAGAGAGGCAGTATGGAACCAGAAGGATTAAGCCAGAGAAGGAGCCATTTCTTGGGAGATTCTCGCACTCGGAGAACAGAGTCCATTCATTCATTCAGTCGTATTTACTGAGCGCTTACTGAGTGGCAGGAACACGGTACTAAGCACTTGGATAGTACAATTCAGCAACAAATGAAGACGATCCCTTCCCACAGCGGGCTCACAGTCTAGAACGGGGGAGAGACCACTTCAGGACCAAGACCGTACCCCAAACAGGGCAGGCTTGTGAGGAGGGGAAATGGCTTCCCCAGCAATAATAAATCATCAATAATCTTGGTACATGTTAAGCACTTAATGTGTGCCAAGCACTGTTCTAAGCCCTGAGTTAAATACAACTTAATCAGGTTAGACACAGTCCCTGTCCATCGTGGGGGCTCACACTCTTAACCCCATTTTACAGATGAGGGTACCAAGGCACAAAGAACGTGAAGTGATTTTGCCCAAGGTCACATAGGACTTGTGAGGGAGTCGGGATGAGAAGCCGCATCCTTCTGACTCCCAATCCCGTTGCTCTATCCATCAGTGGCCCCACAGCTCTCCTCCCCTTCCAGCATCCGCACCCTGGCTAACCATTGCAACCGTCTGCCAGTTCGGATGCTATAACCAAACATCGGGACCATGCTGCAGTCACATTGTGGCTGTCAGTGGTTCTGTATTTCAAAAACATTTTCAGTGGGAACGTGATTATCAGGAATGAGAGAGCGTGGACTGATTCTGGTGAAAACCCCGATACTATCATGAATTCTTCTGAAACCCAAAGTTCTCCGACGAATCAATACCTTACCGTGCAGGGGAGAGTTAGTGTACGCCAATGAAGCTTAGAGCAATGCCATTGAGAGATACTCTCGCGAGGGTTGCCTATACGGGAAAAGGTCTAAGCGGAAGCATCAGACAAAGGTGATTTACCTGTGCTGGTGCAAGCAGTGGCATGGGAAAGAGTCAACGGCAGGTGGGACAAATGATCAAAATGTAGATCAAAGATAATGGTGGACATTCAGGTTTTTACTGTGCGAAGGAGGCGATGGTAACCACTTCTTTAAGTTCTTACCAAGAAAACTCTGTGGATACACATACTCGAGAATGACTACTGGTAGTTTATCCATAAAGCCTTGTTGGTAAGCACATTGGCAAGTGGGGTTATCATTGTCTTCTTCCATGCGGTAAGCTTTGAGTCTCCACCATCGACTCTCTCCTGCACCGCTGCTGCACAGAACAGGTGGGTTTTGACTTGTAGCAGATTATGTTCCACTCGTTAGCCACTGCCCAGGCTTGGGATGGGAATGGGTATGCCTCTGCCTGACTTCCCTCCCGTAGTCGACACTGGGTAGAGGACAGGAGAACTCTCCAGGTGTGATCCTGAGAGGGGCTGAGGATATTAGTTTGAGAATAAAATCACTTCTAGACTATAAGATCGTCGGAGGCAGGGGAACGTACCTACCAACTGCATTATGTTCGACTCTTTCAAACATTTAGTATAGTGCTCTGCGAGCACAGTAAACTGCTCCATAAATACATTGACTGACCTACCACAATTTCACAGCAACCAAGATCAAGTCTCTATGCCCTCTTGGTAGTCTCCTATCTGCAATTTATTTTAGTTTCTGTCTCTCTAAATAATTAATGATACTTGCGGCGTCTGTTATGTGCTAATTATTCAGCAAGCACAGTAGTATTTACAGGGGTAGATGCGGAAATAATCAGGTAGGACACGGGGTCTTTACCCCACAAGGGGCTCACAGTTTCAGTAGCGGGGAACAGGCCTTGATTTCCATTTTATAGATGAGGAATCTGAGGCTCAGAGAAGTTAAGTATGCTGCCCATGGTCACACAGCAGGCAAGCTGTAGATCAGAATTAGAACCCAGGTTCTCCGACTCCAAGGGACTGTAGCCCTTTCGAATATGCTATTCCACTCCTACGAGGAACTGTGAGCTTCGAATTCTCGCAGCAGGATCATTTGTACTAATGCTATTGAACTCCGTAGGGGCTCAGTACGTACAAATGATTGATTTACTGTTTTCGGGAATTAATGTTGATTCCTTTGTCGATACCATTAATGTCTGTAAATTGAAGTCTTCCCTCTTTCTCGGTGAAGGGGAGTCGACATCATCTCCCAGAAATGCCAATATCTCCGCAAGTGAGTGAATTAATTCTGCTGGGATTCTCAGAGGTCCGGGAGCTGCAAGCTGGTCTGCGCCATGCTGTTGCCTCCTGTCTAACCTGGAGACCCTGACGGGGAATCTCCTCTTCGTCGTCATAATCGCCCTCGACCGGCGCCTCACACAGCCCATGTACTTCTTTCTTCAGAAACCTGACCCTCATCGACCTCTGCTAATCTCCGTCACAGTCCCCAAATCCGTCACCATCTCCTTGACTAACTGTCGATCCATTTCATTTGAAGCTGTGCCACTCAGCTCTTCCTGGTGACCCTATTTCCAGCCTCGTAGTTTTTTCATCCTCACGCCGATGTCCTACGACCGCTACCTCGCCATCTGCTCTCCCCTTGCGTTACGAGTTTCCAAACTTCCTAGAACGAGTCGTCTATACCTGCTGCCTCGAATTCCTCAATGTCAACTCTCTCCTTGACCCTCTTCCAATCTGGCTTCCGTCCCCTATACTCCACCGAAACCTGCCCCTCTCAAAGGTCATCAATGACCTCCTTCTTGCCAAATCCAACGGTTTCTACTCTACTAATCCTCCTCGACGCCTCGCAGCTGCCTTCGACACTGTGGACCCACCCCCTTCTCCTCAACGCGCTATCCAACCTTGGCTTCACAGATTCCGTCCTCTCCTGGTTCTCCTCATGTCTCCGAACGTTCATTTTCAATCTCCTTTGCGGGCTCCTCCTCTCCCGTCCCATCCCCTTACTGTAGGGAGTTCCTCAAGGGTCAGTTCTTGGTCCCCTTCTGTTATCTATCTACACTCACTCTTTGGTAAACCGATTCGCTCCCACGGCTTTCAACTAACCATCTCTACGCTGATGATACCCACATTTGCATCTCTGCCCCTGCCCCCTCTCCCTGCCCTCCAGGCTCGTGTCTCCTCCAGCCTTCATGACATCTCCACCTCGATGTCTGCCCGCCATCTAAAACTCAATATGTCCAGAACTGAACTCCTTATTATTCCTACCAAAGCCTGCCCTCTCACTGACTTTCTGTCGCTGTAGACGGCACTTACATCCTTTCCCATCTCACAAGCCCACAACCTTGGTGTAATCTTCGACTCCGCTCTCTCGTTCATTCCCTCATATCCAATCCGTCGCCAAAACCTGCCGGTCTCATCTCCACATCATTCGCCAAGATCTTCCTTTCCTCTCCATCCAAACCGACTACTTTGCTGGTTCAATCTCTCATCCTATCCCGAATGGATTATTGCATCAGCCTCCTCACCTGTTCTCCCATCCTCCTGTCTCTCCTCACTTCAGTCTATACTTCACGCTGCTGCCAGGATCATCTTCGTGCAGGAAACGCTCTGGTAGTTGGTACCTCGCCTCCTCAAGTAACTCTCCAGTGGCTGCCCCGTCAACCTACATATCAAGGAAAAACTCCTCACATTCGGACTTCAAGGCTCTCCATCACCTCGCCCCCTCCTAACTCACCTCCCTTCTCTCCTTCCAACAGCCCAGCCCGGACCCCTCCACTCCTCTGCCGCTAACCTCCTCACTGTACCTCGTTTCTCGCCTGTACCACCTGCATTTTAGTTTAGTGTTTAAGTGTGCCACAAGATTATAAACTCTTTGAGAGCAGGACCTCTCACCTACCAACTCTATCATACTTTTCCATGGGCTTAATATAGTTCTTCACACAGAGTAACCACTCAATAAATACTACTAGATTGGATGATTGAGATTCAGACTAGGGGTGTTCAATTTTTAAGCATCTGAGGGGACTGTCATGTGCAGGTGGATGCTAGGACTCGAGTGGATGGGGATGAGAAAATCATTCATTCATTCAATCCATTGAGTGTTCATTGGGTACCTTGCAGTTAGATCCCATGCAGATCTAACAAGGATTGAGGGAAGAATCTCTAAATCCCTGATCATGAAAGAAGGGCCTTCTCAACCCACAGAAGAATGCGTAGGAAAACGTTCCCTGTCGGAACTCTCGTCTTTAGAGCAGAGGACGGCTGTAAATCTGGACAAATCCGTGGACAATCCCTCTGACAACGGCTGGGGATCATTGGCACGACCATCTAATGTTAGAGAGGGAGCTAGGAGGTTGTACCCTTTTAGGACCCTCTCCAGGCAGATTTCACATATTTATTCCTCAGGATGTAGATGAGGGGGTTAATGGAGGGGAGAGCACCACAGTAGTAAGAACGTGGACGGCAGCAGATTCAGCGTTGAGGGGGAGTCCGAGGGCGGTTTGAAGTATGCGAATGACCCGGTAGAGAAAAAAGCAATGACGACGGAGAGATGCGGGGTGGGGCTAGGCAGGTGGTGGAGAAGCACCTAGTACAGTGTTCTTCACACAGCTAAGCGCTCAATAAAATGTTTGACTGAATGAAAGTCTTTGTCCCGGCCTTCGGTGGCCGCATCCTCAGCACGGCCCACAAAATGCGGTTGTTCGAGATAATGATGAGCACGATGCAGACGTACGGCAGCCACTACTCCTGTTGTCATGCTCACGTCCGTGGCGACGTGGGCCTTGGAGCAGGAGATCTTCAGCAGAGCGGGGACGTCATAGAAGAAATGGGGGATGACGTTGTACCCGCAGGGAAGGATCATGGAGAAGGTCTAAGCTGAGCACAAGACCCCAGTCCGTCCTCTGCAGAGCCAGCAGGGCGGGCAGCCATCTTCCCACAGGCCCTTCGCTCCATGATGATTGTGTAGCGGTCGTAGGACAACACCGTGTTGACGAAATACTCCGAAACCACAAACAAGTCCAAAGAAAGAGCTGAGCGATGCAGCCTAGGAAGGAGATGGAGTTATTATTGGTCAAGGCGTTGTGGATGGACTGAGGGACGATGACAGAAATGAGGCAGAGGTCGACGATGATGGACAGTTCCTGAGGAAGAAGTACATGGGGATGTGGAGGTGCTTGGGTCGAGTGTGATGACGGCGGTGATGAGGAGATTCTCCACCAGGGCCCCGCAAGTAGAACAGGAGGAACACCGCGGCGTGGACCAGCTGCAGCTTCCCGGACCTCCGAGAATCCCAGGAGCAGGAATTCTGTCCTCATGGTGACATTGGTCATTTTCTGGGAATTGACACTGACTGCCTAAAGGATATTAAATGAACAGGAAGTAGATTCAAATAGGGACGAGAATGATCTACAGAAAGTGCACAGGAGAGCAGAAAATCTTGGGTTGGAGGGAACCCCCGGTATTTTTCTACTGTAATTTTTCAGACTCACTATGTCCAGACACTGTACTAAACAGAGGAGTAGAGAGAATCTAATCAGGTTGTTCATTCTGCCTCCAATCATCCTGCCCTGGTTCAGGATGGCACTGAAACCATTCCTGACTCAAGAAGTCTATTCCATTTGCAGACATCTGCAAGGATTGTGGTCACATAATTCGCACATAATGTGGCGATGCAGCACAGCTACGAGGAAACGAGGATGGTCCTGGGAGACAAGGGGAACTTGTCTTAATCCTCACCCCACCACTGACCTTCTGGGAGACCTCGGGCAGGTCACCTAAATTTTCTGGTTGCTTGGTTTTCCCTTTATCTGTAAATGGAGTTTAAGACAATCATCCCCATGTAGGACAGGGACAACGGTCATATCTGATTATATCATATCTACTCCAACACTGAGTATGGCGTTTGGCACATGGTAAGCACTTAAACAAATACCACAATTACTACTATTAAGGAAAGAACAGGAAATTTCCTGTTATTTCCTGGTTTATATTGAAATTTCCCTTCTCTGCCCCTCACCTTTCCCCTGCTTCTTTCCAGAGTCACCTATTCTGGGCCTGTTCCTGTGCTGGGGATCGCCGACCTTTGATGAAGAGAGAGGCTCACTCCATTTCGTCGGTCCTGGATGCGGCTGGCGGTGACAGAAAGGTCTGGGCGAAGGGTGAAAGCTGTCAGGAAATCTCTCTCCCCCTCTTGACTTTCCGGCTGGCTGCGCCGTCCCTTCAGACGACGGCAGGGTTATTTCCTGGGAGATTCCCCCTGGGAGGGACGGGCCCGGGCCTCCGCTGAGACGGCCGACTGTCCGGGGGATCTCGGAAGGTCGGGATCGTGGGTTCTCTGCGGGTCCTGGCCCCCACAATCTAAAAAACCACCCAGTCCCATGTGGTCACCACTCTGGGACTCCTTCCTAGAACAACCTCAACGGACTTATCGTTCACTTTCCATGATTAACAATAACTTTATTTTTAACTCGGAGATTGGAGAGATATCATGGGTAGGGAGAAGGGTCCACACCTAGCCCATTTGATTAATTAAGGTGTAATCCAATATTCAGATTGGGGATTGGCAAAAACAAAAAGGACCCAAGATCTCATTCAAGTTTTGACACTGAATGAGTGGAGGTCTCAGGCACCTGTAACGTTTTTTGAAAAATGTATGCTCTTTATATGCAAAGACTGTATCTTGGCCTTCCTGTTGTACTTCAATTTTATCGATTGAATTAATAGTTAAATATTCAAGTATATTATACAATAAATGACAATAGTAGCAACAGTAAGAATAGGAGGAGAAATCATAATGGTTTCTATTAAGTGATAACAGAGCCTTAAGTGGTTGGAAAAATTCAACCTCTTCTACTGTTTCTGGCTTCTGGGGCAGAATTGAGGATCAAAATCAAGTCTAAAACGACCCTTCGGGCAGCTACCTCGTCAATTTTGTTAATGGATTTGTTTAAGAACTTACTATGTACCAGGCACTGTATTACCCACTGGGGTAGATACAAGCTAATCAGGTTGGACACAGTCCCTGTCTCACAATGGGGCCCACAATATTCATCACCCTTTTACAGATGAGGGAATTGAGGCTCAGAGAAGTTGAGGTGATTTGCCCAAGTTCAGATAGCAGGCAGGTGAACAGAGACAGGAATAGAACCCAGATCTTTCAGACTCCCAGGCCCGGGTTCTACCCTCTGCTGGTGTTTTAATAAAGGGGTTTAATACAAGTGCAGGGATCCATCCCCAGGCATGGGAATTAGATTTAAATACCTGTCCAGAACAGATGGATAAAAACTCTTCTACCAAACGCGTCAAAGGCCATTGATAATAGGAAGCCCGAAAAGTCTCTAACGACAAAAATCTCAGATCTTTGCAGGTCGCCAAGTCTGTATAGGATGTGAATCCACGGGGGAGAGAAATAACAGGGTCAGAGCGTGAAGTGAAATTTTCTATCTCTGGAGAAAAGACTCCCAACAAGGGTCCTCCCCATCGCCATCTTCACGTCCCTGTTCCTCGGGCTGCAAGTGAGGGGGGCTCAGGGAAGGGAGACACCGACCGGGTAGAACACAGACACCAGCAGGTTCAGAAGCTGAGGAGGAGCCTGAGGCTGGATGTAAGGTACTGAAGGCAGCTGAGGTGAAAAACACGGTCGTGACGGTGAGGTGAGACAGGGCAGGTGGAGAAGACATTGGCCCAGCCCTCGGAGGCCGGCATCATCGAGCGCGGCCCGGAAGATGCGCACGTACAAGACGACGATGGAGACAGAAGCAGAAGACACCCGAAAGGGCCCCGGTGACTTCGATCACATCAAAGACGAGGTGCGTTAGGGAGAAGGAGATTCGGACCACGGAGGGGATATTAAAGAAGAACTGTGGGATCAGAAAGGGACCCACAGAAGTGTAGGGGAGAACGACCCAGAGGATGACATCAGTGCAAAGAGCCTCTCGCTGAGTCATGAGGCGGCCGCCATCTTCCCACAGGTCCCTTGTTCCATGATGACCTCGTAGCACAGAGGGAGCAAGATGGCGGCAATAGTGGTCGTAGGACATCACTGTGAGGAGGAAACAGCTCGGACCCGGCAAACAGCACCACCGAGAAGAGCCGGGTGGCTCAGCCCAGGATGGAAATGGATCTCTCTTTAGTCAGGGAGTTGTGGATGGACTTGGGGATGGTGACGGAGATGTAGCAGAGGTCGAGCACGGACAGATTCCTGAGGAAGAAGTACATGGGGATGTGAAGGCGCCGGTCAAGGACGGTGACAGTGACAATGAAGAGGTTTCCCATCAGGACCGCCAGTGTAGACCAGGATGAACAGTGTGGTGTGGACCAGCTGCAGCTCCTGGGACCTCTGAGAATCCCAGTAGGAGGAATTCCTCATCACCGTGAGGTTGACCATTTCCCAAGAATTGCTGAGACCACCTACAAAAGCAATGAAGAGGAAACTATTTCAGAACCTCAACAGAAAATGACAGTCAAATCAATCCATCAATTGTATTTATTGAGCACTACTTTATGCAGAGTATTATACTAAGAGATTGAGAGAGTGTAATAGAGCAGAATTGGCAGGCATATTTGCTGCTCACGAGGAGCTTACATGTTTGAGGGGGGAGACATACATAGAAATAAATTTCACATACGTACATATTTTGCTTTGGGGATGAGGGTGGGGAGAGAATAGGGGTGCAAATCCAAATGCAAGGGCAAGGGCAGAAGGGAGAAAAATGTGAGGGAAAATGAGGCTGTATTTCGGGGAAGGCCTCTTGGAAGAGATGTGATTTTAAGAAGCCCTCCGAGAAAGCAGGGAGAGCGATGGTCTGTCAGAGTAGGCAGCGGGGCCTAGTGGAAACAGCAAGGGCCTGAGAGTCAAAAGGGACCTGAGTTCCAGTCCAGGCTCTGCCACCTGCCTGCTGTGTGAACTTCTGCAAGTCACTTTATTCATTCATTCATTCAGTGGTATTTATTGAGTGGCTTACTGTATAGAGCACTGTACTAAGCACTTGGAAAGTACAATTCGGCAACAGAGAGAGAAAATCCCTACCCAAAATGGGCTCCCAGTCTAGAAGGGGGAGACAGACCACAAAACAAAACAAGTAGACAGGCGTCATACCATCAAAATAGATCAATAGAATTATAGATAGATACACATCATTAAAAAAATAAAGGTGATAAATATGTACAAACATACACAAGTGCTGTGAGGAGGGGAGGTGGGTAGAGAAGAGGGAGAGAGTAGGGGGTGATGGGGAGGGGGAGGAGGAGCAGAGGAAAAGGGGGCTCAGTCTGGGAAGGCCTCCTGGAGGAAGTGAGCTCTCTGTAGGATTTGGGAAAAGGGAAAGAGAGCTAGTTTGGCAGAGTGTAAGTAGGGAGGGCATTTCAGGCCAGCGGTAGTACGTGTGCCGGTGTCGACGGCGCGACAGGAGAGAACGAGTCACCGAGAGGAGACTAGCAGAGGCAGAGGAGCGGAGGGTGCGGGTTGGGATGGAGAAAGAGAGAAGGGAGGTGAGGTAGGAGGGGGGAGTGGTGATGGAGAGCCTTGAAGCCGAGAGTGAGGAGTTTTTTGCTTTATTCGTAGATTGACAGGCAACCACTGGAGATTTTTTGAGGAGGGGGATTGACATACCCAAAGCGGCTGTGTAGATAGGTAATCCGAGCAGCAGAGTGAAGTATAGACTGAAGCAGGGAGAGACAGGAGGCTGGGAGATCAGAGAGGGAGGCTGATTTAGTAATCTAGTCGGGATAGGATGAGAGATTGAACCTGCAAGATAGAGGTATGGATGTAGAGGAAAGGGAGGATCTTGGGGACACTGCGCAGGGGAGACCGGCAGGTTTTGGTGACGGATTGGATTTGTGAGGTGAATGAGAGAGCGGAGTCAAAGAGGACACCAGGGTTACAGGTTTGTGAGACGAGAAGGGGGCTAGTGCCGTCTACAGTGATGGGAAAGTCAGGGAGAGGAAAGTGGGTTTGGGTCACTTCACTTCTCTGTGCCTCAGTTCCCTCATCTGTAAATTGGAGATTAAGCCCATGAGCCCCATGTGGAGCAGGGACTACGTCCAACCTGAAAACCGTGGACCGTAAAACAGTGCTGCCAAATAAAATAATAATAATAATAATAATTATTATTACTATCATTATGTGAAGAAGGAGGAAGTTCCAGGCCAATGGAAGAGGCCACAGGCGTGGGAGTCGAGAGCAGGATTGGTGAGACCAAAATAAAGTGAGTAGTTTGGTTCTAGACGAGCCAGAGATGTGGGCTGGGTGACCATGAGAAGCTTCTCCCTTAACCTTCAACCTTCAGGAAGAAGGAAGCCAAAATCAATCAATAGGTCAAATATCTTGACTACTTACTATGTGCAGAGCGCTGTGCTGAGGACAACCAAATAAATGATCCTCACCAGATGTAGTCTCCTGTTTCATTGCAAACCTTGGGTAGGAGAGCCTTTTCTCTCCCATGTGAGCTTAACCTTTATCTAGTTGTCAGTGATAGCTCTCTCGAAGAACCATGTCTAATGTAGTCACCGTCGTTCTCTTCCTCAGAATAGAGCACGGTGCTCTTCAGATAGTAGGTGCTTAGTAAACACCACTGAGATGGCAGAAGTTACTAGCTCTGATCATTTTTCCCCACTCCTCAAGAAACTCCAGAGGTTGTCCGTCCACCTCTGAGTCAAACAGGAACTCCACACCATCATCTTCAAAGATTTCAGTCACCTCACTCCCTCCTAACTCATCTCGCTACCCTCCTACTACAAGCGAGCCCGCACACTTCGCTTCTCTAAGGCCAACCTATTCGCCGTACCTCCATCTTGTCTCTCCCGCCAACGACCTGTCATCCACGTCCTGTCACTTGCCTGGAATGTCCTCCTTCTTCACAGCCGACAGACGTTCACTCTCCCAACCTTCAAAGACTTGTTAAAATCACATCTCCTCCAAGAGACCTTCCCCGACTATGTCCCGATTTCTTCTTCTTCCATTCCCTTTCGTGTCGCCCTTCATTTGAATTTTCCCCTTTTATTCACCGCTTTGTCGATTCCACAACGCTTATGAGTAGATCCATAATTTCTATATTTCTAGTGATATTTGTCTCCCCTTCTAGATTGTAATTTCCTTACGAACAGGGAATATGATTGCCAATCTTATACTTTATTCTCCCCAGCACTTAGTACGGTGTTCTCCACACGGTAAATTCTCAATAAATATGAGAGATCAGCCAATAAGCACGTTTGTCACCTATCCATGCCCTTCCATCCCCACCACCCAACTGGTAGATCCAGGGGATGTAGAGCCATGGAGATGCCGGGAGGAGAGGTTAGTGTTACGCATAGAGACTTGAGGAGATTCAAGTTCTCTGTCACTGCCAGCTCCCCTGTAAGACCCCCAACCCATCCGTGTTCTCCCCGGTCCAGACTCATTGGTAAGACAGGAGCGAGCGGGCTCTGGTCTCTGTCGTCATTCAACAGTCCCCCGTCTCCTCAGCTCCCGGACGTCGGCCACGGGAGGATCTCCGGGAGGTGTTTGGGGTCCTGGCTCTTCTGGCTTCCTGCTTGGAATGTGTCGTGCCCTAGGTGAAGCCGGGTCTTTCCGGTAAAGTTCCCTGGGGGACTCCCCTGGGGACTGGTCACACGTTGCTCTGAGCAGCTTCATTATGCCCTGTTCGGGCCTGGCTACCCCGGGAGTCCTGAACCGCAGGGGACCAGGGGACCTTGGGTGGCGTAGTGGCTCCACCGCATGTGACTACCCCACTGGAGACCATGTGACCTGTCACACTGGCATGCGTTGCACAGGGACAACCTGCAGAAGAACTGCAGAAATGACAATGAGGTGTCCATCTTGGTATTCTGTCAGTAACCCACCGGCTTCATCCACTTCACGGCCGGGGGTGGCCATTTTAAAGTGTTTTGGATGTCCCAGGCCTCCCTCCTCCAGACCTCACTCTTACCCTCTCACTCTTAATCCCACTTGCTAACCTTCCTGCCCTATCTAAGACTACGCTCCTTCTGTCAACTGCCACCCCTATCACTGCTCCCCACCCTCCTACCCACAGCTCCATTCACTGTTCTCCATCAGCCCTTCTGACCCTCCTGTATCCATTTATTATTATTATTATTATTATTATTGTTCTTGTCAAGCGTTTACTACGTGCCAAGCAGTGTTCTAAGCACTGGGGTAGATACAAGTGAATCTGGTTGGACACAGTACCTAGGGTTCACAATCTTTATTCCCATTTTAAAGATGAATTGATTGAGGCACAGAGAAGTAAAGTGACTTATCAAAGATCACACAGCATTAACTTCTTTGTTGCTGTGAGAATTTGGGTTGGTTCAGAGACTTCCAAGTGCAAGTAGGTAGAGACTTCCAGCTCTCTCTCGGGGTTATTTACACCTGATTTTCAAGGTCGAGGCTGGAGTCCGAAATGCACATCCAATCAGCTGTCGGGAGACAGTGACTCAGTGGCAAGAGCCCAGGCTTGGAAGTCAGAGGACATGGGTTTTAATCCCGGTTCTGCCACTGGTCTGCTGTATGGCCTTGGGCAAAACACTTAACTTCTCTGGACCTCAGTTACCTCTTCTGTAAAATGGGGATGAAGGCTTTGAGCCCCATGTCGGACAACCTGAATATCTTGTATCTACCCCAGCTCTTAGAACAGTGATTGGTACATAGTAAGCACTTACTAAAGACCATTATCATTCTTCTCATTATTATTATGATCCTGTTCCATAGAATCCTTTCCTGACTCAGAACCTCATAGTCATGACTACCTAGCAGGCTGCCTTATCACTGAGGTATTCAATTCTCACCCTCACTGCATTCATTCATTCATTCATTCATTCCATTGAATTTATTGAGCGCTTACTGTAAGCAGAGCACTGTACTAAGCGCATGGGAAGTACAAGTTGGCAACATATAGAGACTGTCCCTATCCAACAGTGGGTTCACAGTCTAGAAGGGGGAGACAGAGAACAAAACAAAACATATTAACAAAATAAAATAAATAGAATAGATAAGTACAAATAAAATAAATGAATAAATAAAGTAATAAATATGTTCAAACATATATGCACATATACAGGTGCTGTGTGGAGGGGAAGGAGGTAAGGTGAGGCGGATGGGAAGGGGGAGAGGAAGGAAGGCCTCAATCTGGGAAGGTCTCCTGGAGGAGGTGAGCTCTCAGTAGGGCCTTGAAGGGAGGAAGAGAGCTTGCTTGGCGGATGTGCGGAGGAAGGGCATTCTAGACCAGAGTGATGACGTGGGCCGAGGGTCGATGGCGGTACAGTCGAGAACGAGGCACGGTGAGGTGATTAGCGGCAGAGGAGCGGAGGGTGCGGGCCGGGCTGTAGAAGGAGAGAAGGGAGGTGTGGTAGGAGGGGGCGAGGTGATGGAGAGCCTTGAAGCCGAGGGTGAGGAGTTTTTGCCTGATGCGTAGGTTGATTGGTAGCCACTGGAGATTTTTGAGGAGGGGAGTAACACGCCCAGAGCGTTTCTGGACAAAGACAATCCGGGCAGTGGCGTGAAGTATGGATTGAAGTGGGAAGAGACAGGAGGATGGGAGATCGGAGAGGAGGCTGATACAGTAGTCCAGACGGGTTAGGTTGAGAGTATGAACGAGCAGGGTAGCGGTTTGGATAGGGAAGAAAGGGCGGTTCTTGGCAATGTTGCGAAGGTGAGACCGGCAGGTTTTGGCGACGGATGGGATGTGAGGCGTTAACGAGAGAGCGGAGTCGAGGATGACACCCCGGTTGCGGGCTTGTGAGACGGGAACGATTGTAATTCTGTCTGCAATGAGGGGAAAGTCAGGGAGAGGGAAGGGTGTGGGTGGGAAGACAAGGAGTTCAGTCTTGGACATGTTGAGTTTTGGTGCCGGGCAGACATCCAGATGGAGATGTCCTGAAGGCAGGAGGAGATGCGAGCCTGTAGGGAGGGAGAGAGAGCAGGAGCAGAGATGTAGATTTGGGTGTCATCAGCGTGGAGTTGATAGTTGAAGCTGTGGGAGCGAATGCAGTCACCAAGGGAGCGAGTGCAGAAAGAAAACGGAAGGGGACCAATAACTGACCCTTGAGGAACCCCTACAGTAAGGGGATGGGAGGGGGAGGAGGAGCTTGCAAAAGAGATTGAGAATGAACGGCCGGAAAGATAAGAGGAGAACCAGGAGAGGACAGAGTCTGTGAAGTCAAGGTTGGATAGCGCGTTGAGGAGAAGGGGATGGTCCACAGTGTCGACGGCAGCTGAGAGGTCGAGGAGGATTAGGATAGAGTATGGGCCGTTGGATTTGGCAAGCAGAAGGTCATTGGTGACCTTTGAGAGGGCAGTTTCCGTGGAATGTAGGGGACGGAAGCCAGACTGGAGGGGGTCGAGGAGAGAGTTGGTGTTGAGGAATTCGAGGAAGCGCGTATAGATGATTCGTTCAAGGAGTTTGGAAAGGAATGGTAACAGGGAGATAGGGCGATAACTAGAAGGTGAGGTCGGGTCAAGAGAGGATTCTTTAGGATGGGAGAGACGTGGGTATGTTTGAAGACAGAGGGGAAGGAACCAGTGGAGAGTGAGAGGTTGAAGATGGAAGTTAAGGAGGGGGGAGGGACGGAGCGAGAGATTTCATAAGATGAGAGGGAATGGGGTCAGAAGCACAGGTGGTCGGAGTAGCACTTGGTAGGAGGGTGGAGATCCCCTCTGAGGATACTGCTGGGAAGGATGGGAGAGTACTGAGAGCGCTGAGAGCCGGGGGTTTGGAGAAGGGCGGAGAGAGACTTTGGGGATCTCAGACCTGATGGATTTAATTTTATTAATGAAGTAGGAAGTCAGATCGTTGGGGGTGAGGGAAGGAGGAGGGGGAGGAACCGGAGGCCTGGGAAGGGAGCTAAATGTACGGAAGAGCTGACGGGGATGATGGGCCTGGGTGTCAATAAGGGAGGAGAAATAGTTTTGTCTGGCAGAAGAGAGGGCAGAGTTAAGGCAGGAAAAGATAAACTTGAAGTGAACGACGTTGGCATGGTGCTTAGACTTTCTGTGAGATAGAAGTCACCAAGGGCCTGGAAGACCCCGGAGAGCCCATCCCACGATGACCACAGACTCCTCTGAAGAGCGTTGCCCTCGCTTCCTCTTGGGAAGCACCCACAGATGACCCAGGAGCTTTGGGAAGGAGGGAAGACGTCACCTTCTTGAGAGCCTCCCGGCTCCTTACGAAATGGAGAATTGCTGGGGGAGGGGGAGGCTTGTGCCCTCTCCCCTTTAGGAAGGCACGCCGACAATCAGGGGAGCATTGAGAGGTCGGAGGAATGCCGCCAGGACCTGAAGCCAGGGGAGACCACCGAATCCCACCTCCGGCCTAACCTGCTGAGTTAAAGCCGGGAGCTCATTATTGGCAGGGAACTTGTCTGCTAATTCTGCTGTATTCTGCTCTCCCAAACGCTTAGTATGGTGCTCTGCGCAGAGTAAGCGCTCAATAAATACGATTGAATGAATGAATCCCACCCACCCGCTCTCCCCATCCCACCGACTCGTTCTTCCTTCTTACACTTTTCACTACTCTTTGCAAGATCACCCTCCAACTGTACCTGGCTCTTGATTGATTAGTAGCATGTAGTAAGTGCTTAATAAATACCACAGTTACCATTATTATTGTCATTCTTGCGATGGTAACACTGCTTGGCACAGAGTAAGACCTGTGCCAGGTCTTATTTTATTCATCTCCCCTCCGAGTCCCATAGCACTTATGTCCATATCTGTAATTTCTTTATTTATTCATATTAATGTCTTTCACCTCATCTAGGCTGTAAGCTCCTTCTGGGAAGAGAATGTGCCTATTTAATGTAATGTCGTACTATCCCAAGCACTAAGTAGAGTGCTTTGCACACAGTAAATCCTCAATAAATACAATTGAATGAAAACAATGAATGAATGAAAGTGCTTAGTATCATCGTTATTATTACTAATGGCTCTGATGGTCACATCGCCCCGATCTGGTCTAGTCTCCCTTCAGCCTCTCCCAGAGTCCTCTGCTCCGGGGACTGGGAACCGGAGGAAATGAATAGCCAACCAAGAAACAGAGGAAATCCCAGGGTGGAATCCGATAATCCCGCCTCCTAATTGTCCACTAAGGCCCAACCTGGAAGCAATAGACCCATCCCCAGTAGTGACATCGCCAAGCTTTGACTCTGTACTCTGGAAACTTCTGATCCAGGACAAACACATCATTCGGTTACTTTAGCATGAGTGAGAAGCCATCTCTTTGAGAGCTGGGCTTTGGAGCCGATTCCAAATGAACCCGAGACACTCATTTATTCTCTGTTATTCTCCTGCGAAAGGACCACCTACCCCAAATAGCCGCCCCTGAGGAACGCATGTAAGTAGCTGCTTTTTTGTTGTTATTTTTTAAATGGTATTTGTTAAGCGCTTACTATGTGCCAGGCACTGCTCTGAGCGCTGAGGTTAATGCAGGATAATCAGGTTGGGCACAGTCCCTGTCTCATAGGGAACTCACAGAGGGAAGACAGTCATTAGATCCCCATTTTAGATCCCCAAAGTCACTCCCCCCGCTTCTCCAACCCCCCGGCTCTCAACACTCTCTGCTACTCTCCCATCCTTCCCAGCAGTATCCTCAGAGGAGCTCTCCTCCCTCCTCTCAAGTGCTACTCCGGCCACGTGTGCTTCTGACCCCATTCCCTCTCATCTCATGAAATCTCTCGCTCCATCCCTTCTCCCCTCCTTAACTTCCATCTTCAACCGCTCACTCTCCACTGGTTCCTTCCCCTCTGCGTTCAAACATGCCCATGTCTCTCCCATCCTAAAAAAACCCTCTCTTGACCCACTTCACCTTCGAGTTATCGCCCCAAATCCCTCCTATCATTCCTTTGCAAACTACCTGAAAGAGTTGCCTACACCCGCTGCCTCGTATTCCTCAACACCAACTCTCTCCTCGACCCCCTCCAGTCTGGCTTCCGTCCCCTACATTCCATGGAAACTGCCCTCTCAAAGGTCACCAATGACCTCCTGCTTGCCAAATCCAACGGCTCATACTCTATCCTAATCCTCCTCGACATCTCAGCTGCCTTCGACACTGTGGACTACCCCCTTCTCCTCAACACGCTAACCGACCTTGGCTTCACAGACTCTGTCCTCTCCTGGTTCTCCTTTTATATCCCCGGTCGTTCATTCTCAGTTTCTTTGACAGGCTCCTCCGCCCCCTCCCATCCCCTTACTATGGGGGTTCCCCAAGGTTCAGTGCTTGGTCCCCTTCTGTTCTCGATGTACACGCACTCCCTTGGTGACCTCATTAGCTCCCACGGCTTCAACTATCATCTCTACGCTGATGACACCCAGATCTACATCTCTGCCCCTGCTCTCTCCCCCCCTCTCCAGCCTCGCATCTCCTCATGCCTTCAAGACATCTCCATCTGTATGTCTTCCCGACGCCTAAAACTCACATGTCCAATACTGAACTCCTTGTCTTCCCTCCCAAACCCTGCCCTCTCCCTGACTTTCCCATCTCTGTTGACGGCACTACCATCCTTTCCGTCTCACAAGCCCGCACCTTGGTGTCATCCTCGACTCCGCTCTCTCATTCACCCTCACATCCAAGCCGTCACCAAAACCTGCCAGTCTCAGCTCCGCAACATTGCCAAGATCCGCCCTCTCCCTCTCCATCCATACCGCTACCCTGTTCGTTCAAGCTCTCATCCTATCCCGTCTGGACTACTGCATCAGCCTTCTCTCTGATCTCCCCATCCTCATGTCTCTCCCCACTTCAATCCATACCTCATGCTGCTGCCCGGATTGTCTTTGTCCAGAAACGCTCTGGGCATGTTTACTCCCCTCCTCAAAACTCTCCAGTGGCTACCACAATCAATCTGCGCATCAGGAAGAAACTTCTCACCCTGGGCTTCAAGGCTCTCCATCACCTCGCCCCCTCTTACCTCACCTCCCTTCGCTCCTTCGACAGCCCAGCCCGCACCCTCCACTCCTCTGCCGCTAATCTCCTCACTGTACCTCGTTCTCGCCTGTCACGCCATCGACCCCGCCTCCGGCCCACGTCATCTCCCGGGCCTGGAATGCCCTCCCTCTGCCCATCCGACAAGCTAGCTTTCTTCCTCCCTTCAAGGCCCTACTGAGAGCTCACCTCCTCCAGGAGACCTTCCCAGACTGAGCTCCCTCCTTTCTCTCCCCCTCCGTCCCCCTCTCCATCCCCCCATCTTACCCCCTTCCCTTCCCCAAAGCACCTGCATATATGTATATATGTTTGTACATATTTATTACTCTATTTATTTATTTATTTTACTTGTACATATTTATTCTATTTATTTTATTTTGTTAGTATGTTTGGTTTTCTTCTCTGTCACCCCCTTTTAGACTGTGAGCCCACTGTTGGGTAGGGACTGTCTCTATATGTTGCCAACTTGTACTTCCTAAGCGCTTAGTACAGTGCTCTGCACACAGTAAGCGCTCAATAAATATGATTGATTGATTGATTGATTTAGAGGAGAAGAAGAAGCCGGTGCATAGAGAAGTAAATTGACTTGTCCAAAGTCACAGAGCAGGCAACAGGTAGAGCTGGAATTAGAACCCAGTCCTCTGACTCCCAGACCAGTGGCATTCCCCCCAGGCCACTATAGGAATGATAATTCCTCCCTCTTCCTAGTTCATAGGGATGTTGTAAGGTCAAAGATGGGATGAACAACGTGAAACGGCTTTGGAAAAGAAAAGTGCTATGTTATATCCATAAGTATTGCTATAACAATGACTACTTTGCAGAAAAATGACATTTATGAAACACTAGGGGCTAAGTGCCGAAGTAGATGCAAGTTAAAAATGCAATCTTAAAACAAGGCATGGGGGTGGTCTAATCTTGTGCGTGTGTGTGTGTGTGTGTGTGTGTATGTGTACGTGTGTGCGTGCGTGTGTGTGTGTGTGGTATTTGTAAAGCACTTTCTATGTACCAGGTATTGCACTAAGCTCTGGGGTAGGTTCAAGCTAATCAATTCATTCATTCATTCAGTCGTATTTATTGAGTGCTTACTGTGTGCAGAGCACTGTACTAACTGCTTGGGAAGTACAAGTTGGCAACATATAGAGATGGCCCCTATCCCACAGTGGGCTCAGAGTCTAGAATCAGTTCAGACTAGGTTCAGCCTAATCAGTCCAGAACATAGTCTCTGTCCCCACGTGGGGAAACTTAATCCTCATTTTACAGATGAGGGAATTGATGCATAAAGAATTGAGGTAACTTGACCAAAGTGACGCAGCAGGTACATGACAGAACTGGGACTGGGGTTAGAACCCTCATCCTCTGAATTCCAAACCCAAGCTCTTTCCACCGAGACACCTTGTAATCAATAGCATTTATCATGGACAGAGCATTGTGTGCTTGGGAGAACACGAAAGAATTAGAAGATACGAACCCCCCTCCTCATCACCCCACTCACACACCTCGGGGAGTTACAACCAGGTGAGTAATTACCTCTGTAGCCCCATTTCCCACAGTGCTCTGCATCCAGTAAATTCTCAACATACACCATAAATTGACTGATTAATCAGAGGATTTGGGGACGTGTAGCATGTATCAGAAGCACCTGGGTTCTAATTCCAGCTCCACCAGTTGTCTGCTGCCTGACTTTGGGCAGGTCACTTAACTTCTCTGGACCTCAGTTACCCCACCTGTAAAATGGGGAGATTAAGAGTGTGAGCCCCATGTGGGACAGGGATTGTGTCCAACCTGATTAGTTTATATCTGCCCAGCACTTAGTTCATTGCCTGACACAGAGTGAGCATTTAACAAATACCATGAGAAGAATAATTCTATCTGCATGAAATCTGTTGGTGTTTAGAGAATTATCCTGTTCATAGAATTACCCACTTTTAGTATTGTTGTTTTTCTTATTATGTCGTATAATTATTAAAATTTTGTTATTTGTTCAGCACTACCTTTGTGCCGAGCACTGTACTACGCACTGGAGTAGAAGCAGGATAATCAGGTCAGACACAGTCCCAGACTACATGGGCTTACCAGTATAAAAGGGAAGGGAGAGAAGGTCTGGGGGGGCTTTTCTAAGGTATTTGTTTGTTAAGCACTTACTATGTGCCAAGCACTGTGCTAAATCTTTGGTTAGATACAAGCTAATAAGGGATATTTAATCACTATTTCACAGATGAGAAAACTTGACAGCCGGAATCATGGTCATGTGGGGAGAGATTGAAAGGCTTCAAATAAAATGCCTCATACTAGAAAGAAGACAAGACATAGTATCACGAAGCCTGGCCTCTAATCTCGGCTCCGCTAGCTTTGTGTGACCTCGGGCAAGTCACTTAACTTCTCTAAACTTCGGTTTCCTCACCTGTACAATGAAGATAAAAGCGGATAAAAGCCCTGCTCTCCCACTGTCTTCTGAGCCCCATGTGCGACGGGAAATATGTCTACCTGATTTTCCTGTATTTCTAATGGTATTTGTTAAATGTTTACTATGTGCCAGGCACTGTTCTAAGCGCTGGAGTAGAGAGAAGGTAATCAGGTTGGACAATATCCATGCACCGCATGGGGCTCATTTTACAGATGAGGCAACTGAGGTGCAGAGAACTGAAGTGATTTGCCCAAGGTCACACAGCAGACAAGTGAAGGAACTAGGATTAGAACCCTAGTCCTTCTGACTCACAGGCTGCTTGGCAAATAGTGAATGTTTAACAGAAACCAGTTATTCCTACTATAAAGGAACTCTGGGGCCACATCTTTTCCAGACCTGATTATCTTCTATCTTCCTCAGTGCTCAGTACAGTTCCTAGCACATAGTAAAACATAAATGGTATTTATTGAGCACTAACTGTGGGCAGAGCACTGCACTAAGTGCCTGAAGGAGCACAATATAACAGAGGTGGTAGACACATTCCCTGCCCACGACGATCTTACAGTCCAGAGGGGAAGACAGACATGAATATGAATAAATAATTAATACATAATTTATAGATGTGTATGTAAGTGGTAAGGTTTGCCCAGCGGTCACAGATTCGATGGCATAGATACTGAAGAAGGAAAGGGAGGTGGGGAAAACAGGGCTTAATCAGCGAAGACCTCTTGGAGGAGATGTGCCTTCAGTAAGGCTTTGAAGGTGCGCAGAGTGGGGGTCTGGAGGGGGAGGGAGCTCCAGGTGAGGGGGAAGACATGGGAAAGGGGTCGGGAGCGAGATAGATGAGATCGGGGAACAGTGTGTGGCCTGGCGCTAGAGGAGTGGAGTGTGCGGGCTGGGCTGCAGTAGTAGATCCATGAGGTGAGGTAATAATAATTATAATAATAATGCTATTTCATTCATTCAATCGTATTTATTCAGCACTTACTGTGTGCAGAGCACTGTAATAAGCGCTTGGGAAATACAAGTCGGTGACATATAGAGACGGTCCCTACCCAACAACTGGCTCACAGTTTAGAAGGGGGAGACAGACAACAAAACAAAACATGTAGACAGGTGTCAAAATCGTCAGAAAAAAATTGAATTAAAGCTATATTTATTAAGCCCTTACTATGTGCCAAGCACTGTTCTAAGCGCTGGGGTAGATATGGGATGATCAGATTGTCCCACGTCGGGCTCACGCTTTTAATACCCATTTTGCTGATGAGGTAACTGAGGCACAGAGAAGTTAAGTGACCTGACCAAGGTCACATAGCAGACAAGTGGCAGAGGCGGGACTCAACCCACATTCTCTGGTTCCCAAGCCCACGCTCTTTCCATTAAGCCATGCTGCTTCTCACAGCGTGGGACAAGTTGAGGTAGGGTAGTGCGAGTTGACTACATGCTTTAAAGCCAATGACGAGGAATTTCGGTTTGATGCAGAGGTGGATGAGCAACCACCGAAGGTTCTTCAGGAGAAGGGAAACATGGCTGAACTTTTTTGTAGAAAAATGATCCGGACAGTAGAGTGAAACACAGACTGGAGTGGGGAGAAACAGGGGGCATGGAGGTCAGCGAGGAGGCTGATGTAAGAGTCAAGGCCGAGTGAGAAGGAGGGTCGCAGAGGCGGACCTTGGGGGGAGGGGGAAGCGGAGGGCAGGGGTGGGGAGATAACGTGGGTCCCGGACTCTGACAGTGTAGGTTGGAAACTTACCATTCCGCTCTTCAAGAGAGCCCCGTGATAGCCAACCATCCAGCCATCAATCAATCAATCGTACATACTGATGGGTTCTGTGAGCCCGTTGTGGACAGGAATTGTCTCTATCTGTGGCTGAATTGTACATTCCAAGCGCTTAGTACAGTGCTTCGCACACATTAAGCGCTCAATAAATACGATTGAATGAATGAATGCTTGCCACTATTGTGGAAAGCTTTCGGTATTTCGGTCAGGGTGTTGGTGAGGGACACACACATACACATGTACTCATACTCCCGGCACACATATATGTTCACATTTGATACACCCTCACTCTCAATCTGCTCTCAAACACGCCCACTCCCAAACACTTCTCATGCTGACACCTGTAAGGTCACAGACTCACAGAGCCACACACATACACACCTGCACTCATTCTCACATACACAAATGCACACTCACATATACACAGTTGAAAGGAGAAGGGCGAAGGGAGAAGAGGAAAAGGGGGAAGAGGAGGAGGAGGAGGAGGAGGAGGATAAGGAGGAGAAAGACTTAGTGGGTAGAGCCCTGACTTGGGATTCAGAAAACATGGGTTCTAATCCCGGCTCTGCCACTTGTCTGCTGTATGACCTGCGCAAGTCACTTCACTTCTCTGTGCTTCAGTTCCCTCATGTGTAAAATGAGGATTGACGGCGAGCCCCACAATCTGATAACCTTGTACCTACCCCAGCGCTTAGAGCAGTGATTGGCACGTAGTAAACACTTAAGAAACATCATTATTATAAGTAGTAGTAGTAATAGTAATAGTAGTAGTAAACTACTTCTATTGTTTCCTCAGTTTCTCGCATTACTACCAAGTTAACATCGTACAGGGGCGGTTCCCAGAGCCAGGGACGACAGAGAAGACCTAAGAAGCAGACAACAGCTCTTTCCTCTCCTCTTCTCCACCAGCTCGGCATCCTTCCTCCCCGCCAGCTCTGTCCTTCTCCATCATCTCTCCCTTTCACCTCCACCACCGACTCTCCCTTCGCCCTTTCCCACCAGCTCTCCCACCTATATCCCCGCAGCTCCTCTGCTTCATTCCACGGCCAGGTCTTCCTCTCCCCTTCACCAGCCCCTGTCCGGTTCCCTTGACCCCAAGTCCGATGAACCACAGCACCGTGACCAAGTTCGTCATCCAGAGCCAGTCGAACAGCCTCTAGATGCAGCCCCTCCTCTTCGCCATCTTCCTGTACGTCTACCTGGTGGCCGTGCTGGGCAACAGTCTCATCGTGGCCGCGGTCTATCTCAGCGCGGACCTGCACATGCCAATGTACGTCCTGCTGCTGGCCCTGGCCCTGGTGGACGTCGTGTGCACTTCCTCCATTGTCTGCAAGATGTTGGAGGCCACGCTGGGGAGCCGGAAGACCATCAAGTATGGCGGCTGCATGGCCCAGCTCTTCTTCTTCAACTGGTCCCTGGGGGCTGAGATGGTTCTCTTCACCGCTATCGCTTACAACCACTACGTGGCCATCTTCTTCTTTTTTCGCTACGCCGCCATCATGAGCTGGCGGACGTGCTCCACCCTCCTTGCCACCGTTCTCCTCGTCGCTGTCACCAACGCTTGGGTGCGCACAGGTCTCATCTTCCAGCTGATCTTCTGGGGGCCGAATGCCATTAACTACTTCTTTTGCGAGATCCCCTCTTCCCCTGCTGGCCCTCTCCTGCAGTCCCCTTCGGGCCAACGAGGTGATGGTCTTCGTCGTTGACATCACCCTGGCCATGGGAGACTTCCTGCTGACCTGTCATTCCTACAGCTTCATCGTGGCCGCCATCGTCCGCATCCGGACGGCCGAGGGCAAGAGGAAGGCTTTCTCCACCTGATCTTCTCACCTCTTCGTGATCTCCCTCTACTACTCCCCCGTCATCTACATCTACATCCAGCCAGCTTCCTCATACTCCTTCAACAGGGACAAGGTGGCGGCAGTCTATAGCCTCTGAAACAGAGTGATCCAGGCAGGCGCCCGGAAATTCTTCTCCTCCTTGAAACGCCGATAATAATAAAATAATAATAATAATAATAATAATGATAATAATTATTATTATTATTACTATTATGGTACTCACTGAGAGGTTACCGAGTGAAGAGCGCTGTTCTAAATTCCGGGATAGATACAAGTTGATCAGTTTGGACACGGTCCTTGTCCCACATGGGGCTTACGCTCTTAATAACCCATTTTACAGACAGGGAACTGAGACCTAGAGAACTGAAGTGACTTGGCCAGGGTCCCACGTGGTGCTCACAGTCTCAATCCCCATTTTACAAATGAAGTTACTGAGGCCCAGAGAACAATAATAATACTAATAACTGTGGTGTTTGTCAAGCACTTCCTATGTGCTAGGCACTGAACGAAGTGCTTGGGTGCATACAAGCATATCGGGTTGGACACAGTCCCTGTACCACATGGGGCTCACAGTCTTAATCCCTATATTACAGACTAGGTCACAGAGGATCAGAGAAGTCAAGTGACTTGCCAAAGGTCTCACAGCAGATGAGAGGTGGAGCCAGGATTAGACGCTGGGCCTGTGCCCTATCCACCAGGCCACGCTGCTTCATGGAGGAGCCTAAAGGACAACTAAATATTTTCCCACGATAATCCTTTGCAGTCCCTGGGAGAGGATGGACCTACACTCTGGCCATTATAATAATGATAATGATGGTATTTTGTTTAAGCTCTCTTACTATGTACGAAGCACTGTTCTAAGCGCTGGGGTAGATATAAGGAAATCGGTTTGTACCTCGTGGGGCTCACAATCCTAATCACCGTTTTACCAGAGTGAGGGAACTGAGGCACAGAGAAGTTAATTGACTGGCCCAAAGTCACACAGCTGATAAGTGGCAGAGCCGGGACTAGAACCCAGGATTTCTGACCCTCAGGCCTGTGCTCTTTCCAATAAGCCACACTGCTTCTCTATAGTCATTGTATTTGTTAAGCGCTTACTTTGTGCTAAACAGTGTTTTAAGGGCTGGGGTAGATACAAGGTCATCAGGTTGTCCCACGTGGGGCTCACAGTCTTAATCTCCATTTTACAGGTGAGGTAGCTGAGGCACAGAGAAATTAAGTGACTTGCCCAAGGTCACACAGCCAAGTGGCGGAGACGGTATTAGAACCCACGACCTCTGACCCGACAAGCCTGGGCTCTTTCCTGAAAGCCAAGCTGCTTAGCTAATCCACCTCACCTCAACAAGACTATCAGCCCAGTGAGGGCAGAGACTTTGCCTTCCTCAGGTCATCTACCCCTTCCTCATCTACCCTGCTGGGGGCGCTCCAAAATCACTTCCTGTTCACTCAGCTGGAGGGCCTGAAGAGTGTAAGGGATAATTTCCATATCCGATGGCAAACGACTGGAAAATTTGCATATCTGATATCCGATGTGAGAGCCTTATTGCATTTGTACCCACATTCTCCTGTAGTCCTTTTGTACACCGCCATTTCCATATGTGACTATTTTAGCCATCTCTTCCTCCTTTCTGTAAATTAATGAATTGCAGTATTCCTTCAATGTAAAGGGCTCAATATGGGTCGAGCACTGTTCTAAGCTCTGGGGTGGTTACAAACTCATCAAGTTGTACACAATCCATGTCCCACAATATTAATAATAATGGTATTTCTTAAGCACTTACTAAGTGCCAAGCACTGTTCTAAGCTCTCAGGTAGATATGAGGTAATATGAGGTAACTGGGGACCAGATAAGCGAAGCGACTTGCCCAAGGTCACATGGCAAACAAATGGCACAGCCGGGGTTAAATCCCAGGTCCTCCCAAGGACTCAGAAACCCGGGCTCTTTCCACTAATCCACACTGCTTCACACTGCTCACTGTTTGTCTGCCATCCACTTTAGAGTGGAAGCTCCTTGAAAGCAAGGATCAAGTTTTCTACCTCTATTCCATTCTCCCAAATGCTCAGTATAGTGCTCTGTACCCAGTAGAGGTTCAATTAATACTACTAGAATGTAAGGTCAGGGATCAGAACTTCTACCTCTATTCTACAGTCCCAAGTGCACGGTAGAGTTCTCTGGACACGGTTGAGTGCTCATCCTATTAAAGTGCAAGCTTCTTGAGGGTAAGAAACATTCATTCATCCGATCATATTTATTGAGCGCTTACTGTGTGCAGAGCTCTGTACTAAGCGCTTGGAAAGTACGGTTCACTAATCAATCAATCAATCAATCGTATTTATTGAGCGCTTACTGTGTGCAGAGCACTGTACTAAGAGTTTGGGAAGTACAAGTTGGCAAAATGTAGGGACAGTCCCTACCCAACAGTGGGCTTACAGTCTAGAAGGGGGAGACAGAGAACAAAACCAAACATATTAACAAAATAAAATAAATAGAATAGATATGTACAAGTAAAATAAATAAATAAATAGAGTAATAAATATGTGCAAACATATATACTATATACAGGTGCTGTGGGGAAGGGAAGGAGGTAAGACGGGGGGATGGAGAGGGGGACGAGGGGGAGAGGAAGGAGGGGGCTCAGTCTGGGAAGGCCTCCTGGAGGAGGTGAGCTCTCAGTATGGCCTTGAAGGGAGGAAGAGAGCTAGCTTGGCGGATGGGCAGAGGAAGGGCATTCCAGGCCAGGGGGATGACGAGGGCCCGGGGTAGACACCGGGACAGGTGAGAACGAGTCACAGTGAGCAGATTAGCGGCAGAGGAGCGGAGGGTTCGGGCTGGGCTGTAGAAGGAGAGAAGGGAGGTGAGGTAGGAGGGGGCGAGGTGATGGAGAGCCTTGAAGCCGAGGGTGAGGAGTTTCTGCCTGATGCGCAGATTGGTAGCCACTGGAGACTTTTGAGGAGGGGAGTAACATGCCCAGAGCGTTTCTGGGCGAAGGCAATCCGGGCAGCAGCATGAATTATGGATTGAAGTGGGGAGAGACACGAGGATGGGAGATCAGAGAGAAGGCTGATGCAGTAGTCCAGACGGGAGACAATCTCTGTCCTGGGCTTACTGTCTAGAAGGGGTGAGACAGACATCAAAACGATTAACAGGCATCAATAGTATCAACGTACA
Organism: Tachyglossus aculeatus; assembly: GCF_015852505.1. Classification (NCBI taxonomy): domain Eukaryota; kingdom Metazoa; phylum Chordata; class Mammalia; order Monotremata; family Tachyglossidae; genus Tachyglossus; species Tachyglossus aculeatus. The sequence goes on along the minus strand of NW_024044831.1, from coordinate 3,882,825 downwards.
TAGAAATATAGATCTATATACATCAAAACAATTCAACAACCTTTAATGTAAATAAATAGAATTATAGATATATACATATGCACACAAGTGCTGTGGGGCGGGGAGGGGGAGTGGAGCAAAGGGAGCAACATGGGGCGATGGGTAGGGGAGGGGTATCTGAGGAAAAGGGGGGCCAGGTTTTCTACCTCCAGTATACCTTCCTAAGTGTTGAGTATGGCCTAGCAGCAAGAGCACAGGCTTGTGAGTCAGAGGTCTTGGGTTAGAATTATGACTCCTACACCTGTCTGCTGTGTGACATTCGGCAAGTCACTATAATAATACTAATACTAACAATGGTTTCTATTAAGCGCTTACTGTGTGCAAAGTACTGGTCTAAGCGCTGGGGAGGTTACAATGTGATCGGCCTGTCCCACGGGGGGCTCACACTCTTCATCTCCATTTTACAGATGAGGTAACTGAGGCCCAGAGAAGTTAAGTGACTAGCCCGAAGTCACACACCTGACAAGTGGTGGAGCCGGGATTTGAACCCATGACCTCTAACTCCCACGCCCGTGCTCTTTCCCCTGATCCACACTACTTCTCAGCATGTCTCACTGTGTCTGTGTCTCACTTTGTCTGTGCCTCTTACTTCTCTGTGTCTCAGTTACCTCATCTGTAAAATGCTGTTGATGCTTGTCTGCTTGTTTTGTTTTGTTGTTTGTCTCCTCCTACTAGACTGTGAGCTCGGTTTTGGGTAGGTATTGTCTCTGTTGCCGAATTGTACTTTCCAAGCGCTTAGTACAATGATCTGTGCACAGTGAACGCTCAATAAATATAATTGAATGAATGAAACGAATGAATAAAATGGAGATTGAGCCTGTGAGCCCCATGTGGGACAGGGACTATGTTCAATCTGATTGCCTTGTATCTGCCCCAGCTCTTAGAACAGTTCTTGGCACATAGTAAGCGCTTAACAAATACCATTATTGTTATTATTGAAAAGATGAATCCAAAACATGCAAAAGAAGAGGATTAATCAAAAAAGATACAAACATTAAGGACAGAAATTTGAGAGAGATAAAACGAAAAAATAGCAGATGCTCCAAGCCCTGATCTCAGAGATGGTAAGAGTGTTGGGGAAATGAAGGATTTCATTTGATTGCAAGCTTCAAGAGAGCACGAACTATGTCTTTGCTTTTATTGCATATTCCCAAGAAACCTTTAAACCAGGAAGCAGTGTGCCCTAGTGGAAAGAGCACCAATCCCGGAGTCAGAGGATCTGGGTTATAATCCGGCCTCTGCCTCTTGCCTGCTGTGTGACCTTGGGCAAGTGCCTTAACTTCTCTGGGCCTCAGTTTTCTAAATCTGCAAAATGAGGATTCAATTCCTGGTGTCCCTCCTACTTGAAGTGTGAGCCCCACCTGGGGTTTCTGCTCACCTGCCCGTTGGTTGTTATTATTGCATGTATGAGCCCTGTGATAAGAGCTGTGTTAAATACATGGTTATGAGATTGAACACAGTTCCTGTCTCACGTGGGGACACACTCTTATTCACAGTTTACAGGCAGATAGATTATCTTGTATTTACCCCATCATTTAGTACAGTACTTGGTCCACAGTAAGTGTTTAACAAATACCACGATTATTATTAAACCTCAGTCAAACGAAAAAATCCCTGCCACCTGCTTGAGGTATATTCCTTTACAGACATTGAGAAATTATTATAGTACTGTCATGTCGTGAGGATTCTGGTATATTTTCTTTGGCACCTGCTTCAAATTTAAGATTCAGTTCCTGTGCCTGGGAAGCATATAGGGAAAGAAAGAGATGCATACCAGCCCTCCCCCACCCCAAATGTCATATAGACTATATGAATGGGTAATTTCTAGCCAAAGGTTTCCGGCTTAGGGTCTTACAGAGTCTTCAGGTCAGGCCGAGGTCAGGTAGCCAGGTCCTGGTGGATGGGTGGAGAGATGCTGAGAATTCAGCATCAGCATTCAGAATTCAGTAGCAAGTTTTCCTTTCTGCTACAACACCCCCTAGTGTTCCTCAGGACAGATTCTGTCCCACCTCCTTCACCAGAGGTAGACTGTATCCCAAGCCATCCCTATCATCCAGCCTGAGACATCAATCAATCAACTATTCAGTAGTATTTATTGAACCCTCGATACAACAGAATTAGTAGACATGCCAGGGAAAGCCACGTGGCCTAATGAATAGAGCCCTGGCCTGGGAGTCAGAGGACCTGGGTTCTAATTATGACTCCCTCTCTTGTCTGCTGTGTGACCTTGGGCAAATCACATCTTCTCTAGGCCTCAGGTACCTCATCTGTAAAATGGGGGTGTGGGACAGGGAGTGTGTCCAAACTATTAATCTGCATCTACCCCAGAGTGTAATGCAGTGCCTGGCACAGAATAAGCACCTAACAAATATCATTAAGAAAAAGAAAACGATATTCACTTAGCTGCAGGATTGAAGCGCTTGGTCCATCTGATTCTGGCGGGGCTGACTCGGCAGCAATCATAAGATCAAGACGGTGTGACCTCATCTCCCTCAGACTGAGATTATCCTATCAAAAGCTATGCCTATGACACCATCTGGAAGGGAACTTTTCCAACGGAAAACCAACCTGCTCTCCCCACTGCCAATTTTCCTCCTTGTCAGGTCCCAGAGACTGTTTAATGAGTTATGTGAGCGATTAATCAATAAAGGATTCACCTGCAAAGTCACCAACTGGGATTGAAAACCTTCAGGTCATAAGCAGTGTAACAGAGATGCCTCTCAGGGATGATAACTGTCAGAGAATCCTCGAGGTGAGTGGAGTGAAAAGCAGCTTGGTCTAGTGGAAAGAGCATGGACCTGGAAGTCAGAGGGCCTGGGTTCTAATACCAGCTCCACCACTTGCCTGCTGTGTGAACTTGGGTATGTCATTTCACTTCTCTGTGCCTCAGTTCCCTCATCTGCAAATTGGAGATTCAATACCTGTTCTCCCTCCTACTTCGACTGAGAGCCCAATATGGGACTTGGTAATCCATCTTGTATCTATCTAGCACATAGCAAGTGCTGAACAAATATCATTATAAAATCACGGACTCCAAGCTTTACCTCACAGAATATCAGCCAAGGGGAGGGGCTAATCAATATAAACCAAATGTGGAATGCCTCTTGGGTGACAGATTTTAACCATCAAGATTTCCCATATCAAAAACTACCCCAGAAGCCAATAATTAATTCTTGCTGGAGATTGTGTGTCATTAACTGAGTATTAGGTGTTTGGACTGTCAGAAATAACAATAACGACTGTGGTATTTGTTTAAGTGCTTAAAATGTCCAAACCACTGGGGTAGCTGGCATAAAATCAGGTAATAATTGTGGTATTGGTAAAGTGCTTACTATGTGCCAGGTACTGTTCTATGTCCTGCGGTAGGTACAAATTAATCGGGTTGGACACAGACCCTGTCCCACATAGAGCTTGCAGGAGTAATCACCATTTTACAGATGAGGTAACTGAGGCACAGAGAAGTGAAATTATTTGTCCACGGTGACACAACAGACAATTGGCAGAGATGGGATAATAACAATCATTATTGTACTTTTTAAGTGTTTACTATGTGCCAAGCAGAGTTCTAAGCAGTGGGACTAGAACCCAGATCCTTCTGACTCCCAGGCCCGTGCTCTATCCACTAGGCCATACTGCTTCTCTTCTCAGATCTGAAACCAATCCCTGTTCCACACAGGCTCTCAATCTAATGTGGAGGGAGAACAGATATTTTATCCCCCTTTTACAGATGAGGAAACGGGGCTGCAGAAAAGTTAAGTGACTTGCTCATTGTCCCAAAGCAGGTAAGTGGTAGAACCAAGATTAATATTCAAGAGAAGAAGTGCAGCCTGGAGGAAGGATTATGGGCCTGGACATCAGAGGATATGGGCTCATTAGATGTGGGTCTGCTACATGTCTGCCGTGTGGCTTTGGGCAAGTCAATTAACTGTCTGTGCCTCAGTTTCCTCATCTGTCAAAACGGGGATTAAATCGTACTCCCTCCTACCTTGGCTGGGAGTCCCATATGGGACAGGGTCTCTGTCAAACCTGGGTTATCCTATATCTACTTCAGCGCTTAGAATTTACTTGGCACATAGTTAATGCTTAAGAAATACCATTATCTGTATTAAGTCTCCTGAAACCTAATCCTGTACCCTTTCCAGTAGGTCATGCTGCTTTTGGAATTTATTTTTGTTTCAATGAGCTACGCCGTGCATAAAATTCTCTAGAAGGTAAGGAAAATATGTCCACCCTTTCATCCCCCCCGACAAATTGCTCATACCTGATCAAAATCCTCAATCCTCAACTTGGATCTCAAAATTCAAGGAGAAGGAGGAGAAACGGAGGAGAGATCAACAGATAGCTATAGATTGTATCTAGACTGTAACCTGTAAACTCCTTGTGAGCAGGTAAGGCGTCTACCAACTCTGAGCGCTCTCCCGAGCACTCAGTACAGTATATATTTTTTGAGAGATGAAATATAGCCTGAATTATTTAATGACATTTATCAAGGGCTTACTATGTGCAAGATTTGAATTGGCACTATTGAAATAAGTCTTGTTAGGTTCAGGCCATCAGTGTCTTTCTAGTTCATGTTTATAGGGCTTCAGTTTTAAAGGTATTGGATTGTTTGAATATTTAGAAAAGACATCCATAAGGGTTAGAAATCCCAAATTGTGATGCTAGATCAGATGCTTGACATATAAAACTTTCTAAATTCACATTATTTTCTCATTGATATTTATTTTATAGCAACTGGGTACAGAATGCTGTCTGTACTATCTGTAATGTCTGCCTCCACCTGTAGATGTGCGCTCCTTTGGGGCAGGGACCCCGCTTACCAACTCTTTTAAATTGTAGTCTCCCAAGTGCCTAGTACAGTGCTCTGTGCACAGTAAGTGTTCAATAAATACCATTGATTGATTGTACTAAGTGTTTGGGGAGACATTGTATGCAGCACTTTGGAAAGTGCAATGAAGGATAAGTGTATTCTCTTACCTTTCTCTTCTTCTCCCCTCCTTTCCTCCCCTTTTTTTTTCTTCTGCTCCCCTTATTGCTATAATTTGTTCTTCTATGACCTCACATAGTAGACCTTACCCTGTTTTGGGTTCACAAAAAAATGGAATGATGATGATTCAAGTAAATATGGTAAACAGTACACTCAACAGAGTCAATTAGTGATGTTTATTAAGCACTTGGTATATGCAGAGCGCTGTACGAAGCTCTTGAGAGAAGCAGCATGGCTTATTGCAAAGAGCATGGGGCTTGTGAGTCAGGGGACGAGTGCTCTAATTCCAGCTCCGCCACTTGTCTGCTGTGTGTCCCTTGACAAACCACTCAATTTATCTGTGCCTCAGTTACCTCATCTGTGAAATGGAGATTGACTGCAAGCCCCTCGTGGGACAACCTGATTACCTTGTATCTACCTCAGGGCTTAGAATAGTGCTTGGCACATAGTAAGCGCTTAACAAAAACATTATTATTATTATTATTATTATTACAGTGCTCCGCCTACAGGAAGCGTCCAGTGAACACCACTGATTGATTGACTGATTCCCCCTATGGAAACCAGCTCTAAACCATTTTGTTTTCAGTCCCTATTTTGCATTAATCTCCCTTATTTTCCTAAATCCTGCTTCAGCCTCATTCTTCCCCTGTCGTCAATTTCAGCCACACCCTGTGGTCTGTTAAAGGAACTGGAGCCACACTTAATTGGGTTCTGTTGTTGGTGTGAATAAAAACCAGGCCCACCACGGACTATAAATAGCTACCTTTCCCACTTACTGGCGATGAGGTTGAGCTCGCCTTTAGGGCAACAGAGTATGACTGTGCTCACCCAAAAATATTTTGTTGTTGCGACTTGATTTTCTTTCTTGGACTCAACATTTGGGACCTCGTCTAGGATCCATATGAGTTCATGGGAAAGGCCAACTTAGGCTGGACCGAGGACTCAATGCATCGCACACCTCAGTTAAGGGAGCCTTTTGAAATCCCTTGGCGGAGAACCTCCTCGGTCCACCAGACCTCTCTCCCTGGCCACCGTGGATCCCATTCCGTCCAGAACAAGAGGAAAACGGGGAACATATTTTTTGAAGGGGGGCAGACACCGGAAGAACCTATAAGGGGACGAACACCTCAAGAACCGAGTAAGAAACCTAGGGAAGTGAGGAGACATGCTAGACCAGTTGCTCCGACACAACCTCAGTGTGTGAAAGATTTCTGGCCAAGCATGTCAGTGAAAGATGTTTTCAAAAGTAGAGTGCAAAATAAGTTAGCCAGCGTAAACCGGCCGCAGGGTTCGAGAACACAAGGTGGTGACGCAGATAAGAAAAATGATTCGGAGACTTGAGTTCAGTTAGAGCAGTAGAGGAGGAAGGGGACTACTTGCCCGTTCACTTCTCGAGAGAGGTACGAGTGACAAGCAGCCCTGATCCCAGCTGCTTCCTCCCCCTTTATTCGGTTCCCCATTCGAGCTAAAGTATTCCCGCGTGCGCAGAACCTTGATATTCCTCGATCCTGAGTAAAGGCACACACTTTGCCTTATATGATCATGTGTCCCTGTTATCAGGAGATGTTATCAGGAGACAACGGCCCACACGGGATGGGGACGGCCCAGATAGGGCGGAGCCGCTTTGTTCAGTGTAAACCCTCCTCGATTACAGAATCTTCTGCTCAGCCGGTTCCTATTCCTCACACATCCTGTTCTTGAGCCTTGCACACAATGGAGTCGTTAATGCTAAGCCTAAAGGGAAAATGGAGTCAATGCCGCTCCTGCGGGAGTATGCGTCTAGGGTGGGCAACAAAAGTCGGGGAAATATGCTGGGCCGCTTTCCCCGACCCCACTTAAGTGTGCAAATACGAACATTGTCCCGTGTGTCTGAATATAAATCACAGTCCCACGTCTGGGTCTATACCAGTGGTCAAGGCACATTGTTATGGCCGTGACCAAGGCGACCTCTAGTGCAAGTGGGCCACTGTGAACCCCGTGACCCCGGTGATTGTGTGGCACAGTCAGAAGACTGAGTCGGGACTCTCCCTGCCGGCCAGTGGGGACCTTTCATCTGTCTTGGCCCGAGAAAGACTATCCCTGCCGACCCCTACTATAAGCCGCCAAAAGTTCTTGATACAATAACCCCCTTTTCCTTCTTAACTATGTCTTTGTCCTGCATGTGTACTTTGTGTACTTTGTGTACTCTCTGTGTGTGTGTGTGTGTGTGTGTGTGTGTGTGTGTGTGTGGTGAGGGCGGGAAGCTCTGAAGAGATGCCCCCTAAGTGATCACCAACTCAGTTTCTGTATACCCATTATGAGCGTAAATCGTGTAACTGTCTAGATAGTTGGCATTGATATACCGGGGATGATCCGGAAAATGAAGGATCCTTTAACGTCGGGAAAAAAGTACACTTAAGAGGAGCGTTACAATCACGAGGAAGCAGAGTGGTGCAGTAGCTGTGGGACGTCTTCTTCGACTGGTACAAGGAAACATCGAAATGAAATTGGAATTCAGTTTTTAGAGGTTTCACAGATTAGAATTCTTTTAAAAAAAGTTAGATAAATTGAAGGAAGTTAAGGAAAAGGAATTTGACAGTCTCCTTACCCCCTGACTGTTGGCCCTCCCCAACTGCTCCCCTTTATCCTCAACTCCCAAGCCCGGGGTACAGTGAGACTGAAGGTCAGTATGATCTTCAGGAGGTCACCATCTTCCTGACTCCTCCACTTCATTATTCTAAACCCATGTCCTTTCCTTCTTCCTACTCCTCCTCGAGACCCAGGGGAGGCATCCGGTAGTAGAAGCGGTACTAGAAGCCTACCATTCTCGGATCCCTCGCAGCTGCACTGCAGACGGCTGTGGGGTACCAATAGAGGCAAGAGACAGAGGGTCTCAGAAAGAACAGAGACATCAGCATGAGGCTAGGTGTACAACAGGAAAGCATTTTGGTCATTTCTCTGTTCCTTGTCCACTTTGCTATTTCTGTCCTTTCATTTCAGATGGCCATGCTCAGGACTCTCCGTGTCCCAGCTGCAAAAACATGGGTGGTGCGTTCTCTTCGCAAATCTGACTCTGTATCTGACTCTGTCCTGTTTATGAAGAAAGAAAGAAAGAAAGAAAGAAAGAAAGAAAGAAAGAAAGAAAGAAAGAAAGAAAGAAAGAAAGAAAGAAAGAAAGGAAGAAAGAAAAAAGGAAGAAAGAAAGAAAGAAAGAAAGAGGAAGAAAGAAAAAGAAAGAGAGAAAGAAATTAAGAAAGAGAGAGAGAAAGAAAGAGAGAAAGAGAGAGAGAAAGAGAGAAACAGAGAAACAGAGAGAGAATAGAGAGAAAGAAAGAAAGAGAAAGAAAGAGAGAAAGAAAGAAATAGAGAGAAAGAGAGAGAGAAAGAGAAAAAGAAAGAGGCTCTGTGAAACCTCCGAGCAAATAACCAATCAATCAATCGTATTTATTGAGCGTTTACTGTGTGCAGAGCACTGTACTAAGCGCTTGGGAAGTACAACTTGGCAACATATAGAGACAGTCCCTACCCAACAGTGGGCTCACAGTCTAAAAGGGGGAGACAGAGAACAAAACCAAACATATTAACAAAATGAAATAAATAGAATAGATATGTACAAGTAAAATAAGTAAATAAATAAATAGAGTAATAAATATGTACAAACATATACATATATACAAGTGCTGTGGGGAAGAGAAGGAGGTAAAATGAGGGAGATGGAGAGGGGGACGAGGGGGAGAGGAAGGAAGGGGCTCAGTCTGGGAAGGCCTCCTGGAGGAGGTGAGCTCTCAGTAGGGCCTTGAAGGGAGGAAGAGAGCTAGCTTGGCGGATGGGCAGAGGGAGGGCATTCCAGGCCCGGGAGATGACGTGGGCCGGGGGTCGATGGCGGGACAGGCGAGAACGAGGTACGGTGAGGTACGGTGAACTCCTTGTCTTCCCCCCCAAACCTTGTCCTCTCCCTGACTTTCCCATCTCTGTTGACGGCACTACCATCCTTCCCGTCTCACAAGCCCGCAAACTTGGTGTCATCCTCGACACCGCTCTCTCATTCACCCCTCACATCCAAGCCATCACCAAAACCTGCCGGTCTCAGCTCCACAACATTGCCAAGATCCGCCCTTTCCTCTCCATCCCAACCGCTACCCTGCTCATTCAAGCTCTCATCCTATCCCGTCTGGACTACTGCATCAGCCTTCTCTCTGATCTCCCATCCTCGTGTCTCTCTCCACTTCAATCCATACTTCATGCTGCTGCCCGGATTATCTTTGTCCAGAAACGCTCTGGGTATATCACTCCCCTCCTCAAAAATCTCCAGTGGCTACCAATCAATCTGCGCACCAGGCAGAAACTCCTCACCCTGGGCTTCAAGGCTGTCCATCACCTCGCCCCCTCCTACCTCACCTCCCTTCTCTCCTTCTACAGCCCAGCCCGCACCCTCCGCTCCTTTGCCGCTAATCTCCTCACCGTGCCTCGTTTTCGCCTGTCCCGCCGTCGACCCCTGGCCTACGTCATCCCCCTGGCCTGGAATGCCCTCCCTCCCCACATCCGCCAAACTAGCTCTCTTCCTCCCTTCAAGGCCCTACTGAGAGTTCACCTACTCCAGGAGGCCTTCCCAGACTGAGCCCCCCTTCCTCTCCCCCTCGTCCCACTCTCCATTCCCCCGCCTTACCTCCTTCCCTTCCCCACAGCACCTGGATATATGTAGATATGTTTGTACGTATTTATTACTCTAATTATTGTACTCGTACATATCTATTCTATTGATTTTATTTTGTTAATATGTTTTGTTTTGTTCTTTGTCTCCCCGGTTCTAGTCTGTGAGCCCACTGTTGGGTAGGGACCGTCTCTATGTGTTGCCAACTTGTACTTCCCAAGCTCTTAGTACAGTGCTCTGCTCACAGTAAGCGCTCAGTAAGTACGACGGATTGATTGATTGATTGATTATTTTATTACTGCTAATACATGTTCATCATTAGCTGCTGGCTGTGCTGGCATTTACGTTGCTGACCTCACCATTAACTATCAATTCCCCTGTTCTCATCTGCCCTTCCCTGTCCTCACTCCCCTTTCCCTCTCCCACCCAGCTCTTTCCCTCCCCTTCTCCCGCCTCCCCCGCTCCTCCCCAACTCCTCCCCAGAATCCCTCTGTACCAGCTCCAATCCTCAACCTCTCCCTTCCAAACCCCGCCCCATCCCAGTTCTTTCTCATCGCCATCCCTAAATCCCCTCTCCCCTCCCAGGCAACCGCCAACTCATTCTAATCCAAACCCTCCCCTCCCCTCACACACTTACCCCTCCGTCCCCTCCCTCCACCGCTGTTGTTAAGAGTGGCCTATGGAACCCCCATTCCATTATAGGTAAGCTCTCTTTCATCCTTGACCTGTTCAATCAATCAATCAATAAATCGTATTTATTGAGCGCTTACTGTGTGCAGAGCACTGTACTAAGCGATTGGGAAGTACAAGTCGACAACGTATAGAGACGGTCCCTACCCAACAACGGGATCACAGTCTAGAAGGGGGCGAAGGACAACAAAACGAAACATGTAGACAGTTGTCAAAATTGTCAGAATAAATAGAATTATAGCTATATTCATTCATTCAATCGTATTTATTGAGCGCTGACTGTGTGCAGAGCACTGGACTAAGCGCTCGGGAAGTACAAGTTGGGAACATAGAGAGACGGTCCCTACCCAACAACGGGCTCACAGTCTAGAAGGGGGAGATGGACAACAAAACATCTGTACGGGTGTCAAGTCAGTAAAATACTGAGAACAGACTCAGCAAAATATGATCCCTGATCAGAATCAATAACAGCAGGTGGCCCAAGCCGGGGAATGACTTGCCACAAGAGACATTTTGCCACCGTAACAGCAGTTGCTCGAGATCATGATAATAATAAATAATAATGGCATTTATTAAGTGCTTACTATGTGCAAATCACTGTTCTAAGCGCTGGGGAGGTTACAAGGTGATCGGGTTGTCCACGGGGGGCTCACAGCCTTAATCCCCATTCTACAGATGAGGTAACTGAGGCTCAGAGAAGTTAAGTGACTTGCCCAAGGTCACACAGCTGACAATTGGCAGAGCCGGGATTTGAACTCATGACCTCTGACTCAAAACCCGTGCTCTTTCCACCGAGCCAAGTTGTTTCTCTAAGCTGGTGAGATGAAGGGAAAGCCTCAATCCACCCAGTCAGGTGATCGACAATAACTAGCAGATATCAAAAACCATCAGCCCTCGGAAGTGTCACAAAATCAACCTGCACTCCCTTGAAGGGGGAAAAGACCCAAGAGCGTCCCCCCAAGGGAACTCGACGACTAGGATGAGCATTAAAGCTCTGGAAAGTAGCGCATCTGGTTGTAACACGTTTGGCAACGGGATACATACCTGGGGCAAACCATACTGAGGACAGTGGCTGCCAAGGCATCGGCCCCAAAGTGGCTCTCCTGATGAAGGCTCAGGCAAACTGGTCGCAGCGCAGCAGCGGGAAGTATAGGGCGTCCATCAGGGACCCCAGAGATTCTGTCTCGTTCCAGCACTTTATAGTGCCAAGGCCACCCAGCTCTTTCCTTATCAGTAATCAGGGAGGGCATCAGACTGCCAGGCGTAAACGTAGGGGCCAGGGCCATAACAGGAGCTACATGAACAGTGGGTCATATTTGCGGAGCGCTTCCTATGTGCAGAGCACTATTCCAGCGCTTGAAACAGTGCTTCTCACGTAGTAAACGCTTAACAAATGCCATTATTATTATTATTACTATAATTATTATTCCAAGCGCTTGGGAGAGGATGATACAAATTAAGAAGCGAAGGTGACATGGAAGAGAAACTGATGGAGCAGGTTCGAATCCCCAGAGCATCTACCCTTTAGAACGGAGGGGAGAATTAGCCCACCTAATGACAGCAACAATAATAATAATAGTAATGGTATTTATTAAGCACTTACTATGTGTCAAACACGCTCTCGGCACTGAGATAGATAATAATAATGATTGCGGTATTTGTTAAGCACTTATGTGCCAGGCTCTGGACTAAACAGTCTAAGCAGGAGGGTGAACAGGAAGTGAACATCCGTTTTACGGATGAGGAGACTGAGGCCCAGAAGTGAAGCGACTTGTCCGAGGTCACCCGGCAGGCCAGTGGCAGAGCTGGGATTAGAATACAGGTCCTCGGTCTCCCAAGCCCAGGCTATTTCCACAAGGGCGTGCTGCTTCTGCGCTGCCCAGGCTGGGCCCTGGCTCTAGTCCTGGAGAGATGATGCGTAGGAAAAACAGACACTGAGTTCAACCTGATTATCCTTTATCTACCCCAGGGCTTAGTATAGTGCTTGCCACTCAGTAAACACTTAATTAATGCCACAGGTTTTATTAGTACTAGTATACTGAGACACATTTGTCAACTGGGAGCATGGCCCTCTCCAAAGCCCTATTCAGGCCTTTTTCAGAATGGAAAAAAGAGACAGCAGAAGCAGGGGTGAACTCTACTGAGCCGGCGAAAACCATCTCGACGTTAGCGCTGAGCTTGCTGCAGGAATCATCTCGATTTATCCAGGTTGGGCCTCTGAGCCACTTGGAATCTCAACCAAGGAAAAATTAAGAGTTTTGGTTTTCCTCTCTTTCATGGCCAGAGTAACGCCCTTATGTCCCATGGCCGCATACCACATACAAAGCCTTACCTGGGCTTAGGTTTACTCTTACGGATCTTGGATCAAATGGAGCCCAGGGCCTCAGAGTGGCCCCGTTGCCTCTGCTTGGTGCTGGGTGAGGGCGGGGAGAAGTTGGCGGCGGGAGGAAGGGGGAAGATCGGCATGGTTTCCCATAGTTTCTTTTGGCTAAAGCCCCGAGGAGTCAGGGCTGCAGTGAGATGAAAATGGGTACTGTCTGTAAGAGGGAAAGGTGTTCTCCAGCCCTGCCCTAGGATTCCTGGCTTTCCTGAAAGATTTCATTCATTAGATCGAATTTATTGAGCGCTTACTGTGTGCAGAGCACCGGGCTCGCGCTTGGGAGAGTACAGCAGAACAATAGAGAAGCAGCGTAGCTCAGTGGAAAGAGCCCGGGCTTGGGAGTCATAGTTCATCGGTTCTAATCTCGGGTTCTCCACATGTCCGCCATGTGACCCGGGGCAAGTCGCTTCACTTCTCTGAGCCTCAGTTCCCTCATTTGTCAAATAGGGATGAAGACTGTGAGCCCCCAGGTGGGACAACCCGATCTCCTTGTATCCCCCCAGCGCTGGGAAAAGTGCTTGGCACATAGTAAGCACTTAACAAATACCAATATTATTATTATTAACAATAAACCGACACGTTCCCTGCCTGAAAAGAGTTTACAGTCTAGAGGAAAGATCAGAAGCGCTGTCCTGGCTGAGTGGGAAATGGGGCAGTGGTGACCCCTGGCCACTGAAACTTGCTCGGAAATCTGCGGTTTGTGGAGGCCGGGGGGCGGGGAAGGGGAGCACAAGCCAGGAGCATCGATTGCTACATGCTTGCCTGGAACGCTGCGCTTTACAAAGATGGTGCTCGGGCAGGTGGGAGGACGCGTCATCCCACCATTCACAGAGTAGCGGCCCCGAGAGCTGGCGTTCGTGAGGCTCAGGCGCGTGGCCTCCCCCCGGCCCTGCCCACCGCTTCCGATCCGGGAGAAGGTGGAGCTGTGACAGGACCTACTTCCTTTCGAGCTCTCTCCTCCGCCTCGCCCTAACCGAAATATGGCTCACCCCGGATGACACGGTCTCTTCTGCTGCTCTCTCCAGCAGAGGCCTCTTCTTCTCTCACTCCCCCAGGCTCACCGGAAACGGAGAAGGCGTCGGCTTCCTTCCCGCACCGCAATATCGCTTTCGCCCCGCTGGCCCCACCTCCAACTTCTTTTTAACGATTTTGACCCCTTTATCATCTTCCTTCTCTCGTTTCCCATGCCCACACTCATCATCAGAGTCTTCAACATCCAAATGGATGGCCCTGGTGACTCCTCTGCTGGCCGCCTTCTATCTTTCCTTGACACTGCCTTCCAACCTCTTGCTCCACCACACCTCGTACACTCACCAACGTTGTCACACCCTCGACCTCATCATCTTCTACCGCTGTACTATCCCCACCCTCACCAACTCTGAAATCCCTCTCTCCGATCATCACCTTCTCACCTGCCTCCTCACTCACACTCCTCTCCCCGTAAATCTATACTACTACCTCCGCTCTCTCGACCCCATCCACCTTGTCAGCGCATCACACTTCATATCGCCTCCCTATCCTCTCTACCCACTCTTGATAAACAGATCACTGCTCTCAATTCCATCCTCTCAAAGCAACTCAACTCGCTCCCTTCCCTTTCCCATCGCTGCTCTCGTACAACTAACCCACAGCCTTAGATCACTACCACTGTCCGCCTCCTTCGCTCTTATTCTCGAGCAGCTGAACGCTGCTGGCAAAAGTCTAAACACCATGCCAACCTTGTTAACTTTAAAGTTATCCTTTCCTGCCTTAACTCTGCCCTCTCCTGTGCCAGGCAAAACTAATTTTTCTCCCTTATTGACACCCATGCCCATCATCCCCATCAGCTGTTCCGTACATTTAACTCCCTCCTCAGGGCCCAGGTTCCCCACCTCCTTCATCCCTCACCCCAAAATATCTGGTCTCCTACTTGGTTAGTAAAATTAAGTCCATCAGGTCTCAGCTCCCCAAAGTCACCCTTTCCCCTTCTCCATTACCCCCGCTCTCAACCCTCTCCGCTACACTCCCATCCTTCCCAGCAGAATCTTCAGATGAGATCTCCTCACTCCTCTCAAGTGCTACGCAATCCACCTGTGCTTCAGACCCCATTCCCTCTCATCTTATGAAATCTCTCTCTCTTTCCCTCCTCCCATTCTTAACTTCCATTTTCAACCGTTCACTCTCCATAGGTTCCTTTCCCTCTGCCTTCAAACATGCCCACATCTCCCCCATCCTAAAAAAACCCTCTCTTGACCCCACCTCCCCTTCTAGTTATCGCCCTTCCTTCTTCCTCCGCTTCCTTTCCAACTCCTAGAACTAGTCGTCTATACTCGCTGCCTCGAATTCCTCAACTCCAACTCTCTCTTAGATCCCCTCCAATCTGGTTTCCATCCCCTTTTACTTCACCGAAACAGCCCTCTGAAAGGTCACCAATGACCTCCTTCTTGCCAGATCCAACGGCTCCTACTTTATCCTAATCCTCCTCGACCTCTCAGCTGCCTTCGGCACTGTAGACCACCCCCTTCACCTCAACACGATATCCAACATTGTCTTCACAGACTCCGTCCTCTCCTAGTTTTCCTCTCATCTCTCCGGACGTTCATTCCCAGTGTCCTTTGCGGGCTCCTCCTCCCCGACCCATCCCCTTACTGTAGGGGTTCCTCAAGGATCAGTTCTTGTTCCCCTTCTGTTCTCTATGTACAGTCACTCCCTTGGTGAACTCATTCGCTCCCACGGCTTCAACTATCATCTGTACGCTAATGAAACCCAAATCTACAACCTCCGCCCCTGCTCTCTCTCCCTCCCTCCAGGCTCGTATCTCCTGCTCCCTCCCTGTCCTCTCCCTGAATTTCCCATCAATGTAGATGGCGCTACCATTCTTCCCGTCTCACAAGCCAGCAACAATGGTGTCATTCTCGACTCCGCTCTCTCATTCACCTCACACATCCAATCCGTCACCAAAACCTACCGGTCTCACCTCCACAACATCGCCAAGAACCATATTACTCTCGACCGGAATCTTCGCTTACCTCAAGCTCGTTTCTGTCTCCCCCTCGATCCTGGACCTTCTGGTACCCGTGTTCTACACCCTGGTGCCCCCCCCCACCCCCCCGCTGTGAACGCCCTCATCTACATCCTGAGGAACCGGGACGTGAAGGCCACCCTGGGGAGGGTCATATGCGGGCATCCATCCCTCCAGGATAAAAGCCCACTCTCACTGCCCTGACAGTGGCCCCCTTAGATGTTTCCTAGCCCCCTCACCCTGAACTGATCTCCCCTTGTCTCTTCTCTCTCTCCTCACCCTTCACTGACCTCCCAGTTTCCACATCCTTCCTGACCACAGTAGCCATTCTTTTCTTTTTTACGGTATTGTTGAGCACTTACTATGTGCCAGGCACTGTTACAAATGCTAGGGAAGATGCAAGATAATCAGGTTGGACACAGTCCATGTTCCACACGAACTCACAGTCTTAATCCCCATTTTCCTGATGATAATGATGATGACGATGATGATGGCATTTATTAATTGCTTATTTTGTGGCAAGCACTGTACTAGGTGCTTAGGTAGTTACAAGATAAACGGGCTGGAACCGGTACCTGTCCCACGTGAGGCTTACATTCATAATCCCCATTTTTTACATATGTGGTAACTGAGGCACTGAGGAGGGAAGTGGCTTGCCCAAGGTAACACAGAAGACAAGAGGCAGAGTCGGGATTAGAACCCAGGTTATTCTGACTCCCGTCTCTTATGAGGCAGAAATGAGATCACTGACATGAAAATGCTTTGGAAATGTAAAGGTGCTATTGAGAAAATATAGGATCTTATCATTTCCTGTCCTTAGTGTGGTGTGACACCAATTCCCTTCATTTCCCTTCCCTTTTTCAGCCCAATTACGCCCCCAAAAGTCACAGGGTGGAGGATGTGGGGGACAAAAAAAGGAAGCTTGTCTTTCTCACCCATTAATCACTCCCCCTGAAAAGCCTTATCTAAGGTTTATCTCCACTATGAGGCCTTCCCTGACTAAGCCCTCCTTTCCTCTTCTCCCGCTCCTGACTTGCTCCCTTTATTCCAAGCGTGGCTCAGCGGAAAGAGCACGGGCTTTTGAGTTAAACGTCATGGGTTCAAATCCCGGCTCCGCCAATTAGCAGGTGTGTGACTTTGGGCAGGTCACTTAACTTCTCTGTGCCTCAGTTACCTCATCTGTAAAATGAAGATTAAGACTGTGAGCCCCCGTCTGACAACCTGATCACCTTGTAACATCCCCAGTGCTTAGAACAGTGCTTTTCACATAGTAAGCCCTTAATAAATGTCATCATTATTATTATTATTATTATCCCCCCTCCCAGCTCCATGGCATTTATGCACATATCTGTAATTTTATTTATAGATATTAATATCTGTCTCCACCTCTAGACGGTAAGCTTGTTGTGGTCAGAGAACATGTTCATTGTTATATTGTACTCTCTGAAGCACTTAGAAGATGGCGGGAAGATGGCCGCTGCCTCGTGGCTCAGCGGGGGGTATCTCCAGTCTCGTGCACACAATCAACATCTAGACAACAGTCTAGAAAGTGAGACAGACATTGATATAAATAAATGACTAAATATCAGATATGGACATGCGTGCTGAGGGGCAGAAGGTTGAGTGAATAAGGGGTGCAAATCCAAGTGCAAATCCAAGATGACGCAGAAGGGTGTGAGAGAAGAGGGCTTAGTTGGCGAAGGCCTTTTGGAGTAGACGTACCTACAGTGTGGCTTTGAAAGTGGGTAGAGTCATTGTCTGTTGGACATGAAGAGGGATGGAGCTCCAGACCAGAGGCAGGACGTAGGAGAGGGGTCAACATAGGGGTAGACGAGATGGAGGTACAATAAGTAGTCTGTCATTAGAGGAGCAAAGTGGGAGGGCTGGGTTACAGTAGGACAACAGGGTGGTGAGGAAGGAGGAGGCAAATTGATATGGAAATATATATTTGACTTTTGGTAAATGGGTCTTGGCTCTAGGTTTTCCTCAGAGCCATCCCCTCACACCCAGGACATTCTTCAGGACGGCCTGCATGACCCTCTTCCTCAGGATTGTCCTCTAATGCTCAGCCCACTCCCCATGGCGGCCTTCATGTGTCCTTGTTCCTCAGTACTATTTCCTCACAACCAGCCCCTTACCCAAGGCGGCCTGCATGTCCCTGCTTCTCAGAGCAATCCTCTCACCCGCAGTCTCCTCCCCATGGACGCCTTCATTTGTCCCTTTCCTCAGGACCATGCTATCACACCCAACAACCTCCTCAGAGTGACCTTCAGGTCACTGTTCCTCAGGCCGCAGATGAGGGGGTTTAGGTCTGGAGGCACCATAGAGTAGAACACGGACACCACCAGGTCCAGCGTCGAGTGGGAGCCTGATACGGGCTTGAGGTAAGCCAAGGCTCCGGTCGAAAGAAAAAGCGTGATGACGGAGAGGTGGGGCACGCAGGTGGAGAAGACTTTGGCCTTAGTCTCGGTGGACGTGAACCTCAGCATGGCTGAGAAGATGCTATGTAGGAGACAAAGATGGAGTCGAAGCAGATGAAACTGAAGCCGATATCCATAGCCACGCTGACGTCAACGACAACGTTCATTTCCGAACAGGAGTTTTTCAGTAAGGAGGGGACGTCACAGAAGAACTGCTGGATCACGTTGGTCTCACAGAAGCTTAATGTGAATGTTCTGGCTGAGTGCATCGTCCTGAAAAGCCCCTCGCTGAGCTAGGAGGTGGCACCTTCTTCCGTGGCCTCTCGGTCCATGATGAGGTCGTAGTGTATGTGGTGGCAGGTGGCGGCGTAGTGGTCATATGCCGCCACCTCGTCGTGAGGAGAGACAGCTCTGAAACGGCAAAGAAAACCATTAAGAAGAGCTGGGCAGCATAGGTCAAGAGGGATATTTCTCTCCGGTTTTTCAGGGAGTTGTGGATGGATTTGGGGATGATGACGAAGCTGAGACACAAATCACTGAAGGACAGGTTCCTGAGGAAGACGTACATGAGGGTGTGGAGGCGCCAGTCGAGGGCGGTGACGGCGACGATGAGGAGATTCCCTGTCAGGGCTGCCAGGTAGACTCAGGAGGAACAGCACAGCATGGACCAGCTGCAGCTCCCGGACCTCCGAGAATCCCAGGAGGAAGAATTCCGTCATCGTGGAAATGTTGGCCATGTCCGACAGGATGACTTTAGGTATCTTGTGGTAGAACCTGATTTCAGACAATCAATCAATCGATCAATCAATCAACCGCATTTATCGAGCGCTTACTGCCTGCAGAACGTTATGCTAAGCCCTTGGGAGAGTATGTTATAAACAGTGTATCAGAGTTGGTAAACACATTCCCTGACCACAGTGAGCTACCGTTCTGGAGTGGGGGACAGGCATTTATAGTAATGAATGGCTTACAGATGTGAATATAAGTGCTGTGGGGCTGGGGGGTGGGGGTGAATGAAGATAAGGAAGTAATGTGGCTCAGTGGAAAGAGCACGCGCTTTGGAGTCAGAGGTCTTGGGTTCAAATCCCGACTCTGTCAATTGTCAGCTGTGTGACTTTGGGTAAGTCACTTAAAATCTCTGTGCCCCAGTTACCTCATTTGTAAAATGGGGATTAAGACTGCGAACCCCCTGTGGGACAACCTGATCACCTTGTAACCTCCACAGTGCTTAGAACAGTGCTTTGCACATAATAAGTGCTTAATAAATGCCGTCATTATTATAAAAATGAAAACACTCAGAGAGAAGTTTCGAGACTTAAAACTAATTACGGGAGGGGAACATTTCTGCTAATTCTGCTGTGTGGCCTTGGAGAACTCACTTCACTTCTCTGTGCCTCAGTCACCTCATCTATAAAATGGTGATTAATGCTGTGAGCTCCATGCCGGACAAGGACAATGTCCAACCTAATTTGCTTGTAGCTACTTTGCTTAGTACAGTGCCTGGCACATAGAGAGTGCTTAATAAATACCACAATGATTATAATGAATTCTGTTATATCGTTCCCTTCACAGCACTTAGTACAGTGCTCTGCATATAATCAACATTCAAAAAATACCACTGATTGATTGCGCAATGGGACAACATCGTGGAATGTATCTCGTCTTGTCATTTCTGTCTTGGTTCAGGACAAATCCTTTCCCCAGTCACGATGCCCATTTCATTCTTCATTATCAGCAAATACCAAGGCTACACAGATTCCCCTGCTTACTTTGTTATATACGTCCATCTCCCCTCTCCTCAAAAGCCCCCAGTGGTTACACAACCCTCTGCGTAGCAAACACCAACTCACATCAGCTCTTTCCCTTCTACCTGATAACTAATCTCGTGCTACAACACCACCCGGACACCTTGATCCTCTAATGCCAACCTATTCGCTGAACCTTGATCTCAACCATCTCTCCACTGACTTCTTGTCCACAACCTTCCTCTGGCCTGGAATTCCCTCTTCCTTAATAGCCAACAGATGATCAATCTCCCCTGCTTCAAAGCCTTATCAAAATCACACCTCCTCTCAGAAGCCTTCCCTGAAGAACCTCTCACACCATCACTCTATTTCCGCTCCCTTCTGGATCGCCTATAAACTGAGGTCCGTACCTCGTAAGCACTCTAATACTCACCTCAGCCCCAGAACATTTATATGAGAAGGATGGCTTATATGCGAAGAAGCGTGTTTAAGTGGAAAGAGCACGGGTTTGGGAGTCAGAGGTTGTGGGTTCTAATTTCGCTTCACCTCTTGTCCTCTGTGTGACCTTGGGCAAGACACTTCACTTCAATTACCTCATCTGTAAAATAGGGATTTAAACTGTGAGCTCCACGTGGCTATACCTTGTATCTAACCCAGTTCTTAGAACGGTGCTTGGCACATAGTAAGTGATGGGGGCCCCTCGTGCACCATGGAAAGGTTGTAGATATTGTTTGAATGTACGCAGTTCTGTTTACATATCTGGTATGGGCCTTAGACCCTGCAGCCCACTGGCTGGGTCAAGGAACCAAACCAAATAAGGAGGTAGACTCCGCCCAGCTCTGTACTAAATCTGCACCAATCCAGTCCCCACTGTTTTCAAATCTACCAATCACTGTGATCAGCAGCAGCGGTATATAAGCCCGTTGTATCGGGCACTAGGGGCCTTTTCCCTTAAGGAAATGAGCCCGCCGGGTGCGTTACCCCCTGTTCGGTCTTCGGCCTTACCAATAAAAGTTAATTAAAACGTTCGGCAGTCACATGCTGTCTGACTAATTCTTTAGTCACCCGGCGATTGGTGGCCATCCGGAACAACCGCCGCCATCAGTAAGCACTTAAGAAATACCATTATTGATATTATTATATCCATATTCCTATTCTTTACTGCTTCTTCTATCTGTAATTTAATTTAATGTCTCTCTTCCCCTATCAGTAAATTAATGGTATTTATTAAGCACTTACCATGTGCAGAGCACTGTCTTTAACACTTGGGAGAGTTTAGTACAGCAAATTGATGGACATATTCCCTGCCCACAAGAAGGGTGAGACAGAGATTACTAGGTCATAAGGACCTTTTGATCAGGAATTGGGTCTACCAACCCTAATTCTCACGTGTTCAGTGCAGTGCTCGGAGAACAGTATGTGCACGATAAATATTATTGGTTGATTGATACTGTTATTATTGCTATTAGTAATCTTTGTATATCTATGAAGATATAGACATATATCTATACCTCCAGAATATAATTTCCGCCTCTAGACTGCAAGCTCGTTGTGAGAAAAGAACATGTTGTACGCTCCCAAATGCTTCTTAGAGTGCTCTGCACACAGCAAGTGCTCAATAAGTATGATTGATAAATAGATCTAGGCACTGATTGATTGACTGATCGATACTGCTAATATTGCTACTATTCCTAATCTTCATATATGTGATTGATTGATACAACTAATATTATTACTAACATTCCTAAGTTTCACATATCTTCAGGGAGCCAGGAATAGACAATCACTCAGTCAATCAATTACTAGGATTTGTTGAGCGCTTACTATGTGCAGACCACGGGACTAAACATTTAGGAGAGTCTAATACAATAAAATTAGCAGACGATTTCCCTGCCCTTAAAACATGGAGGAATTCCTCCTGTCTTAGATTTCTCTTCTGATCTGGACTGGGAACTGGGTCACCTCTATTTATCTCGCATAAATCTGTGCAGGAACAGAAGAAATTTCCCAATTCTACCCGCAACATTCCCCTGCTCCTCTCCGGAGTCACCAAAGCCTGTATTGGGCTGGGGAGCACCAACCTCTGCTGAGAAAGAGGTTCACTCCAACTCAGACTGTTCCTGATAAATCAATCAATCAATCAATCGTGTTTATTGAACGCTTACTGTGTGCAGAGCACTGTACTAAGCGCTTGGGAAGTGCAAGATGGCAACATATAGAGACAGTCCCTACCCAACAGTGGGCTCCTGAACTGATTGTTCATTATACAATTGCATTTATTGAGGGCTTATTGAGTGCAAAGCAATGTACTAAGTGCATGGGAGAGTACACTATACCAATAAACATACACAGTCCTTTCCCACAACGAGCATACAGTCTAGATACAGTCTTGTGTCTACCAATGCATTTAGCAACAGTTCTTGGTATATACTAAACGCTTAGCAGGTAGTTCATTTATTTTTGTCTCTTTGGTCCTGGTCGCTGTTGGGGGTGACAGAAAGGTCTGGGTTGTGGGTGAGAGCTGTCAGGATCCTCCCTCCCCGTCTGGGCTCTCTGGATGACTGTGCCGTCCCTTCAGATGAAGGCCGGGTAATTTCCTGGGGGATTCTCCATAGAAGGACGGTCCCAGGGCTCCAGTGAAACAGTTGACTGTCCATCATTCTCGGAAGGCAGGGATCTCCCTGTAGTCTCGGCCTTCACAACCTAAATAACTGCGCAGTCTTATGTCTTTCCCACTCTGGAACTCCTTCCTAAAACAAAGTCAATGGACTAATCATCATTCTCTTTCCGGAATTAATAAAAACCCTAGAGATTTGAACCTAATTTCATGTCACGAATTAGGACCATCTGAATATCTCAGCAAAAGCAGTGTGGCCTAATGGAAAGAGCCCGGGAGTGGGAGTCAGAGGACCTGGGTTCTAATTCCAGCTCCACCGCTGGTCTGCTGTGTGACCTTGGGCCAATTGCTTCACTTCACTGTGTCTCAGTTCCCGCCAATGAAAAATGAGGATCTAATACTTGTTTTCCCTTTTACTGTGAGCCCCGTGTAGGATTTGATTATTTTGTATCTACACCAGTGCTTAATACAGTGCTTGGCACAGAGTAAACACTTAACAAACACCTTTTTAAGACGATAGGGGGTGGTAGAAGAGGGAAGCAGAGAATTGTTGGAGGAATGAAATCTAAGTTGGCCGCACTGCTCAAATGCCTTGTTCTAAGGAACAGCAGCAGGTCAGAGCATGGGTACTGTATGACCTCCCAGAACTTTATTGCAGACTCTGGCGGCAAGCATGAACAGAAGCCATTTTAGGGAAATATGAAACAGGACCCATTTTAGAATGCAACAAGGGGTGGCCATTTTGGGAGTAGTAACAATTAATCAATCATATTTATTAAGCACTTACTATGTGCAAGGCAATGTACTAAGCATTTGGGAGACTACAAAGTATTTGGGAGCTGATAGACATGTTCCCTGTCCACAACGATCTTACCGTCTCGAGAGGGAGACAGACATTAATTCTCGACATTAAGTGCTTAAGGGGTACATAACCAATTTCAGAGTCGAAGCAGAGGGAAGAGCACACATGAAAAATCGGTTTCAGCCACAAACTTTCCTCACGGCGGCCTTCGTGTCCCTGTTCCTTGGGCTGTAGAGGAGGTGCTCAGGGTGGAGGGCACCACGGTACAATAGGCGGACACCAGCATGTCCAGCGTCGTGAGGGAGTCTGACACGGGTTTGAGATATGTGAAGGTTCCGGTCGAGAGAAAAACGGTGACGACGGCATGGTGGGGCAGGCAAATGGAGAAGGCTTTGGCCTGACTATCGGTGGACGGGAACCTCAGAACGGCCGAGAAGATGTGGACGTAGGAGACGACAATGGAGAAAAAGGTGAAGAAACACAAGGCGATACCCATAGCCATGCCCTCTGGCTTCCAAGACCACAGTCTTTCCCTTAGGCCACACTACTTTTCAGCTGCTTCTCACACATGGACATATTCTGATACTCTAATGCTTCCCCTACCTGTAATTCATTTTAATATCTATTTCTCACACTAGACTGTAAGCCTCTTGATGGCTGACATTGTGTCTATCCACTCTGTTTTACTGGACATTCCCAGGCAATTAGTACAGCGCTCTGCACACAGTCAGTTGTAACCTCCGTGTGGGCACAGGTCCTGTCTATCAACTCAATTGTATTGTGCTTTCCCAAGTGCTCTGTACTATGCACCCAGTAAGTGCTCAATAACTACGATGGTTGATTTGAGCCATAGATTCTGACTGACAGGGGCAGTCCAAGGTTGGGGATACTGAGTTCCTCCTCCTCGTCTCCTCATGTGGGTTTGTGGCTGTGACGGGAAAGATTCTGGCATAAAACCAGTTCTCCGGGCTCTTCGGAGACAGCAGTCACTGTTCTGGGTGGGATGGGGGGAGAGGACTCCCCCGGGAGGATCAGCCTCGGGCTCGACCTGAGAGACTCGTTACCTGGAAGACTCAGGAGTCCAGAGGTGACATTATCCCCAAGGTCCACTAATGTTACCTTCCTCACCCACAAGAATGTCCATGATCACAAAGTCACTCAATCGTCTTTGGCGTGTGAGAAGCACTGTAGGAAGATTTTGGGGGAGTAGAATACAGCAGTGAACAGACATAGTCACCGCTCACAATGGATTTATAATGTAGAGACATTCCGATAACAAACGAGGCTCTGGCAAGCTGACTAGTTATACCACCCTCCTCTCAGCTTTCACTCTCTCCACGAATAGGGATTTATTAAGAGCACCTCTCCTTAGGAGCCCTTCTCCAATTAAGCCCCAATTTCCTCTTCTTCTACTCCTTTCTGCGTTGCCCTTGCACTTAGATTTGTACCCGTTATTCACCCCTCGCTCACCCCCCTGCACCTATGTTCATATCTGTGATTTGTTTATTTATAATAATGTCTGCCTCCTCCTCTATATGGTAAACTTTGGTGCGCAGGTAATGTCTGTTTATTGTTGTATTGTACTCTCCCGCTTAGTACACAGTAAGAGTTCATTAAATATGATCGATTGATTGGTAATTAGCGCTTTACAAATACTACAGACAAATAGCCAATCTCCACAGCCACCATTATCTGTAGACGGCTGGCGTTGTAATCAGTTCAGGCAGGGAGGACCTTGATCCTGAGGTCTCAGTAACCAGGCCAGCCATCTTTCTCCAGAGGAGACCCCCTCAACACCGATAACCCCCGTGGGACTGATGCCAAGGGGTGGGGAATCGGCGGCATTTGGGCTAGAAGGGCCCATGATCTCATGGAGAAGGATGTTATACTGTGCCATTTTAGAGGTATTTACCCGCTATCCTTCTCCTCAGTGTGGCCTTCATGCCCCGGTTCCTCGGGCTGCAGACGAAGGAGTTCAGGGCGGGGGTCACCACGGTGTAGAACACGGACACCAGCAGGTCCAGGGCCGAGGTGGAGCCTGACACGGGATTGAGATAGGCGAAAGCACCATTTGCTATGAATAGAGTCACGATGGCGAGGTGAGGCAGGCAGGTGGAGAAGGCTTTAGCCCTAACCTCGGCAGCCGGCATCATCATCATGTTATAGGAGATGTACACATATGCGACAACGATGGCGAGGAAATAACCGAGGGTAAGGCTGAGCCGGGTTTTGTCACAAATTCCTGGAGATTTCCACTGGGCCCCACGAGGCAGATGAGCTGAGGGATGTCACAGAAGAACTGGGGGAGGGCTTTGGACCTCCAGACGGGGACGGAGAAGGTGGAGACGGTGTGCATCATGGCTCTCAGTGCTCCGAAGAGCCACTAGGAAGCCGCCATCTTCCCACAGACCCCATCATCCATGATGATCCCGTAGGCGAGGGGGAGGCAAATGGCCGCTTAGTTGTCGAAGGACATCGCAGTGAGCAAGGGAGGAGTCTCTGCGCAAACTCAGAGTATGAACACAAACACTTGGAAAACACAGCCCAGGGAGAAGATTTCTCTACGGTCAATCAGGGAGTTGTGGATGGACTGGGGGACGGTGACAGAGATGTAGCAGAGGTCGAAGATGGACAGGTTCCTGAGGAAGAAGAACATGAGGGGTATAGATGCGGCGGTCGAGGGTAGTGACGGCAACGATGAGGATATTCTCCATCAGGGCCACTAAGTAGACCAGGAGGAGCAGCGCGTTGTGGTCCAGCTACAGCCTCCGGACCTCCTAGAAACCCAGAAGGAGGAATTCTGAAACCTCGGTGAGATTGGTCATTTTCTAATGATAGATGGATTAATGCACCCTGGTAGGATGAGAGGGCAGTGGGAAATGAGAAGTAAAGTGGGCATCTTTTCCAAGTAATATCCTCGACCTCCATCATCGTCCCCAAATCCATCCACAACTCCCTGACTGGCCGCAGATAAATTTCTGTCCTGGGTTGCATCTCCCAAATCATCTTCGTAATCAACTCTAGGGGTCTCGAAGTGACCCTGATCATGGTGATATTTTATGACAGCTACGTCGCCATCTGCCACCCCCTGTGCTACAAGGTCATCATGGAGCGGTGAGCCTGTGGTAAGATGGCAGCCAACTCGTGGTTCAGCGGGGGGTTGAACGGAGGCATCCACACTGACATGAATTCCTCACTCCTCTTCAGTGACACCAACAACCAACAGTTCATCTGCGACATCCCTTCCCTCATACGGCTCACCTGCTCCAAATGCTACAGTGATGAGATCGCCGTTCTGGGCCTCAGCGTGTTTAGAGCCTCGGTTGTTTCGTCTCCATCGTCGTCTCGTACATGTGCATCTTCCGGACCTTGCTGAGGATGCTGTCCGCCGAGGGCCGGGCCAAAGCCTTCTCCACCTCCCTGCCTCACGTCATCGTCGTCACTGTCTTCCTCTCCTCAGACATGTTTGGCTATCTCAAGCCGCCCTCACACTCTTCCTCGGTGTTCGACCTGCTGCTGTCAGTGTTCTAGGCTGTCGTGCCACCCACCCTGAACCCCCTCATGTACAGCCTGAGGACCCGGCACATGACGGCCGCCCAGCGGAGGGTCCTGAGGTGGAAATTTTTCACCTAGAATGGAATGCCTCTAGTCTGTTGGAAAGTGGAAGATCAGCATTGACTCTATCCACCGCTCAATCAGCGTTATTCATTGAGTGCTTAATGCATGCAAAGCACTCTACTAAGTGTGGAACGTTGGGAGGACGTATATATGTGCAATTTGAAGATTTTAGTACCTAGATATACCATTTATTGTATTCATTAAGGGATTAAATTTCTTAATGATATTTGTTAAGCACTTGCTATGTGCCAGGCAGTCTGTACTTCACGCTGCTGCCCGGATCATCTCCGGGCAGAAACGCTCTGGGCATCTTACTCCCCTCCTCAAAAATATCCAGTGCCTACCAGTCAACCTACGCACCAGCTGGGATCAATTCAAGATAATCAGGTTAAGCACAGTCCCTGTCCCACAGTGAATTTGCAATCTAATTAGGAAGGAGACCATCACACCGCGAGGCCTTGCTGCTCCCTGAAGGATCCTCTCCTCAGAGCGCCGCCATAGACGCCCGGGACTCCGTTCCCGAGAGGCCCGCCATCACACCGCAAGACGCCCGGGACTCCGTCCCCGAGAGGCCCGCCCGCCATCACACCGCGAGGCCTTGCTGCTCCCGGAAGGATCCTCTCCTCAGAGCGCCGCCATAGACGCCCGGGACTCCGTTCCCGAGAGGCCCGCCCGCCATCACACCGCGAGGCCTTGCTGCTCCCGGAAGGATCCTCTCCTCTGAGCGCCGCCATAGACGCCCGGGACTCCGTTCCCGAGAGGCTCGCCCGCCCGCCATCACACCGCGAGGCTTTGCTGCTCCCGGAAGGATCCTCTCCTCTGAGCGCCGCCATAGACGCCCGGGACTCCGTTCCCGAGAGGCTCGCCCGCCCGCCATCACACCGCGAGACGCCCAGGACTCCGTTCCCGAGAGGCCCGCCCGCCATCACACCGCGAGGCCTTGCTGCTCCCTGAAGGATCCTCTCCTCAGAGCGCCGCCATAGACGCCCGGGACTCTGTTCCCGAGAGGCCCGCCATCACACCACGAGACGCCCGGGACTCCGCTCCCGAGAGGCCCGCCCGCCATCACACCGCGAGGCCTTGCTGCTCCCGGAAGGATCCTCTCCTCTGAGCGCCGCCATAGATGCCCGGGACTCCGTTCCCGAGAGGCCCGCCCGCCCGTCCGCCCGCCATCACACCGCGAGACGCCCAGGACTCCGTTCCCAAGAGGCCGGCCCGCCATCACACCACGCGGCCTTGCTGCTCCCGGAAGGTTCCTCTCCTCAGAGCGCGCCGCCATAGACGCCTGGGACTCCGTTGCCGAGAGGCCCGCCCGCCCCCATCACACCGCGCGGCCTTTCCGCTCCCGGAAGGCTCCTCTCCTCAGAGCGCCGCCATTGACGCCCGGGACTCCGTTCCCGAGAGGCCCGGCCACCCACCCTCTCTCCATCTCAGCGCCCCCACGGACGCCCCCCCTGCTTCCACCCCCCCACTTAGGAGGCCTTCCGTAAAGTGCTCCTCATCCCCCCCCCTTCCCGGTCCGATCCTGACTGACTCTCCCCCCGCCCCCAGGTAAAAAGCCCTTGTTAGCACCATGTTAGCGCCATGTTACATTAACGACAACCTCATTCACCCCTCCTCAGCCCTCCCATGCTAGTTGACTGTTCGCTCCCCTCCCCAGGTATCTCTGCTCCCTGACCCCCCTTAACTGGCCCACCCTACTCCAGCTCTTAATAGTTTGTATCTGCTCTCTGTGGCATCATTGTCTGCCAATTCTATTATAGCCATAGCATATTGATTGCTCAACTACACCCTGTGATGCCATCGCCTACTTTTATCATTGCTACTGTTTTATTGCTTCTGCATCTCAATTGTTAACCCCCCGCTGTACTGTCACTCGCCCTGCTGACCTCACCATGAACTTTCAGTTCCCTTGCTCCCAACTTCCATTCCCATTCCTCACCTTCCCCTTCCCCTCTCCCACCCAGCTGTTTCCCTCCCTCTCACCCACCAAGACCGCTCCCCCTCAACCCCTACCAAGGATTCCTCTGTACCAGCGCAGGTCCTCCGCTTCTCCCTCCCGGTCCCCTCCCTCCCCTTCTCCCCGCCCCCACCCCATCCCAGTTCTCCTTTCCCATCGCCACCCCCCTTCCCACTCTCCCCGCCCAGGCCCCCGCCAACTCATCCCAATCCAAACCCTCCCCACCCCTCGCACCCTTCCCCCTCCCTCCCCAGCCTCGACAGCTGATGCCAAGTGTGGCCTCTGGAACCCCCGCTCCGTTTTAAGTAAGATCCCTTTCATCCTGGACCTTTTCCTTTCCAGTTCTCTACTCCTCCTCGCCCTAACTGAAACATGGCTGTCGCCGGACGACACGGTCTCTTCTGCTGCTCTCTGCAGTGCAGGCCTCTTCTTCTCCCACTCCCCCAGACTCACCGGAAAAGGAGGAGGTGTCGGTTTCCTTCTCGCCCCCCAATGTCGCTTTCGCACTATCCCTCCTCCCCCTTCCCTTTCCTTCCCTTCCTTTGAAGCCCACATTATTCGCCTCTACCACCCCCTCCAGATTCTTGTAGCCATCATCTACCACCCTCCGGGCCCCACTTCCAACTTCTTTAACGACTTTGACCCCTTCCTCACATTCCTTCTCTTCTTTTCCATGCCCACTCTGATCCTCGGAGACTTCAATATCCACATGGATATCCCTAACGACTCCTCTGCCGCCCGCCTTCTATCTCTCCTTGACGCTGCCGACCTCTTCCTCCACCCCACCTCACCCACTCACCAACTTGGTCATACCCTCGACCTCATCATCTCCTACCGCTGCACTGTGTCCACCATCACCAACTCTGTGATCCCTCTCTCTGATCATAATCTTCTCACCTGCCTCCTCACTCACACTCCTTTCCCCTGTAAATCCGTATTACTCCCTCACAGAGATCTCCGCTCTCTGGACCCCACCCATCTTTCGGAGCGCCTCACACCCCACCTCGCCACCCTCTCCTCTCTACCCAGTCTTGATGATCAGATTACTGCTCTCAACTCTACGCTTTCTACTCAGCTAGACTCGCTCGCTCCCCTTTCCCTTCGCCGCTCTCGCATCACTAACCCACAGCCCTGGATCACTGCCACTGTCCGCCTCCTTCGCTCTTATGCTCGAGCTGCCGAACGCTGCTGGCGAAAGTCTAAACACCATGCCAACCTCGTTCACTTCAAGTTTATCCTTTCCTGCCTAAACTCAACCCTCTCTTCTGCCAGACAAAACGATTTCTCCTCCCTTATTGACACCCATGTCCATCACCCCCTCCAGCTCTTCCGTACATTCAGCTCCCTTCTCAGGCCCCCGGTTCCTCCCCCTCCTCCTTCCCTCACCCCCAATGATCTGGCCTCCTACTTCATTAACAAAATTAAATCCATCAGGTCCGACCTCCCCAAAATCTCTTCCCCCCTTTCTCCATCCCCCCGGCTCTCAACACTCTCTGCTACTCTCCCATCCTTCCCAGCGGTATCCTCAGAGGAACTCTCCTCCCTCCTCTCAAGTGCTACTCCGGCCACCTGTGCTTCTGACCCCATTCCCTCTCATCTTATGAAATCTCTCGCTCCATCCCTTCTCCCCTCCTTAACTTCCATCTTCAACCGCTCACTCTCCACTGGTTCCTTCCCCTCTGCCTTCAAACATGCCCATGTCTCTCCCATCCTAAAAAAACCCTCTCTTGACCCCACCTACCCTTCTAGTTATCGTCCCATATCCCTCCTACCATTCCTTTCCAAACTCCTTGAACGAGTTGTCTACACGCGCTGCCTAGAATTCCTCAACAACAACTCTCTCCTCGACCCCCTCCAGTCTGGCTTCCGTCCCCTTCATTCCACGGAAACTGCGCTCTCAAAGGTCACCAATGACCTCCTGCTTGCCAAATCCAACAGCTCATACTCTGTCCTAATCCTCCTCGATCTCTCAGCTGCCTTTGACACTGTGGACCACCCCCTTCTCCTCAACACGTTATCTGACCTTGGCTTCACAGACTCCGTCCTCTCCTGGTTCTCCTCTTATCTCTCCGGTCGTTCTTTCTCAGTCTCTTTTGCAGGCTCCTCCTCCCCCTCCCATCCTCTTACTGTGGGGGTTCCCCAAGGTTCAGTGCTTGGTCCCCTTCTGTTCTCAATCTACACTCACTCCCTTGGTGACCTCATTCGCTCCCACGGCTTCAACTATCATCTCTACGCTGATGACACCCAGATCTACATCTCTGCCCCTGCTCTCTCCCCCTCCCTCCAGGCTCGCATCTCCTCCTGCCTTCAGGACATCTCCATCTGGATGTCCGCCCGCCACCTAAAGCTCAACATGTCGAAGACTGAGCTCCTTGTCTTCCCTCCCAAACCTTGTCCTCTCCCTGACTTTCCCATCTCTGTTGACGGCACTACCATCCTTCCCGTCTCACAAGCCCGCAACCTTGGTGTCATCCTCGACTCCGCTCTCTCATTCACCCCTCACCTCCAAGCCGTCACCAAAACCTGCCGGTCTCAGCTCCGCAACATTGCCAAGATCCGCCCTTTCCTCTCCATCCAAACTGCCACCCTGCTCATTCAAGCTCTCATCCTATCCCGTCTGGACTACTGCACCAGCCTTCTCTCTGATCTCCCATCCTCGTGTCTCTCTCCACTTCAATCCATACTTCATGCTGCTGCCCGGATTATCTTTGTCCAGAAACGCTCTGGGCATATCACTCCCCTCCTCAAAAATCTCCAGTGGCTACCGATCAATCTGCGCATCAGGCAGAAACTCCTCACCCTGGGCTTCAAGGCTCTCCATCACCTCGCCCCCTCCTACCTCACCTCCCTTCTCTCCTTCTACTGCCCAGCCCGCAACCTCCGCTCCTCTACCGCTAATCTCCTCACTGTACCTCGTTCTCGCCTGTCCCGCCGTCGACCCCCGGCCCACGTCATCCCCCGGGCCTGGAATGCCCTCCCTCTGCCCATCCGCCAAGCTAGCTCTCTTCCTCCCTTCAAGGCCCTGCTGAGAGCTCACCTCCTCCAGGAGGCCTTCCCAGACTGAGCCCCTTCTTTCCTCTCCCCCTCGTCCCCCTCTCCATCCCCCCATCTTACCTCCTTCCCTTCCCCACAGCACCTGTATATATGTATATATGGTTGTACATATTTATTACTCTATTTATTTATTTATTTATTTATTTTACTTGTACGTTTCTATCCTATTTATTTTATTTTGTTGGTATGTTTGGTTCTGTTCTCTGTCTCCCCCTTTTACACTGTGAGCCCACTGTTGGGTAGGGACTGTCTCTATGTGTTGCCAATTTGTACTTCCCAAGCGCTTAGTACAGTGCTGTGCACATAGTAAGTGCTCAATAAATACGATTGATTGATTGATTGATTGAGAAGATGCGAGCCTGGAGAGAGGGGGAGAGAGCAGGGGCAGAGATGTAGATCTGGGTGTCATCAGCGCAGAGATGATAGTTGAAGCCGTGGGAGCGAATGAGGTCACCAAGGGAGTGCGTGTAGATTGAGAACAGAAGGGGACCAAGCACTGAACCTTGGGGAACCCCCACAGTAAGAGGATGGGAGGGGGAGGAGGAGCCTGCAAAAGAGACTGAGAAAGAACGACCGGAGAGATAAGAGGAGAAGCAGGAGAGGATGGATTCTGTGAAGCCAAGGTCAGATAGCGTGTTGAGGAGGAGGGGGTGGTCCACTGTGTCAAAGGCAGCTGAGAGGTCGAGGAGGATTAGGACAGAGTATGAGCTGTTGGATTTGGCAAGCAGGAGGTCATTGGTGACCTTTGAGAGGGCAGTTTCCGTGGAAAGTAGGGGACGGAAGTTAGACTGGAGGGGGTCGAGGAGAGAGTTGTTGTTGAGGAATTCTAGGCAGCGCGTGTAGACAACTCGTTGAAGGAGTTTAAAAAGGAATGGTAGGAGGAATATGGGGCGATACCTAGAAGGTGAGGTGGGGTCAAGAGAGGGTTTTTTTTGGATGGGAGAGGCATGGGCATGTTTGAAGGCAGAGGGGAAGGAACCAGTGGAGAGTGAGCGGTTGAAGATGGAAGTTAAGGAGGGGAGAAGGGATGGAGCGAGAGATTTCATGAGATGAGAGGGAATGGGGTCAGAAGCACAGGTGGCCGGAGTAGCACTTGAGAGGAGGGAGGAGAGTTCCTCTGAGGATACTGCTGGGAAGGATGGGAGAGTAGCAGAGAGTGTTGAGAGCCGGGGGGTTGGAGAAGGGGGGGAAGAGACTTTCACTCGCAGTTCAGTAGTGGAACCTTGAAACAAAATCCATTTAATGGATTTTAGTATTTAGTGAGCACTTACTGTGGAGAGCATTGTACTAAGCACTTGGGACAATACAATACTGTCGGTAGAAACGTCCCCTGCCCACATCGAGCTCACAGACTATGTAAGCAGGAATCCCTGAACTAAACCACCCAGACCTGTAATTCTACAGCAATGCACAGTAGCCCAGGTAGCAGTGTGAAGAGTGGAAAGTGCACAAGGCATGGCATCAGAAGGCCCTGAGTTGTAATCCCGGCAACACCACTTGCCTGCTGTTTGACGCTGGGAAAGTCACTTCACTTCCCTGTGCCTCAGTTACCTCATCTGAAAAATGGGGATTAAGACTGTGAACCCAATGTGAGGCAGGGGCTGTGTCTTACCTGATTAGTTTGCATCCCAGCCCTTACAAGGTTGTCTGGCCCATAGTAAGTGCTTAATAGAAGCAGCGTGGCTCAGTGACAAGAGCCAGAGCTTTGGAGTCAGAGGTCATGGGTTCAAATCCCGGCTATGCCAATTGTCAGTTGTGTGACTTTGGGCAAGTCACTTAGCTTCTCTGTCCCTCAGTTATCTCATCTGTAAAATGGGGATTAAGACTGTGAGCCCCCCATGGGACATCCGATCACCTTGTAACCTCCCTAGAGTTGAGAACAGTGCTTTGCACATATTAAGCGCTTAAAAATTCCATTGTTATTATTCTTAACAATAATAATAACAACAGCAAGCAGGAGAAAAATCAGAAGCAGTCAAGGGCGTGTCTGTAAACAGACTGGCCTTTGTCTCAGCAGAAACTAAAGTCATAAATGAAAATGAGAGACTCTGAACTCTTCATATTTCACCTCGAACGCCACAAATCAAGCTCAGTTCTGCTAATTCCAGGCGAAAGAAGAGACAAGGAGGAAAAGAGAGCCTGCAGTCACAAGAAGTGGGATCTGATAGGAGCAAGGGGTGGGGACAATTCAGAAAGATGGTGGTCCAGCCATTCTCTAGACCTTGCAAGACGATCCAGATGAAGGCCTTCCCAGACTAAGCCCCACTTTTCATCAGGTACCCCTCCTGTTTGCATCACCTCACCTCTCTCCCTCCTTCTCCGCACCCCACAGCATTTATGTTTATATATAAACCTATACAGTCTATTCATTTATATTGATGTGTGTATATTTGTTTTGATATGTTTGTATCTATAATTTTATTTCTTTATGTTGGTGCCTGTTTACTTGTTTTAATGCCTGTCTTCCCCCTTCTAGACTGCAAGCCCTGTGTGGGCAGGAATTGTTTCTCTTTTTCGCTGAATTGCACTTTCCAAGCGCTTAATACAGTGCTCTGAACACAGTAAACACTCAATAAATACGATTGAATGAATGAATGAATGAATGAATGAGGGATGAAGATCAAGGATGAAGACCCTTGTCAAGCTCTCCACCCATTCATTCATTCACTCAAATATAATAGTAATAATAATAATGGTATTTATTATATACTTAATATGTGCCAAGCACTATTCTAAGCGCTATGGTAGACACAAAGTAATCAGGTTGTCCCAGGTGGGGCTCACAGTCTTAGTCCCCATTTTATAGATGAAGTACCTGAGGCACAGAAAAGTTAAGGGACTTGCCCAAAGTCACACAGCTGACTAGGGGCAGAGCCTGGATTAATGAATTTGAGTATGCTTTGAATCAATCAATCAATCAATCAATCGCATTTTTTGAGCGCTTACTGTGTGCAGAGCAATGTACTAAGCGCTTGGGAAGTACAAGTTGGCAACATATAGAGACAGTCCCTACCCAACAGTGGGCTCACAGTCTAGAAGGGGGGACAGAAAACAAAACAAAACATATTAACAAAGTAGAGTAATAAATATGTACAAACATATATACATATATGTATGTATATACAGGTATATACATATATACAGTGCTCAGAAGCTGATAGCTAAGACATCTCTCTCCCAAAGGCTCTCTCCCAGGAGTCCCTATTCTGGCCGCCTCTGTGCCCGACTAATTGTTACAGCTGGAGAGCGTGAGAATCCCGGGGTGGGGGGCCTCCCTATCTGTGCCAACATATCTCTCTCTTCGGCGATCCCGTGCTCCAGGAATATTGGTTCTCCCAACCCCCAAATGTGAAGAGCAGCTGGAGAGACATCCTGGTCCTGAGCTCATGATTGCGTCTCTCAATTCCCGAGATCCTACAGAAAGGGCAGTAGGACCCTGGGAAGACGAAGAGATGTAGAGCAGACACAATGGGAGGAATTAAATTTCCTCGGACGTCGGCCCGACACCTGACCATCTTGCCACCTGCCACCAGCTCCTGGAGAGATTTGGAAAAAGGGGCTGGGGGATAATCCTTTCTCTGCCTCCCAACTCAACTATTTCCAGCTCAGCTTCCTTCTCACCTCCTCGCTCACCAGGCTGAGAATGGAATCTCCAACAGTGAATCCTACTCAGCCCATCCAGTGGAATCATTTCTCCAGACCAGAGTGGGAATCTGTTTGCCTTTTCTTCGCACCAGAACTGGTAATTAGGGATGAAACAAAAATCCCCACACTCCCCCCGGCCAATCTGTAGCCCCTATAGCATTTAGGAAAATAGAAATTGGGTATATGTGCTACTGATCTAGAATATTTATTGAGCACTCCTTCTACACAGAGCTGGGGAAAGTGCAATATAGGGCAGGATCCCTACCCTCGAGAAGCTTTTGATTTAGTCCACCCTGTGTGGATTACTTCTGGCTCTGCCTCAAAACTCCATCCTGCCTGCAAAATCCCAGATGCTGAAGAAATCAAGGAGGAATCCTTGGCCATCACTAACACACAATTACTAGTCCTGTCCCAGTCAGAGATGGTCCACCCCTAAATGAGAGTCCAGGAGTGGCTTAGGAGAGAGTCAAGGGAGCCAAGAGTGTGAGCTGAGGTTCTCATTGACCTCGGGGAGGTGAGGAGCGGAAGGTGCTAAGGAAGAGCTGAGGGGTGAGACGTAGCATGGGCCTGTAGATAGAGCCAAGGCCTTGGAATCAGAAGGACCTGGGTTCCAATCCCAGCTCAGGTACTTGTCTGCTGTCTGCTGTGTAACCCTAGGGCAAATCATTCCACTTCTCTATGCCTCCGTTTCCTCATCTGCAAAATGCAGATTCACTACATGTTCTCCCGCCTTCTTGGACTGTGAGCCTCATGTGGGACCTGATTATCTTTTGTCTACCCTAACGTTTAGTACAGTGCTTGGCATATTGCAAGCACGTAACAAATGCTGTCTTCTCGTTTTGTTTTGTTGGCTGTCTCCCACCTTCTAGACTGTGAGCCCATTGTTGTGTAAGGAGTGTCTCCATCTGTTGCCTAATTATACTTTCCAAGTATTTGGTACAGTGCTCTGCACCTAGGAAGTGCTCAATAAATGCGATTGAATGAATGAATGAATGAACGAGGTAGAGCTAATCAATTAGTGGTATTCATTGAGCACTTACTGTGTAGACAGCACTGTATCAAGTACTTGGGAGAGCCCAATATAACAGACTTGGTACACTCATTGGTCCCCAGAGAAAGTGGATGGGAACAGAGGAGGATGAGAAATAGGGACAGAAAGGGAATGTGCTAGAAAAACATAACGGAAAATCGAGTTTCTCTGTATTTCAGTTAGAACCTGTTGGGATACAGAGCCCATATCCTACTTCTCCCTTTTCAGTGCTACACGACCAGAAATTCCTTCTAGGCATCTGCCTTCAATCCTTCCTTCTTCAGGATCAGCTACTGACTCATCCTGGCTCAAGAGGAGGCAGAATGAAAACCCTTCCCTTTCTGAGCTGAGAAGAACCCTTGGGTAGGTTATTCCAGGAACTTCACATTTCTTCAAGGGATCAAATTTCCTCCCTTTTTTTCGACCCTCTCCAAATCCCTCCACCTTTCTTTGGAGCCGAGTTGTCCAGGAGTGGATCCAGGACAACAGCGTGGCCCAGTGGAAAGAGCACGGGCTTGAGAGTCAGAGGTCATGGGTTCTAATCCCATGTCCACCACTTGTCAGCTGTGTGACTTTGGGCAAGTCACTTAACTTCTTTGTACCTCAGTTACCACATCTGTAAAATGGGGATTTAGACTATGAGCCCCACGTGGGACAACCTGATTACCTTATATCTACCCCAGCTTTTAGAACAGTGCTTAGCATATAGTAAGTGCTTAACAAATACCATTATTAGTAGTATGATTATTATTACTGTCTTAGAATCGGAGCTCTTTGGGAAACAAGGACCCAATCTATTTCACTCCCAGACCTTAGTACAGTGCGTTGCACACAGTAAAAGTGAAATAAATACCATTATTACTACATCAGAATGTCACTGAATCTGCAAAGGGTGCTTGATCAATGCTACTGTTGGGTGACCTTGGGCAAGCCATTTAACTTCTCTGTGTCTCAGTTACATCATCTGTAAAATGGGGATTAAGACTGTGAGCCCCACGTAGGACAACCTGATTACCTTGTACCTACCCCAGCGCTTAGAAAAGTGCTTGGCACATAGTAAGCGCTCAACAAATACCGTTCTTATTATTGTTATCATTATTCCTACTACTACCACTGACTTGATTTTTCTCTGGTTCTGTTTCTCACTTGCTCTCTCCTGTTTTTCTCTCCCTTTCACATCTTCATATGTTTTTCTCCTTCCCTCTCTTTTCTGCATGCTCATTTTCATTTTTTCTCTCGTCCTCTTGC
Organism: Tachyglossus aculeatus; assembly: GCF_015852505.1. NCBI lineage: Eukaryota > Metazoa > Chordata > Mammalia > Monotremata > Tachyglossidae > Tachyglossus > Tachyglossus aculeatus. The sequence goes on along the minus strand of NW_024044831.1, from coordinate 3,844,959 downwards.
TATTTTTCTTCTATCACTATCTCCCGCTCATTCTTTCTAACACATTTTTCTCCCTCTCATTCTTTCCCCCACTCCCAATTTTTCTTTCCCTTACGCTCTTTTTCCCTTACGCTCTCCCTCTCTTGTTTTTCTCTCTTGCTCTCTCACACTTCTTTTCTCATTCTCACTCTGTCCCGCTTTTTCCTCCCTCACTCTTTCCCCTTTCTCCCTCACTTATTCTCTCCCTTATGTTCTCTCTCCCTTTGGCTTTTCTCTACCCCACTCTCTCTCATACTTTTTCCTCCCTCTCACTTGCTTTCCCTCACTCTTTTGCTTTTTCTCTCCTTAATGCTTTTCCTCTCTCTCTCTCTCTCTCTCTCTCTCTCTCTCTCTCTCTCTCTCTCTCATTTTTCTCTTCCTCTCGTACTCGTGCTCCCTTTCCCCCCACTTCCTCGGTTTCCTCTCTCTTTCTTTTTCTCTCCCTTTCACTCTCCCTTGCTCTCTTGTTTTTTTCTCCCCCTCATGATCTTCCCCCCCCTCTCTGTCTTGCCTTTTCTCTCCCTTGCGCTCTTTCCCTCACTTTTTCTATTCCTTTTTTCTCTCCTCACACTTTCTCTCACTCACTCCGTTTCCTCTCTCTATCTTTCCCTCTCACTTTTTCTCTCCCTTTCACTCTCTCTCTCTTTCTCTCCCTCTCACTTTTCTCTTTCTCTCTCTTTCCCTTACTCCCTCGCTCTCATTTTCCCTCCTTTTGTTCTTTCCCACACCCTACTTCCATCATCCTCTCTCTCCCTGCCTCCCTCACTCTTTTTTCTCTCCCTCACTCTCATTTTTTCTCTCCTTCTTCCACGTTTCACCTCTTCCTCTTTCTCTCATCCTTTCTTTCTCCCTGCCTCCCTCGCTTTTCCTACAAGGACAAGAATGATGCCAAATGACACGTCTGGAGAGGATTTTGTCTTGATGGGTTTCTCTGCTCAGTCCCAGTTAGAGAAGATCCTTTTCGTGGTTGTCTTGATCTTCTAACTCCTAATCCTGGTGGGAAACACCACCATAATTTTGGCGAACTGACTGGATCTCCATCTCCATACGACAATGTACTTCGTCCTCTCTCACCTCTCCCTCCTGAACTTCTGCTTCACCATCAGCATCATCCCGCAGCTTCTGTAGAACCTCTGGAGGCCCTCCTGTGGTCAGTTGTGTGTTCCAGCTCTACGTCTTCCTGGCCCTGGGGTCGTCGGAATGCGTCCTCCTGGCGGTGATAGCCTTGGACAATCACACCAACGTCTGCTGACTCCTTCACTACACCACTGACATGCACCCACGACTCTGCCAGGCCCTGGTGGGCTTAGGGTCGCCACGAGGCTAAACACCACGATTCAGGACACCGTCATCTTCCGCCTGCCCCTCTGTGGACACCAGTGATTTTCCCACTTCTTCTGTGAGATGTTCGCTATGCTGAAGCTGACATGTGTGGACGTCCGGGCCAATGAGATTCAGTTCTTCGTGGGCACTCTGGTCATGATTCTCCTGTCCTTGAGCCTGTTCACGGTCTCCTATAGGTCCATCGCCCGGGACGTGCTGAGGAGCAAGTCACCGCTGGTCTGGAGGAAGGCCCTGGGCTCCTGCAGGGCCCACCTCCTGGTGGTCACCCTCTACTATGGGTCCATCACGGTGGTCTACATCTGGCCCAACAGCTCCTTCACTGGAACTTTGGACAAGTTTCTGACCCTATTCTACACCCTGGTCACCCCACCCTCAACCCGCTCATCTACACTCTGAGGAACAAGAACGTGAAATCGGGGAGGAGGGTGAGGAGGATTCTGGGAAAGGACCAGAGTTCAGAAAAGGGCTAGCATCTTGAATAAAATTGTTCTAGAGTTCTTGGGAAGGGCGGGAAAGGTAGCAGCTAAAACAGACAACTCTCCACTGAAGGAAAATAGATATCTGTACAAAAATCAGGTAAAGAGAATAATTGTGGTATTTGCTAAGCACTTACCATGTGTCTAGCCCTGAACTAAGTGCTAGCTTAGGTACAAGATAAGCAGGTCCCACATGGGGCTCACAGTCTAAGTAAGAGGAAGAACAGGTATTGAGGGAACTGAGCCACCGAGAAGTTAAGTGAGTTGTCTAAAGTCACACTGCCAGTAAGTGGCAGACCTAGGATTAAAGCCCAGGTCCTCTGACACTCAGGCCCACGTTCTCTCCACTAGGCCAAGCTGCTTCTCTAAAATACCCCTGGGGGAAAACATCTAAGGAATACTAAGCTTCGTATCCTGAATTACATTCAGAGATGTATGTATCCATTGATGAGACACTCTATGCTACATAATGTGTGTTAATCAACTTTCCAACCTTCACTATAATTAATGCCTGTTTCCCCGTCTAGACTTCAAGCTCCTTGCGGGCAGAAAACGTGTCTGTTGTATTGTATTCTCCCAAGTGCTTAGTACAGTACTTTGCTCACTGTAATCATTCAACAAAGACCACCGATGGATAGATTAATTTCTGTCTCCCCCTTTGGACGGTAAGCTCGGTGTTGGCAGGGAGTATGTCTACCAACTCTGTTTTATTATACTCTCCCAAGTGCTTAGTACAATGCTGTGCACACAGTAAGCATTCAATAAATACCACTGATTGACTGATTGGTGTCTGTTTCCCCCTCTAGGCTGTGAGCTCCTTTTTAGGCAGTAGTCATGTCTACCAATTCTGTTTTATTGTACTCTCTCAAGTGCTTAGTACAGTGCTCTGCACACAGAAAGTGCTCAATAAATACGAATAAGTGATTGATTGATACTGATCTCAGCCCCTCCTTGCTTACTGCAAATATTCTTAATCCTCCACTATTTCCCCTTTCCGCAGTCTATTTTTATGTCTGTCTTCTCCTGAGGATTCTTAGCTCGCTGTGGGCAAGGAACGTCTCTACCACCTCAGTTGTATTGTACTTTCCCAAGTTCTTGGTACAGTACTCTGCGTACAATAAGTGCTTAATAAATATCATTGATGGATGATTGATTACAGTAAGTAAGCCCAGATGAGGTTATTATATGCCATAATTTGGTAAGAATATAGCTATCGAGGTGAATATCTTGGAAATACCCACTAGGGGTGAGACTCAATGAAAAGGCACAAAACCCCAAGACAGAGAATAATAGGAATTCCGTTCCACTGGATTTTCCCAAGTAATTAGTACAGTGATTTGCACACAGTAAGTGCTCAATAAATACCACTGATTCATTGATTGATTGATAGTGTTGCCTAGTGGCTATGAGATTCAGGAGACCCTTGTTCAAGTCTCTGGTCTACTGTGTGACCTTAGGAAAGTCAATTTCCCTTACTGGGCCACAGTTTTCTCTTCTGTAAAATGGAGTTGATAGATTTTGTGAACCCTGTGTGAGCCAGGGACTGTTTCCAATCTCATGACCTTGTATCTACAGAGCTTAATGGCATTTGTTAAGGACTTACTATGTGTCAAGCACTGTCCTAAGCGCTGGTAAATAATAAATGTTACTATTTTTATTATTAATGATAATGATAATAATATTGTTCATAGGACCAACCTATTCCATCATTTCATGTGCCTTATTTACAGGTGATTTGATTAATGGACTAAGGTATCAATAACATAGAGATAGCAGCTCATTTGCACACTTACTCAATCTGTTCTCAATCCTGAAAATTGAGAAATTGAAATTTTGATCTCAGCCCTAACTCAATGCATTATTTTGAAATAAATCTGTGACTGGCTAGAGTTGTTTCCTAATAGATAGACCAAAATGACTCTTGTGTAAATGGGGATTTGATACTCATTGCCTTTCATGAGGTTTTACCATGAGAAGCAGCGTGGCCTAGTGGAATAAGCCCAGGCCTGGTAGACGGAGGACCTGGGTTCTCATCCCAGTTCTGCCACTTGTCTTCTGTGTGACCTTGGGCAAGTCACTTCACTTCCCTGTGCTTCATTTCTCCCGTTCTCCCTCCTATTTAGACTGTGAGCCCCATGTGGGATAGAGTTTGTGTCCAACCTAATTGATTTGGATCTATCCAAGCTCTAAGAAGAGTGTTCGACACATACTAAGCAACTAATAAATAATATTTTAAAAATCCCTGCCTCTGTCCTCCAAGAATGTGTGACCCATTGGCAAGAGGTGGAATGTGGGAGATCAACAAAACGTTAATGGTTATGGGTAATAATAAAAATAATAATAATAATAATAGTAATAATAATAATAATGCTATATGTTAAGAGCTTACTATGTGCCAGGCACTGTACTAAGTCCTGGGGTGGATCCGAACAAATCAGGTTAGAAACAGTGTCTTTTCCATGTGGGGCTCACAATCTTAATCCACACTTTACGGATGAGGTAACAGAGGCACAGAGAAGTGAAGTGACCTGCCCAAGGTCACACAGCAGACAAGTGACAGAGACAGGATTGGAACCAATGACCTGATGACTTCCAGGCATGGGCTCTATCCACTACACCATGCTACTCCTGGGTCATGAAGATGGGTAAGCAACAGACTAGGACAACGAGGGTTTTGATTTCAGAAAAGATAATAAATGTGTTTGTTAAGCACTTACTCTGAGCCAAGCACTGTGCTGAGCATTTGGGTAAATAAGCGGTAATCAGGTCAAACACCGTCCCTCTCCCCCTACAGGAAGCTCACAGTCTAAGGGGGAGGGAGGAGAGGCATTGAATACCTTTTCTACAACCAAGGCATAGAGAAGTTAAGTGACTTCCCCGAGACCGCCCAGCAGACAAGTTGGAGAGCCAGAATTAGGACCCAGGTCTGGCAGGGAAAATGTTTGCTGTTCTATTGTACTATCCCAAGCACTTAGTACAGTGCTCTGCACACAGTGAGAACTCAATAGATCCGACTGACTGATTCTGACTTCCAGGCCTATATTATTTCCACTAGGCTCCTGTTTGTGGGAAGGAAACATGTCCATCAACTCTGTCATACTGTACTCTTCCAAGTGCTTAGTTGAGTGCAGTAAGCGCTCAATAAATACTATTGATTAACTGATGGATTGCTGCTTTTCCAGCCCATGAATAAATCCACTCCCTTCCTGATTCCCTCTGAAGCCTGCAGACATGCAAGACTGAGCTTCTTCCCACAGTATAGAAATTTTCTCTACTCGTCGGAATTTATAAAGCAGCCGGAAAACAGAGAAGACATCTCAGCGTCTGTTCCCTGATCAGTAAAGCCCTGATGATTTAGAGTGCAAAAGTTAGTTTTAAAGTGCAATATTTTTATTGCCATCTGTAAGCGCTTACTATGTGCCAGGCATGGTACTAAGTGCTGTGGTAAATACAAGATAGTTCGGTTTGAAAGAGTCCATGTCCCATGTAGGGCTCACCGTTTTATTTCGCATTTTACAAATAAGGTAACGGAGGTACGGAGAAGCGAAGTGACTTGTCCAAGGTTCAACAAAGCTCCTTGGCAATCTGTTGATGTGAGCCCGTTGTTGGGCAAGGATTGTCTCTATTTGTTGCCAAATTGCATTTTCCAAATGCTTAGTACAGTGATTTGCACTGTAATAAATATGACTGAATGAATGAAATTCATGAGAAGCTGTGTGGCTTAGCAGAAAGCATATGGGCTTGGGAGTCAGAGGACGTGGGTTCTAATTCTAACACCTACACTGTCTGTTGTGTGACCTTTGGCAAGCAACGTAACTTCTCTGTGCCTCAGTTACCTCATCTGCAAAATGGGGATTAAGACTGTGAGTCTCACGTGGAGCAACCTGATTATCTTGTATCTACCCCAGGGATTAGAACAGTGGTTGGCACGTAGTAAGCGCTTAACAAATAGCACAATTATTCATTATTATTATTTTTATTTCAAGGCATAGGACGTTGACAGCAAGCCTGCTCCCAAGGAGCTGACAATCTACAGGAAAGGTCCCTGGGGTGACTTCTTCCCTAAATGTTTTTCCATCGCGAACTTCATGTCCCGGTTCTTCAGGCTGTAGATGAGGAGGTTCAGGGAGTGGGGCACCACGGAGTAGGATATGAACAGCATCAGTTCCAGCGCCGAGGGGGAGTCGTAAATCGACTTCGGGTAGGCAGAGGAGCCGGAAGTAATGAAAAGGGTGACGACAGCGAGGTGGGGCAGGCAAGTGGAGAAGGCTTTGATCTGGCCCTCGGTGGCCAGCATCCTGAGCTTGGTCCAGAATATGTGCGAGTATGGGGCCACGATGAGCACGAAGCAGAAGAAGGATAAGCCGATGGTTTTCGCTAAACTCAGGTTTTTGGCGTCTTAGCTAAAGGAGCAGGCGAGCCTCAGCAACTGGAGGCCATCGCAGAAGAACTAGTGGGCAACGTTGGGGCCACAGAAGGACAGGGAGAAGACGCTGGCCATGTAGAGGGTGGCGTTCGGACCACAGCTGAGCCAGAAGGCAGCCAGCAAGGAGGCACAGGCCCTGCGGTGCATGAGGTTGTTATAGAACAGGTGGTGGCAGATGGCCACGAAGTGGTCATGGGACATGATGGTCATCAGGGCCAACTCCATTACCACCAAGAAAATCATTAGAAAGAACTGGGCAGTGCAAGCTGGCAGGGAGATGGAGTTCACGTTCAGGAGGGAGTTGAGGATGGATTTGGGGATGGTGACGGAGACGTAGCTTGTGTCCATGAAGGCCAGGTTTCTGAGGAAAAAGTACATGGGTGTGTGGTGGCGCCAGGCGATTACGGTACGGCTATGATGAGGAGTCCCCCTCCACCCCCCACCCCCAACCAGAGCCGCCAGGTAGACCAGGAGGAACAGCGCGGAGTGGACCAACTGCAGCTCCCGGACCTCTGAGAATTCCAACAGCAGGAATCCTGTCACCACCAGACGGATGGCCATATCTTCTAACATCGGCCCGAAGTCCACACTGAGAACTTGAGCATCACCCTGAAGACAGTACTGTCAGAAAGATGAAATTGTTAGGTTGGATGGAACGCCTCAGATTCCTTCTCCCTCTACCTCCTGCCCTGAGTGGGATTTGGTCACCGCGGAGACGTGGACCACGGCTGAGAGAGGTAGGGAGCTTCCTATGGACAGATGGAGAATTGTCAAGAAAAAGGGTCCACAGCCCGAGCTAAGCTCCTTGAAGACAGGGAACCCATCTACCGACTCTGCTACCTTTCACTCTCTCAAGCGCTTAGTGCAGTGCTTTGAAAACAGTAAAGCGCTCAATAAAAAAGATTGACTGACCCATCATTTCTATATGCCAACTATTAATAATAGTATTTGTTAAGTACTTAGTATGCTTCCATGAAGAGCAGCGTGGCTCGACTGTCTCTCTAGACTGTAAGCTCTTTGTGTGCAAGGAATGGGTCTGTTATACTGTTGTAATAATAATAATGATGGTATCCATTAAGTGCTTACTATGGGCCAAGCATGAATGAATGAAAGCACTGTTCTAAGTGCTGGGGTAGATACAAGGTAATCAGGTTGACCCACGTGGGTCTCACAGTCTCAATCCCCATTTTACAGACGTGGTAAATGAGGCTAAGATACGTTAAGTGACTTGTCCAAAGTCACACAGCTGATAAGTGGCGAAGCTGTCATTATAACTCACAACCTGTGACTCCCAAGACCAGGCTCTTTCCACTAAGCCATGCTGCTCCCACATAGAGTATTGTACTCTCCCTAGTGCTTAGAACAGTACTCTGCACACAGTAAGCACTCAATAAGTATGACTGACTGACTGTTCGAAAACGCACAGGCCTGGGAGTCAGAAGATCTATGTTTTAATCCAGGCTCCACCGTCTGTTTGCTGTGTGACCTTGGGTAAGACACTTAATTTATCTGTGCCTCAGTTCCCTCATCTGTAAAATGAGGATTAAGGCTGTGAGACCCATGTAGGACAGGGACTGTGTCCAACATGATTATCATGTGTCTATCCCAGTGCTTAGTAAAGTGTCTGGCACACAGTAAGTACTTAACAGTTGCAATTATGTGTCACACACTGTTCTAAGCGCTGGGGTAGATACAAGTTAAGCAGGTTGGATGCATTTCCTGTTCCACATGAGGTTCACAGTAGAACTCTTCATCTACATCCCCAGTACCGCCTCTGCTGGCTCCAAAGTCCTCCCCTTGGATATCCAGATACCTCCTCATGACTTTATTTTTAGAGGTATTTGTTAAGCGTTCAGTATGTGTCAGACGCTCTTCTAGACGCTGAGGTATATACAAATCGATTAGTTTGGACACAGTCCTTGTCCCACAAGAGCCCAGATAAGAACCCAGGTCCTCTGACACCCAGGCCTGGGCTCTTTCCACTAGACCATGCTGCTTCCGTTTTAAAATCAAGCTACTCATATTCCACCCTAAGCCCGTCCCCATATCTAACTTTCCCCTCTCCGAAAATGGCACCGGCTCTCACTGTTCCAAAAACATGGGATCCTCCTCTATTCCTCCTTCAGGGTGGAAATTGAAAGACAATTTCCTGATAAATCTTGTCTATTCTTCCTCTTCAACAATTCCCCGAATCTCTCATCACCCAAAGAGTTACCACCCAAATTCAAGCTCTCAGTATATAGCCACTACACTATGGTATCAGCCTTCCACCACATTGCCTCTAGACTGTGAGTTTGTTGTGGGCAGGGAATATACATTTTGTTGTTCTTGTGTACTCTCCCAAGCGCTTAGTACAGTGTTTGGCACACAGTAAATGCTCAGTAAATACGATTGAATGAATTGCCTCTGTCCTCATCCTTCTCCATTGTTTAACAGATCAATTTTTGAAATGTCCAACCCAATAAAGTTGGTCAGGTCCTGGGAGTCAGAGAACCTAGGTTCCAATCCTCGCTCTGCTACTTGTTTGGTGTGTGACCTTGAACAACTCACTTATGTTCTCCTTGGTTAAGTTTTTTCATCTGTAAAATGGCGATCAATACCTGCCCTCCCTCCCTTTTGGGCTGTGAGATCCATCTGGCATGGAGTCTGTCTGACCTGACAGACTATATCTACTGTAGTGATTGGTACACAGTAACCACTTAATAAAATATCACAATTATTGTTACGTATCATGTCTCTTCTCACCCTTTGTTCCATGTAAGCTAATTCCTTAATTGTACTTCCCTTTTAATCCTCTCTCTTACATCCCCAGCCTCCCAGTGTCCTTAATTTGACAGTCCCGACCCTCAAAAATCCACCAGACTTCAGTCTCCCTAAAGTCTCATCTCTTCTACCCCCTTATCAAGCCACCCGTTATCAACTCCCACATTCCTTCATATCAACTCCAAACCGCTTGTACAGAAGAGGGAACTGTGGCACAGAAAAGTGAAGTGACTTGACTTGCCCAAGGTCCCACAGCCGACACGTTGTGGAGGAGGGATTAGAATCCAAGTCTCCCAACTTCCAGGCCTAGACTGTTTCCACTGGGGTAGGTTGCTTGAATAACCACCCAATACGATACATGTCATAACCAACTCATCAACCTCTCACCCTCTAGAGAGTAAGCTTGTTGTCAGCAGGGAATGTGTCTACCAACTCTGTTCCATTGTACTCTCCCAAACGCTTAGTACAGTACTCTGCACACACTCGGCGATCAATAAATACCATCGACGATGGTTAACCTTCTTACCTGCTGTAGTTTGGAGTCTTCTGGTAGCCGCTGCTTTCTTCTTTTCCTCGCTGATCGGTTGGTCTTAGGTCCATCAATCCTGGCTCTCTGAGGTGGAGGACCAGAAAATAACTCGGATTTGAACCACGGCAGACTCTCCCACAGGGGCAGTACTGTTCTCTGACTGGACCGATCTTGTCCACCGAACAGCCACGGGGGTGGGGGGCCCTTGGGAAGGTCCCACAAACAGGGCCAATCCTGAGCCTGCCTCAGGGAGCTTCATTAAGGCTCTGCAGATCTCCGTCCCTGGGACAACTGGGCTACCTGCCTGTTTCAGGCCAGGGTCTTCCCCAGGCAGGAAGGGAGCAGCGTCACCTATTGGTTAAAGCCCACACCCGTGATTCAGAAAGACCTGGATTCTAATCCCAGCTTCGTGAATGGTCCACTGTGTTACCTTAGCCTAGCCGCTTTACGCCTCTGGGCCTCTACTGACCTCATCTGTAAAATGGGGATTAAGACCATGAGCCCCATGTGGGATGTGAACTATGTCCAACCAGCTTGTTTCTACCTCAGAGCTGAATACAGTACCTGATGTCTACAGACAAGAGGTTAACAAATACCATGCAGTAAGGCCTGTGACATTTCTGAAACCTGCAGGCTGCTCTTCTGATGTTGCCATGTCTTGTCAAAGGCATTTTTTAATAATAATAACGATAGTCATTATTATTATTGTATTTGTTAAGTGCTTACTACGCAGCAAACACTGTTCTAAGCGCTGGGGTAGATACAAGGTAATCTGGTTGTCCCATGTAGGTCTTACAAGGTAATCTGGGTGTCCCACGTCTTCATCACCATTTTACAGATGAGGTAACTGAGGCCCAGAGAAGTTAAGTGACTTGCCCAAGGTCACATAGCAGACATGTGGTGGAGCTGGGATTAGAACCCACGTCCTCTGACTCCCAGGCCCATGCACCTAGCATGGCCTAGTAGATAGAACCCATGCCTGGAAGTCAGAATAACCTTGGTTCTAATCCTGGCTCCACCACCTGTGTGCTCTGTGACTCGGTCAACTCACTTTCCCTCTCTGTGCCTCTGTTACCTCACGTGTAAAATGGGGATTAAGACTGTGAGCCCCATGTAGGGCTTTTCTTACCCAATTGGCATATATCCAATCCAGGGCTTACTACAGTGCCTGGCACATAATAAACGCTTATCAAATACCACAACTGTTATTATTGTCATTATCATTAAGGGTGGGGAGTAGGGATTTTTACACAGGCCCAGAACGAGACAATTAAGCACCGTAAAACAGGGAAGCAGCATAGCCCAGATTATAGAGCACTGGCCTGGGAGTCAGAGGACCTGGATTCTAATTCCGCTTCCATCACTAGTCTACCATTCGACCTTGGGCAAGTCATTTCACTTCTTGCCTTAACTACCTGAAGATTAAGACTGGAAGTCCTATGCTGGACCGGGACTGTGTCCAACTTGACTAGCTTGTACATATTTCAGTGCTTAGAACGGTCCTTGGAAAATAGTAAACACTTACCACGTACCATCATGAACAAAAAATCAGGGAAGGTCCCGTGGATTTAACAGAGTTTCAGGAAGGAGTTTTGACGATGGGAAGCCCTGTGGTCTGTTGGATATCAAGGGAGAAGGAATTCCAAACAGGGGAAAGGTGATGAGGTAGGGGTCTGAGTTGGGGAGTTGGGAATGAGGCAGAGAGAGAAGGTGAGCTTGGGATGAGAAGGTGAGCTTGGGAGGAATGGAGAATGCAAATAGGAATTCAGTAGAGGAAAATAATGCAGATTGATCATATTTATTGAGCCCTTACTATGCGCGGACCTTGATATTAAGTGCTTGGGAGAGTACGATATAACAATATAACAGAGTTAGTAGACACATTCCCTGTCCACGATGAGCTTACAGTCTAGAGGGGAATGTCTAGGATGGATAACTTCAGATTTCAGATGGTCCCAAGCCCTGGCGTGGGATGAAGCTCCAAACATCAGAGCTTAATCAGAACGCTATTATTAATCACAGAAAGGGAATGATGATTAGGCTCTTGATGTTGTCATACTAAGGCGTCCCAGAGTGGAAACACACGGGAATGGGCAATTAATTAGCTTGTGGGGGCTGAGACCAAAGGGAGCCCACGATCCCGGCCTTTCGAGATTTCCTGACGGTCAGCTGTCTCAGCGGAGCCCCGGGACGGTCCTCCCATGGGGAATCCCCCAGGAAATAACCTGACATTCATCTGAAGGAACGGTACAGCCATCCAGAGAGCAGAGACGGGTTGGGAGGATCCTGACAGCTCTCATCCCTCGCCCAGACCTTCCTATCACCACCACCTGCATCCAAGATCCATGAGATGGAGTGAGCCCCTTTCTCAGCAGAGTTTGATATTTCCCAAACCACGACTAGCCAGGTATCCCCGCAGACGATCAGGAGGAAGGTGAGGGAAATGCAGTAGGGAATTGGGATGACCAGGGTCAGGGTCACAATTTAGAGAAATTAAAAGCAGTGTTGCTTAGTAGAAAGAACATGTGCCCGGAAGTCAAGAGGACCGAGGTTCTACTCCCAGTTCTGCCACTTATCTTGTATGTGATATTGGGCAAGTCACTTCACTTCTTTGTGCCTCAGTTACCTCATCAGTAAAATGGGAATTACTACTGTGAGCCCCATGTGAGACAGGGACTGTGTCCACTGTGCTTAGTACAGTGCCCAGCACATAGTAAGCGCTTAACGAATACCATAAAAAATGCAAAGAGTAAGAGCGTGTTAATATACTCAATTTTGCCATAGTCCTTGTTTTTGCTGGAACGTGTCTTGGCTAGGAAGCCATCTGAGAATTTGTAACCTTCCATTCTACACTACGAGCCCTTTTGGATGCAGTGTGCTGTGTTGCAGGAAGAAATGAATTGTGCGTGTAGTGTCTGACAAAGTGAATTGTACAGCAGCAGCCTTCGTTAAACACATCGTTTTGTGATTATACAACCTCTTAGTTCTAGATTTTCAAAGCCCAAATTAATCAGTGGAACGTATTGAGCACTTACCATGTGCAGAACACTGGAAACAATTTCTGCTGATGTTTCAGAATAAAATTGGCATCATCAATGTGGAAAGTTATCCGTTTTGTCCTGAATTCAGACAGGAGACAGGACGAGTTGACGAGGTGAGGTTCCCCTTTTAGACTGCAAGTTGGTTGTTGGTTGGGAATGTGTCTACCACTCTGTTGTAGTGGACTCTCCAAAGTGCTTAATACAGTGCTCTGCACACACTAAGCACTCAACAAACACCATTGACTGATTAATGGATTGATTGAGGTTCATAATAATAATAATAATGGCATTTGTTAAGCGCTTACTACGCGCAAAGCAGTGTTGTAAGCGCTGGGGAGAATGCAAGGTGATCAGGTTGCCCCCCGTGGGGCTCACAGTCTTAATCCCCATTTTACAGATAAGGTAACTGAGCCACAGAGAAGTTAAGTAACTTGCCCAAAATCACACAGCTGACAATTGGCAGAGCCGGGATTTGAACATATGACCTCCGACTCCCAAGCCCGAGCTCTTTCCATTGAGTCACTCTGCTTCTCTAATGCTTCAACTTCTGCTTCTGATTTTCTAAAGAGAGGCTTGTTCATCCCATGACTAGGGCATTATCTTGCCATGTGAGTTTCTCCCTGAATATTTTTAATTCCTGTCTAAAATCAGGTACTATCATGATGCCTAAGGACATCTTACAGGATATGCCCAACATCTCCACGGTGAGGGAATTCCTCCTGCTGGGATTCTCCGAGATCCAAGAGCTGCAGCTGGTCCACGCCGCGCTGTTCTTTCTGGTCTACCTGGCGTATCTGACGGAGAATCTCCCCATCATCGCCGTCACCGCTTTCGACCGGCACCTCCACACTCCCATGTACTTCTTCCTCAGAAACCTGTAGATTCTCGACCTCTGCTACATCTCTGTCACCATCCCCCAATCCATCCACAATTCCCTGACCGACAGTGGATCCATTTCCTTCCTTGGCTGTTTCACACAAGTCTTCTTTGTGGTTTTCTTTGCAGCTGCAGAATATTATGTCCTCACGGTGATGTCAATCAATCAATCAATCAATCAATCTCATTTATTGAGCGCTTGCTGTGTGCAGAGCACTGTACTAAGCGCTTGGGAAGTACAAGTTGGCAACATATAGAGACAGTCCCTACCCAACAGTGGGCTCACAGTCTAAAAGGGGGAGACAGAGAAAAGAACCAAACATACTAACAAAATAAAATAGAATAGATATGTACAAGTAAAATAAATAGAGTAATAAATATGTACAAACCTATATACATATATACAGGTGCTGTGGGGAAGGGAAGGAGGTAAGATGGGGGAATGGAGAGGGGGACGAGGGGGAGAGGAAGGAAGGGGCTCAGTCTGGGAAGGTCTCCTGGAGGAGGTGAGCTCTCAGTATGGCTTTGAAGGGAGGAAGAGAGCTAGCTTGGCGGAGAGGCAGAGGGAGGGCATTCCAGGCCCGGGGGATGACGTGGGCCGGGGGGCGACGGCGGGGCAGGCGAAAACGAGGTACGGTGAGGAGATTAGCGGCAGAGGAGCAGAGGGTGTGGGGTGGGCTGTAGAAGGAGAGAAGGGAGGTGAGGTAGGAGGGGGCGAGGTGATGGAGAGCCTTGAAGCCCAGGGTGAGGAGCTTCTGTCTGATGCGCAGATTGATTGGTATCCACTGGAGATTTTTGAGGAGGGGAGTAACATGCCCAGAGCGTTTCTGGACAAAGACAATGCGGGCAGCAGCATGAAGTATAGGTTGAAGTGGGGAGAGACACGAGGATGGGAGATCAGAGAGAAGGCTGATGCAGTAGTCCAGACGGGATAGGATGAGAGCTTGAATGAGCAGGGTAGCGGTATGGATGGAGAGGAAAGGGCAGATATTGGCAGTGTGTGGAGCTGAGACCGGCAGGTTTTGGTGACGCCTTGGATGTGAGGGGTGAATGAGAGAGCGGAGTCGAGGATGACACCAAGGTTGCGGGCTTGTGAGACGGGAAGGATGGTAGTGCCGTCAACAGAGATGGGAAAGTCAGGGAGAGGGCAGGATGTGGGAGGGAAGACAAGGAGTTCAGTCTTGGACATGTTGAGTTTTTGGTGACAGGCAGACATCCAGATGGAGATGTGCTGAAGGAAGGAGGAGATGCGAGCCTGGAGAGAGGGGGACAGAGCAGGGGCAGAGATGTAGATCTGGGTGTCATCAGCGTAGAGATGATGGTTGAAGCCGTGGGAGCGAATGAGGTCACCAAGGGAGTGCGTGTAGATCGAGAACAGAAGGGGACCAAGCACTGAACCTTGGGGAACCCCCACAGTAAGAGGATGGGAGGGGGAGGAGGAGCCTGCAAAAGAGACTGAGAAAGAACGACCGGAGAGATAAGAGGAGAACCAGGAGAGAACGGAGTCTGTGAAGCGAAGGTCAGATAGTGTGTTGAGGAGAAGGGGGTGGTCCACTGTGTCGAAGGCAGCTGAGAGGTCGAGGAGGATTAGGACAGAGTATGAGTCATTGGATTTGGCAAGCAGGAGGTCATTGGTGACCTTTGAGAGGGCAGTTTCCGTGGAATGTAGGGGATGGAAGCCAGACTGGAGGGGGTCGAGGAGAGAGTTGTTGTTGAGGAATTCTAGGCAGCGCGTGTAGACAACTCGTTCAAGGAGTTTGGAAAGGAATGGTAGGAGAGATATGGGGCGATAACTAGAAGGTGAGGTGGGGTCGAGAGAGGGTTTTTTTAGGATGGGAGAGACATGGGCTACGCTTCCATCTGCCTCCCAGTGAGCTACGTGGTCGTCATGAACAGAATGGCCTGTGGGAAGATGGCGGCCGCCTCGTGACTCATTGGGGGCCTGTTTGGAGTCTTGTTTTCGGCTTCGACCTTCTCCCTGCCCTTCTGCGGATCCAGCAGTTTTTTTGTGACGTCCCCTCCCTGCTAAAATCACCTGCTCCGAGTGCCACGTCGCCGTCGACGTGAGCGTCACTCCTGGGGTAGCGTTAGCCGTGTTATGCTTCATTCTCATCATGGCCTCATACGTGCGTATCTTCCGGTCCGTGCTGAGGATGCCAGCCACCGAGGGCCGGGCCAAAGCCTTCTCCACCTGCCTGCCTCACTTCGTCATCATCACTCTCTTTGTCATTACTTATTTCTGTGCTTACTTGAAGCCACCCTCAGATTCCCCCTCAGTACTGGACCTGCTGGTGTCCGTGTTCTACACAGTAGTTCCCCCCTCCCTGAACCCCCTCATCTACATCCTGAGGAACAGGGACGTTAAGGCCACCCTGGGGAGGGGGCTAGGCAGGCAATGGCATCCATCCTGGGGACATGAAATCACTATTTTTTGCCTGCTGAAGTTAACATGTCCACATTGAATGACCCCAACATCTTTCAGAGACCAGATTTGTGTGTTTCACCAACGGACCACCCAAGGGAAGGGGAAACCATTTGTAACACTTAGTTCGAACAAGCTCCTCGTTTCCACAGACAGTGTCAGACTGGATTCGTCTTCTGCCTCCTGAGCTGAAGGCCACCCTTCGATGGAGGGCACAAGTCTCAATGGAAGGTTACAAACAAAGTCGTATCTTTGTCAGTCGGAACTGATTTTCCCCTAGAAATAATGTCATCGGTGGGGGATAAAAGTCCTGAATTGATTCATCTTCCCGCTGTGGAGCCCGACCTGAAACTTCTAAACTTTACACTGTCCAATTACCAAGTTGCAGAATGTACCGTGCTCCTATTTTTG
The DNA here is from genome assembly GCF_015852505.1 of Tachyglossus aculeatus. NCBI lineage: Eukaryota > Metazoa > Chordata > Mammalia > Monotremata > Tachyglossidae > Tachyglossus > Tachyglossus aculeatus. The sequence goes on along the minus strand of NW_024044831.1, from coordinate 3,828,653 downwards.
CATTTCATTAGAGTGCTTCATGTCCAAATGTGTGTGTGTGTGTGTGTGTGTGTGTGTGTGCCTGTATGTATGTGCACAGTATGGCTCAAATAAAATTAATTTTCCCCAGAGTAATTAATTAATTTTTGTTTTGTTTTTATTTTTTTACTGTCATTCAGAGTGATCAATCAATCAATCAGTGCTTTTTTTTTGTTTTTTTTTCTACCTTGTACTTTTTAAGCACTGAATATGTGACAGGCACTGCACTAAGCACTTGGATGGATACAAGTTAATCAGGTTGGACACAGTCCCTGTCCCTCCTGAGGTTTAATGTTTAAAGTCCCCATTTTACAGATGAGGTAACTGAGGTCCAGTGAAGTGAAGTGACTTGCCCAAGATCACACATCAGACAAGTGGCAGAGCTGGGATTAGAACCCATGACATTCTGTCTCCCAGTCCTGTGCTATATCCACTAAGCCATCCAGGCACCACACCTTCTGAAGCAGAGTTTCACCAGCATCACTAATTCTTCAGGACTAACTCTCGAACTACAAGAAAAGATCAGCGAAGTAGCAAGTCCTAATGGAAAGGGCACGATATCAGAAGTCAGAAGCTCTGCCAATTCCTTGCTGTGTGACCTTGGACAACTCATTTCATTTTTCCATTCCTCAGTTTCCTCATCTGTAAAATGGAGATTCAATAACTGCCTTCCCCTCGCCTACTTAGACTGTGAGCCCCATGTGGAATCTGATTGTTTTGTACCTACCCCTATGCTTAGAACAGTGCTTGGGGCGTAGTAAGTTCTTAACGAATTCCAGGAACAATGAAGTTCTGGATGGTAGCCAATCTCCCAGCATCGAAGTTCTACTCACTTGAACACTACTATTTGGGGTGGTGTACAGAGTTTCGCAAGCAGCAAACATTCAAGAAAAACTATCGATTTATTGACTGAGTGATTGATGAAAGGAGAATGAACAACAACAGATTACCCAAACAGCTACTGAATGGAAAGCAGAAACTGAGAAACTGAAAACAAAGAAGCAGACAGCAGAGAAACGTCTGAGACGATATTTCATCCTGTAGACCAGTTTTAAGGACCAAGAACCACGTGACCAGAGGGTTCTAATGTCCCCCGGGCACTGAGGGTGGAAGGGCCTCGAGCCGGTCCTCCAGGGATTTCCCGCAGAGCGGCGGCTGCTTTTATCTTGGGGGACAGGGTCCATCTGGAGAAGCATCTCAGTGTCCGCAGGAGAGTGGAGGGACTGAGCGCTCCTCGATATCCCTTCTCGGCTGACTGAACCCAGAAGTCCGAGGGGAGACAGCGACCAGCCCATCCTGGCAGAGGTCGGTGATCCCCAGCCCCTCACTGCCCCGGTGAGTGCGCCCTGGGGTCGGGATGGAAACGTGGGGAGAGGTCAGTAGCCTGTAGTGAATTTGTTGAGACTCTCACTCGGACTCCAGGTTGGAGTTTGGACCAGGGCTGCATTGCAGAAGGGTTTGCAGGAGAAGACACTAGGCTTCAGCAGGGACGAGTCAGAGGCAGGTAACTGAGCACAAGCCAATAGTACTGGAATCACTTCCTCTGCTCAGGTTTTCAGTCGCGTGGTCTTTGTACCTGGACCAGCACTCATCTGCTGTTTGTTCTAGGACACCCCCTCCATCGTCTCGCTGACATCCCTTCAACGGCACTGCATCATCTCTCAGTTGTCCCTTCATCAATGCCCCATCATCCTTCCATCGCCCTAGACTGTCATCTCATTGTGGGCAAGGAATATGTCTACCAACTCTGTTGGATGGTCTTCACCTTAATGCTTTAGTCCAGTGTTCCGCACACAGTAAGCGCTCAGTAAATACCATCGATTAATCATTTCTCCCAGCCCTCTGCTAATCCCAAGGCAATGTATGTAATTGGGGTCCCACGCCAGACCCTTCCCTGTAGTTCATTGTCCTCGTAAAGAGACAGCAGCCATCGGATTCCCTGGACCTGCAGCTTTGTATGTGTGTGTGCGCATGTGTGTGCATGCTCAGGGCAAGGTAGAAGAATCAGGGGACAAATCCTACACTTTAGGGAAGGGAGATATCTGGGTAGGTAACAGTGGTGAATGTTCTCCATCTTTCCAGAAGGTTTTGGGGACAGGGTAGAGCTGAATGAGTGAGTAGGTACATTTACGGGTGTATGCGCCTAACAAGTTGTTTGTATTGTACTCTTCCAAGTGATTAGCACAGTGCTCTGCATACAGTAAGCACTCGATAAATACGATTGACTCTTCGTAATTGTCCGTTTGTGGGGGAACCCTGGTCTGTGAGTTAGCAGGAATGCATGTGAGGGCATTGTGGTTTTGGATACATGTATGGTTAGCTGTGATTTTGTGTATTAGAATGAATTTGTGTGCTTCAGGGTGCCTTGTAAGGTTGGTATATCCTTGCGTTTTGTGTCCCCTGGGGGATCGATAAACACCGTTATTAGTCCTACCAGTCAGTCAGTCAGTCAGCTTAATACAGGGCTCAATAAATACAGTTGAATGAATGAAAATTTATGGAGCTCAGAGCAGAGCTCTGTTTGTAGAGCACTGTACTAATTCTTGGGAGAGTACAATATAACAGTATAACAGACACATTCCATACCCACAACGAATTTACAGTCTCTGCACATATAGGTAATTTATTTTATATTAACACCTTTATCCCCCTTTGGACTGTTAAGTTGTTGTGGGGAAGGAACATGTCTACAACTCTGTTACATTGTATTCTCCCAGGTATTTAGTACAGTTCTCTGCACACAGTAAATGCTCAAAAATACGAATTCTAAATTGCTTGATACTATAACTTCTACTGGGGCTTTTGCTGCTATTACTGCTACTGCTACTGTGACAGCTTTCCCCTCTTATATCTTTGTCATCTTGTCCACACTTGGAGAAATATGATGTCAATCCTCGTTTGGAATTCCCACCTTGTTACATGGAACTCTTTTACCAAGTTTCTAGGTCATTTTGTTACTGATAACTCTCTTCCAATTTACCATACGTTGCTCTTTCCATAGACTCACCGGCTAAACTCCTGTTGAAATCTTCACCTCATTAACATCTTTCTCCTGTGCAGGGAGCCATCATCACCTAGCAATGGCCAACAACTCGACGGTGAGGGAATTCTACCAGCTGGGATTATCGGAGTTCCAGGAGCTGCAGCTGGTCCACGCTGCACTCTTTTTCTTGGTCTAACTGGGTGGTGGCCCTGACGGGACAACTCCTCATCATTGCCTTCACCGTCCTCGACTGGCGCCTCCACAACCCCATGTAATTCTTACTCAGGCTTCTGTCCATCCTCGATCTTTGCCTCATCTCCGTCACCGATCCCAACTCCATCCACAACTCCCTGACCAACAAGAGGTCCATCTCCCTACTGGGCTGTGCCGTCCAGGTCTTTTCCATGCTCTAGCTATTCATCTCAGAGCTGTTGGTCCTCACGACCATGTCAATCAATCAATCAATCAATCGTATTTATTGAGCACTTACTGTGTGCAGAGCACTGTACTAAGCGCTTGGGAAGTACAAGTTGGCAACATATAGAGACAGTCCCTACCCAACAGTGGGCTCACAGTCTAGAAGGGGGAGACAGAGAACAAAACCAAACATATTAACAAAATAAAATAAAATAAATAGCATAGATATGTGCAAGTAAAATAAATAGAGTAATAACTATGTACAAACATATATACATATATACAGGTGCTGTGGGGAAAGAGGTAAAACGGGGGAATGGGGAGGAGAACGAGGGGGAGAGGAAGGAGGGGGCTCAGTCTGGGAAGGCCTCCTGGAGGAGGCCTCGTGGCTCAGTGAGGGCCTGTTTGGAGTCTTGTTTTCAGCTCCGACTTTCTCCCTGTCCTTCTGCGGCTCCATCATCATCCACCAGGTTCTCTGTATCGTCCCTTCCTGGCTGAAGATCACCTACTCCGAGGAACACATCGCCATCAACGTGAGTGTCACCGCCGGGTTAGCATAAGGTGTCGTCTGCTTCATTCTCATTGTTGTCTCATATGTGCACATCTTTCGTGCCGTGCTGAGGCTGCCGGCCGCCGAGAGCCGGGCCAAAGTCTTCTCCACCTGCCTGCCTCACCTCTCTGTCATCACTATCTTTGTCATGACTTGTTTCTGTGCTTACGTGAAGCCACCCCCAGATTCCCACTCAGTATTGGACCAGCTGGTGTCCGTGTTCTATACCGTGGTGCCCCTCTACATGAACTCCCTCATCTACCTCCAGAGCAACTGGGACATGAAGGACGCAATGGGTAGAATCCTAAAAGGGTCACTCAACCAGCCTCATCTCTGAGATAAAATGTCTCCATCTTTGCGCAAATAATCCCGCACCACCACTTAACCAAGGAATTGTCGTTAGGGTTAGGGTTAGGGTTAAGAATTAGCCAAGGGTTAGGGTTAGGGTTAACCAAGGAATTGTCCTTGGACCTAGCCAGAAATTTAGCTGTCCTAGAGGCTTCGCAGAATACGCTGGATGTTGATGAATTGTCAAAGTCTTGGAGGGAGGCGGCTATAACTGAAGTAGGACCGACAACCCAATTTTGGGGAAACATCGTGGCCTAAAGGAAGGGGAGTCTCTGTCGATTGCAAACTTACTCTGGGCAGGGAAAGTTTTTAACAACTCTGATAAACTGAACTAGCCCAAGGGCTTAGTACAGTAAATGCTGTTTTGGGGTGGTTCTAATCCCTGCTCTGCCTCTTGTCCTTTGTGTGATTTTAGGAGAGCCACTTAATTTCTCCATGCCTCAGTTACCTCATCTGTAAAATGGGGATTAAGACTGTGAACCCCACGTGGGACAATGCGATTACCTTGTATTTACCACAGTGCTTAGGGCAGTGCTTGGCAGGTGCTTGGCACACAGAAAGTGCTTAACAAATACCATAGTTTTTTTTTTAATTTCATCATAGCCTAAAGGAATGGGAATCGCTCTAGATTGTAAGCTTATTGTGGGCAGGGAAAGTGCGTACCAACTCTATTATTTTGTGTTTTTCCATGTGCTTAGTACAGTCCTGGGTCCAGAGTTAGTGCTCAATAAATATGATTGATTTATTGATTGAGACTTGGGTTCCGATGCCAGCTCTGTTATTGGCTTGCTTTGTAACCTAGGTGCAGTGATTTAACCTCCCTAGGATCTCTCTTCCTCTTTCATTCTGAGCCCTTGTGGGACAGGAATTGTGTCTGAACTGATTTTTTGTTTCTACTCCGGGACGTGGAACACTTTAGGTATATAACCTCTTAATAAATACAATAATGATATAATTATTAGTAATGACTTTGAAAATATGATGATACGCCCTATAACATGACTCTGGGGGTGGAAATGAAAGTTGTAAAATGAGAGGTGCTATGGGGGAAGAGAAGAAAGGATGACTGCAGCTTCATCTGTACTGTCAAATTCATCCTCTCTTGTCAATCCATCTTCCCTTCCTTCCATCCATCCAACCTTCCAACCACTCGTCCTTCCATCCATTCATCCACCTATCCATCCATCCATCCATCCATCCATCCATCCATCCATCCAGAGCACGGGCGTGGGAGTCAGAGTTTCAAATCCATGTTCTGCTACTTGTTTGCCGTTTGACCTTAGGAAAGTCACTACAATTCTCTGTGCCTCAGTTACCTCATCTGTAAAATGGGGATTGAAACTGTGAGCCCCATGTGGGGCAGGGACTGTGTCCAACTTGATTACCTTGTATCTACTCCAGCACCTAGGACAGTGCTTGGCACATAATGAGTGCTTAACAAAGACCATAATTATTACTAGTATTATTATCAATTGCATTTATTGACAACATTCTGGGTGCAAAGCACTGTAGTAAGCACTCAGGAGAGTTGAAGAGAGATAAAAGTGCATTGTTCCTGTTCCCAGGAGATTACAATCTAATGGGGGAGAAAAACACAGAATGAATTACGTAGAGGAGGAAGGAGAGAAGGGAAAGATGAGAAAGTAGATGAATGCCTGATTCAGGAGTACGGTTAATACAGTCAGTATGTACAGGGCATCTTTAGATTTGCAATCAGGACAAGTCAGAAGAAGCGGCGTTGCCAAAGTGTGTAGAGCGCGATCTTAGGAATCAAATGGACGTGGGTTCTGATCTCGGTTCCACTACGTGTCTGCTGTGTGACCTTGGGCAGGGTCGCTTAACTTCTCTCTGCCTCAGTTCCCTCATCTGTAAAATGGGGATTGAGATGTGAGCCCCACAGGGGACATTTTCTATGTCCAATCTGATTAGCTTGTAACTATACCAGCACTTAGTATCGTGCCTGATATATAGTTAGCACTTCACAAAGACCATAGGAAAAAGTTACAGTTGGCTGATTGAAAGACAGATTGAGTGTCTTAGGTTGTGAATTAAACAAAGGTGAAACCATTCACAATGGATAAAAAATGACGTTAAAAACAGGAACCGTTGGGGCACTGGGATGCAGATGCCGCTGTTACCACGGAAACCCTGAGGACTGACACCATCGCTGATGCTGCAGGGACCGGGTTCTTGTCTCCCAGGACACTCAGGAACCACGTGACCAAAGAGTGCGTGACGTCCAGACCACGAGGTCCGTCAGCAGGGTCCCGAGCCATTCTTGAGGGAATCCCCCTCGGAGCAGCTTCTGTTTTTATCTGCACGGATAAGGCCCCATCTGGAGAGCCTCTCAGGGTCTGAGGAAGACCGGAGAGGGAAAGGGGGGCTCCTCTATGTTCATTTCTGGCTGACTGAACCAAGGAGTCTGAGGGGTAACAGGGGACCAGCCCAACCCTGAAGAGGACAGCGACCCCCACCCCTCGCTTCCACAGTGAGAGTGACCAGGGGTGAGTGGGATGGAGGTGCGGGTGGGGACGAGGATTGGAAGGCAGAGGGCCCTGCCTCTGCCTGGCCTCCACCCTGTCCTGCACCGGGCTCAGCCCCGCACAGCGCCTGCGCCGGCTCCCGCACCCCAAGGCCCGCAACCTCTCCGTCACCATCCTGTGAGCGCCCTCTGCCGTCGGCCTTCGTCTTGTGATTCCCACCCTCTGAGCGCCCCCTACTGGCCATCTTGGCCCGCCTCCCTCCGGCCCCGGTTTTCTCCAACTCGAAAACCGACCACCCGCCCCAGTTCAGCCTTTGATTCTGGGCCTGGCCGCTGTCTCTTCAGGGCCACACAGCCGCCGTTCAGCTGTGAACCGGACAGTGACTAATACATCATAATAAAATAAATAATGGCCTTTATTAAGCGCTTACTATGTGCAAAGCACTGTTCTAAGCACTGAGGAGGTTACAAGGTGATCAGGTTGTCCCAAGGGGTTCACGGGCTTAATCCCCATTTTACAGATGAGGCCCAGAGAAGTTAAGTGACTTGCCCAAAGTCACTTTGTACATATTTGTTACTCTATTTATTTTACTTGTACATATCTATTCTATTTATTTTATTTTGTTAGTATGTTTGGTTTTGTTCTCTGTCTCCCCCTTTTAGACTGTGAACCCACTGTTGGGTAGGGACTGTCTCTATATGTTGCCAATTTGTACTTCCCAAGCGCTTAGTACAGTGCTCTGCACACATTAAGCGCTCAATAAATACAATTGATGATGATGATGATGATTGGAAGAGATGGAGCCAGTATGGGGCCTAAATTACGGTTTGGACAAGGGCCACGGCCCCCAACGGGGAGGGGCGCTAGCAGGAGGGGAGGTGTTTTCCAGTTCAGTAACCCCAAACCATCAGACACCTTTCCTCCTTCGTCCTCAAACCTTGCTAAAATGCCAACTCCCTGCCGGGCTACGATGCTCCAGCACAGTGTCAGCCCTGTGGACAGTTACCTTGGCCTTCAGTGCATCCCAGAATCCCTTGAAGAGGGTAAATGGCAGGCAGGGCTGAGACAGTGTGACCAGATTTGTACAGCCGCTGGCACTATCAGCAATTCCTCCCTGTAGCAGTTCTCCCCAATTGTTGGGATAAAACAAGTAGTGGAAAAGGTTGTAATCCCTGCCCTTAAGAACTTTCCAGTCTACCGCCCTACGTTGACACAGTATAATTTACTATCAATTAGTTAATCTTGAATCATATTGATTGAGTGCTTATTATATGCACTAAGCACTTGGAGAGTAATAATAATAGTAGTAGTACTCATTAAGCCCCTACTATGTCCCAAGCGCTGTCCTAAGCACTGAGGTAGATACAAGTTAAGCAGGTTGGATACAGTCCTTGTTCTGCACGGGGCTCACAGTCTTAATCCCCATTTTACAGATGAGGTAACAGGATCAGAGAAGTTAAATGACCTGCCCATGGTCATACAGCAGACATGGGGCTGAGCCGGAATTAGAACCCAGGTCCTTCTGACTCCTTCTGACTCCCAAGCAAGTGCTCTATTCACTTTATAACAGCTCAACAGACACATTCCCTGCCCCTTCTAGATGGGAAAGAAGAATGGGAAGTTGAATTTGCAGTGATGAGGAAACTGAGGCCCAGAGATATGAAGCGACTTGCCCAAGGTTCCACAGCAGCAAAATGACAGAAGCAGGATTAGTAACCAAGTCTTCTGACAACTACTAAACTATGCTCGGTACAGTTCAATAGAATGTAGCTGGTAGATGTGTATGCTGCCCTCAAGGAGCTCACAGTCAGGAATTGACTGTATTGCCAGCTTATGTTGCCAAGTTGTACTTCCCAAACGCTTAGTACAGTTCCCTGCACACAATAAGCGCTCAATAAATACTATTGAATGAATGAATGAAAGTGAAATCCTGGACCCATGCTTTTTCCATTAAATGAGGATGGACATAAGTTGATTCGCACTTGATTTATGTAAAGTGGGTTTAGACGGCTGGGAGGTGAATCGGGTTAGCTGGTTGGAGGAGAGGGGATTTCAGCAGTGCTCAGAATTCAGAAAGAACTGTGATCTCTCTGATTTTGAGTGAATAAGAGAGGGAGTTCCAGGCTATGATGTAAACAAGAGAGTCAATCGTCAGTAACAACTGGAAAGTTACTTTGAGAGCTGAGAAGGCGAGTTGAACAATGGAAAGGGGGTGAAGTGTGGTCATAGGGTGGAGGGCCTTCAAACCTATTGTGAGTTTTTGTTGCTTGAAAAAAGACACAACTTGGCCTGAGGGGAGGTTGAGGAGAGGAGAAGATGTAGGCTGAGTGATGTTTTAGGAAAGGACTAGATGAATGATGCGGTATGCTTGTGTTTGTTGTAAGTACAAGTGTGAATCAAGATATTAAGCAAATGGAATCAATTTAATGTATATATGGGATTTTTTTGTTGTTCGGTTTTTGGTGTCGTTAAATACTTATTATGTGCCAGGTACTGTACTAAGCACTGGGGTGGATACAAGCTAATCAGGTTGTACATAGTCCATACCCCATAGGGTGCTCACATTTGTAATCCCCATTTTTCAGATGAGGTAAACGAAGCACAGAGAAGGTGACAGGCCCTAGGTCACACAGCAGAGAAGAAGAGGAGATAGGATTAGAATACAGGTCCTTTTGTCTACCAGGCCCATTCTCTCCCCACTAAATGGACGAATATTTGTGTAAAGGCACTTCTTGTTTGACACTAAAACCATGGAAAAAATTTCACAACAGTCAGGTACCGCACTTTATTTTCCCTGAATTCTGCTATTCATTTTAGTTTCGGTCTCCTCAACCAAAACTAATTCTCTTGATATTTATTAACTGTTTACTGTGTGCCAAACAACGTATTAAGTGCTGGGGTAGATTCAGGACAATCTGGTAGAACACAGTCCGTGTACCACAAGGGATTCACAGAAGAAGTAGGAGGGAAAACAAGTATCAAAACCTCATTTTACTATTGAGAAAACCGAGGCGTAGAGAAATTAGGTCACTCTCCCATGACTATGCAGCAGAGAACTGGTTGAGCTGGGATTATAATCCAGGTCCTCTGACTCCCAGGCCTGTGGTTTTCCCAATAGTGCACTCTGCTTCTACACGTTTTGAAGTTTGGTGCTTCCAATAGAATGGAGGCTCCTTGGGGGCAGTGATCACTTACACTAATACTGTGTCCTCTGTAGGTACTCAATAAATAGAATTGATTAACGTCGTCCTATTCCTTCACTCCCAACATCATTGTCTCTAAATTGAAGTCTTCCCTCCCTCTTCCTGTGAAGGGAGTCGACCGTATTCCCCAGAAATGTTCAATGTCTCCACGGTGAACACAAATATCATTTTGAATTCAATAACTGTCCCTTCCCATGCCGGGAATACAGTCACACATGGCTTATCAGCCTTTGTCCCAGCCATTGACAAATCCTCAGGTGCTGGGCTTTCTCTTTGGACAATTTTTGTTATGGATTACCCCACGGTCAGTACCCTGATGAGGAATGGGATAATCAGCAAAGGGAAATGGACATTTTGTCCCTTAGAGGAGGGAGGAGGAATCTCCACTTTAAGAATCTCCGCAGGTTGGCCTTCATGTCCCGGTTCCTCAGGCTGTAGATGAGGAGGTTAAGGGCGGGGGGAACCATGGTGTAGAACACGGACACTAGCAGGTCCAGGGTCGAGTGGGAGTCTGACACGGGCTTGCAGTTGGAGATGACGGTCGTAGAGAGGACAATGGTGAAGATGTCGATGGGGGGGGCAGGTGGAGAAGGTTTTGGCCTGGCCCTCGGCGGCTGGCATCCTCATCACGGACCAGAAGATGTGGACTTAGGAGACGATGATGGAAACGAAGCAGATGACACTTAAATCTACCCCACTGGTAATGCTCAAATAGATGGTGATATTGTTCTCGGAGCAGGAGACCTTCAGCAGGGAGGGAACGTCACAGAAGAACTACTGGACGATACTGGACCCTCAGGATCTCATGGAGAAAGTCGACGCTGAATACAAGACCCCAAACAGCACCCCGCTGAGCCAAGAGGCGGCCACCATCTTTCCACAGGGCATGTTGGTCATGATGCGCTCATAGCACAGGGGGCGGCAGATGGCTATGTAGCGGTCGTAGGAAATCTGTCTGTTCATCCATCTGTCTGTCCATCCGTCCATCCACCATCCATTCATTCACCCATCCATCCACCCGTAATACTAATAGTGGTATTTGTTAAGCGCTTACTATGTGCCTGGCATTGTACTGCATGCTGGGGCAGATACAAACAAATCAGGTTTTACACAGTCACAGTCACAGCACCACATAGTGCTCACAGTCTCAATTGTCTTTTGCAGATGAGATAACAGGCACAGAGAAGTGAAGTGCCTTGCCTAAGGTCACACAGTAGACAACCCACACATCCAACCACCCATCCATTCGTTTATTCATTCAATCGCATTTATTGAGCATTTACTCTATGCAGAGCACTGTACTAAGCGCTTGGGAAGCATAAGTCGACAACATATAAAGACGATCCCTACCCAACAACGAGCTCACAGTCTAGAAGGGGGAGACAGACAACAAAACAAAAACAAAACATGTAGACAGGTGTCAAAACCATCAGTATAAATAGAGTTACAGCTATATGCACATCATTAACAAAATAAATGGAGTAGTAAATATGTATAAGTAAAATTAATAGAGTAATATATCTGTATAAATATATACAAGGGCTGTGGGCAAGGGGTGATGGGGAGGGGGAGAAGAAAAAGGGACTCAGTCTGGGAAGGTCTCCTTGAAGAGGTGAGTTCCCAGTAGGCTTTGAAGGGAGGAAGAGAGCTAGTTTGGCGGATGTGTGGAGGGAGTGCATTCCAGGCCAGGGGAAGGACGTGGGCCACGGGTCGACGGCGGGACAGGTGAAAAAGAGGCACAGTGAGAAGGTTAACGTTAGAGGAGCGGAGGGTACGGGCTGGGCTGGTGAAGGAGAGAAGGGAGGTAAGGTAGGAGGGGGTGAGGTGATGGAGAGCCTTGAAGCCGAGAGTGAGGAGTTTTTGCTTGATTCATAGGTTGACATGCAACCACTTGAGTTTTTTGAGGAGATGGATCCATCTATCCATCCATCTACCCACCCACCCACCCCTCCATCCATCCATCCATCTATCCATCCATCCAACCATGTACCAATCCACCCTTCCATCCTTCCATCCATCCATCCATCCATCCATCCATCCATCCATCCATCCGTCCATCCAGCTACCCATCCATGCATCCATCTATCACTCCATCCATCCATCAATTAATCAATGACATTTGTTGAATGCATCCTGGTTGTAAAGTACTGTAGTGGACCTTTGAGAGAGATGAAAATGAATTAAACACAATCCCTCTTTCCAAGAGCTTAAAATCTAGTAAGATTTTAACACTGAATGAATTAAAGACAGGATGACGAAGAGAATGGAAAGAATGGTAAATAGATGATTATGTATTAAGAGCACATTTTATAAAAGCCACTATGTAGCAAACTATAATGGTGGGTGTAAATTACAAAATGGAAAGGTGGTCTAAGATGCTGAATGGTAGTTGGGAGAACTTGACTTAGGGAGAATAAAAATGAACTGTGCATGGCATCCTGGAAATGGTGGGTAGACGGAAGAGCTCTGAAGGTGGGGAAAGCTGTGCTCTGTTGGAATGGAAGGGGAGAAAAGGAAATGTGATACCCACCCAGTATCAGTGATTCCTTCCCATCACCCCGTTCTAAGAACCCCTCAGCCCCTCCCAAACTGATAATAATAATAACAATAATAATTGCATTTGTTAAGTTGTTACTATGTGTCAAGCACTGTTCTAAGCACAGGGGTAGATAGAACCCAATCAGGTTGCCCCACCTGGAGGTCACAGTCTTCATCACCATTTTCCAGATCGGGTAACTGAAGCTCATAGAATTTAAGTGGCTTGCCCAAGGTCATACAACAGACAAGTGGCAGAGCCTGGATTCAAGCCCAAATCCTCTGACTTCCAATCCTGCGTTCTTTCCACTAAGCTATGCTGCTTCTTTTGCTGCTTCTCTGGGTTGACCCCCAAGGCAGCCCGGGGGAGGGTCTTAGCACGAACTTATAGTCATTTCTCTTTCTCTCTATATTTGCAATCAGAAGATGTCAGAAAATACAAATGATTAAATGACCGATTGATTGTCTGAGCTAATGAACAAGACGAAACCACAGAGAAGCAGAGTGGCCTGGTCGATAGAACACGGACTTGGGAGTTAGAAAGACCTGGGTTTTTATCTCGGCTTTGCACCTTTTTGCTGTGTGACTCTGGGCAAGTCTCTTCACTACTCTGGCCCTTAGTTCCCTCATCCGTAAAATGGGGAATGAGACTATGAGCCCCATGTGGGACAGGGACTATGTCCAACCTGATTAGCTTATATCGACTCCCAGGACTTAGTACAGTGTCTGGTACATAGTAAGCGTCGAACAGGTACCATTGAAGAAAAAAAGAAGCTGAAGTGCTCATCTGTTGACCCAGATAGTCACTAACAGCAGGAATCATTAGGATGCTGTGGCCATGGGAACTCTGCAGACAAGTGCCATCAGCGGATCCTCATCTCTGTGGGGACTCAAAGACCGTGGCGACGAGTCTCTCTGATTCGATCCTCCGGGGACCCCCCCTCTGAGCAGCAGTGGCTTTATCTAACGGGACAGGGACTATGTCTGGAAAGCGCACCTCAGTGTCCGTGGGAGAGCAGAGAGGGGCTGACTGCTCTTCGCTGTCCCTCCGTGACCGCTGCATTCAGGAATCCGAGGAGCTAAGGGGTACCAGTCCAGCCCAGGGAGAGTCAGGAGTACCCCAGATCGACGCTGGCCCGGTGAGAGTGATCGGGGCTGGGGAGGGACAGGGAGAGACCATCAGGCTAATCGATGTGAGTGTGAGGGTCACTCTATGAAGACGTTCATAACCGGGGTCGACCTGCGAACACAAGCAGAGAGACAACATCGCCCAAACCCCAGCTACTATGGATGCCGGGCTAGGGCGTTATGACATGGCGTCTGCCCCAAGCCGTGATGACTTCAACCATCAGCTCAACTGTCTGGGCCAGGACAAGAGGGTATGACTGAAATGGCACCAGCTAGATGCTTCATCACCAATTCCTCCTCACAGAACATCCCCCCCAAATCTTGGGAGGATGCAATAGAGAAGCAGTGTGGTCTAGGGGATAGAGCATGGGAGTCAGAGGACTTGGGTTCTAATAATGGCTCCACCTCGTTTCATTTTTTAATGGTATTTGCACTTACTATGTGTCAAACATTGTTCTAAGCACTGGGCAAGTTAATCAATACGCTGTACCTCATGGGGCTCATAGTCTGAGCAGGAGGGAGAACAAGAGAACTGAGGGACAGAGAAGATAAGTGACTTGCCCAAGATCACACAGAAAACAATTGGCAGAGCTGGAATTAGAGCTCAGGCCCATGCTCTTTCCACTGGGCCAGACTGCTTCTCTTCTGAATGATCTGGGGCAAGCCACTTCACTTCTCTGTGCCTCCGTTCCCACATCTGTAAGATGGGGACTGAGCCCTGTGTGGAATGGGGACTGGGCCCCCACCCAATTTTCTTGTATTCACCCCAAAACTTAGTACAGTGCCTGGCACATTGTGAAATCTTAAGAAACACCGTAAAAAGAGAGGTAAAATAATGATGGTATTTGTTAAGTGCTTACTATGTGCCAAGCACTGTTTAGATATGATCCCTGCCCTCAAACGCTTCCCAATCTAATAGACTAGATAGGCAAAATGTAATTAACAACTGGGAGGAGAAAGGAATGGGACAATGGATATGCAGATGAGAAACAGCCTGGCTTAGTGGAAAAAGCACGATGGTCATGGGAGTCAGATGTCGTGGGTTCTAATCCCAGCTCTGCCACTTGTCAGTTGTATGAATTCGGGCAAGTCATTTAACGTCTCTGCACCTCCGTTACCTCATCTGCCAAATGGAGACTAAAACTGTGAGCCCCAGGTGGCACTACCTGATTACCTTCTATCTCCCCCACTGCATAGAACAGTGCTTGGTACATTGTAAGTGCTTAACAAATGCTATCATTATTATTAGTGCTTGATAATCATATTTTTGAGTGCTAAATGTGCGCAGAGCGTTAAACTGAGTGTTGAGGAGAGTACCCTAGTAAAGAATTGGCAGACATGTTCCCTGCCTCCAAGGAGCTCACCATCTAGGGGCGAAGTAGACATTAATCAGTCAACCAATCGGAGACATTTCATGAGTGCTTACTGTTTGCAGAGCACTCTAAAAATAGTGATGGCATTTATTAAGCTCTTACTATATGCAAAGCACTGTTCTAGATGCTGCAGAGGTTACAACGTAATAAGGTTATTCCACGGGGGGCTCACAGTCTTAATCTCCATTTTACAGATGAGGTAACTGAGGCACAGAGAAGTTAAGTGACTTGCCCAGAGTCACACAGCTGACAATTGGCGGAGCCGGGATTTGAACCCATGACCTCTGACTCCAATGCTCGTGCTCTTTCCACTGCGTCACGCTGCTTCTCTTACTAAATGTTCTGCTTCACTGTAGTACTGTTTCACTGTACTAAATGCTTGGAGGAATAAAATATGAAAGAGTTGGTAGACATGTTTTCTCAAGGAGTTTACAGGCTAGAGTAATGAACCTTACCTTCAGCAGCAATATCCTGATGGTCTGCGGATGGATTAAGTCTGGAGACGGTTACTAACAGATGGTGGGAAGAAGTGAATGAGCCAAATCCTCCTTGAGAAGGTGGAATTCCAGAGGGTTTTTGAGGGTGGGATTTATTCGGGCTGGGGAATTTAAAAGGGTGGATTTCCAGGCCAAAGAAAGGGTAGAAGCCACAGGTGGGAGAAGGAAGCATGGAAAACGAGTCACGGTATGAAGGTTCTTTTCGGAGGGTTAGTTGAAGAAAGCAGATAATGAGTCAGAGAAGCAGAGGAGGTGGATTGCACTGAAGCCAGTGATCAGGCATTCACTGAAGTCAACTCAACTACAATCCACTATTCCTCTAGACTGTAAGCTCGTTGTGGTCAGGGACTGTGGCTGTTTATCATTCTATTGTACTCTCCCGAGCATTTAGTACAGTACTCTGCACAAAGTAACAACTTAATAAATATTATGGAACGAATTCATTTTCCAGTTTACAGGAGTTGCTGCAATCAGGTTCCCTGTGCTAGAAGCTGTGTTTGTTCGTGTGTGTATGTGTGTGCACACAAAGTATTGGTTAATGGAAGCAGCCAACAAGTTCAGGCAGTGGTGACGGTTGAAGACGAAGAGAGAAAAAGATCCTCTTTCAGACTATTAGCTCGATGTGGGCAGGGAATGTGTCTACCAACTCTTTTGGGGTGGCAGAGAGCAGACAATCTCAGGAAATCCCTTTAAATCTACCAAAATAATGTGAAAATCTGGATCTTTCCTTATCCCTGTCGGAAAAGGAACTCAAAGATCATTTTGGATTCTATAACTCTCTCCTTCCCATAGAGAATCAGTAGCAAATGTCCTGTAAGTTTCTTCACTCATCCCATCAATGTACTCTGCTTTGGCTCGTCCCTCATCCACTGAAGAAAGTCAATGCTGCCTCGCAAAAAATGCCCAACGTCTCCACGGTGAGAGAATTCCTCCTGCTGGATTTCTCAGAGGTCCGCGAGCTGCAGCTGGTCCATGCCGCACTGTTCTTCCTGGTCTACCTGGCGGCCCTGACGGGAAATCTCCTCAACGTCGTCTTCACCACCCTCGACCGGCGCCTCCACACCTCCATGTACTTCTTCCTCAGGACTGTCCCTCATCTACCCCTTCCTCATTTCCGTCACCATCCCCAAATTCTTCACCATCTCCTTGACTAGTAACAGCTCCATCTCCTTCCTGGGCTGTTCGGCTCAGCTCTTACTGGTGATCTTGTTTGCCGCTTCGGAGTATTTTATCCTCACAGCGATGTCCTATGACTGCTACGCTGCCATCTGCCTCCCCCTGCACTATATGGACATCATGGACCAAGAGGCCTGTGACAGGTTGGCCGCCGCCTCCCAGCTCAGTGGAGGGTTGTTTGGGGGTTCTAATTTCAGCGTCGACCTTATCCCGGTCCTTCTGCAGGTCCAAGGTCATTCAGCAGTCCTTCTGTGATGGTCCCTCTCTGCTGAAGATCTGAAGCCGCCCTCAGATTCCTCCTCGATGCTGGACATGCTCGTGTCCGTGTTCTATGCAGTAGAATGCCCTGCCATGAACCCCCTCATCTACAGCCGGAGGAACCGGGACATGAAGGCCGCCATTGGGAGAGTGATAAAGGGGATACTTTCCCACCTTTTTCTCTGGAAACAAACTGTCTCCTTGTGTTGATATTGCCATCACTCACCTCACTAAGACACCCTACAGAGGGCTACATATGGTTGTCTTTTCTGGCTGAAAGGAGGCTTTCTCAGAGTCTGGAGGGATGTCTGATAATTTCAGTGTGTGATGGACAATCCCTCCCCAGAGGGCATTTCGCTGGGGTCGATAGAAGCTAACAGGTTGGATCCAGTTTGTATCCCACAAGGGGCTCAATCTTCATCCCCATTTTACAAAAAAAGGGAACTGAAACCCCAGAGAAGTGAAGTAACCTGCCCAAGGTCCCACAGTAGACAAGTGGCAGAGCCGGTATTATTAACTAGGTCCTTCTGACTCCCAGGCCTGAGTTCTATCCACTTGTCCACGCTGCTTCTTTTGGGTAAGTCATTTAACCTTCATAATTAACAAAATTATTTTTCCTTCCCAGACCAATGAAGCGTTCCAAAATCTATCAGTCTCACGTGATGTGGAAAAATTCCCTCCCTGTGTTGCATTCCTAGGTATTGGTGTCTTCTCCTGAATAAAGTTTTTCTATCCGACTTGCTACTTTTCCTTTCTGAGAGTGAACGTGTCATCAGTGCTGTGCCTTGTGAATTGAAGTTCTGTGATCTAGGGGAAAGAGCATGAGCATAAGAGTCAATCGTTTTATTGAGCACTTACTATGCGCAGAACACTGTTGTCATTCATTTCAGAACGCCTGGGAAGACTGTAGAGCTCATCCAAACTGTAAAGACCATGCCACAGTGCCAAAATCCAGCAGACGGCTGCATGGTAGCCACAGTTGTGCAGTGGATATCAATAATAAAAATAATAATGGTATTTGTTAAGCTCTTACTATGTGTCAGGCACTGTACTAAGCACTGCGCTTGATACAAGCCAATCAGGATGGAGGGGCCTGTGATGGTTGGGGTAACTGCACTGGACAAAACCCCCCTCCTGCAAGCCCCCTGCCCAGTCTGGGTACGCGGCCCTGGACTGAACTCCAACATAGGTCCAGAGTGTGAGCATCTCCCCATATTGGTTCCGACTCTTCCATCTGCCTCCTCTTCCCTACCTGTCCCTCCACTCCCCCCCTACAAAAATCACTCTCAATGGAGCATTGTGGGTCTGAGGGGCTCTGAACTCTATCTGCTCTTGGTCTTCTGGGTGGCAGGGGGTGGGGGGCAAGCCACGAAGTCTCCAAAAACCTGGCTATTGCACTGGGCACAGAAGAGGTGCTCCATCAATTGCAATGATGGCCTACTGGATGGATGAATCCATGGATGAATGAATAGATGGTTGGATGAGAGAAGATGGATCTGAGCAGTTGGATGGGATTTGTATCCATCTTTTACGCCCTTCTTCTAACGGTCGTACCTACCCTAAGGGCGTGACGTATTCTCCACGTGGCTCAGTGGAAAGAGTACGGGCTTTGGAGTCAGAGGTCATGGGTTCAAATACCAGCTCTGCCATCTGTCAGCTGTGTGACTTTGGGCAAGTCACTTAACTTCTCTGTGCCTCAGTTACCTCATCTGGAAAATGGGGATTAAAACTGTGAGCCCCCCATGGGACACCCTGGTCACGTTGTAACCTCCCCACCGCTTAGAACAGTACTTTGAACATAGTAAGTGCTTAACAAATACCATTATTATTATTATTTCCTTCAGGACACCTTCCCTGGCTAAGTCAATTTTCTTCCACACCCTTCTGCGTTGCCCTGGCTTGCTCTCTTTTATTAATCCTCCTCCCAGCCCCACATCACTTATGTCCATATCCGTAATGCAAGTCCCTTCACTTCTCTGGCCCTCAGTTACCTAATCTGTAAAATAGGGATTGAGACAGTGAGCCCCACGCGGGACAGGGGACTGTGTCCAACCTGATTCATTATTATTAACATTAACCCACCTGGAAGATACCCTAGAAAACAATCACAAGATCCCTCTAAATATACGGTTGCAAGACTCTGTAGGGGGTAGGTGGATCTAACCCAGGAAGTACAAATTAATGGGCTCCTGATCATGATGATAATGAATTATCATAATCATAATTATCAACATTATCATTATAGTCTTTATTAAGAATTTACATGCTAAAGTCTCTAGCAAGTGCTGATTAGAAACAGAACGATCAGTTAAGACAAAGTCTCTGGCCGTAAGAGGCTCAGAATATAAGAGAAAGTGACAGCATTTATCATATCCTCATGTTACAGAGAGACCCAGAGGGGGTTAAGGTGGTCACCCAAGATCACATAGCTGATCAGTGGCAGGGTTGGCATTAGGATTTAAGTGTCATGGCTCCCCGTGACATGATCAATCCCCTCTAGACTGTAAGCTACTTGTGGGCAGGAAACATGCCTACCAACCAAATCTTTTCTTTGTCTTCTCCTCCAAAGTCCATCCACTCCTTAATGACCCACCATTCTTCCTGTCTCACAAACTCATAATATTGACATTATCCCCGACTCCTCTCTCTCATTCAACCCACAAATTCAATCCATCACCAAATCCTGTCAGTTCCACCTTCACGAAATCACTAAAATCTGCCCTTTCCTCTCCATCCGAAGTGCTACTAATTGATCCATCTTGGTGTATCTAGCTATAATTCTATTTATTCTGATGGTATTGAAACCTGTCTACTTGTTTTGTTTTGTTGTCTGTCTCCCACGTCTAGACTGTGAGCCTGTGGTTGGGTAGGGACCGTCTCTATATGTTGCGGATTTGTACTTCCCAAGAGTTTAGTACAGTGTGCTCTGCACACAGCAAGCGCTCAATAAATACGATTGGATGAATGAATGAATGAAGGAAGGAAGGAATCAATGAAGGGACGTCACAGAAGAAATGCTGGACAACGTTGGACCCACTGAAGGACAAAGAGAAGAGAAGGTCGAAGCGGAAGGCAAGACCCTGAACAGCCCTCCTCTGAGCCTTGACGCGGCCGCCATCTTCTCAAAAGCCCCTGGTTTCATGAGGACCTCGTAGAGCAGGCGCAGGCAGATGATGGTGTAGCGGTCATAAGACATCACTGTGAGGACAATAAACTCCCAGGCAGGAAACAGGACTCCCGGGAAGAACTGAGTGGTACAATTCAAGAAGGAGTTGGATCAGCAGTTAGTCAAGGAGGTGGTAATGGATTTGGGGACGGTCACGGAGATGAGGCAGAGGTCAGTGAAGCACGAGCGTCTGAGGAAGACGTACGTGGGGGTGTGGAGGCACCGGTCGAGGGCTGTGACGGCGACGATGAGGAGATTCCCTCCCAGAGTCGCCAGGGAGACTAGGAGGAACAGTGTGCTGTGGACCTGCTGCAGCTCCCGGACCTCCGAGAAACCCGACAGGAGGAATTCCCTCACCATGGAGATGTAGGACATGTCTGGGGGTTGATGTCTACTTCCCGCACAGGACGAGGGAAGACTTCAATTTACAGGCCTTGATTGAGACGATAAGGGAATCAACATTAATTCCCGTAAGAGTAAATCAATCATTCTTACGTACTGAGCACGTACAGATTTCAATAGTATTAGTACAAATGACCCTTCTAGTTATCGCCCTATCTCCCTCCTACCATTCCTTTCCAAACTCCTTGAACGAGTCGTCTAAACGCGCTGTCTGGAATTCCTCAATCCCAACTCTCTCCTCGACCCCCTCCAATCTGGCTTCCGTCCCCTGCATTCCACGGAAACTGCCCTCTCAAAGGTCACCAATGACCTCCTGCTTGCCAAATCCAACTGCTCCTACTCTATCCTAATCCTCCTCGACCTCTCAGCTGCCTTCGACACTGTGGACCACCCCTTTTTACTCAACACACTATCCAACCTTGGCTTCACAGACCCTGTCTTTTCCTGGTTCTCCTCTTATCTCTCCACCCGTTCATTCCCAGTGTCCTTCGCGGGCTCCTCCTCCCTCTCCAATTCCCTTACTGAAGGGTTCCTCAAGGGTCAGTTCTTGGTCCCCTTCCGTTATTTATCTACACTCACTCGATTGGTGAACTCATTCGCTCCCACGGCTTCAACTATCATCTCTACGCTGATGACACCCAAATCTACATCTTTGCCCCTGCTCTCTCTCCCTCCCTCCAGGCTCGTATCTCCTCCTACCTTCAGGACATCTCCATCTGGATGTCTGACCACCACCTGAAACTCAATATGTCCAAGACTGAATTCCTTATCTTCCCTCCCAAACCCTGCCCTCTCTCTGACTTTCCCATCACTCTTGACGGCACTACCATCCTTCCCGTCTCACAAGCCCACAACCTTGGTGTCATCCTCGACTCTGCTCTCTCGTTCACCCCTCACATCCAATCCGTCACGAAAACCTGCCGGTCTCACTTCTGCAACATCGCCAAGATCTGCCCTTTTCTCTCCAGCCAAACCGCTACCCTGCTCGTTCAATCTCTCATCCTATCCCTACTGGATTACTGCATCAGCCTCCCCTTTGATCTCCCATCCTCCTGTCTCTCCCCACTTCAATCCATACTTCACGCGGCTGCCCGGATCACCTTGGTGCAGAAACGCCCTGGGCATGTTACTCTCCTCCTCAAAAATCTCCAGTGGCTACCAATCAACCTACACATCAAGCAAAAACTCCTCACCCTCGGCTTCAAGGCTCTCCATCACCTCGCCCCTTCTTACCACACCTCCCTTCTCTCCTTCTACAGTCCAGCCCGCACCCTCCGCTCCTCTGCCACTTATCTCCTAATTGTGCCAAGTTCTCGCCTGTCCCGCCGTCGACCCCTGGCCCACGTCATCCCCCTGGCCTGGAATGCCCTCCCTCCGCACATCTGCCAAGCTAGCTCTCTTCCTCCCTCCAAAGCCCTACTGAGAGCTCACGTCCTCCAGGAGGCCTTCCCAGACTGAGCACCCTCCTTCCTCTCCCGTCCTCCCCCTCCCCATCCTCCCGTCTTACCTCCTTCCCCTCACCACAGCACCTGTACATATGTATATATGTTTGTACGTATTTAGTACTCTATTTATTTTACTTGTACATATGTATTGTATTTGTTTTATTTTGTTAATATGTTTTATTGTGTTGTATGTCTCAATCAATCAATCAATCAATCAATCGTATTTATGGAGCGCTTACTATGTGCAGAGCACTGTACTAAGCGCTTGGGAAGTACAAATTGGCAACACATAGAGACAGTCCCTACCCAACAGTGGGCTCACAGTCTAAAAAGGGGCTCACAGTCTAAAAATGTCTCCCCCTTCTAGACTGCAAGACCGCTGTTGGGTAGGGACCATCTCTATATGTTGAAAACTTGTACTTCCCAAACGCTTAGTACAGTGCTCTGCACAAAGTAAGCGCTCAATAAATGCGATTGAATGAATGAATGAATGAATAGTGCAAATGACCCTGCTGTCAAGTAATTCCAGTCTCACAGACTTGTAGGTGTGGTACAGTGCAGTGGAAAGGGCCCAGTCCTTAGAGTCAGAGGACTTGGGTTCTAATTCTGGCTCTACTACTTGCCTGCTGTGTGGCCTTGGGCAGCATACTTAACTTCTCTGAGCCTCAGATTCCTCATCTATAAAATGGAAATCCAAGGCCTGTTTTCCCCACTATCGAGACTGCGAGCCCTGTATGGGGTAGAGACCGTGTCCTACCTGATTACTGTGCATTTACCCCTGTACATACTACTGCGCTTGGTGTAGAAATAGCATTTTTATGGCATTTATTAAGCACTTATTATGTGCAAAGCACTGTTCTAAGCGCTGGATAACAAGAGCCACAAGTATCATTATTATTTGGGGAGACAGAAACCTAAAATAAATTGCAGATAGGAGACTACCAGAAAGCATAAAGAGATGTACTGCTGTGAAATGTTGTAAGTCAATCAACGTATTTATTGAGCAGCTACTGTGTGCAGAGCACTTTACTAAATGCTCGGGAGAGTCCAACATAATGGAGTTGGTACGTACTTTCCCTGCCTACGATAAGCATATAGTCTAGAAGTGATTTTCTACTCAAATTAAAATTCCTCAGCCCCTCTCAGGATTGTACCTGGAGAGCTTCCAGTACTCTACCAGTCTCGGCTATGGGAGGGAGGGTCAAGCAGAGGCCTATCCATTCCATTCCTAGCTTGGGCAGTGGCTAGCGAGTGGAAGGCAATCTGCTATAAGTCAAAATTCACCTGTGCCGGGCAGCAATGGCATGGGAGAGGGTCGAGGGTGGAGACTCAAATTTCTTTCTCATGGAAGAAGGCAATGGTAAACGACTTCTTTATGCTTACCAGGGAAACTCTTTGGGTACAAATAGCAGAATGACTACTGGTATTTATCCATAAAGCCACCTTCCGCAGAGTGAAAACCTGAGTCTCTGCCATTGTGTTCGATCCACATTTTGATTATATGTTCAGCTGCCTTTGACTCTGTCTCATGCCGCTGCTGCCCAGCACAGGTAAATAAATTTGTCTGATGATTCTGCTTAGATGTTTCATTTATATATTTATTGAATGCTTACTGTGTGCAGAGCACTGTACTTAGCGCTTGGAAAGTACCATTCAGAATAACGACGGGCATTCCCTGCCCATACCGGGCTTACGTCTCATACGTCTTATCAACCTCTGTCCCAGACATTAACAAATCCTCAGAAGCTGGACTTTCTCTTTGGCCACCTCTTTATATGGACACCCTCACGGTCAGAACTCTGATGAGGAATGGGATGGTCAGCAGGAGGAAACAGACATTTTGTCCCTTAGAGCAAGAAGGAGGAATTTCCCATTTAGGACTCTCCCCTGGGTGGTCTTCACGTCCCGGTTCCTCAGGCTGTAGATGAGGGAGTTCAGGGCGGGTGGGCACCACGCTGTAGAACACGGACACCAACAGGTCCAGGGTCGAGGGGGAGTCAGACACTGGCTTGAGGTAGGAGATGATGGCCATAGAGAGAGAGATGGTGGCGACAGCGAGGTGAGTCAGGCAGGTGGAGCAGGCTTTGGCCCGGCTCTCGGTGGCTGCTATCCTCAGCACGCCCTGGAAGATGTGCACTTAGGGGATGATGATGAAGACGAAGCAGATGACACTTAAAGCTACCCCACTGGTGACGCTCATATATGGGGAAGTGGTCCTTGGAAAAGGAGATTTTCAGCTTGGATGGGGCGTCACAGAAGAACTGCTGGACGATCCTGGACCCACAGAAGCTCAGGGAGAAAGTGGAAGCTGAATATAGAACCCCAAACATCACTCCGCTGAGCCAGAACGCAGCCGCCATCTTTTCACAGGCCTTGTTGGTCATGATAAGCTCATAGCGCAGGAGGCAGCAGATGGTGACGTAGTGGTCCTAGGACATCGCTGTGAGGATGATGAGCTCTGAAGTGGCCAGAACGACCATCAGAAAGACCTGGGCGACACATCCCAGTAAGGTGGTGGTTCTAGGATGGGTCAGGGAGATGACGACGGACTTGGGAACAGTGATAGAGATGTAGCGAAGGTCGACGAGGGACAGACTCCTGAGGAGGAAGTACATGGGGGTGTGGAGGCGCCGGTCAAAGATGGTGACGACGACGATGAGGAGATTCCTCGTCAGGGCCGCCAGGTAGACCAGGAGAAACAGCGCGGCGTGGACCAGCTGCAGCTTCCGGACACCCCAGAAACCCAGCAGGAAGAATCCCATCACCATGGAGACGTTGGGCATTTTTTGGAGGAAGCATTGACTTTCTACAGGGAAGAGGGACGAGCCAAAGTTAGAGTCCATTAATGGGATGAGTGAAGAAACTGACGGAACATTTCCTAGTGATCCTTTTTAGAAAAGAGACAGTTATTGAATTCAAAATGTACTTTGAGTTCACCGTTGGGACACTGAACATTTCTGGAGAATGATGTAGACTCCCTGCACAGTAAGAGGGATGACTTAAATTTAAAGACATTGATGTAGTGGATGAAGGAATAAGACTAAGTCAATCTATTCTATTTGTTGAGTACCTACAGAGGACGCGGTATTAGTACATATGATCACTGCCCCCAAGGAGCTTACATTCTATTGGAAGCACCAAGCTTCAAACCGTGTAGAAGCAGGGTTCACCACTGGAAAAAAGACAGGCCTGGGAGTCAGAGCACATGAGTTCTAATACCAGCTCAACCAGTTCTCTGCTGCCTAGTCATGGCAAAGTGTCCTAATTTCACTCCACCTCAGTTTTCTCAATAGTAAAATGAGGATTCGTTAACGGTTTACCCTCCTACTAAGTCTGTGAATTCCTCTTGTGACACGGACTGTGTTCTACCAGATATTTCTGGATCTCTACTACCACTTAATACTTTGCTTGGAACGTAGTAAACACTTAATAAATATCAATAGAATTATTTTTGGTTGAGGAGATATAAACCAAACTGAATAACAGAAAACAGAGCTCAGAGAACATGAGAATATGTCCCATGACTGTTGTGGAAAATTTTTCAGTGGTTTTAGAGTCAAACAAGTGCCTTTACACATAGATTCGTCCATTTAGTGGAGAGAGAATGGGCCTGGTAGACTGAAGGACCTGGATTTTAATCCTATCTATTCTCCTTGTCTGCTGTGTTACCTGGGGCCAGTCACTTACCTTCTCCGTGCCACGGTTACCTCATCTAAAAAATGGGGCTTAAAACTGTGAGCACTCTATGAGGCATGTACTATGACCAACCTGATTAGCTTCTATCCACCCCTGTGCTTAGTACAGTACCTGGAACATAGTAAGCCCTTAACGGTACTATAAAGCAAACAAACAACGAAAAACCCCCATATATCCCGACTCCACTTGCCCACATATCTGCAATCACACTTGGATTCACACAAACACAAACATACCTCATCATTCATCTAGTCCTTTCCTAAAGCACCGTTCAGCCTACATCTCTCCTCTCCTCAACCTCCTCTCATTACAAGTTGTGTCTTCTCACAAGCAACAAAAACTCACAACTGGATTGAAGGATCTCCACCCTGTGACTGCACTTCACCCCCTCTCCATCTTTCAACTCGTTTATTCAGCTCTCAAAGCAACTTTCTAGTTGCTACTCACGACCGACTCTCCCGTTTCCATTCTAACCTGGAATTTCCTCTCTTATCCACTCAAAATCAGAGAGCGCACAGTTCTTTCCGAATCCTGAGAACTGGTAAAATCCCCCCTCCTCCAACCAGCTTCCTCGATTCATTTACCAGCCCTCTAAACAGACTTCACCTACCTCGGGCGTGAATCAACTCTTGTTCATCCTCATTTACTGGAAAAAGCGTGGGCCGAGGAGTTCTCTTCTTGACTGTGAGCTCCTCATAAGCTGCATACACATCTACCAGCTCTATTCATTCATTCATTCAATCAATCGTATTCATTGAGCGCTTACTGTGTGCAGAGCATTGTACTAAGCGCTTGACAAGTTCGCAACATACAGAGACAGTCCCTACCCAACAACGGGTTCACAGTCTAGAAGGGGAAGACAGACAACAAAACAAAACAGTAGACAGTTGTCAAAACCATCAGAACAAGTCTATTGTACTCTTCCAAGAGTCAGAGGACTTTGGTTCTAATACTGGCTCTGTCCCTTTGCTGCTGAGGGACCTTGGGCAAGTCGCTTCACTTCTCTGGGCCTCAGTTTCTTCATCTGTAAAATGGCATGTAAACATTGCATATTTATCTTTCCGTTATTTTTTTTCCTTCTAGAAAGGGCAGGGGATGTGTCTGTTATGGTGTTTCATAATGGATATAGCACAGGCTTTCTAGTCATAAGGAGTCAGAAGGACACGGGTTCTAATTTCGGCTCCTCCTCGTATATGCTGTTTGACCTTGGGCAGGCCATTTAACTTCTCTGAGCCTCAGTTACCTCACCCGGAAAATGGGGGTTACGACTGTTAGCCACATGTAGAACAAGAACTATATACAATCTGCTTTACCTGTAACTACCCCAGCGCTTTGGACAGTGCTTGGGGCATAGTAAGAGCTTAAAAAGTACTACTATCATTATTATTACTCTCCAAGTGCTTAGTGCACAAAAAAAGCGCTCAATCAATATGATTCAAGATTAGTTGATTGATAGTAAATTAAACTGTGTCAACCTGCAAGGGATTCTGGAACACACTGAAGGCCAAAGTGACTGTCCGCAGTGATGACGCTGTGCTGGATCACCAAAGACTGGTGGCCAGTTGGCATGGTAGTGAGGTTTGAGGAGGACGTAGGAGAGGGGTGTGATGATTGGGGTTGTTGAAATGGAAAGCACCTCCCCTCCTGCTAGCACCCGTGCTCCGCTTGGGGCTGTGGCCCTCGTCCAAATCCCAACTAAGGCCTCAAACTGGCTCCATCCCTTCCATCCTCATCCTCGTCCCCCCCCCCCCATCTCTCCATCCCACTCACCCCTAGTCACTCTCACCGGGGAAGCGTGGGGCTGGGGATCGCTGAACTCTGCAGGGCTGGGCTGGTCCCCTCTTTCCCCCCAAGCTCCTGGGTTTGGTCAGCCAGAAAAGAACAGAGAGGAGCTCTCGGTCCCTCTCTGACCTCCCTCAGACCCTGAGAAGCTCTCCAGATGAAGCCCCATCCCTGAAGATAAGGCTGGAGCTACTCAGAGGGGGGATCCCTGGGGAATGGCTCGGGGCCCTGCCGAGGGACCTCGTGCCCTAAGCAAACCAAACACCCTCTGGTCACATGGTTCCTGAGGCTTCTGGGAGACAAGGGAGCAGACCCTGTAGCATCAGCGATGGTGCCGGCCTTAGGGGTTCCCGTGGAACCAGCGGCATCTGCATCCCAGCTTCCCAATGGTTGCTGTTTTCAATGACACTCTTTAGCCTTTGTCTCATTCACAACCTGAGACACTCAGTCTGTCAGTCAATCAACCAACTGTAACTTTTTTTATGCCCTTTGTGAAGCACTTACTATATATCAGACACTATACTAAGTACTGAAATAGTTGCTAGCTAATCAGATTGGACAGAGTCCCTGCCCCACATGGGGCTCACAATCTCATTCCCCATTTTACAGATGAAGTAACTGAGGCACAGAGAAATGAAGTGACTTCCCTAAGGTCCCATGGCAGTCAAATACCGGAACCCGGATTAGGACACACGACATCTGATACCCAGGCCCGTGCTCTGCATGCATGGATGGATGAACATATGGGTAGATGAGTGGTTGGCATGTTGGATGGATGGAAGTAAGGAGATATGAATTGATGAGAGAGGATGGATATGACAAGACAGATGAAGCTGCCGTCATCCTTTTTCTCTTCACCCATACCTCTTCCCATTTTACAACTTTCATTCCCACCCCCAGAGTCATGCTAAAGAGCGTGCCATTATATTTGCATTATCGTTATAAATAATGGTATAATCATTGTATTTATTAAGTGGTTGTGTGCCTGAATTGTTTCACTTGCTGGAGTAGAAACAAAGGAATCAATTCAGACACAATTTTTGTCCCACAGAGCCTCATAGTGTAAGAGGAAGAGAGATCCTAGAGATGTTAAGTCACTGCCCCAGGTCACAAAGCAAGCCAGTATCAGAGCTGGGATCAGAACTCCAGTCTCCATCAATCGATCAATCATATTTATTGATCACTTACTCTAGGCCCAGCTCTGTACTAAGCACTTGGAGAAGTTCCATATGACGGATTTGGTAGACTTGTTCTCTGTCCTCAATTAGCTTACAGTATAGAGCAGTTCCCATTCCTTTAGGACGTGATAAAATTAAGACAAAAATTATGATATTTCTTAAGCACTTGCTATGTGCCAAGAAATGTTCTAAGCACTGGGGTAGATACAAGGGAATCGTGTTGTCCCAAGTGGGGTTCACAGTCTTAAAACCCATTTTACAGATGAGATAACTGAGGCACGGAGAGGTTAAGTGGCTTGCCCCTAGGTCACACAGAAGACAAGTGGCAGAGCAGGGAATAGAACCGAAACAAAACAGGATTTACTGTTCCAGTCTGGGGGCACCACGGTGTAGAACACGGACACCAGCAGGTTCAGGATCGAGGTGTGTGTGCGGGTCTGACACGACTCTGAGGTAGGAGATGACGGCCGTAGAGAATAAGAAGATAAAGATGGCTAGGTGGGGCAGGCAGACGGAGAAGGCTTTGGCCCGGCTCTCGGAGGCCAGGATCCTCAGCATGGCCCAGACGATGCACATGTAGGAGAGGATGATGAAGATAAAGCAGACGACACCTAAAACTACCTCTCTGGTGACGCTCATATTGATGGCGACGTGGTCCTAATAGCAGGAGATCTTCAGCAGGGTGGGGATGTCACAGAAAAATTGCAGGACGATTTTGGACCCACAGAAGCTCAGGGAGAATGTCGAAGCTGAAAGCAAGGCCCCAAACAACACCCTGGTGAGCCAGGAGGTGGCCGCCACCTTTCCACAGGCCGTGTTGGTACTGATGAGCTTTGGAGAGGGGGTGGGGGAAATCTAAAGTAATGCTAAGATTTAACTGCTCTTCCTCATCTGTTTCATCATTTTATTCTTTTCCAGCCTCTTGTTTCCTCATTCTTGTTCCCACTTGCTTTTTCAGCCACTTATGCTGTGAGACCAAAAAAAAATTAAATATCTTTTAGGATAGTTTTCAATTCAAATAGAGTAGTTGGGAGCATAGCCCAAGGAAGAAGATGGCCTTCAAACAATCTTTATGAAGATCATCACAAGAGAAGCAGCGTGGCTCAGTGGAAAGAGCCCGGGCTTGGGAGTCAGAGGTCATGGGTTCTAATCCCGGCTCCACCACATGGCTGCCGTGTGACCTTGGGCAAGTCACTTCAATTCTCTGAGCCTCAGTTCCCTCATCTGTAAAATGGGGATTAAGACTGTGAGCCCCACATGGGGCAACCTGATCACCTTGTATCCCCTCAGCGCTTAGAACAGTGCTTTGCACATAGGAAGCGCTTAACAAATGCCATCATTATTATTATAGCGCAGTGGGAGGCAGATGGTGGGGTAGCGGTTATAGGGCATCCCCATGTGGAGGAGAAACTCTGAACCGGAAAACAGGACCAACAGGAAGACATGAGCCGCACAGCCCAAGAAGGAGATGGATTTGCAGTTTAGCAACTGGACCTGAGTTCTAATCCCAACTCTACCACTTGTTGGCTGCATAGCCGTGGGAAAGTGACCTAATTTCTGTACACCTCAGTTTTCTCAATAGTAAAATGAAGATTTGA
Source organism: Tachyglossus aculeatus (assembly GCF_015852505.1). Lineage (NCBI taxonomy): Eukaryota > Metazoa > Chordata > Mammalia > Monotremata > Tachyglossidae > Tachyglossus > Tachyglossus aculeatus. The sequence continues at coordinate 3,798,417 of NW_024044831.1, read as the reverse complement.
AACTCCTTTTCCTTTCTACCTATTCTGCGAATCCCTCATGGGACACAGACTGTGTTCTACCAGCTTGTCCTGAATCGCCCCCAGCACTTAACACTTTGCCTGGAACGTAGTAAGTACTTAATAAATACTAAAAGTATTATTTTTGGTTGAGGACACTGAAACTAAAATGAATAGCGGATAGAAGAGGTCAGAGAACATAAAGATAGGAAGCTGACGGTTGTGAAATTTTTTCCGTGGTTTTATAGTCAAACAAGAAGTGTCATTATACAGAAATTTATCCATTTAGTGGAGAGAGAATGAGTCTGGTAGACAGAAAGACCTGGATTCTAATATTATCTCCTCTCCCTGTCTGCTGTGTGACCTGGGGCCAGTCAGTTACCTTCTCTGTGCCTCAGTTACCTCATCCGTAAACTGGGGATTATGACTGAAAGACCATGTGGGGCATGGAGTGTATCCAACCTGATTAGCATGTATCCACACCAGTCCTTAGTACAGTACCTGGCATATAATAAACTCTTAACAATACCATAAAACAAACAAAACTAAAAGACACATACATCAAATTGATTCCATTTGCTCAATATCTGCATTCACAAATGTACATATGCAAACACAAACATATCTCTTCATCCATCTAGTCCTTTCCTAAAGCATCGCTCAGCCTACATCTCTCCTCTCCTCAACCTCCTCTCATGACAAGTCGTATCTTTTCACAGGCAACAAAAACTCACAACCGGATTGAAGGCTCTCCGCCCTATGACTGCACTTCACCCCCTTTCCATTGTTCAACACGTCTTCTCATCTCTCAAAGAAACTTTCTAGCTGTTACATACGATTGACTCTACCGATTCCATCCTAGTCTGGAACTCTTTCCATTACCCACTCAAAATCAGAGAGAGCACAGTTCTTTACGAATTTTGAGAACTGATAAAATTCCCCCTTCCTCCTCCCAGCTCCCCCGATTCATTTCCAAGCCCTCTAAACCCACTTCACCTAACTCAAGTGTGATTCAACTCATGTCCATCCTCATTTATTGGAAAAAGTATTGGCCCAGTAATTCTCTTATTGACTTTGAGATTCTTGAAAGCAGCAAACACATCTACTAGGTCTGTTCTATTGTACTCTCTGCTTAGTGGGAGTCAGAGGACTTTGGTTCAAATCCTGGGAGTAAGAAGGAGTCAGAAGGACCTGAGTTCTTATTCCGGCTCTGCCTCATGTCTGCTGTGTGACCATGGCAAGTCATTTAACTTCTCTGAGACTCAGTTACCTCATCTATAAAATGGGGGTTAAGACTGTGAGCCATGTGCATCAAGGACTGCATCCAACCAGCTTATCCTGTATCTACTCTAGCGCTTAGGACAATTCTGGGGACATAGTGTGAGCTTAACAAGTACTACTATCATTATTATTACTCTCCAAATGCTTAGTGCACACAGTAAGCACTCAATCAATATGATTCAAGATTAATTGATTGATCGCAAATTATACTGTGTCAACCTAGTCCAGTAGGCTGGTAGGCCCATGAGGGCAGGGATTACAACCTTTCCCACTATTTGTCTTCTCCCAGCATTTGAGAAGAACTCTTACTGGGAGGAATTGATGATAGTGCCAGTGGCTGTCCAAAGCTGGTCACCCCCCCACCCTCAGCCCTGCCTGTCATTTACCTTCTGCAAGAGATTCTGGGATCCACTGAAGGCCAAAATGACGGTCCACATTGGTGATGCTGTCGTGGAGCAATGTAGCCCGTCAGGTAGTTGGTATGGTAGTGAGGTTTAAGGATGAAGAGCAGAGGTATGTGATGGTTGGGGGTTACCGAACTGGAAAACCCCCTCCTGGTAGCACCCCTGCCCCGCTGGGAGCCGCGGCCCTGGTCCGAATGCCAACCTAGGCCCCAGGCTGGTTCCATCTCTTCCATCCTCATCCTCGTTCACCCCTCCCCTCCATCCCACTCACGCCCGGCCACTCTCACCGGGACAGCTTGTGGCTGGGGGTCGCTGACCTCTGCAGGGCCGGGCTGGTCCCCTCTTTCCCCTCAGAATTCTGGGTTCAGTGTCCCGAGGTGACCCTCGGCTACCGGCCATCTCAAGGTCAAAAGCTATCTCGTGACCACCTGAGCCAGCAGGCGGAACTCGGAAGTGAGGGTGGGATACCGCCCTCACGACCAAATCAGCTAGATTGACAGCCCAAGCTGAGAATACAGAAGGTGTCCCTCGCCCCCGTGCCAATCAAATTAGGTGTGGAGGAGGCAGGGAGGGCAGAGATTGGATAGACTGAGGCCGGAAGCTGGAATGGCTTAGGGGCACAGGCAATAAATACCTGTTGCCTATGACCTTCGGGGTCAGAACACCAGGACACGCAGCAGCAGGAGCTGCTGCAGCAGCAGCAGCAGCAGCAGCAGCAACCCACGTGTCTCTCCCTGACCAGAAGGCCAGATGCCCGCTCTACAACCAGAACCAACACACTGAGGCAAGGGCCGCGGGATGGGTGAGTGTCTCGTGGGTGGGACCCAGGTATCCCGCTGCTGATGGGAATTATGAGTGGATTCCTCCCATGTAGGGAGAGCACATTGTGAGAGCTAGCCGCCCACCACGTGCGCGGGTAATGTAATGAATTCTTCCCATGTGAGAAAGTAAGTGGATTCTTCCCGAGTGGGAAGTGCACATGGGTGAGAGTTAACCAACTCACCCACGTGCGATTAACGGATGATTGTGTTCCTCCCGTGTAGGGAAGCTCTGATATTGCTAATTGATTATATTCCTCCCGAAAGGGAAGCTCAATCCATTGCGCCTAAACAATTACATAAATTCAATTCACCTCGCGGAATAAATTTTATATAAAACTTAGGCTTTCCGTCCCCGACCTCTCTCTCTCTCGCCTCGCCGATCACTGAACGAACTCGTTCCCGGACGACGGGTGACATTCAGTCAGCCAGGAAGAAACAGAGAGGCGCTCTTGGTCCCTCTCTGCTCTCCCTCAGACACGGAGTATCTCTCCAGATGGCCCCTGTCCCTGTAGATAAAGTAGGAGATGTTCCGAGGGGAATCCCTGGAGGATGGCTCAGGGCCCTGCCGAGGGACCTCCTGGCCTGGACAAGCTAAGCACCCTCTGGTCACGCGGTTCCTGAGCCTCTTGCGATACAAGGGCCCGGTTCCTGCAGCATCAGCGATGGTGCCGGTCCTCGGCGTTCCCATGGAAAGAGTGGCATCTGCATCCCAGCGTCCCAATGGTTCCTGTTTTCAACGCCACTCTAGCCATTGTGAATGGTTTCACCTGTGTCTAATTCACACCTGAGACACTCAATCTGTCAGCCAGCCAACTGTAACGTTTTCTTACGGCCTTTGTGAAGTGCTTACTGTATATCAGGCACTACACTAAGTGCTGGAGTAGTTACAAGCTACTTAAATTGGACAGAGTCCATGTCTGCCGTGGAGCTCGCATCTCAATCCCCATTTTACAGATGAGGGAACTGAGGCACAGGGAAGTTAAGTCACCCTGCCCAAGGTCACACAGCAGACATGTGGTGGAACTGGGATCAGAACCCATGTCCTCTTGAATCCTAGGCCCCCGCTCTACCAACTAGGCAACGCTGCTTCTTCTGACTTGTCCTGATTGAAAATCCTTTGAAGTTCTGTTCATACTGAGTATATAAACTGTACTCTTGAATCAAGTTTGTCCACTTTCCCATCTTTCCCTTCTCTTCTTCCTCCTTTACATAAATTATTCTGTGTCTATCTCCCCCATTAGATCATAATCTCCTGGAGAGCAGCAATAATGCATTTTATTCCCTTTCAATTCTCCTGAGAACTTACTACAGTGTTCTATACCCAGGATGTCATCAATAAATATGAGGGATGGTTGGATGGATGGATGGATGGATGGATGGATGGATGGTTGGATGGATGGGTGGATGGATGGGAAGATGGATGGATGGGAGGATGGAAAGATGCATGGATGGGTGGGTGGATGGGAGGCAAGGATTTGACCAGTCAAAGGTGGGCGGGGGAGTTTCCTTGATTGCTTCCCTTCCCCCTTGACACTGAGCTATTTTTCGATTTTCATAACCACGAAGAGTGATCTTAAAATTCATACAATACTGGTTTCTATTACTATTAGTTCTATCAACATTACAAATATTGAGTTTATTAAGAATTTACTTGCAAAAGACTGCCAAATGCTGGAGTAGAAGCAGAATAATGAGAACAGACATATTTCCCGGTCCACAGGGGCTCAGACGATAAAAGAATGAAAGAGCACATATTGAATCCTGATTTACAGAAAGGCCCAGAGAGGTTAACTTGCTGTACCAAGGTCGCCCAGCAAGCCAGTGGCAGAACTGGGCAAACGTGTCAGGTCTTATGACTCGCAGCCACATGCGCATTCCATTAGGTCTCAGTGCCCCCTAAATAATGAATTATCAGTCACACACATATTATCAGCCTCCTTCCCAGACAATGACAAATTCTCAGTCGCTGGACGTTCTCTTTGGATTTATAGGCTAGCTGTTGAGGGATGGGATAATCAGTGGAAGGAAGCAGACATTTTTTTCCCATAGAGGAGGGATTAGGAATTTCCCCTTTAGGATTCTCCCCAGAGAGGCCCTCATGTCCCGGTTCCTCAGACTATAGAGGAGGGGATTCAGAGCAGGTGGCACCACGGTATAGAACGTTGTCAGCAGTAGATCCAGCATCGAGGGGGAGTCTGACACAGGGTTGAGGTAGGCGATGGCGGCTATTGAGAGAAAGCCGGTGACGATGAAGAGGTGAGGCAATCAAATGGAGAAGGCCTTCGCCGGGCCCTCGGCGGCCGGCATCCACAGCACGGCCCAGAAGATGTGAACGTAGGAGACGACGATGGAAACGAAGTAGACAACAGCTAACACTACCCCGGCATTCAGCAGGGAGGGGATGTCACAGAAGAACTGTTGGACGACGCTGGGCCCACAGAAGTTCAGTGAGAAGGTCAAAGCAGAAAACAAGATGCCAAATAACATCCCACTGAGACAGGGGGCGGCCGCCATCTTTCCACAGGCTGTGTTTTTCATAATGATGTCATAGCTCAGGGGGCGGCAGATGGCGATGTAGCAGTCTTAAGACATCGCCGTGAGGATGACCAGCTCTGAAGTGGCCAAAACGATCACCAGAAAGACCTGGGCAGCACTGCCCAGGAAGGGGATGGATCTACGGTCGGTTAGGGAGTTGTGGATGGATTTGGGGATGGTAACGGAGACGCAGCAGAGGTCGAGGACGGACAGATTCCTGAGGAAGAAGTACACTGGGGTGTGGAGGCGCCGGTCAAGGACGGTGACGGCAACGATGAGGATCTTCCCTATCATAGCCGCCAGGTAGACCAGGAGTAACAGTGTGGCATGGACCAACTGCAGCTACCAGATCTCTGAGAAACCCAGCAGGCAGAATCCCATCACCGTGGAGACATTGAACATTTCTGGGGAATGATGTCCACTCCCTGAGCAGGAAGAGGGAAGGCTTCAATTTAGAGACACTGATGTTGGGGGTGAAGGAATAAGACTAAGTCAATCAGTTCTATTTATTGAGTACCTACAGGGGACACGGTATTAGTACGTCTGATCACTTCTCCCAAGGAGCTTCCATTCTATTAGAAGCACCAAGCTTCAAACCTTGTAGAAGCAGGGTGCACTATTCGGAAGAACACAGGCCCTTATGGGTCACGGACTGTGTTCTAACAGATTGTCCTGAATCTTGTCCAGAACTTAATACTTTCCATGGCACATAGTAAGCACTTAATACATATCACGTAAATTATTTTTGGTTGAGGAGACAGAAACTAAAATCAATAGCAGATAGTAGAGAACAGAGAACATAAAGATATGAACACGACAGTTGTGAAATTTTTTCGTTGATTTCAGAGTCAAACAAGTGCGTTTACACATAAATTCATCCATTTAGTGGAGAGAGAATGGGCCTGGTATACAGAATGACCTGGATTCAAATTCTGTCTCTGCTCTTTGCTAATGGACCTGGGGCCAGTCACTTACCTTCCCTGCCTCGGTTACTGCATCTGAAAAATGGGGATTACAACTGTGAGCACCCTATGGGGCGTGAACTATGTCCATCCTGATTAGCTTGTATCCACCCCAGTGGCTGGTACAGTGTCTGGCATATAAAAAGCACTAAACGATACCATAAAGCAAACAGCAGAAATAAAACCCACATATACACCGAACTGATTACATTTGCTCACGTATCTGCATTCACACTTATACACTCACAAACACAAGCATATCTCCTCATTCATCTAGTCCTTTTCTAAAGCATCGTTCAGCCTACATCTCTCCTCTCCTCAACGTCCTCTCATAACAAGTTGTGTGTTCTCGCAAGCACCCAAAACTCGCAATCGGCTTGAAGACTTTTCGCTCTATATGTGCACTTCACCCCCTTCCCATCGTTCAACACATTTTCTCAGCTCTCAAACGTTCTAGTTGCTACTCATGATCGACGCGCCCGTTTCCATCCTAGCCTGGAACTGCCTTTCTGATCCACTCAAAGTAAGAGAGAGTACAGTTTTTTCCATTTTCTGAGCACTGCTAAAATCCCCCCACCTCCTCCAACCAGCTACCCCGATTCATTTCCCAGGCCTCTAAACCAAAGTCATCCAACTCAAGTATGATTCAACTCATGTCCATCCTCATTAAGTGGAAAAGTTCTGGGCCCAGAAGTTCTCTTCTAGACTGTGAGCAGCTCTGTTCTATTGAACTCTCCCAAACATAGCTTAGTGGGAGTCGGAAGACTTGGTTTCATATCCTACCTCTGTCAATTGCTACTGAGGGAGCTTGGGCAAGTCGTTTCACTTCTCAAGGCCTCAGGTTCCTCGTCTGTAATCTGTAAAATGGCATAAAATTATTGCATATTCATCTTTTCATTCTTTTTTCCTTCCAGAAGGGGCTGGGAATGTGTCTGTTATGGTGTTTTGAAGTGGATAGAGCACGGGCTTGAGAGTCAGAAGGAGTCGGAAGTACCTGGGTTCTAATTCCAGCTCTGCCTCATGTCAGCTGTGTGACCATGGGCAAGTCATTTAACTTCTATGAGCCTCAGCTCCCTCATCTGTAAAATGGGGATTATGACTGTGAGCCCCATGTGGAATGAGGATTGTATCCAACCTGCTTAACATGTATCTACCCCAGCACGTAGGACAGTAATAGCTTAAGAAGTACTACTATCATTATCATTACTCTCCAAATGCTTAGTGCACACAATAAGCGCCCAGTCAATACGATTCAAGATTAATTGATTGATAGTAAATTAGAAAGTGTCGTCCTAGTCCAGTAGGCCCATGAGGGCAGGGATTACAACCTTTCCCACTATTTGCCATCTCCCAAAATTTGGGAAGAACTCTTACAGGGAGGAATTGCTGAGGGTGCCAGTGTCTGTCCAAAGCTGGTCACACTCTTTCAGCCCTGTCTGTCATTTACCCTCTGCAAGAGATTCTGGAACCCACTGAAGGCCAAAATGACTGACTGTCCACAGTGCTGACACTGTGCTGGAGCACCGTAGCCTGGCGGGTAGTTGGCATGGTAGCGAGGTTTGAGGAGGAAGGTGGAGAGGTGTGTGATAGTTGGGGGTTATTTAACTGGAAAACACCTCCCCACGTGCCCTCCCCACCTGCCCAGCTGGGAGCCACAGCCATGATCTGAATGCCAACTTAGGCCCCGGACTGGTTCCATCTCTTCCATCCTCATCCTCATCCACCCCTCCCCTCCCCTCCATCCCACTCACGCCCGGTCACTCTCATCGGGGCAGCATGGAGTTGGGTGTCGCTGACCTCTGCATGGCTGGGCTGGTCCCCTCTTTCCTCTCAGACTCCTTGGTTCAGTCATCCAGGAAGGAACAGAGAGGAGCTCTCATCCCTCTAAGGTCTCCCTGAGACCCCGAGAAGCTCCCCATACCGGCCCCCAGCCCTGTAGATAAAGCAGGAGCTTCTCCGAGGGGAATTCCTGGAAGATGACTCTGTGCCCTGCCGAGGTACCTCGTGGCCTGGACAAGCCAAGCACTCTGTGTTCACATGGTTCGTGAGGTTCCTAAGAGACAAGGGCCAGGTCCCTGCAGCATCAGCGATGGTGCCGGCCTCGGGGCTCCCATGGAAACATCGGCATCTGCATCCCAGCTTCCCAATGGTTCCTGCTTTCTACGACAGTCTTTCGCCACCATGAATCCTTTCACCATTGTCTAATTCACACCTGGGACACTCAATCTGTCAGCCAGCCAACTGTAACTTTTTCTTATGGCCTTTGTGAAGTGCGTGTTACATATCAGGCACTATACTAAGTGCTGGAGTAGTTATAAGATAATCAGATTGGACAGAGTCCATGTCGGCCGTGGGGCTCACATCTCAATCCCCATTTTACAGATGAGGGAACTGAGGCACGGAGAAGTTAAGCGACCCTGCCCAAGGGCACACAACAGACATGTGGGGGAACCGAGATCAGAACTCATGTCCATTTGAATCCCAGGAAGGCCTGCCCTCTATACACTAGGCAATGCTGCTTCTTCTGACTTGTCCTGATTACAAATCCGTTGAAACTCTGTTCATACTGACTATATAAACTGTACTCTTGAATCAGGTGTTTGTACACTTTTCCATTTTTCCCTTCTCTTCTTCCTTCTCCATGTAATTTATTTTTTGTCTGTCTCCCCCATTAGATCATAATCTCCTGGAGAGCAAAAACAATGGAATTTTATCTCTTTTCAACTCTCCCGAGAGCTTACTAAGTGTTTTGCACCCAGGATGTGGTCAATAAATACCATTGATAATAATACTAATAATTATGATCTTTGTTAAGCGTTTCCTATGTGCCAAGCACTGTTCTAAGTGCTGGAGTAGATAAAAGGTATTCAGGTTGGACGCAGTCCTTGTCCCACATAGGACTCACAGTCTCAATCCCTATTTTACAGATGAGGTACCTGAGGCATAGAGAAATAAAGTGACTTGCCTAAAGTCCCATCGCAGAGAAGTACCGGAACCAGGATTAGGGCCCACGACATCTGACACCCAAGCCCGTGCTCTGCATGGATGGATGGATAGATGGATAGATGGATAGATGAGTGGTTGGCAGGTTGGATGGATGAAAGGAAGGAGAGATGGATTGATGAGAAGATGGATTTGACAAGACAGATGAAGCTGCAGTCATCCTTTGTTCTATTCTCCCATACGTCTTCCCATTTTATCACTTTCATTCCCACCCCCAGAGCCATGCTAAAGAACGTATTATTATTATATTTTCATTATCATTGCTAATAACGATATAATCATTGTACTTATTTAGTGGTTGTGTGCCTAAATTGTTTGACTTGCTGGACTAGAAACAAAGGAATCAGTTCATACACAATTTCTATCCCACAGGACCTCAGAGTGTAAGAGGAAGAGAGATCCTAGAGAAGCAGCGTGGCTCAGTGGAAAGAGCACAGGCTTTGAAGTCAGAGGTCATGGGTTCAAATCCCAGCTCCACCACTTGTCAGCTGTGTGACTTTGGGCAGGTCACTTAACTTCTCTGTGCCTCAGTTCCCTCATTTGTAAAATGGGGATTGAGATTGCGAGCCCCCCGTGGGACAACCCGATCACCTTGTAACCTTTCCCGCCCTTAGAACAGTGCTTTGCACATAGTAAGCGCTTAAGAAATGTCATTATTATTATTATTATTATTTTTATAAGTCACTGCCCCTAGGTCACAAAGCAAGCCAGTAACAGAGTTGGCATCGATCTCAAGTCTCGATCAGCCAACCAGTCATATTTATTAAGCAGTTACACTGGGACCAGCACTGTACTAAGCACTTGAAAAAGTGGAATATAACACAGTTGGCACGTTCCCTACCCACAATGAGTTCACAGTCTATATCAATTCCCATTCCTTTAGGCCAGGATAAAACTAAGAGAAAATATATACTATTTCTTAAGCACTTGCTATCAATCAATCAATCAATCGTATTTATTGAGCGCTTACTGTGTGCAGAACACTATACTAAGCGCTTGGGAAGTACAAGTTGGCAACATATGCAGACAGTCCCTAACCAACAGTGGGCTCACAGTCTAGAAGGGGGAGACAGAGAACAAAACCAAACATATAACAAAATAAAATAAATAGAATATATATGTACAAGTAAAATAAATAGAGTAATAAGTACAAACATATATACATATATACAGGTGCTGTGGGGAAGGGAAGGAGGTAAAAAGGGGGGATGGAGGCGGGGACGAGGGGGAGAGGAAGGAAGGGGCTCAGTCTGGGAACGCCTCCTGGAAGAGGTGAGCTCTCAGGAGGGCCTTGAAGGGAGGAAGAGAGCTAGCTTGGCGGATGGGCAGAGGGAGGGCATTCCAGGCCCGGGGGATGATGTGGGTCGGGGGGCGACGGCGGGACAGGCGAGAACGAGGCACGGTGAGGAGATTAGCGGCAGAGGAGTGGAGGGTGCGGGCTGGGCTGTAGAAGGAGAGAAGGGAGGTGAGGTAGGAGGGGGGGAGGTGATGGAGAGCCTTGAAGCCGAGGGTGAGGATTTTCTGCCTGATGCGCAGATTGATTGGTAGTCACTGGAGATTTTTGAGGAGGGGAGTAACATGCCCAGAGCGTTTCTGGACAAAGACAATCCGGGAAGCAGCATGAAGTATGGATTGAAGTGGGGAGAGACACGAGGATGGGAGATCAGAGAGAAGGCTGATGCAGTAGTCCAGACGGGATAGGATGAGAGCTTGAACGAGCAGGGTAGTGGTTTGGATGGAGAGGAAAGGGCTATGCGCCAAGCACCTTTTCAAGCACTGGGGTAGATAAAAGGTATTCGGGTTCTCCCACGTGGGGTTCACAATCTTGATCCCCATTTTACAGATGAGGTAACTGAGGCACGGAGAAGTTAAGTGGCTTACCCAAGGTTACACAGAAGACAAGTAGCAGAGCAGGAATTTTAACCCCCCCCAAACTGGATGTACTGTAAATAAGCACTTGGGAGAGTTCAGTTTAACAGAGTTGTTAAACACATTCACTGCCCACAGTGAGCTTACTGTTTACAGGGACTCCCCTTCCTTTAGGCCATGTTGCCTCCCCAAAACTGGATTGGTAGTCTTAGCCGCCTCCCTCCCAGACTTTGACAATTCATCAACATCCAGCGTTTTCTGTGAACCCTGTAAACAGCTAGGTATCTCTCTGTGTCCAAGGGTAATTCTTTGGTTAAGTGGTGGTGTGAGATTATTTGCACAAGGAAGGAGACCTTTTGTCCCCGAGCGGAGGCTGGCTGAGTGACCCTTTTAGGATCCTGCCCATGGCGGCCTTCACGTCCCGGTTCCTCAGGCTGTAAATTAGGGGGTTCAGGAAAGGGGCACCACCGTGTAGAACACGGATAGCACTGAAACCGGAACCAATGGTTTCATCCACCTTGAAAGCTGGATACGTTTTAGAGCAGAAAAGTTTTATGACAGATGTGATATAGCAGAAACACTGTGCGATCACATGGGACCCGCAGAAAGGCAGGGAGAATGTTGCAGCTGAACCGAAGACTCCTAAAATTCCCCTGATAAACCAAGACCCGACTGCCATTTCAAGGCAGGTCCTGGGGTTCGTGATGACCTCGGAGTACAGAGCACTGCAGATAGCCACGTATCGGTCGTTGGACATGACCGTGAGCATGAGGAACTCTGTGCCAGCAAACAGAACCATGAAGAAGACCTGGAAAAAGCTGCCCGGGAAGTAAATGGATCTATGGTCGGTCAGGGAGTTGTGGATGGATTTCGGGACGGTGACAGAGATGTAGCAGAGGTCGAGGATGGACAGGTGCCTGAAGAAGAAGTACATGGGGGTGTGGAGGTGCCAGTCGAGGGCAGTGATGGTGACGATGAAGAGATTCTCCATCAGTGCTGACAGGCAGACCAGGAGGAACAGCGCAGCATGGACCAGCTGCAGCTCCCGGACCACCAAGAATCCTAGCAGCAAGAATCCCCTCGCCACCGTGAGGTTGACTATTTCCCAAGGAATGCTGAGACCGCTTGCAAAGATAATGAGGAGGAAGCCCTTTCAGAACCTCAACAGAAAATGACAGTCAAAGCAATCCATCAATTGTATTTATTGAGCACTTACTTTGTGCATAGCACTATACTAAGAGATTGGAAGAGTGCAATATAGCAGAGTTGGCAGATATATTTGCTGCCCTCGTGGAGTTTACGGGCTAGAGAGGGAGACATAGATTGAAATAAATTTCAAATATATACATATGTGCTGTGAGGATGAGGGTGGGGAGAAAAAAAGTGTACAAATGCAAGTGCAAGGGCAAGGCAGAAGGGAGAGGAAGGAGAGAAAATGAGGGCTTAGTCGAAAAAGGCCTTTTTGAGGAGATGTGATTTTAAGAAGTCTCTGAAGGTGGGGAGTGGGATGGTCTGTAAGAGTAGACAGCGAGGTCTAGTGGAAAGATCAAGAGCCTGAGAGTCAGAAGGACCTGGGCTCCAGTCCTTGCTCTGCCACTTCCTTCTGTGCTAGTTTGTGCAAGTCACTTCACTTCTCTGTGCCTCAGTTCCCACATCTACAAAATGGTAGTTAAGCCCATGAGCCCCATGTGGAGCAGGGACTGTGTCCAACCAGATAAACTTGTACCTACCCCAGCGCTTAGAACAATGCTGTCAAATAAAATTATTATTATTATTATTACAAGAAGAGGGAGGGAGTTCCAGGCCAGTGGAAGGGCATTAGCTAGGGGTCAGTAGCAGGATAGATGAGAACAAAATACAGTGAGTAGGTTGGTTTTAGACGAGCCAAATGTGTGCACTGAGTGACCATGAGAAGCTGCCCCTCTTAACCTTCAACCTTCATGTAGAAGGCAAACAAACTCAATCTATCGAACAAATATCTTGACCACTTACTATGTGCAAAGCACTGTGCTGAGCGTAACCAAATAAATTATCTCTCACCAGATGTACCTTCCTGTTTCACGGCAAATCTGAGGTAGGAGAGCCTTTTATCGCCCATGTGAGATTAACCCTCATCTAGTTGTCAGAGACCGTCCTCTCAAAGAACCGTGTCTAATGTAGCCACTACTGTCCTCATCCTCAGAACTGAGCATGGTGCTCTTCAGATAGCAGGTGCTTAGTAAACACCACTGAGACGCAGACATTACCAGCTCTGACCATATTTCCCCACTCCACAAACACCTCCAGCGGTTGTCCATCCACCTCTGCGTCAAACAGAATCTCCTCACCATCAACTTAAAAGCTCTCAATCACCACGCCCCCTCCTATCTCAGCTTGCTACTCTCCTACTACAAGCCAGCCTGCACACTTCACTTATCTAATGCCAACCTGTTCGCCGTACCTCCATCTCGTCTCTCCTGCCAACGACCTCTCGTCCACACCCCATCTCTTGCCTGGAATGTCCTCCCTCTTCATAGCAGACAGACGTTCACTCTTCCCACGTTCGAAGCTTTATTAAAATCACATCTCCTGAAAGAAGCCTTCCCCGACCAAGTCCTGATTTCCTCTTCTACTACTCCCTTCCGTGTCGCCCTTCATTCGAATTTGCCCCTTTTATTCACCGCTCTCTCGATCCCACTGCACGTATGTATAGATCCATAATTTATGTATTTCTATTAGTATTTGTCTCCCCTTCTAGACTGTAAGCTCCTTACAAACAGGGAATATGTCTGCCAATGTTTTATTTTATTCTCCCAAGGACTTAGTATGGTGCTCTCCACACAGTAAGTGCTCAAAAAATATGATCGATTGGCCACGCAGAACGTTTGTCACCGATCCATCCCCGTCCATCCGCGCCACCCACCCAGTAGATCCAGAGGATGAAGAGCCATGCAGACGCCGGGGGGAGAGGTCTGTTTTACGCATGGAGACGTGAAGAGATTCTAGTTCTCTTTCACTGCCAGGTTCCCTGTAAGAACCCCCAACCCATCCGTGTTCTCCCCGGCCCAGATTCACTGGTCAGACTGGAGTAAACGGGCTCTGGTCTCTGTCGTCCTGCAACTCTCCCCCGTCCCCTCAGCTCCCCGACGTCGGCCACAGGAGGGTCTCCGGGAGGTGTACGGGTTCCTGGCTCTTCTTGCTTCCTGTTTGCTGTGTTTCGGGCTCTCGGTAAAGCTAGGACCTTCCGAAAAAGCTTCCGGCCGCTCCTGCGGGATCTCCCCCGTGGGACGGGTCACACGTTTGGCGTAGGGACCTCATTATGTCCTGTTCGGGCCTGGCTCCTTGGGGGTCCATCATCGCTGGGGGCCTTGGGGGCCTTGGGTGGGTTAGTGGCTCTGCCCCACGTAAGTATCCCACTGGGGACCATGTGACCGTCACATTGGTGTGCGTCTCACGGGGACAACCTCCAGAGTAACTGTGGAGATGACAATGAGTTGTCCATCTTGGTATTTTGCCAGTAACCCACCGGCTTCATCCGCTTAATGGCTCTAGGGTGGCCATTTTAAAATGGTTTTGTTGTACAAGTCCTCTCTCCTTCAGACCTCACCTTAACCTTCCCACTCCTAATCCCACTCCCTAACCTCCCTGCCCTCTCTAAAACTATGCTCCTTGTGTCAACGTCTGTCGGTATTCCCTGTCTTTCCTCAGACTTTTCATTTACTGCCACCTTCAGGACATCTGTATTTGGATATCCCACTCACACCTCATACTTAATATGTCTAAAAGAGAGCTCCTCGTCTTCCCACCTAATCCCTGTTCTCCATCAGACTTTTCGAACAGCGTAGACAACACCAGCATCCGCCCTATCTCACAAGCTGGTAACCTTGGCTTTATCTTCCACTTATTTGCCTTCAGTCTGTCACCAAATCCCGTCTGTTCTACCCTCAGGAAATCCCTAAAATCCCCCGTTCCTCTGCATCCAAACTACTACCACGTTAATCCCAACAGTTATTCTAGTCCACCTTGATTACTGCAACAACCTCCTCACTGACTTCCCTGCCTTCAGTCTCCCCCCGGGTCCCGACTTCACACTGCTGTCCAGATTATTTGACTAAACATGTTCCATCCACGTCTCCCCACTCTTCAAAAGCCTCCCATAATTGCCCATCATCCTCCACATGAAACGGAAAAGCCTCACTATCAGCTTTAAGGCACTCAATCAGCTTTCCCCTTCCTGCCTCACCTACCTGATTTCCCACACACTTCACTCCTCAAACACCAACCTACTCACTGTACCTCGATCTCGTCTGTCTCACGGCTGACCCCAAGACCACCTCCTTCCTCTGGCCTGGACCTCCCTTCCACTTCATATCCTACAGACCGCCACCATTCTCCCCATCTTCAAATCCCTACCCAAATCACACTTCTTCCAGGAATATTTCCCGGACTACCACCTCATTTCCATACCAGATTGGCCCACACTTTCATGTCGCCTAAGCATTTGGGTCTATAACCCTTCAGGATTTCGATGCACATCACCTCCCAGCCCTGTAGCTCTTGTGTACATTATTCTTACACTCTGCCATCCCTTCTCTGCAATTCATTTAAGGCCTAGCCCCTGCAGTAGATTGACAGCTCCTTAAAGGCAGAGAAGGTCCAGAGGATGCTGTGCTTGTCCACAGACAATGTGAAGAAGCCTAGCCTAGTGGATAGAGCCCAGACCTGGGAGTCAGAAGGACATGGCTTCTATTTCCGTCTCCACCACTTGTCTGTTGTGCGACCTTGGGCAAGTCATTTCACTTCTTTGTGCTTCAGTTTCCTCATCTGAAAAATGGGGAAGAAATCTGTGAGACGCGTGTAGGGCAGGGGCCGTGTCCAATCTGATCAGCTTGCGTCTACCCCAGTACTTAGTACATAGTGATAGTATATAGCACATAATAAGTGCTTAATAAATCCCCGTCAATCCCTGCCATCCACTCAGGGGATCTGGAAGATGAAGAGCAATTGAGACGCCAGAGGAAGAGATTTGTTTTATGCGTGGAGACGTTAAGAGACAGGGTAGCTTTCTTTCATTCTCTGTCACCGCCGGCCCCCCATGAACCTTTTCCCATCCGTGTTCTCCCCAGCCCAGACTCACCTTCAGTCTGAGGTGAGTAGGTACTGGTTTCTGCTGTCCTACATCCAATCCCGTCCCCTCAGCTCCCGGACGTCGGCCACATGATGGTCTCCGGGAGGCGTGGAGGGTCCCGGCTCCTTTTCCCTCCCGCCCAGAGCGTGATGGACTCTCGTCAAGGCCGGGCCTTTCCGGACAAGCTTCCTGCCTCTCCGTGTGGGATTCCTCCTGGGAGACGGGCCACACGTTGGGCTGAGGGGCCTCATTACGTCCTATTCGGGGCTGGCTTCCCTGGGGACCAGCATCGCTCAGGCCCTGACCCCGCAGGCAGGGTAGCGGCCCTGCCCCAGTTGACCGCCCCATGGGGACCACATGACCCACCGGCCGAATGTCTCTCACAGGGAGGAACTCCAGTCACGTTGTGAAGGCTGTGAAGCGTTCAACGTGACTGCTACGTAGGGAAGAACACATTTCATCCTTCCCATTTTACAGTTGAGGTCCCTGAGGCCCGGAAACGTTAAGTGAGTTCTTTAGCAGGCCGATGGCTGAGCCATAGCTAGAACCCAGGTTCCGGACTTCCTGCCCCATTGGGTTTTCCCCAGGCTGTGCTGGTGGGTGAAGACGGCCATTTGAGATGGACAAACTAGGCCTCTCCATTCTTGGTCCAGCACCTCTAACATTCCCTTTCTAGCTCCACTGACCACACCCTGCCCTTTCCACATCTGTCCTAGACAATGAGTCCTCTGTCATTTGCTAATTTAATTTAATGATGGCATTTATTAAGCGCTTACTATGTGCAAAGCACTGTTCTAAGCGCTGGGAAGGTTACAAGGTGATCGGTTGTCCCACAGGGGGCTCACAGCATTAATCCCCATTTTACATTTGAGGTAACTGAGGACCAGAGAAGTTAAGTGACTTGCCCAAGGTCGCACAGCTGACAATTGGAGAAGCTGGGATACGAACCCATGACCTCTGACTCCAAAGCTCGGGCTCTTTCCACTGAGCCACGCTGCTTCTCTGTAGCTGCATGCCCCTTATAATAATGATAATAATAAAAGTTGTAATAATAGTAGTAGTAATAATAATGATGATAATTATGGTATTTGTTAAACACTTATTGCGGGCCAGGCACGGTAATAAGTGCCGGGGTGGAGTCAAACAAATCAGGTTGAACAAAGTCCCTATCCCACGTGGGGCTCACAGTCTCAATCTCCATTTTACAAATGAGGTAAGTGAGGCATGGAGAATTTTAGTGACTTGCCCAAGGTCATGCTGCAGACAAGTGGTTTGTCCTCCCTGTTCTCCGTAAACAATTCCATCTTCCCTTCTTCACTAGCCTCTCTCCCTCTCCCCCACCTGCCTCTCTGTTCTTCCTGCACAAGCTTATCAGCCTTCCAAACCAATCGATTGAATTTACTGAGGGCATATTTCTGTCTTTTATGGTATTTGTTAAGCACCTACTAAGTGCCGGGTACTGTACTAAGCGCTGGGGTGTATACAGGCTAATCCTGTTGTACACAGTTCGCATCCCACCTAGGGCTCACGGTCTTAATCCCCGTTTTACAGATGAGCGAACCGAGGCCCAGAGAAGTGAAGTGACTTCCCTCAGGTCCCACGGCCGATAAGTGGCAGAACTGAGATCAAACCCCAAATCCTTTTAACCCCCGAGACCCAAGCTGTGTCCACTAGACCACGCTGCTTCTGCTTATCGAGTGCAGATCACTGTACTAAATGCTTGGGAAAGTACAATAGTTGGTAGTTGGTAATTTGGAAAGTTGGTAAATAAGTGTCCTGCCCACATGGAGTTTACAATCTTCAAGGGGAGAGAGACAGTAAAATAGATTGGAGATAGGGGAAATAGTACAGTGTTGGGGAAAATTGTAGAGTAGCAATTGTAGAATAATAGAGCAATAGGGTAAATATCCTCTCTCACATTCCTATTCCAGGACCCAGAAAGATGAAGCAGTGTGTCCATGTGTCCTGCCAACATGGAGTTTACAGTTTTCAAGGGGAGAGAGACGGTAAAATAGATTAGAGATAGGGGAAATAGTACAGTGTTGGGGAAAATATTAGAGTAGCAATTGTAGAATAATAGAGCAATATGGTAAATATCAATCAATCAATCAATCGTATTTATTGAGCGCTTACTGTGTGCAGAGCACTGTACTAAGCGCTTGGGAAGTACAAGTTGGCAACATATATAGAGACAGTCCCTACCCAACAGTGGGCAAACAGTCTAGAAGGGGAAGACAGAGAACAAAACCAAACATATTAACAAAATAAAATAAATAGAATAAATATGTACAAGTAAAATAAATTAATAAATAAATAGAGTAATAAATATGTACAAACATATATACATAAATACAGGTGCTGTGGGGAAGGGAAGGAGGTAAGACGGGGGGATGGAGAGGGGGACGAGGGGGAGAGGAAGGAGGGGGCTCAGTCTGAGAAGGCCTCCTGGAGGAGGTGAGCTCTCGGTAGGACCTTGAAGGGAGGAAGAGAGCTAGCTTGGCGGATGGGCAGAGGGAGGGCATTCCAGGCCAGAGGAATGAAGCGGGCCGGGAGTCGACGGCGAGACAGGTGAGAACGAGTCACGGTGAGGAGATTAGCGGCAGAGGAGTGGAGGGTGCGGGCTGGGCTGTAGAAGGAGAGAAGGGAGGTGAGGTAGGAGGGGGCGAGGTGATGGAGAGCCTTGAAGCCCAGGGTGAGGAGTTTCTTTCTGATGCACAGGTTGATTGGTAGCCACTGGGGATTTTTGAGGAGGGGAGAAACATGCCCAGAGCGTTTCTGGACAAAGACAATCCGGGCAGCAGCATGAAGTATGGATAGAAGTGGGGAGAGACATGAGGATTGGAGATCAGAGAGAAGGCTGATGCAGTAGTCCAGAAGGGATAGGATGAGAGCTTGAACGAGCAGGGTAGCGGTTTGGATGGAGAGGAAAGGGCGGATCTTGGCAATGTTGCGGAGCTGAGACCGGAAGGTTTTGGTGATGGCTTGGATGTGAGGGGTGAATGAGAGAGCGGAGTCGAGGATGACACCAAGGTTGCGGGCTTGTGAGACGGGAAGGATGGTGGTGCCGTCAACAGTGATGCGAAAGTCAGGGAGAGGGCGGGGTTTGGGAGGGAAGACAAGGGGTTCAGTCTTGGACATGTTATCCCCTCTCACATTCCTATTCCAGGACCCAGAAAGATGAAGCAGTGTGTCCTGTTGTATAAAATCATTGTGCTCGGGGTCAGAGGACCTGTGTTCTAATCCTGGGTCTGCCACTTATCTGCTGTGTGATCTGCGTAAGTCATTTCACTTCTCTATACCTCAGTTCCTTCATTTGCAAAATGGGGACTCGATCCCTGTTCTCCCATCTACTTGAGACTGTGAGCCCCATATGGAACCTAACGATATTGTGCCTTCAGTAATATACCAGTGCTTAGTACAGTGCTTGGCACATGGTAAGCGCATAAAAATATTGTTATTATTAGAGAAGCTCGTTGACAGCAAGGAATGTGTCTGTGAAACTGTTGTTTTGTACTCTCCCAAACGCTCAGTGCAGTGCTCTGCAGACAGTGAGCTCTTAATAAACATGATTGATTGACTATCTCTCCCTCTTATATCTCCTCCCTTTCCGACTCTGAAACTCATGCATTCCCTAGGTCCCAGAGGGTCTCTCCCATTTCTGCCTCCCCACTTGCGGTCTCTCGCCATCTCTCCAGCGCCCGCCAAGCTCCAACAGCCACCCCTCATTCTGAGGAAAGAGACCATCTTTGTTTCCACGAGACCAGCCCCTCCGCTGTGAGCCCCCGCTCTGGGCAGGGTCTGGGTCTCGCTAACACCCGAGAGCATTCCCAGAGAGGTGGACCACTTCCAGATTTTCCCTTCCCCGGGCTTCACTTCCAATCCACGTTAATCAGTCGAACAATCCAGAAATCACTGGTATTTAATGAGAACAGCTCACCTACTCTCTGTCAGTTAGCCAATAGTATTTATTGAGGGCTTACTGTGTGCAGAGCACTGTATGAAGCCATTGGGAGACTATCCCAGACTGAGCCCCCTCCTCCCAGACTGAGCCGCCTCCTTCTTCTCCCCCTCCTCTCCCTCCCCCTCCCCCTCACCTTACCTCCTTCTCCTCCCACAACACCTGTATATATGTATATATGTTTGTACATATTTATTACTCTATTTATTTATTTTATTTGTACAAATTTATTCTATTTATTTTATTTTGTTAATATGGTTTGTTTTGCTGTTTGTCTCCCCCTTCTAGACTGTGAGCCCGCTGTTGGGTAGGGGCCATCTCTATATGTTGCCAATTTGTATTTCCCAAGCGCTTAGTACAGTGATCTGCACACAGTAAGCACTAAATAAATACGATTGAATGAATGAATGAATAAATTGGGAGAGACCAATATGACATATTGGATATGCATATTCCCTGCTCACAACGAGTTTACAGTCTAGAAGGGGAAACAGCCATTATAATAATAACGATGATGATGATAATGATGATGATGATGGTATTTGTTAAGTGCTTACTATGAGCTGAGCACTGTTCTAAGCGCTGGAGGTAGATACAAGGTAATCAGGTTGTCCCAAGTGGGGCTCCCATTCTTAATCTCCATTTTACAGATGAGGTAACTGAGGCCCAGAGAAATTAAGTGACTTGCCCAAAGTCACACATCTGACAAATGGCGGAGACCGATTAGAACCCATGACTTCTGACTCCCAAGCCCGTGTTTTTTCCACTAAGCTATGCTGCTTCTCTAACTTAAGTATAACATAAAATAATATAAAGACATAAATATAAAGGAATTAACTTTATATAATTAATATAAATAAATAACCCACCACTGGTCAGCCCTGAATAATAATAATGGCATTTGGTAAGCAAATGGTGTGTGTCAAGTTATGTTCTAAACACTGGGGTAGATACATGTTCAGCAGGTTGGATACAATCCCTGTCCTCCATTGAGCTCACAGTCTTAATCTCCATTTTACAGATGAGGGAACTGAGGCACAGAGAAGTGAAGTGACTTGTCCAAGGTCACACAGCAGACAAGTGGAGTAGCGGGATTAAAACCAAGGTCCTTTTGACTCCCGGGCTTGTGCTCTATCCACTAGGCCATGTTGCTTCTCCTGTAGATTATAAACTTGTTGTGGGCAGGGAACGTGTCTATCAACTCTGTTGTATTGTACTTTCCCAAGGTGCTTAGTATAGTGTCCTGCACACAATGAGCGATCGATAAATACCATTGATGATGGTGATTGTGGGGTAGTGTTACAAGGGAATGGACTGACAATAAGCCTGAAGAAAATAGAGGCCCCGTACCAGCCTGCCCCAGGGAATCCCAAGAACAACCAAAATTGCACAAGCCACTTAGATGTCAGGGATGCCACTGAATTCTGTTACCTAGGCAGTATGCTGATGCAACAATCCAGGGGGTGAAAAATGATAGTCAAGGCAAAAAGAGAAACTTTCTACCCTGTGTAAAAAGACTCCCACCTAGGACCCTCCCCACCGCCGCCTTCACGTCCCTGTTCCTCAGACTGTAGATGACGGGGTTCATGGAGGGGGGCACGACAGTACCATATCCAGAGCAGAGAAGGAGCCTGAAGGTGGTTTTAAAGTACCGAAGATAGCCATGGTGAAAAAAGTAGTCGTGACGGCTAGGTGGGGCAGGCAGATGGGTAAGGCTATGGCACCGCCCTCGGGGTCCGGCATCCTCAGCACTGCCCGGAATATGCTCTCGTACGAAACGAGGAAGGAGACAAAGCAGAAGACGCCCGAAAGGGTCCCGGTGACTAAGATCACAACGATGATGGGGTGCGTTTCGGAGCTGAAGAGTCGGGCCACGGAGGCGATATCACGGAACTATGGGATCAGGAAGGACCCGCGGAAGGGTAGGGATAAAGTCCCAGAGCATGACATCACTGCAATCAGCCCCCGCCGAGCCATGCGGCGACCTCCATCTTCCCACAAGGCCCTTGGTCCATGAGGATCTCGTAGCGCAGGGGGAGGCAGATGGCGGCGTAGGAGGAATACCTCTGAGGCAGCAAACAGAACCACGAAGAAGACATGGATGGAACAGCCCAGGAAGGAAATGGATCTATGGTCGGTCAGGGAGCTGTGGATGGATTTGGGGACGGTGACGGAGACGAGGCAGAGGTCGGGGACGGACACGTTTCTAAGGAATCAATCAATCAATCAATCGTATTTATGGAGCGCTTACTATGTGCAGAGCACTGTACTAAGCGCTTGGGAAGTACAAATTGGCAACATATAGAGACAGTCCCTACCCAACAGTGGGCTCACAGTCTAAAAGGGGAAGACAGAGAACAAAACCAAACATACTAACAAAATAAAATAAATAGAATAGATATGTACAAGTAAAATAAATAAATAAATAAATAGAGCAATAAATATGTACAAACATATATACATATATACAGGATATATATATATATGATATATATATATATATACACACACATATATGCATATATATACATATATATGTATGTAGACATATATACATACTTACATATATAAGGAAGAAGTACATGGGGGCGTGGAGGCGCCGGTCGAGGACGGTGACGGCGACGACGAGGAGATTCCCCTTCAGGGCCACCAGGTAGACCAGGAGGAACAGCGTGGCGTGGACCGGCTGCAGCTCCCATACCTCCGAGAATCCCAGGAGCAGTAATTCCGTCACCTGGGTGACACTGAACATTTCCAGGAGATATTGGAGACCATCTACAGGGACAAGGAGAAATTTAGAATCTGGCTGGGGTGACAGGAAATAAACTAATAACAGATAAGCAGATGTAGGGAAAATGCTTTACACACAGCGCTCAGTAAAGATGATTGCGTGAATGAATGAATTCAAGCAATCAACGGTATTTATTAAGTGTTTAAATGGCATTTATTAAGCGCTTACTATGTGCAAAGCACTGTTCTAAACTCTGGGGAGGTTACAAGATGATCAGGTTGTCCCACGGGGGTCTCACAGTCTTAATCCCCATTTTACAGATGAGGGGACTAGGGCACAAGGAAGTTAAGTGACTTGCCCAAATTCACACATCTGACAATTGGCGGAGCCGGGATTTCTACCCGTGACCTCTAACTCCAAATCTCGTGCTCTTTCCACTGAGCCATGCTGTTTACTGTGTTTACAACATTGTACTAAGCGCTTAGGAAAGTACAGGACAACATTGTTTGCCAAATGGAAAAGCGGCATGGCCTATTGGAAAGAGCATGGTCCTGGGAGTAAGAGCTATTCCCAGCTCCACCACTTTTCTGCTGTGTGACCTCAGGAAAGTGACTTCAATTCTCTGTGCCTGAGCTGCCTCATCTGTGAAATAAGGTTTAAGACTGTGAGCCCTAGGTAGAAGAGAAACTGTGTCTGACCTGATTATCTTGTATCTACACCAGCGTTTAATACAATGCCTGGCACATAGTACGTGCTTAGCAAATGCCATTTTAAAAAACGCCTCCTTCCCCCCACACAACCAATGAGGTCTAGAGCCTTAGTACAGAGCTTTGCACACAGTAATGGCTCAATAAATACGATCTAATGAATGAAAGAGTCAGTGTTCCTCTCTCAGGCCTCTCGGAACCCAGAGTGGCTGAGTGGCTTCATAGCCGT
This sequence comes from Tachyglossus aculeatus, assembly GCF_015852505.1. Classification (NCBI taxonomy): domain Eukaryota; kingdom Metazoa; phylum Chordata; class Mammalia; order Monotremata; family Tachyglossidae; genus Tachyglossus; species Tachyglossus aculeatus. The sequence continues at coordinate 3,774,813 of NW_024044831.1, read as the reverse complement.
GAGAATTGGCGACAGAGGTAGGGGCAATGGGAGGCTGAGATCTGAAAATAAAAATAAACCCTACAAGAAGGAATCAGACCAGGAGGGAATGGACTAGCTGAAATTGGGGAGATCCCGGATAAAGAGTCACCTCCAGGTTCATTCGTTCATTCATTCATTCATTCATCCATTCATTCCATCGTATTTATGGAGTGCTTATTCTGTGAAGAGTACAGTAGCACTTGGTTCTTGTCTCAGTTTCCTGTGTTATAGATATTTTCTAGATTAGAGATGCAGCGTGGACTAGTGGATAATGCACAGACCTGGGAGGAGGTCTGGGTTCTAATCCCAGCTCTGTCACATGTACGCTGTGTGATCTTGGGCAAATCACTTCACTTCTCTGTGCCTCATTTCCCTCATCTGTTAAATGGGGATTGAGACTGTGAGCCCCTCGTGGGACAGGGACTGTGTCCATCCCGATTTTCTAGTATCCATCTCAGCGCTTAGTACAGTGCCTGGCACATGGTAAGTACTTAACAAATACCACAATTATTATTATTATTATTTTTATTATTATAGTCCAAGAGCTCCCATCCAGAATGGGGTCTGAACGGACAGAATTGCCCTAAACCTACCTAGATACACTCTGCCTTCCACCACCCAAGCAGTAACAAGGAGAATCTGATACATGTAGGATTCCCCTTCACCCCTTGTTTTTAGATTGTGATCCACTGTTTGGGATGAGGGCTTACCCAATCCATTCTTTCAGAGCTTTTCGTACAGAGCTCCGCACATCGTAGTGGCTCAATAAACGCCATTGTGTAGCAGAAATAACCAGCACTGTCAGGGAATATGGAGACTGCTCTTCTCGAAACATTTTTTATTGATCCGACCCCGTTCATTTCCGCCACCCACCCAGGAAATCCAGCAGATGGAGAGAGATGGCGACGCCGGGGAGAGGGAACTGTGTTACGCCTGGAAATGTGAGGAGATGGGGGAGCTTTCTTCGTTCTTTGTTACCGTCGCCCCCACCCTCCCGTGAACGGCTTCCCAAACGTGTTCTCCCTGACTCAGACTCACCAGTCAGTCTGCGACAAGCGTGCAGTGGTCTCTGCTGTCCTACAACCACCCCCGCCCCCTCAGCTCCCGGATGCTGGCCACAGGAGGGTCTCCGGGAGATGTAAAGGGTTGCAGCTCCTCTTCCCTCCCACTCGGAACGTGAAGGGCTCTTGACGAGGCCGGGCCTTTCTGGAAAAATTCCCTGCCGCACCTGGGGGATTTCCCTCTGGAGAACGGACAACACGCAGGGCTGAGGGGCCTTATTCTGTCCTGTTCGGGGCTGGCTTCCCTAGGGGCCGGCATCTCTGGGGCGGTCCTGCCCCACTCGACCTCCCCTCGGAGAACATGTGTCCCATCACACTGACTTGGGTCACACGGAGAAACTCCAGTCAGCCTCACTGCTGTCACTACTTTCTGTCTCCAAACGTTCTTCCTAGTCTGATCTGGAGTTCATTCTTGGTCTCGGCCATTTACTTCCTCTCCCTCCTCCTCCCCCACACCCCATGACCTATTCCGGGATATGTTTAGTCTCCAAATCCCAGATTCTCTCCCCCTACTTTCGACAACACCTCCTTTCTGTCACCTTCTTCCCCAGGTGTAAAATCCCATCTCCCTCAAGAGGCCTTCCCAGATTAAGTCCTGATTTCCCTTTTTCTTTCTCCCTCTGCATCACCTGTGAACCTGCATCTGTCCCCTCTCAGCACCTGATTTTTTAATCCTACCCTCAGTCTACAGCCCTTTATATCCATCTCTGTAATTTATTCATTCATTCCTTCAGTCATATTTATTGAGCACTTCCGGTGTGAAGAGCACTGGACTAAGCGCTTGGAAAGTACAACTCGGCAACAGATAGAGATATTCCCTACCCAACAAGGGGCTCATAGTCTAGAAGGGGGGAGACATACAACAAAACAAAACAAGTAGGCAGGCATCAATAGCATCAAAATGAATAAATATAATTATAAATATATACAAATTCCTAATAAAATAAATAGAATAATGAATATGTACATATATACACAAGTGCTGTGGGGCAGGGAAGCGGGAAGAGGAGAAGGCGGAAGTAGGGGCGAGGGGAGGGGAGGAGGAGCAAAGGAAAAGGAAGGCTCATTCAGGGAATCAATCAATCAATCGTATTTATTGAGAGCTTACTGTTTGCAGAGCACTGTACTAAGCGCTTGGGAAGTACAAGTTGGCAACATATAGAGACAGTCTCTACCCAACAGTGGGCTCACAGTCTAAAAAGGGGAGACAGAGAAGAAAACCAAACATACTAATAAAATAAAATAAATAGAATAGATATGTACAAGTAAAATGAATAAATAGAGTAATAAATATGTACAAGCATATATACATATATACAGGTGCTGTGGGGAAGGGAAGGAGGTAAGATGAGGGGGATGGAGAGGGGGACGAGGGGGAGAGGAAGGAAGGGGCTCAGTCTGGGAAGACCTCCTGGAGGAGGTGAGCTCTCAGGAGGGCCTTGAAGGGAGGACGAGAGCTAGCTTGGCGGATGGGCAGAGGGAGGGCATTCCAGGCCCGGGGGATAACGTCGGCCGGGGGTCGATGGCGGGACAGGCGAGAACGAGGCACGGTGAGGAGATTAGCGGCAGAGGAGCAGAGGGTGCAGGGTGGGCTGTAGAAGGAGAGAAGGGAGGTGAGGTAGGAGGGGGCGAGGTGATGAAGAGCCTTGAAGCCGAGGGTGAGGAGTTTCTGCCTGATGCGCAGATTGATTGGTAGCCACTGGAGATTTTTTAGGATAAAAGGCCTCCTGGAGGAGATGAGCTCTCAGTGCGGCCTTGAAGGGAAGAAGAGAACTAGTTTGGCTGATGTGAGGAGGGAGGGCATTCCAGGTCAGAGGAAGGAGGTGGGCCAAGGGTAGGTGGTGGGACAGGTGAGAACGAGGCACAGTGACGAGGTTATAGGTAGAGGAGCGGAGTATGTGGGCTGGGCTGCAATTTATTTTAATGCCTGTCTACCCCTCGAAGCCATCAGCATTTTGTGAGCAGAAAGTGTGTCTACCAACCGGCATAGTGGATAGAGCACGGTCCTAGGAGTCAGGAGATCGTGAGGTCTAATCCCAGATCTGCCACGAGTCTGTTGTGTGACCTTGGGCAAGTCATGTGACCTCTCTGTGCCTCAGTTACCTCCTCCGTAAAATGGGGTTTGAGGATGTGAGACAGAGGTGGGGCAGGGACTGTGTCTAACCCGATTTGCTTGTCTCCATCCCAGAGCTTAGTACAGTGCCTGGCACACAGTAAGCACTTAACAAATGCTGCAATTATTATTATTACTCTCCCAAGACCTTGGTACTGTGCTCTGCAGAGAATAAGCAGTTAATATGTACCATTTACTGATTGATTAATTAGGAGACTGATGTTCTAATTCCAGCCCTTCCACTGAATCAAGCCTCGATTTCTCTATCTGGAAACTGGGAACAAAATCCCTGCTTTTCATCACTCCTACACAGTGAGCCCCGTGTGGACGAGAGAGTATGATCTGACTATCCTGGATCTATCTTTGACCATAACACGATGAGTATTTATTGAGTACCTAATATATTAAGCACTTGGACGAGCACAATACAACACAATTAGCAGACATGTTCCCTGTTCATAAGAAGCTGACAGTCTAGAGATAGTAGATAGATATATAGAGAGATAGATATAAATATAGAGATAGGTATAGAGATATAGATATCTATCCATATTATACTATATCTTTTACTAAAAAGCAGCATGGCCTAGTGACAACCGGACTTGGGAATCAGAGGATGTGGGTTCTAATCCCATCTCTGCCACTTCTGTGCTGTGTGACCTTGGGCAAGTCTCTTAACTCCTCTGTGCCTCAGTTACATCTTCTGTGAAATAGAGATTCAGACTGTTAGACTCGTGTGGGACAAGGATTGTTTCCAACCTGATTAGCTTGCATCTATCCCAGCACTTAGAACAGTGCCTGGCACATAATAAGATCTTAGTGAATACCATATAAAAGGAAGACATATAACCCCTGTTTCCAAGTGACTAATAGTTTAATGGAAGAGAAGTAGTGTGCCCTAGTGGAAAGTGCACGGCTTGAGAGTCTAAAGACCTGGGTTCTAATCCCAGCTCTGCCCTTTGCCTGCTGTGGGACCTTAGGTGAGTCATGTCACTTTTCTGCACCTCAGTTTCCTCAACTTTAAAATGGGGATTCAATACTTAGACTGTGAGTCCCCTGTGGAACAGAGACTGTGTCTGATCTGGGGAACTTGTAGCTACTCCAGAACTTAGAAGAGTGCTCGACACATAGTAAGCGCTTAACAAATACCATAAAAAATAACAGAGGGAGAAAGATAAAGAAGCATATTGCAGGAAGTTATAAACTGGATCAGGAGGAAGTAAATACATAATCGTAATGCAAGTAAATACACAAACAGATACATAGGTAGATAGAAATTAGATGCACATATACTCAGGATTGGGATGGAGCTCATAATGGGTAAGAGTGTGCTAAATTGACTAGATTGTGGGGTGCGGTGATTTAATCAGGAAAACATATCACAGGAGGTGAGATTTTAAGGAGACTTTGAAGGTAAAAGATCCGGAAGGGAAGGAGTTCCAGGTTAGGAGATGGGTTGAGGGTCAGAGTTGGGAGGCAAGAGCCAGGTGCAATTGGAGGGTGTTCTCCTCAAAAATCTCCAGCGGCTACCAATCAACCTATGCATTAGGCAGAAACTCCTCACCCTCGGCTTCAAAGCTCTCCATCACCTCGCCCCCTCCTACCTCACCTCCCTTCTCTCCTTCTACAGCCCAGCCTGCACCCTCCGCTCCTCTGCCTATAATCTCCTCACCGTGCCTCGTTCTCGCCTGTCCCGCTGTCGACCCCCGGCCCACGTCCTCCCCCTGGCCTGGAATGCCCTCCCTCCGCACATCCACCAAGCTAGCTCTCTTCCTCCCTTCAAGGCCCTACTGAGAGCTCACCTCCTCCAGGAGGCCTTCCAAGACTGAGCCCCCTCCTTCCTCTCCCCCTCCTCCCCCTCTCCATCCCCCCACCTTACCTCCTTCCCCTCCCCATAGCACCTTTATATCTGTATATATGTTTGTATGTATTTATTACTCTATTAATTTATTTATTGTATTTGTACATATCTATTCTATTTATGTTATTCTGTTAATATGTTTTGTTTTGTTCTCTGTCTCCCCCTTCTAGACTGTGAGCCCGGTGTTGGGTAGGGACCGTCTCTATATGTTGCCAACTTGTACTTCCCAAGCGCTTAGTACAGGGTTCTGCACACAGTAAGCGCTCAATAAATACGATTAAATGAATGAATCTCGGTAAGAGGAGTGAAAAGTTTGAGGAAGGAGAACGGGTGGGTGGGACGGAAAGAGATCGTGGGCGAGATGGAATGAGACGGTGGAGAGCTGGTGGGTGGGTTGGAAAGAGATGGTGGGTGAGATGGGGAAAGCTAGTGAGACGTTTTTAAGCCAATGGTCAAGAGTTGATGGAGAGAGAGTAATGTATTAAGTGTTTGGGAGAATCCAGATTTGACAGAGACGTTCCCCACTCACAACAAGCCTACCGTCTAGAGGGGGAGACAGACATCAATATAAATACATAATTAATAGTCTGTGATTTGAATATATGTATGTAAATGCTTGGGGGATAAGGACGGGGCAAAGATCAGAACCCCCAAATGTCCCAGATTCAAGTGCTAAGATAATGCAGAAGGGAGAGAGAGAAGGCTCATTCGGAAAAGGCCTCTTTGAGATGTGACCTTAATAAGACTTCAAAAATGGAGAGAGTGGTGTACTGGGGTACATGGTGGAGGGGTTCCAGGCCAAGGGCAGGATGTGGGAAAGGATTTGGCGGGGAGATAGACGAGAACGGGGCACGGTGAGTAAGCTGGCATTAGAGGAGGGAAGCATGTGGGCTGAGCTGTAGTAGGGCAAGACGAACGTGAAAGCTACTGACTCATTATATCAGGAGGAACCAGTGCGTTTACAGAATGGGCCAGCCGCCTCAACACCTACCTGTGAGATAGAAGTCACCAGAAACAACCCCGGAGAGCCCATCCCACATGCACACAGGTTCCTATAAGGAGCTTTGCCCTCGTCTCCTCTCTAGAATATCCCACAGATGACCCAGGAGCTTTGGGAAAGAAAGATGTCACTTTCTGTACAGCCTCCTCGCTCCTAGAGACAGAGAGAACGAGGAGGGCTTGTGCCCTCTCCCCTTTTAGAAGGCTCACCGACAATCAGGGGGACATTGAGGGGTCAGAGGAATGCCGACGGGATCCGAAGCCAGGGGAGACCAGCGAATCCCAGCGCGGGCTTGCCCTGGTGAGTCGGAGCCGGGAGCTCGTTATGGGAAGGGAACGTGTCTGCTAATTCTGTTGAATTCTGCTCTCCCAAGCGCTTAGTACGGTGCTCTGGGCAGAATAAGTTCTCAATAAATATCACTGATTGAGTGAGTGAGGAGAGGTTGTCAGGAGGAGAAGGTGTTCTCCATTGGAAATTCAAGGGAAACAAATTATAATATTAGGAGGGCACTGACGAGATGAAGAGTGTTATGATCTTACACAACTACCGCCACACAATCGAAGCCTTACTAAAGACCCGTCTCCTCCAAGAGGGCTTCCTTAATTAAGCCCTCATTTCCTCTTCTCCCACTCTCTTCTGCGCACCCTGATTTGCTCCCTTTATTCACCCCACCCTCTGTCCCACAGCACTTTCATATATAACCCTAGTTCATTTATTTATATCAATGTATGCCTCCCCCTCTAGACTGTCAGCTCGTTGTGGGCGGGGAATGTGTCCCTTATATTGGGACATTGCATTTTCCCAAGGGCATAATTCAGTGCTCTGCACACACTAAGCGCTCAATAAATATGATTGATTGATTGACTTGGTCTATTTGGAGTGGGAGGGCATTCCAGACCGGTGGAATGGCATGAGCTAGTAGTCAAAGAGCAGCATTGTCCGAATCTGGGAGTCAAAAGAATCTGGGTATAGTACCAATTTCTGTCTGGGTGACCTTGGGTAAGTTGCGTCACTTCTCTGGGCCTCAGTTCTCCTGTTGTCCCTCTTTCTTAGACTTTGGGCCCCACGTGGGACAGGGGCTGTGTCCATCCTGATTAACCTGTGTCTACCCCAGCGCTTAGAACAGTGTTTGACATAGAGTAAGCACTTAAGTACTCTAGACTAGAAGCTTGTTGTGGGTCGTACTCTCCCAAGCGCTTAGTACTGTTTGCTCTGGACAAAGTAAGTGCTCAATAAACGCAATTGACTGACTGACTACACATAAGAAGTACCATAAAAAAAGGAGAGAATAAGAGAGAAGGATTGAAGAAAACCAGTCCACCCGGGGACTATGATAATAATGAAAATAATAAAAATTCATAATTATTTTATTGGTAAAGCACTTACTACGTGCAAAGCACTGTTCTAAGCGCTGGGGTAGATACAAGGTAATCAGGTTGGACACAGTTTCTGTCCCACTTGGGGCTCACAGTCTTAATCCCCATTTTACAGATGAGGTAACTGGATCCCAGAGAAGTGAAGTGACTTGCCCAAGATCACACAGCAGACAAGTGGCCGAACAAGGAGCCAGAGAGCCCTGTTGTGATAGAAAGGGACCGGAGGGTGGGGTGGTGGTGAAGTCAAGCCCTTGTTATGATTCTTACTTCCTGTATTTATTCAGATTTTACAATGGGATAAACATTATTCAAGACGCTGAGGTTAATAGGGGATACTGTGAGCTTGTAGACTCCAGACTGTAATCTTGTTGTGGTCAGGGAATGTGTTGGTTGTATTGTCATATTGTACTCTCCCTAGCACTTGGTCCAGTGCCATGCACACAGTATGTGATCAGTAAATACAATTCATTCAATCGTTTTTATTGAGCACTTACTGTGTGCAGAGCACTTTATTAAGCGATTGGGAGACATTCAGCAACAAAGAGAGACAATCTATGCCCACAAGGGGCTCACAGTCTAGGAGAGGGGAGACAGACATCAAAACAAGTAGACAGGCATCAGTAGCATCATTATAAATTAATAGAATTATAGATATATACACATCATTAATAAAAATAGAATTAGTATAAATAATATTATATATACTAATATAACTATAAATATATACACAAGTGCTATGGGGCGGGGAGGGGACTAGAGCAAAGGGAGCGAATCTTGGCAATGGGGAGGGGAGAGGGAGCAGAGGAAAAGGGAGGCTTAGCCTGGGAAGGTCTCTTGGAGGAGGTGAGCTTTAAGTAGGGCCTTGAAGGGGGGAAGTGTGCTAGTTTGGTGGATTTGCGGACGGAGGGTGCTACATGTCAGACTGACTGAGGGTATGCAGATATGACACAGTCCCTGACCCACATGCGACATCCAGGCCAACATGTGGGGAGAGCAGGTAAAACCTCTCCATTTTACAGACCAGAAAACCTAGGCACCAAGGGAATAAGTGACTTGCCCAAGGCCACAGGCCACTAGCAGGGCAGAGATCAGAACCCAAATCTACTAACAACTCCGTGCCCGATCCACTAGGTCACTCTTCTGCCTCTTAGACTAACAGACAATCTACCCCAGCACTAATCACAGTGCACTGAAATAATAAGCATTTAATAAATCCCAAAGTAATTGTTAGGATAAAATGAACACCCACCTCCCGGCCCCGTCACTGGGCAGCATTGGTCTGAAACAAATTCTTTCTTGTCGTACCCAAAGGAAGTCTTCTCCAAGAGATGGTCAACTTGACTGGGTTGACGGAATTCCTCCTGCTGGGATTCTCGGAGGTCCGGGAGCTGCAGCTGGTCCATGCCACGCTGTTTCTCCAGGTCTACCTGGCGGCCCTGACGGGAAATCTCCTCATCATCGCTGTCACCGCCCTCAACCGGTACCTCCACACCCCCATGTACTTTTTCCTCAGGTACTCTCTATCAGGGATCTGTTTCTCATCTCAGTCACAGTCCCAAAATCCATTCTCAATTCCTTGACTGACCGTAGAGAAATCTCCCTCCTGGGCTGTGTCACACAAGTCTATTGAACTCTTACTGTATGCAGAGCACTGAACCAAGTGATTGGAAGAGGACAGCATAACAATGTAATAGACACATTCACTGCTCTCAGTGACAAGTCTAGAGGGGGAGACAGACATGGCACCCAGGATTCCTAACTCCCTTTCCTGTGCCCTCACCACTGGGCCGCGCTGCCTCCATATCTATATCCAGTGCTTAGCTCAGTGCTTTGGAAGTTGGTAGAAAAGCAGCATGGCTTAGTGCAAAGAGCAGGGGTTTGGGGATCAGAGGACATGGGTTCTAATCCCAACGCTGCCACTTATCAACTGTGTGACTTTGGACAAGTCACTTCACTTCTCTAGGCCTCAGTTACCTCATCTGTAAAATGGGGTGAAGACTATAAGCCCCACGTGGGACAACCTGACTACCTTTTATCTACTCCAGCGCTTAGACCCGCGCTTGGTACATAGTAAGTGCTTAACAAATGCCATTATTATTATTATTATTATTATTATTGTCATTGACTTCCTGGCTCCATCTTCCCCTACTTGCCACACGACTCCAAACGTCTTCTGTCTGATCTGGTCAGGGGCACAAGAGCGAACTGATAGAAGGAGAGGAATAAAGTTAAGGTGACGACATCCTACCTGATTCTCTCAGACCTCAATATCGCCTTACTTCCCATATGCTAACCTTGATTCTCTTCATCCCCCTCAGTCTCCTCTAGCTCCATCCCCGATATGAGTAGAAGCATTGTTGCATAATGGATAGAGTTTGGGACTGGGAGTTGGAAGGCTCTGAGTTCTAATCGCATCTCTGCCACTTGTCTGCTGTGTGACCTGGGACAAGTCATTTAATTTCTTTCTTCTTCAATTACCTCATCTGTAAAATGGGGATTAAGCCTGTGAGTCCCATTTGGGACAAGAACTGTGTCCAACCTGATGTAGTTTGTATGTACGCTGGCGCTTAGTACACTGCCTGGCACACAGTAAGCATTTAAAACACACCATAAAATTTTTAAAAAGCAGAGAGTGGGCAGAAGGTTCTCCCCAGTGTTTGGACCTGTGGAATGGAGAAACTGGCCCTCCCACAGAACTAGTGACCAGCGGTCAGTACCCCTTCTTGGTGTCATTTCGCTTATCCTCTGAACTATTTGTGAAAGACAAAATTATAAAATTCAATGTGTTGTATTACTCATTACACCCACTACAGCTTTTAGACTGAGGCAGCGAGGCCCAGTGGAAAAAGAATAGATCAGAAGACGTGGGTTCTGATCCCAGCTTTACCACCTGCCTGCTGGGTGAACTTGGACAAGTAACTTCACTTCTCTGTGCCTCAGTTCCCTCATCTATGAAATGGGGATTAAATATCTATTTTCCCTCAAAGTGCTAAGAACAGTGTTTGATACATAGTAAGTGCTTAACAAATGCCACAGTTTTGTAGAGTGTGGCCAGAGATTGGGTTTTAGTTTCTGAGCACTTCACACAGTCCACTGCAGACTGTAAGCACCTCAAGGGCAGGAATCGTATATACCACATCAATTCCCCTTTCCAAACCACTTAGTATATGTCTCTGCCAACAGTAAGTGCTCAGGAACTATCCACTAGGCCACACTGAGAAGCAGCATGGCCTAGTCGATAGAGACTTGGCCTGGGAACCAGAAGGACCTAAGTTCTAATCCTGACTCTGCCAAAAGTCTGCTGTTTGTCCTGGTGCAAATCGCTTGACTTCTCTGTGCCTTAGTCACCTCATCTGAAAAATGGGGATTAAGACTATGAGACCCACGTTGGGACAGGGACTGAATCTGACCTGGTTATCTTGTACCTACCCCAAGGCTTAGAACGTAGTAAGTGCTTAACAAAAACCACTGTTATGATTATTATTATTATCCTCGTGATGGTCACAGTGCTTGGCACAGAGTAAGACCTGCCAGGTCTGGCTTTATTCATCTCCCTTACCATCCCCACAGAACCTATGCCCATATCTGTAATTTCTTTATTTATTCATATTAATGTCTGTCAGCCCCTTTAGACCTTAAGATCATTGTGGGCAGAGAATGTGTCTGTTTAATATTATGTCGTATTATCCCAAGCACGTAGTACAGTGCTTTGCACACAGTAAGCACAAAATAAATACAACTGAATGAAAAAATGAATGAATGAAAGGAAGTGCTTAGTAGAGTACTCTGCCCATAGTAAGCACATAATAATAATAATAATAATAATAATAATAATAATAATAATAATAACATATTTGTTAAGCGCTTACTATATGCTAAGCACTATTCTAAGCACTGGGGTAGATATATGGTAATCAGGGTGTCCCACAGGGGCTCACATCTTTACTCCCCATTTTACAGATGAGGTATCTGAGGCACAGAGAAGTGAAGTGACTTGCCCAAGGTCACACAGCAGACAGATGGCAGAGCCGGGGTTAGAACTCTCGTCCTCTGACACCCAAGACCGTGCTCTTTCCACTAAGCCAGGCTGCTCAGTAAATACCATTTATTGATTGATTGATTATGGGCAGGAAACGTGTCTTTTATATTGTACTCTCCCAAATACTGAGTACAGAGTTCTGCACATAGTAAGCACTCAATAAATACCATCGATTCATTCAGTCACTGACTGTGGACAAGGAATGGGTCCGACAATTCTATTTTATAGTACTCTTCCAAAGATAGAACAGCGCTCAGCACATAGTAAGCATTCAATAAATACCATTGATTGATTAATTGACTGCAAGACTCTGCTCGCCCCGTGCTACATTGTCATCTAGGCTGTAAGCTCGATGTGGGCAGGGAGTGTGTCTACCAATTCTACTGTATGGGACTCCTCCAAGTGCTTAGTACAGTGTTCTGCACACAGTAAGTACTCAAGAAACACCACAGATTGATCAATTAATTTATAACTTGTGGGTTGGGAAAGTGTTTACCATCTATGTTATCCTCTTCCACGCGTTTAGTACAGTGCTCTGCACACAGTAAGCAACCAATCAGTACCATAGATTGGTGGATCAATTGATCGCATGAAGGACTGCACCTAAACTCCCCACAGGTTTGGACGACATGTACAGGTGTGGAGGGTGTTTCTGTGGGCAGAACCCCACTTTAAGAGGTAAGAGTAAGAGAAGGCTGAGGACTTGGAATGTCTACTACTGCTGTCACACTCCCAGCCGGCACACTTCACTCCTCTAATGCCAACCGTCTCGCTGGACCTCCATCATCTTTACATATTTATTATTCTATTTATTTTATTAATGATGTGCATATATCCATTATTCTATTTATCTATTTTAATGCTACTGACGCCTGTATAGTTGTTTTGTTTTGTTGTCTGTCTCGTCCTTCTAAACTGTGAGCCCGTTGTTGGGTAGGGATTGTCTCTATCTGTTGCCAAATTGTATTTTCCAAGCTCTTACTTAGTACAGGGCTGTGCTCACAGTAGGAGCTCAATAAATGCTATTGAATGAATGAATGAATGAGTATCTCGTTGCCAACATACTGCCTCAGGCCTGGAACGCCCTTCCTCTTCACATAATAATGATGATGGTATTTATTAAGTGCTTACTATGTGTCTAGCACTGTTCTAAGCGCCGGGGTAGGTACAAGGTAATCTGGTTGTCCCACATGGGACTCACAGTCCTAATCCCCATTTTACAAATGAGGTTAACTGAGGCAAAGAAAAGTTAAGTGACTTGTCCATGGCCACACAACAGACAAATGGTGGAGCCGGGATTAGAACTCACGAATTCTCATTCCCAAGCCCGGGAGTTTGCCACTGAGCCACACTGCTTCTCTTCATATCCAACAGAAAATGACTCTCCCCTCCTTCAAATCCTTATTGAAGGCCCATCTCCTCCAAGAGACCTTCCCTGACTGTGCCTTCCTTTCCTCTTCTCCCATTCCCTTCTGTGTCTCCCTGACATGCTGCCTTTATTCATCCCTCTCCCAATCCCACAGCACTGATGTTCATATCTGTAATTGATTTATTGCTATCAATGTCTATCTTGCCCTCTTATCTGTAAACTCGTTGTGAGCAGGAAATGTGACTGTTTATTGCTATATTGTACTCTCCCAAGCATTTAGTGCAGTGCTCTGCACACAGCAAGCGCTCAAAGAATACAATTAGCCAAGTAACTGACTGACCACTTTAAGAGGGAAGAGTAAGAAAAAGACCGACATCACATCCTGGTGACAGTTCGAACCTCTCCCGCTTGTCATGAGACTGTGAGCCCGACAAGGAACAGGGACTGTGTCCAGTTTAATTGCTCCTATCCACCTCAGCGCTTATACTATCGTTATTATTATTAATGACTCTGATGGTCACATCACCCCGCTCCGGTCTAGTCTCCTCTCAGCCTCTCCCAAAGTCCTCCGCTGCGAGGACTGAGAACCAGAGGAAGTCAACAGCCAACCAAGAAATTGAGGAAATCCCAGGGTGGAATCCGATAATCCCACACCTTAATTGCCCCCTGAGTCCCACCGTGGAAGCAACAGACCTATCCCAAATAGGGCCATACCCAAGCCATGCCTCTGTACTCAGGAAACATCTGCTCCACGACAAACACATCAGTCGGGTACTTTAGCATGAGCGAGAAGCCATCTCCCTGACAGATGGGCTCTGTGGCTGATTCCAAAGGAACCTGAGACTCTGATTTATTCTCTGTTATACTCCGGTGGTAGGACCACCTACCCCAAATAGCCACCCCTGAGGAACGCACATAAGTATCTGGTTTTTTGGTGCTTTTAATGGTATTTGTTAAGATCTTACTATGTGCCAGGCACTGCACTAAGCGCTGAGATAGATGCAAGATAATCAGGTTGGACATAGTCTCTGTCCCACATGGAACTCACAGAGGGAGGACATTCATTGAATCCCCACATTAAGGGAGAAGAAGAAACAGGTGCAGAGAGAAGTAAATTGACTTGTCCAAGGTCACAGAGCAGGCAAGAGGCAGAGCTGGAATTAGAACCCAGTCCTCTCACTCCCAGGCCTGGGGCGTTCCCACTAGGCCACTCTAGGAATGATAATTCCTCCCTCTCCCTAGTTTACAGGGATGTTGTAAGGTCAAATATGGGATGAAAAACGTGAAAAGGCTTTGGAAAATAAAAGTGCTATGTAATACCCATAATAATTGCTGTACACTATATATAATTAACAATGACTGCATTGCAGAAGCACTTATTAGAAGCTAAGTGCTGAAATAGATGCAAGATAAAAATGTAATCTCAGAACAAGGCATGGGGGTGGTCCAATCTTTTGTGCGTGTGTGTTGCAGGGTATTTGTAAAGCGCTTTCTGTGTGCCAGGCATTGTACTAAGCCCTGGGGTAGGTTCAAGCTAATCGGTTCAGACTAGGTTCAAGCTAATCAGTTCAGACACAGTCCCTGTCCCACGTGGAGCTCACAGTCCTAATCCTCATTTTACAGATGAGAGAACTGAGGCACAAAAAATTGAAGTAACTTGCCCAAAATGACGCAGCAGGTACGTGACAAAGCTAGGACTAAGGTTAGGGCTCTAATCCTCTGTATCCCAAACTCAAGCTCTTTCCACCGGGACACCCTGTAATCAATCCATAGCATTTATCATGGGCAGAACATTGTGTGCTTGGGAGAACACGAAAGAATTGGAAGATTGTCACCCCACTCACACACCTCGGGGAGTTACAGCCAAGTGTGTAATTACCTCTGTAGCTCCATTCCCCACAGCACCCAGTAAATTCTCAATATACACCATAAATTGATTGATTAATCAGAGGATTTGGGGACGTGTAGCAAGAATCAGAAGGACCTGGATTCTAATCCCAACTCCACCACTTTCTGCTGCCTGACTTTGGGCAGGTCACTTAACTTCTCTGGACCTCAGTTACCCCACCTGTAAAATGAGGAGATTAAGAGTGTGAGCCCCATGTGGGACAGAAACTGTGTCCAACTTGATTAGCCCATATCTGCCCCAGCATTAAGTTCAGTGTATGGCACAGAGTAAGCACCTAAAAAATAACATGAGAAGAATGACACTATCTGTATGAAATCTGTTGGTGTTTAGAGAATTATCCTGTTCATAGAATTACCCACTTTTAGTATTTTTGTTTTTATTATTATTCGGTATAATTATTGAAATTTTGGTGTTTGTTAAGCACTTTTTATGTGCCAAGCACCGTACTATGCGCTGGAGTAGAAGCAGGATAATCAGGTCAGACGCAGTCCCTGACTTACATGGGGCTTACCAGTCTAAAGGGAAGGGATAGAGGGCATTTGGGGTTTTTTTTAAAGGTATTTGTTTGTTAAGCGTTTACTAGGTGACAAGCTCTGTGCTAAGTCCTGGGTTAGACACAAGCTAATCAGAAAACCTGACAGCCGGAGTAATGGTCATGTGGGGAGAGATTGAAAGGCTTAAAATAAATTGTCTCCTACTGGAAAGAGGACAAATCATGAAGTCACGAAACCTGACCTTTAATCTCAGCTCCGCTAGCACTGTGTGACCTCGGGCAAGTCACTTAACTTCTCTGAGCCTCGGTTTCCTCACCTGTATATGGGGATAAAAGCGGATAAAAGCCTTGCTCTCCCTCTCTTTTCTGAGCCCAGTGTGGGACGGGAACTGTGTCTGACCTGATTTTCTTGTATTTTTTTAAATGGTAAAAATGGAGAAGGGGAGAAGGGGAAGGGGAGAATGTTAAATGCTTACTATGTGCCAGGCACTGTTCTAAGCGCTGGGGTAGATAGAAGGTAATCAGGTTAGACAGTATCGTACCGCATTGGGCTCATTTTACAGATGAGGCAACTGAGGTGCAGGGAAATGAAGTGATTTGTCCGAGGTCACACAGCAGACAAGTGAAGGAACCAGGACTAGAACCCTAGTACTTCCGACTCCCAGGCTGCTTGACAAATAGTGAATGCTTAACAAATACCACAGTTATTCTTACTATAAAGGAAATCTGGGGCCATATTTTTGCCAGACCTGATTATCTTCTATCTTCCCCAGTGTTCAGTACTGATCTTAGCACATAGTAAGTGCTTAACAAATACCGTAAGTATCATATCATCATCAACATCAGTGGTATTTATTGAGCACTTACTGTGGGCGCATCACTGTACTAAGCTCCTGAGAGAGTACAATATAACAGAGGAAGAAGAAGAAGAAGAAGAAGAAGAAGAAGAAGAAGAAGAAGAAGAAGAAGAAGAAGAAGAAGGAGAAGAAGAAGAAGAAGAAGAAGAAGAAGAAGAAGAAGAAGAAGAAGAAGAAGAAGAAGAAGAAGAAGAAGAAGAAGAAGAAGAAGAAGAAGAAGAAGAAGAAGAAGAACAAGACTTTGTGGGAACGCGGGCTTGGGATTCAGATGAAATGGGTTCTAATCTCGGCTCTGCCACTTGTCTGCTGTATGATCTGGGCAAGTCCCTTCACTTCTCTTTGTCTCAGTTCCCTTATCTGTAAAATGAGGATTAAGACTGCGGGCTCCACAATCTGATAACCTTGTACATACCCCAGCGCTTAGAACGGTGATTGGCACAAAGCAAGCACTTAACAATCATTATTATAAGTAGTAGTAGTACTAGTAATAGTAGTAGTAAAGTACTTCTATTGTTTCCTCAGTTTCTCTCAATACTCCCGAGTGAACATCGACCAGAGGCGGTTCCCAAAGCAAGGGACGACAGAGATGACCGAAGAAGCAGACAACAGCTCTTGCTTCTCCTCTTCTCCACCACCTCGGTCTCCTTCCTCTCTGCCAGCTCTGCCCTCCTCCATCATCTCTCCTTTCATCTCTACCACCGATTCCCCCTTTACCCTTTCCCACCAGCTCTCCCACCTACCTCCCTGCCAGCTCCCCTGTTTCATTCCACGGCCAGCTCTCCCTTTCCCCTTCACCGGCCCCGCCCTGGTCCCCCCCTCCCTCAAGTCTGATGAACCACAGTACCGTGTCCAAGGTCGTCATCCTGGGCCTGTCGAACCGCCCCGAGATGGAGCCCCTCCTCTTCGCCATCTTTCTATGTGTCTACCTGGTGGGCTTGCTGAGAAACGGTCGCATCGTGGCCTCGGTCTCTCTCAGTGCGGCCCTGTATACGCCTATGTACGTCCTGCCGCTAGCCCTGCCCCTGGTGGACGTCGTGTGCACTTCCTCCATCATCCACAAGATGTTGGAGACCAGGCTGGGTCGCTGGAAGACCATCAACTATGGCGGCTGCGTGGCCCAGCTCTTCTTCCCTCACCTGTTCCCTAGGTGCCGAGATGGTCCTCTTCACCGCCATGGCCTACGACCACTACGTGGCCATCTTCTTTTCTCTCCGCTAGGCCGCCTTTATGAGCCAGCGGACGTGCTCCGCCCTCTTCGACACTGTCCTTCTCATAGCCATCACCAATGCCTGGGTGCACACGGGTCTCATCCTCTGGCTGACCTTCTGTGGAACGGAAGCCATTGACCACTTCTTCTGCGAGATTCCCCCCCCCCCCCCGTTGGCCCTCTCCTGCAGCCCCGTTCGGGCCAATAAGGTGATGACCCTCGTGGTCGACATCACCTGGGCCATGGAGGACTTCTTGTTGACCTGTCTTTCCTATGGCTTCGTCTTGGCCGCCATACTCCATATCTGGATGACCAAGGGCAAGAGGAAGGCCTTCTTCACCTGCTCCTCTCACCTTTTCGTGGTCTCCCTCTTCTACTCCCCCTTCATCTACACCAACATCCAGCCTGCCTCCTCCTACTCCTTCGACAGGGAGAAGGTGGTGGTGGTCCACAGCCTCTGAAACAGAGAGATCCGGGCTGGTGTCCGAAAAGTCTTCTCTTCCGTGAAGCGCCGATAAGAATAATAATGACTATTATTACTATTATGGTACTCACTGAGAGCTTACTGGGTGTCGGGTGGTGTTCTAAATTTCGGGACAGATACAAGTTGATCAGGTTGGACACGGCCCCTGTCCCACATGGTGCTTATGCTCTTAATACCCATTTTACAGATACATAACTGAGGCCCAGAAAAGTGACGTGACTTGGCCAGGGTGATACAGCGGACATGTGTCAGAGCTAGGATTGGAACCCACATCCTTCTGACTCCCTGGTGTGGGCTCTAACCACTAGGAATCACTGCTTCTCTGCTTCTCTCACCAATGAGGAGAAAGATTCTCTCCTCTTCCGCCCCCTCCAGTAATAATAATAATAATGATAATAATAATGATGGTAGCTTTTAGGCGCTTACTATGTGCCAGACACCGTACTCATCACCAGGCTGGATACAAAGTCTCTGTCCCACTTGGTGCTCACACTCTCAATCCCCCTTTTACAAATGAGGTTACTGAGGCCCAGTGAATACTAATAACTGTGGTATTTGTTAAGCACTTCTGACTCCCAAGCCCGAGCTCATTCCAGTAAGCCACTGTGGATAAGTATGTGGATAAGTATGTGCATATATGTCTGCCTATGTGTTCATGTATATATGTGAGTGTAGTCACGTGATTTGTGAGTGTGCATGCATATATAGGTACATATGCACGTACATATATGCTCAAATACGTTTGGGTGTATGTTTGCACATATGCATATATATGCTTATATATCTGTGCACATACACATAAGCACAAATTTATTCAATCATATTTCATTCAATTATATTTCATTCAGTCGTATTTATTGAGCGCTTACTGTGTGGAGAGCACTGTACTAAGCGCTTGGGAGAGGACAATTAAGCAACAGAGACAATAATAGCAATAATGATGTTGGTATTTGTTAAGCGCTTACTGTATGCCAAGCACTGCTCTAATCGCTGGGGTAGACACAAGGTAATTAGGTTGTCCCACGAGAGGCTCATAGTCTTCATCCCCATTTTACAGATGAGGCAGCTGAGGCACAAAGAAGTTACGTGACTTGCTCAAGGTCCCCCAGCAGACGTGACAGAGTCGGGATTAGAACCCATGACCTTTGACTCACAAGCCCGGGCTCTTTCCACTAAGCCACGAAAATCCCTACCCAACAACAGGTTCACAGTCTAGACAGACATCAAAACAAGTTAACAGCCATCAATAACATTAATATAAATAAACAGAATTATAGATACATACACATCATGTATATAGTAACAATATTAATGGATTTTATTAATCGTTTACTATGTGCAAAGCACTGTTCTAAGTGCTGGGGAGGTTACACGGTGATCAGCCCACGGGGGGCTCACAGTCTTAATCCCCATTTTCCAGATGTGGTAACTGAAGCACAGAGATGTTAAGTGACTTGTCAAAGTCACACAGCTGACACTTGGCAGAGCCAGGATTAGAACCCATGACCGCTGACTCCAAAGCCCGGGCTCTTTCCACTGAGCCATGCTGCTTCTCTATAATATATATAATGTGTTTAATGTATACGGATGTGTGCGTGTGGATGTGTGTATAAATCATTTCGCTTCTCTGTGCCTCAGTTCTCTCATCTGGAAAATGGGGATTAAGACTATGAGCCTCACGTGGGACAATCTGATTATCTGGTATCTACCCCAGCTTTTACAACAGTGCTTGTCACGCAGTAAGTGCTTAATAAATACCATCATCATGATTATTATCATTATTATTTGCACATATGTGTGGCTGCAAACATGCATATACATATACGCAAACCACAAACATGTTTGTGTGTGAGCATGTTTATGTGTCTTTTTGTTAGTATGGGACTATGCATGTATGGATATAAATGTAAATGTATGCATATGTGTGTGTTTTCCATAACTTCGTCCATCACAATTTAATGAAGCCTCGAGGCCTAGGTGAGAATCCAACTAGTTAGCCGAGGAAAACTGTCCGAAGACGTTTTGTCTGGGATCTGAGAGCCGGGAGGACTTTGCTTCAATCAGGAATTAAGCTGGTTGATTTTCCCGGCCGACTCCATCCTCGGCCTCCTCTCTGCTGGGACCGTGCCTGCGGTCACTCCTAGGACACAGCGGAGATGGGGGGGAGAGGGTGTCAGCATCCTTCATCCCCGCCTCGGCCATCCCGGGGACCCTTCCTCTCTCCCTCTATCCAAGCAGTCCAAGAGCCACCAGAAGCAATATCTGTTGCTCTGAAACTTGGCTCTCCCAGGCTAAAACTGTTTCGTTGGAAATTAGCAACCAAGCGTTGCCCATTGCAGGGAGTCTCTCGTGAACTCATTAAAAGTGCAATACGTGGAGAGCTTCAAAAAGTTATTAGTAAGACGCAAGAGAGTGGACTTCCTAACGAGGTCTCAGGAGCCTACCAGCTAGACAGAGCAATCGGCGAAGGCTGCCCGGAGCTGAGGGAAACGAAAAAAGATGGCAGCTACCTGAAAGGTTTAGCTCCGCTCCCTAGAGGAAAAGCAAGTCAGACAGAGGCCCAGTTCTCACGCAGGAGAGGCAGGGAAAATGAACAACAAATGCATAAGAATGCTGGACTTTATCCTGATTCCTTCACGGGCCTGCTTCCCTCCTGCCCCTCCAGATTTCTGAGACTGCTGGACACTTTCGGCACCCCCGGGCCAGCAGGAGAGATTTTTGTCTCTTAGAGGGGATCCCCCCACCTCACACCCCCGACGGATAGGTGGAGGAGGAGCCTGAGAAGCTGCGTTGGCTAGTGGCTAGAGCCCAGGCCCGAGACATGGAAGAACTTGGGTTCTAATTCCGCCTCCTCCTCTTGTCTTTTGTGTGACCTTGGGCAAGTCACATCTCTGTGTCTCAGTCCCTTCATCTGTAACATGGGGATTAAGACCGTGCCCAGCCTTGTTAGCCTGTATATACCTCAGTCCTTAGTATAGTGCCTGGTACATAGTAAGTGCTTAACAGTGACTACCAACTCTATTATGCTGCACAATCCCAAATGTTTAGTCCAGTGCTCTGCACACTGTAAACACTCAATAAATTCCATAGATTGTTTGACTGACTGATTGTCCTTTGTGATACTCTCATTTGTGACTACAAATCCTAGTCTAGTCCAGAACTGAAAGATATGAGATATAGGTTTGAGAAGGGGCACTGGTATTTTTGGCTGTGTGGCTTTTGGAAAGCCCCTTAACGTATCTGTGCCTCAGTTTCCTCATTGGTAAAATGGGGATAAAATACCCGTTTTTACTCCCTCTTACAATATTAGTACAGGGACTGTGTTCAATCAGTTTATCTTGTATCAGTCTCAGTGTTGGGTCCATTAATAACAGGATTATAAAATTTTCATAGGCATATGTGCTGAAGAAAGGAAAAAAGTATAAAAGTGCAAAGATATGTTGGAAGGAAAGGTTGGGAATTAACCTGAGAAGCCTTCCTAGAGGAGATGCGTTTTTTTAAGGAAGGCTTTGAAATTGAATTCACTGAGTCCAGTTTTCATCTGTGGTATTAAAGGTATTTATTAAGTGCAATGTGGGCAATGCACTATATTAAGCGCTTGGGAAAGTTCAACAGGAAGCAAAGTCCTTAGTACAGGGCTCTGGGTTCCAATCGCAGTTCTGTCTGCTGTGTGACCTTAGGCAAGTCATTTCACTGCTCAGAGCCTCATTTTCCTTATCTGCAAAATGGGGGTTCAATACCGGTTCTCCCCTCAAGACTGTGAGCTCATTGGGGGAAGGGAATGTGTCTACCAACTCTGTTATATTGTACTCCCCCAAGCGCTTAGTACAGTGCTCTGCACACAGGAAGTGCTCAATAAATATGATTGATTGATTGATTGAAAGATTTTCCCTTCTACTTAGCTTTTGAGCCCCATGTCAAACAGGAACTGTGCCCAGCTTGATTATCTTATATTTCTCCCAGTGTTTAATAGAGTGATCGGCACAGACTAAGCGCTTAAAAAACTACCACTATTATTATTATTGTTATGAGATTATTGATTATGAACTAATATCAACAATAAAATTTATTTATTAAGTTATTATTAATAAAAATCAGCTTCCTCAGCACTTTGGCAATCACAACCTCCTTTGGCATTTTTGTACACATTGATATGCCTCTTCGGCTATACAAATAAATCAAGAAATACTATTTATTGAACACTTCCTGTGTGCAGAGCACTGTGATAAGCGCTTGGGAGATTAGAGTATAATAGAGTTGGCTGGTATATTCCCGGCTCACAACGAGCTTACAGTCTAGAGGGGCTCACACGGCACACAAGGGGTGGAGAAGGGATTCAAACCCAGGTTTGTCTGACTCCCAATTCTGTACTTTATCCATTAGACCACACTTTTTCCAGGTATTAGAACAGTGCTCGGTACATGATAAGTGCTTAACAAATACCATAATTATTATTCTTACTGGAGCAGGCAATATTCACTTCGAACCTACAATGAGCCCAATGCGATAGCCTCAGTATGCTTCACCCACGCCCTGCTTCTTGTGGACAGGGCTTCTTGGGATCAGTCAGTCCCTCAATCAATCAATGAATCAATGACCAACAGTGTTTATTGAGTGTCTTTTGAGTGCTAAGCACAGCACTAAATACTTGGGAGAGTAAACAGAAACAAGACCCAGGGTCAAGGATTCAATGGCATTTATTGAGCACCTACTACATACAGAGGATTGTGCTACTACTACTACTACTAATAATAATAATTATGGGATTTGTTTAGCGCTGACTATGTGCCAAGCACTGTTCTAAGAGCTGGAGTAGGTACAAGGCAATCAGGTTGAACATGGCCTCTGTCCCACATGGGGCTTACAGGCTCAATCTCCATTTTATTCATTCATTCAATCACATTTATTGAACATTCACTGTTTGCAGAGCATTGTACTAAGCTCTCGGAAAGTACAATTCGGCAACAGAGATAATCCCGACCCAACAACGAGCTCACAGTCTAGTATGAGGAGACAGACAACAAAACAAAACAAGTAGACAGGCATCAACAGCATTTTACAGATGAGGTAACAGAGACACAGAGAAGTAAGAGGCACAGACACAGTGAGACACGCTGAGAAGCAGCGTGGCTCAGTGGAAAAAGCACGGGCTTTGGAGTCACAGGTCATAGGTTCAAACCAGGCTCCTCCACTTGTCAGTTGTGTGACTCTGGGCAAGTCACTTAAATTCTCTGTGCTTCAGTTACCTCATCTGAGGGGGATGAAGAATGTGAGGCCCCCGTGGGACAACCTGATCACCTTGTAACCTCCCCAGCGCTTAGAACAGTGCTTTGCACATAGTAAGCGCTTAACAAGTGCCATCATCATCATTAATAAATGTTATCATTATTATTATTAAAGTGACTTGCCGAAGGTCACACAGCAGACAAGTGGAAGAGTCGGGATTCGAACCCACGAACTCTGCCTCCCAGGCTTGTGCCCTTGCTGCTAGGCTGTTGTCAGCACTTGGGAAGGTATAATAGAGGTAGAAGACCTGGCCCCCCTTTTCCTCAGCTCCCCCTCCCCTCCCCATCACCCCACCTCGTTCCCTTGGCTCTACCCCACCTCCCCGCCCCACCGCACTTTTGTACATATGTACATAACTATAATTCAATTTATTTGCATAAATGCTTGTTTACGTGTTTTAATGTGTATAGATCTATAATTCTATTTATTCATATTGATACTATTGATGCCTGTTCACTTGTTTTGATGTCTGTCTCCCCCCTTCTAGACAGTAACCCCGGTGTGGGCAGGGATTGTCTTTATTGCTGAACCGTACTTTCTAATCACTTAGTACAGCGCTGTGCACACTGTAAGCGCTCAATAAATACAACTGGATGAGTGAATGAATGGTCCTTACCCTCAAGAAGCTTACACTTTAATAGAATTAGCATTTACTGTGTCTAGAGGACTCTATCGTGCACTTGGGAGAGTAGAATAGAGGTAGAAGATCTGATCCCTGACCTTACACTCTAGTAGTATTAATCGAACCCCTACTGCATAAAGAGCATTGAGCATTTGGTAGAGTAGAATAGATGTAGAAAACTTGATCCTTGCTTTCCAGGAGCTTCCACTCTAAAGGGGATGGCAGACATGCCCTGAGCAATGGGAGGCAGCGTGGGCTAGTGGAAAGAGCCCGGGCTTGGGAGTCAGAGGAGCTGGGTTCTTATCCTGGCTCTGCCATTTGTCTGCCATGTGACCTTGGGCAAGTCGATTCGCTTCTCTGGGCCCCAGTTACCTTATATCTACCCTTGCGCTTAGAACAGTATTTGGCACTTAGTAAGTGCTTAACAAATACTACTATTATTAATATTGTGGGACAGCGACTGTGTCCAACTTTATGAGCTTGTATCCACCCCAGTGCTTAGAACAGTGCTCGACTGTTAAGCACTTTACAGTGAAGGAATACTGCAATTCATTAATTTACCGACAGGAGGAAGAAATGGCTAAAATAGTCATGTATGGAAATGGCGATGTTCAAAAGGACTACAGGAGAATGTGGGTGCAATTGTGATGAGACTCTCACATAGGGTACAAATATGCAAATTTCCCCGTTGTTTGCTATCGGATATGGAAACTATCCTTTCCACTCTTCAGGCCCTCCAGCTGAGTAAACAGGAAGTGATATTGGAGTGCCCCCAGAAAGGTGGCTGAGGAAGCGGTAAATGATCTGAGGAAGGCAGTCTCTGACCTCAGTGGGCTAATAGTCTTGTTGAGGTGAGGTGGATGAGCTAAGCAGCTTGGCTTAGAGGAAAGAGCCCGGGCTTGGGAGTTCAGAGGTAGTGGGTTCTAATACGGGCTCTGCCACTTATCAGCTGTGTGAACTTGGGCAAGCCACTTAATTTCTCTGTGCCTCAGCTACCTGACCTGTAAAATGGGGATTAAGAATGTGAAATCCCCGTGGGACAACCTGATGACCTTGTATGTACCCCAGCCCTTAAAACAGTGCTTGGCACACAGTAAGCACTTAACAAATACAATAGAGACGCGGCGTGGCTTAATGGAAAGAGCACAGGCTTGGGGGTCAGAAGGTGTAGGTTCTAATCCCGGCTCTGCCACTTATCAGCTGTGTGACTATGGGCCAGTCCCTTAACCTCTCTGTGCCTAAATTCCCTCATCTGTAAAATGGGAATTAAGACTGTGAACCCCACATGGGACAAACTGATTTCCTTGTATCTACCCCAGCGCTTAGAACAGTGCTTGGCATATAGTAAGCGTTTAACAAATAACAACATCATTATTATTATTATTGTCTCTGTTGCTGAATTGTCCTCTCCCAAGCGCTTAGTACAGTGCTCAATAAATACGTTTCAATGAAATATAATTGAATGAAATATGATTGAATGAATTTGTGCTTATGTGTATGTGCACAGATATATAAGTATATATATGCGTATGTGCAAACATACATTCACACGTATTTGGGCATATATGTACGTGCATAGGTACCTGTATATGCATGCACACTCACAAATCACGTGACTACACTCACATATACACGTGAACACATATGCAGACGTATAATTGCATACTTATGCGGGGGAAGTAGCCGTAGCTTAGTGGAATGAGCCCGGCCTTGGGAGTAAGAGGTCGTGGGTTCTAATCCCAGCTCTGCCACTTGTCAGCTGTTTGACTTTGGGCACCCCACTTAAATTCTCCGTGCCTCAGTTCCCTCATCTGTACAATGGAGATGAAGATAGTGAGCCCCACGTGGAACAACCTGATTACCTTGTATCTCCCCCAGCACTTAGAACAGTGCTCGGCACATAGTAAGCACTTAACATATACCATCGCTATTATTATTATTACCTACACTCTCACACATACATATGCATACACACATACACGCACACTAGGGTGGCCATTCGCCAAACTTCTATATAGGACAAGTTTGGTTTCCAGCTGGTTTTCCCCCGTCCAATCAATGAATCGGCAATGTTTATCTAAAGCCAACTGTGTCCTTAGTACTGAGCTATGCATTGAGTTCTGTACTGTACTAAGTATTTACCTCTAAGTAATAAGCACTGAGAGGAGTTCAAGGGAAGCAAGAGACACACTGCCTTGCCTTAAAGGAGCTTACAATTTAATGGGAGGAGAGATCAAAAGTATTTAAAAGAATGAAAGCAGTAGGAAAAATGAGGATTTAACAGGAAATGCGTCAGGATGAAATGATTGAATGAAAAATTGAATAATTGTAAGTATGTATAAGGATAAATATAACAAATAATAAACATATACATGCATATGTATCAGTCAGTTAATAGTATTTATTGAATTTCTTCTCTGTACAGAGCACTGTACTAAAGGCTTGGGAGAGTATCAGTCTCCCACTCTGGAATGTTAAATTCACTGTGGGCCCTATGTGGGACATGAACTGTTCCAACCTGATTAACCTGTATCTACCACAGCGCTTAGTACAGTGCCTGCTACATAGCAGTCACTCAGCAAATATCATTTAGAAAATAAAAAGCATGGAATCAGGATTTCAACCTTCCCGAAGTGTGGCAAATATTCCCCACAATTCTCCAGGAAACCAAGCTATTGGTTAGCCATTTCTGTGTTATTTGGAGCTGCCAAAGACACAATACAAATCGATCACTTGATGGCATTTATTGAGCACCTAATGAGTGCTAACCATATACTAAGTACATTATTATTATTATCATTATGATATTGGTACTAAGAAGAGAGGTAGATGCAACTAAATCAGTTAGAACACATTCCCTGCCCCACACTGGCCTCACAGTCTATTTCATTTTCTGCTTATTTTATGATATTTGTTAAACACCCATCACGTGCCAGGCACTGTACTAAACTTTAGGGTAGAGGCAAGATAATCTGATAGGAAACAGTCCGTGTCCCACATGGAGCTCACGGTCTTAATCCCCATTTTACAGATAAGTTAACCGAGACACAGAGAAGTTAACTAGCTTCTCTGTGTGGAGGAGAGGGAGAACTGGGATGTAATCCCGATTTCACAAGGAGGCTTAGGCAGAGAAAAGTCAAGAGACTTGCCCGAGGTCAAGCAGCCGACAAGCAGAGGAACCGGGATTAGAACTCAGGTCCTCTTACTCCCAGACCCATACTCTTTCCACTAGACCGTACTTCTTCAAATCCCTGAAGCACATACGACAATAGCGCTCATTACAGTGTTCTACACACAGCAAGCAGTCAATAAATACGATTGAATGAATAGTAAGTCATACGTTTCCTTCCCTCGAGTAACTTACCGTGTAATGGAGATCCATGAGATCAATCTGTCACTGGCAGTTATTGAGTCCCTGACCAGTGGTAGGTATTGTACAAAATGCGTGGAAGAGTACAAGACACTTGTTCCCGGCCCTCAGGAAGTTTACAGGCCAAAGGAGATAACGGGCAATCAGTTTTGCTCTTTTCATTCTATCACAGACCTACTGAGTTCTAGACACTGTACTAAATGCTGGGGAGGGTACATAAAAGCGTAGCAAAACACACAATAATAATAGCTATGGTATTTGTTAAGCGCTCATTGTATGCCAAGCACTGCTCTAAGATAGATACAAGGTAATCAAGTTGTCCCACGTGGGGCTCACAGTCTTCATCCCCATTTTCCAGATGAGGCAGCTGAGGAACAGAGAAGAGAAGTGGCTAGTAGTCCATTCTCACACATAATGAGAATATCACTGTTAGCAGTAATACTATTAGTATTAATATAATCATCAGCATCAACACTGTGGCAGTCGTTAAGTGCTTACTCTGTGTCAAGCACTATACTAGGCACAATGGTAGACACACGCTAATCAGGTCAGACACAGTTCCTGCCCCAAATGGGGCTCATTTCGAAGTAAAAGGGGCAACATGATTTGAATCTTCATTTTATAGAAAAAGAAACTGAAGCACAGAAAAGTGAAATGACGAGCCCAAGGGCATACAGCAGGCAAGAGGCAGAGCTGAGAGTAGAATCCAGGTCCCCTGACTTCCAGGCCCATGCTCTATCCACTTGGCCACACTGCTTCTCTAAACCTGTCTATATATTTATGCATATCTATCAATCAAGCAAGCAAGCAAGCAGTCATATTTACTGAGCACTGACCGTGCAGAGCACTGTACCAAGCACCTGGGATATTACAATAAGCTTACAGACAAGATGGGGAGACAGACATTCAAATACATAATAGATTCAGTGTCCCTTTAATCTTTTATTCTGGGTCCACCAGCTGTCAGCCCCTTTTGATCTGTTTCACTGATTAGAGTACTTGTAAAAGCGCTTACTATATGCCAAGCACTGTACTAAACACTGGGGTAGACACAAGATGATCAGGTACCACATGGGGCTCACAGTACAAGTAGGAGGGACAACAGGTATTGTACACCCATTTTGCAGATGAAGGAACTGAGACATAGAGTGTTCATTTAATTCATTCAGTCGTATTTATTGAGCGCTTATCTTGTGCAGAACACTGAACTAAGTGCTTGGGAGAGTACGATGTAACAATAAACAGACGCGTTCTTTGCCAACAACGAGTTTACAGTGTAGAGCTACACTCTAGAACTACAGTCTAGATACGTGAAGTGACTTGCCCAAGGTCACACAGAAAGTAGGTGAACTTATTCGCTCCCACTGCTTCAGCTATCATCTCTACACTGATGACACCGAAATCTACAGCTCTGCCCCTGCTCTTTCTCCCTCCCTTCAGGATCGTGTCTACTCCTGCCTTCAGAACATCTCCATCTGGATGTCTTCCCGCCATCTAAAACTCAATATGTCCAAGACTGAACTCATTATCTTCCCTCCCAAACCCTACCCTCTCTCTGACTTTCTCATCACTGTAGACAGCACTACCATCCTTCCCGTTTCACAAGCCACAAACCTTGGTGTCATCCTCGACTCCGCTCTCTCGTTCACCCACAGATCCAATCCGTCCCCAAAACCCGCCCGTATCACCTCCATAACATCGCCAAGAACCGCCCTTTCCTATCCATCCGAATCACTATCTTGCTGGTTCAATCTCTCATCCTATCCCGACTGTACTACTGCATCAGTCTCCTCTTTGATCTCCCAACCTCCTGTCTCTCCCCAATTCAGTCTATACTTCGCGCTGCTGTTTGGATCATCTTTATGCAGAAACGCTCTGGGCCTGTTACTCCCCTTCCTCAAAAATCTCCAGCGGCTACCAGTCAACCTATGCATCAAGAAAAAACTCCTCACTCCATGCTTCAAAGCTCTCCATCACCTCACCCGCTGCTACGTCACCCTCCTACGTCACCTTCCATCTTTCCTTCTACAGCCCAGCCCGCACCCTCTGCTCCTCTGTCGCTAATCTCCTTACCGTTCCTCGTTCTTGCCTGTCCCACCGTAGACTCCCGGCCCACGTCCTCCCACTGGCCTGGAATGCCCTCCCTCCACACATCCGCCAAGCTAGCTTTCTTCCTCCCTCACCTCCTCCAAGAGGCCTTCCCAGACTGAACCCCCTTTTACCTGTCCTCCTCCCCATCCCCCCGCCCTATCTCCTTCCCCTCCCCACAGCACCTGTATATATGTTTGTACAGATTTATTACTCTATTTTACTTGTACATATTTACTATTCTATTTATTTTGTTAATGATGTGCACCTAGCTTTATTTCTATTTATTCTGACGACTTGACATCTGTCCACATGTTTTGTTCTGTTGTCTGTTTCCTCTTTCTAGACTGTGACCTTGTTGTTAGGTAGGTACCGTCTCTATATGTTGCCAACTTGTAGTTCCCGAGCGTTTAGTACAGTGCTCTGCACACAGTAAGCGCTCAAGAAATATGATTGATTGAATGAAAGTAGGTGGCGGAGCCAGTATCAGAACCCATTCCGAGCTCGTTGTGGGAGGGGAAAAAGTCTGCTTATTGTTATATTGCACTATCCTAGGGGGTTAGTACAATACCTTGCATACAGTGCTCTGCACTCAGTAAGCACTGAATAAATACAATTGAATGGATGAAGGAATGAAAGTAAGCGCTCAATAAATAAAATTGACTGACTGAAAGAATGAAGTCCTCTGACGCCCAGCTCCATGAGATTTCCACTTGGCCACGCTGTTTCCGAGGAGTTTAAGCTCCCCGTGGACAGGGACTGAGTCTTCTGTTGCGTTTTACCAAGCACTCAGTCCAGCGCACCAGCTCCCGGGGGAATCCAGTCCATAGCACTCCTATGGGTGCTGAAAAGATCCCAGCGGGCCAAACCTCTCCCTCAGCAACTTCCTAAGGGCACCCTAGACCTCCTCGTTCCTCAGGCTGTCGATGAGGAAGAGTCGAGGACGCCATAAAGCATGTCCATGAGCCCGTCACTTCCGGGAGAGTGACCGGAAGATGGCCGGATGTAGGTGAAGATGACGGGGCCGTAGAAGAGGCCGATGGCCAGCAGGCAGGAGGTGCAGGTGAACCAGGCCCGGCGCTTCCCCTCTCCCGAGCGGCTCTTCAAGATGGCGGCTAAGACAAGGACGTAGGAGCCTAAAGTGATGAAGAAGGCGCCGATCCCGCCCACGGCCAGAGCGGGACAGGGACATGTCAGTAATAGTAATACTACTACTACTACTACTACTACTACTACTACTACTACTACTACTAAAAATAATAATACTGGCATTTATTAAGCGTTTACTATGTGCAAGGCACTGTTCTAAGCGCTGGGGAAGTTACAAGGTGATCAGGGTGTCCCACGGGGGGCTTACAGTCTAAATCCCCATTTCCAGATGACGTCTTTGAGGCACAGAGAAGTTAAGTGACTTGCCCAAAGTCACACAGCTGACAATTGGCGGATCCAGGATTTGAACCCATGACCTCTGACTCCAAAGCCCATGTTCTTTCCACTGAGCCATGCTGCTTCTCTAACCCATGAGCATACTCCCTCGTCCCAGGGATTAGAACCCATGACCACACTCCCTACTGGTCCACTCCGTTGGAGCAGTAGAAGGTCAGCGTGAAGGTGAAGGACACATGCGGGGGGGAGTTGAAGAAGCGGGCCGGCCAGACTCCAGCCGCCAGCGTGACGCACTCTCTCCCGTCCATGAGAACAGCATAGTGGAGAGGGTTGAAGACGGCCAAGGGGTGTTAAGAGGCCGTGACCGCTGGGAGGAAGATGGCCTTCCCCTCCGGGGCCACCAGGAAACCGAGTTGAAGGGGGCACCCAGCCAACAGGATCGCCAGTCTCCCGTGGTGAGGCCCCGCAGTACCTTGGGAACCGCGGCCATGGGGCGGGAGGCGTTCAGCAACGACTGGTTAGCGAGGAAGAAGTACATGGGCGTATGGAGACGGCGGTTAGCACGGAGGGCGAGGAGGAAGGCACCGTTGGCCAGGAGCATGACCGAGTAGACGGCGTCGAAGGCCGCGAATCGCACCTCCAGCCGGTCTGACAGTCCCGTCAGGAGGAGGCCGGTCACCCCGGTCCCGTTGCCCTCTGCCATCCACGGGAGGTTAAAACGATTCATTCATTCATTTAATCGCATTCATTGAGCAATTACTGTCTGCACTTACTGTATCCGACCGTGGGCAGGAAGGACCTGGGTCTAATCCCACTCGTCTACTGGGTGACTGCGAGCGAGTAGCTTCGCTTCTCTGTACTTTGGTTTCCTCATCTGTAAAATGAGGATTGAGACTGTGTGCAGTTTTATTATTCTGAACCTACCCCAGAGCTGAGTACAGTGCCCGGCACATGGTAAGTGCTTAACAAACAGCCTAAAGGAAAAAAAATATCAGTGGACGGGAACAGGTCTGGGGTTGGAAGTCAGAGGACCTGGGTTCGTTCGTTCATTCATTAATTCATTCATTCATTCATTCATTCATTCAATCATAGTTATTGAGCGCTTCCTGTGTGCAGAGTACTGCATTAAGCGCTTGGAAAGTACAATTCAGCAACAGATAGAGACAATCCCTACCCAAAAGAAGGCTCACAGTCCCGGCTCTATCACTTGCCTGCTTAGTGACCTTAGGCAAGTCACTTCACATTTCTGGGTCTCCTCATCTATGAAATGGGGATTCCCTACCCGTTCTTCCTCCTCCTCAGACTGTGTGTCCCATGTGGCATCTGGTGATCTTGTATCTACCCCAGTGCTTAGTACAGTGAGTGGCACATAGTAAGTGCTTAACAAAACATTTTTTGTTGTCTGTCTCCCCCCTTCTACACTGTAAACTCGGTGTGGGCAGGGATTCATCTCCCTGCATTGCTGAACTGTACTTTCCAAGCGCTTGGTACATTGCTCTGCACACAGTAAGCGCTCAATAAATACGATTGAATGAACTAATAAATTAATAATAATAACTTGCAACTACCCATTCGCTAAAGCGCTTACTATGTGTCAGGCACTTTTACTAAGCACTGACGTAGATACAAGGTTATCAGGTTGGACACAGTCCCTATCCTACATGGAGCTCACAGTATTAATCTCCATTTCACAGATGAGGTAACTGAGGCACAGAGAAGTGAAGTGACTCGCCCAAGGTCACACAGCAGACAAGTCGGATTGGAGTCCAGATCCTTCTGACTCCAAGACCAGTGTTCTTTCCACCAGACACTTAATGCAGGGCTTGACATATAATATGCGCTTACCAAATACCGCAATAGTGATTTTATCCAAATCTGCCGGGACAGGGCTGAAGAGCAGGCCCAGTAGGAGGCAGAAGAGAAGGACCATGACAGAGAGGAGGAGGAGGAGGCCAGGACCAGGCAGAAGAGGAGGGCCAGGACAGGGCGGAGGAGGAGGGTCAAGAATGGGCAGCGAAGGAGGCCCAGGACAAGGAAGAGGAGAGCCAAGACAGGACAGAGGAGCAGGGCCAGGACACTTTGGAGGAGGAGGGCCAGGATTGGGTAGAGAAGGAGGGCCAGTACCTGGCAGAGGAAGAGGGCTAGGACCGGGTAGAGGAGGAGGGCCAGGACCGGTTGGAGGAGGAGGGCCAGGA
Source organism: Tachyglossus aculeatus (assembly GCF_015852505.1). Taxonomy (NCBI): domain Eukaryota; kingdom Metazoa; phylum Chordata; class Mammalia; order Monotremata; family Tachyglossidae; genus Tachyglossus; species Tachyglossus aculeatus. The sequence goes on along the minus strand of NW_024044831.1, from coordinate 3,742,076 downwards.
CCGGGTAGAGGAGGAGGGTCAGGACAGGGTAGAGGAGGAAGCCGAGGACCAGACATAGGAGGAGGGTCAGGACCACGCGGAGGAGTAGGTTCAGGACTAGGTGGAGGAGTAGCGTAAGGTTTGAGCGGAGGATCAGCGCAAAGACCGTGAGGAGGAGTATGTTCAGGACTAGGTGGAGGAGTAGCGTAATGATTAGGTGGAGGAGAAGGGCCAGGTCCCAGCAGAGTAGGAGGGCCAGGACCAGTAGGAGGAAGGGGGTGAGGATCAGGGGGCGGACCAGGACCGGGCTGAGGAGTTGGTCCAAGGTCTGTTGGAGGAGTAGGGCCAGGGCCGGGCAGACAAGGAAGGACAGGGCCAGACATAGGAGTAGGGACAGGACGGGTAAGAGGAAAAGCATCAAGATCGGGTGGAAGATGAGGACCAGGAGCAGGCAGAGGAGAAGGACCAGGACAGGGTGGAGGTGAATGGGCCAGGACCGGGCGGAGGAGGAGGGCCAGAACAGGGTAGAGGCTGAGGGCCGGGACTCGGCGGAGGAGGAGGGCCAAAACCGGGCGGAGGGGGAGGGCCAGGACCAGACATAAGAGGAGGTCCAGGACCAAAAAAAGTAGCAGGGCCAGGAGTGGTAGAGGAGAAGCACCAGGACTGGGTGAAAGAGGAAGACCAGGAGAAGGCAAGGGAGAAGGCCCAGAACCGGACAGTGGAGTGAGTCCAGGACATGTTGGAAGAGTAGGGCCAGGACCGCGAGGAGGAGAAGGGCCATGACCGTTTGGAGGAGGAGGGCCATGACTGGGTAGAGAAGGAGAGCCAGGACTAGGCGGAGGTGGAGGGATAAGTCCGGGCGGAGGAGGAGGGCCACTAACGAGCAGAAAACTAGTGCCAGGACCACGCGGAGGGGTAGGTTTGGGACTTGTCTGCCCCTGTCGCGAGGAGAGGGAGAGTGGCATGGCGGCTAGGGGCACAAAGACTTCTGGGGGTTGTAGTGTGATGCTCATTCTAGAGAGCGTTCATCTCCGCCAACTCAACTACCACTCTCTTCACACTGCGCCGGGAACAGTGGCCATTTATGGAGCGTGAAATCTGCGGGAGGGGCATGTTTTGGGCTTTTTCCCATTAATAAAGACCGTAATTATGGTATTTGTTAAGTATATGTTTCCAAACCTCGTGAGGTGCCGCATAGTGAACATGGAGACCCCAAATTCGCTAAAATCAGGCACCTTTAATCCCATTCTCTCCCGGGAGATCTTAACACGTAATCAAATGTCAACGCAATGAGCGGTTCCAAAATACTGTGCTCGGGCTTCTAACTCGGGATGGGGAAACTTGCGTTTGAATAAACCCACTCCAAGCTGTCCAATGCAGATGACGTTGTCTCTCGCCAAGATGCTCCCACAAGAGTGAACCCTCATCAGTCCCCGCCCTATCCGTAGGTTACCTATGCATTTGAGCCCAGTCGCCGACACAACCAGTAAGGCCCCGTCGCGAAGGGAGGGAAAATTGCGTTGCGGCTCGGTGCACAAAGACTTCTGGGAGTTGCAGTGTGATGCTCCTTCCTGACAGTGTTCATTTCTGCCTACCGAACTACGACACCTGTTACATCCAGCGGCGGCTTTGTGGAGCTGGAAATAGCGGGAGGAGAATGATATGGCCGTTTTCCCATTCATAATGATATTAAATATGGTGTGTGTTAAGTACCTGCTATAGCTCCCCTTGAAGTGTCGCATAGGCAACACTGAGAACCCAGGCCTGCTCAAAATCTGGCACCTTTATCCCTTTTCCCTCCCGAGAGAGTATAAAACACCTAGTGTCAAGGCTTTGAGCAGCGCCACAAACCGTTTTCGGGCCGCTTACCCGGGAAGGATTTTAACACGTCCTTCCATTTGAGTAAGGCCGCTCAGAACTAGAACATGCAAATTCAATTGTCGGTGCTGAAGATGCTCCCACAACAGCGAACACTCATTAGCCCACGCCTTATCCATAGGGTTTCGATGTAGTCGAACCCAGGCAATGACACAAGCCAATCAGTCCCTGTCACGAGGAGAGGGAGAGTGCCTAGGCGGCTGATCGGATAAAGACTTCTTGGAGTTGTAGTGTGATGCTCGTTCTGGAGGGCGTTACCCTCCACCTATCGAACTACCACTCGCACCATGCCTCGCAGCACGGCCCGCAGCCATGTCTCGCAGCACGGCCCGCGGCCATGTCTGGCATTGTCTCGAGGAAAGGGAGAGTGGCTAGGCGGCTGATGGGACAAAGACTTCTGGGAGTAGTCATGTGACGATCGTTCTAGACAGCTTTCATCTCCGCCTTCCAAACTACAACACTTGTAATGCCCCGAGGCAGGGCCACGGCCATTTTACGGAGCGTGAAAGGTGGGGGAAGCAGTTGTTCAGGCCTTTTTCCCATTCATAATGATAGGAATGGTAGTATTTGTTAAGTAACTGGTACGTAACACCCCGTGAGGTGTCGCATGGAGAACACCGATACTCCAACCTCGTTCCAGCGTAGGCTCCCTGAATCCCGTTCCTTCCCAGAGAGTTTACCACACAGTCAATTTTCAAGGAACTGAGCGGCTCACACACTGTGTTTGGGCTTCTTACCCTGGGTGGGACATAGCACATGCTTGCATTTGAATGAGCCCATTCTGAGTTATCAAATACAGATTACCTTGCCTCTCCCAAAGGTGCTCCCACAAAAGCGAACTCTCATTAGTCCCTGACCAATTCGTAGGGTTCCTATGTAGTCGAACACAGTCACTGACACAAGCCAATCAGGCCATGTCTCATTGTGCGGGGAGTGGCTAGACGGCTAATGGGACAAAGTCTTCTGGGAGTTGTAGTTGATCTTTCTAGACAGCGAGCTCCTCCGCCTACCGAGCTACCTCTCCCCTCATGCCTCGTGACAGGGCCTGCGGTATGATCTGGCCCTGTAACGAGGAGAGGGAGAGTGGAGAGGCGGCTGATGGGACAAAGACTTCAGGGAGTTGTAGTGTGATGCTCGTTTTAGGCAGCGTTCACCTCTGCCTAACGAACTACTACTACAGTCATGAGGGGATTCGCGGAACTTTTGTGGAGCCGAGAAGGCTCGGGAGGACGATGTTCAAGGCGTTTTCCCATTTTTATTGATAGTAATTATGGAATTTGTTAGGTACCTGTTACCACTCCCCATGAGATGTAGAGATCACGGAGACCTCAACCTTGCTGAGATCAGGCTCCTTTAAGTGTCTTCCCTCACAGGACAATTTACCAAGCAATTAAGTGTCAAGGAACTGAGCGGCTCCACATACTATGTTCGGGGATCTTACCCGAGCTGGGTTATAACACATGATTGCATTTGAATGGGCCCCCTCTGAGCCATCGATTGCAGATGCCCTTGTTCCTCAAGAAGATTCTCCCACAAAGGGGACCCTCACTAGTCCCCGCCCTATCCGTAGGATTTGTAGTCCAACCCAGTCACCGACACAAGCCAATCAGGTCCGGTCGCGTGGTGTGGAAGAGTGGCTAGACGACTGATGGGACAAAGACTTCTGGGAGTTGTAGTGTGATGCTCTTACTAGACAGTGTTCACCTGTGCCTACCGAATTAGCAATCCCATCCGTCCACATGGCGGGGTTGGGGGGGGAGGACATGTCTGTCCCTGACGTGAAGTGAGGGAGAGTGGTTTGGAGGCTGATGGGGCAAGGACGTCTGAGAGTTGTAGTGTAATGGCGTTCTCGACAGGGTTTCCCTCCACCTACCGAACTACCAGTCCTGTAATGCATTGTGGCAGGACTTGCAGTCTTGTCTGGTCCTGTTACTAGGGGAGGGAGAGTGGCATGACGGGTCAGGAGCACGAAGTCTTCTCGGAGTTGTAGTGCTCATTCTAGGCTGCGTTCATCTCTGCCTACCGAACTGCCACTCCTGTTATGCATAGGGTAGGGCCCGTGGCCATGTCTGTCCCTGTCGCGAGGAGAGGGAGAGTGGCATGGCGCCTCGGGACACAAAGATCTTTGGGGGTTGCAGTGTGATGCTCATTTTAGAAAGCGTTTATCTCTGCCAACTAACCTGCCACTACCGTCATGCTTTGCGGGGAGCCGTGGCCATTTATGGAGCGTGGAAAGCATGGAAGGGGAATTGTTCAGGGCGTTTTCCCAATCATAATGACCGTATTTATTGTATTTGTTAAGTATCTGTTGCCACTCCCCAGGTGGTGCTGCATAGAGAACAAGGCGACCCCAAACTCCTCAAAATCAGAGTCGTTTAATCCCATTCGCTCCCCAGAGTGTTTAGAATACAACCAAGTGTCAAGGCACTGAGCGGCTCCAAATACTGCATTTGGGCTTCTTACCCAGGTTGGGTTATAACACATCCTTGCATTTGAATAAGCCTGCTCCAAGCTGTCCAATGCAGATGGCTTTGTCCCTCATGAAGATGCTCCCACAAGACGGAGCCTCATTAGTCCCCGCCTTATCTGTAAGGTAGCTATGTACTTGACCCCAGTCACCGACACAAACAATCAGGCCCTTTCTTAAAGGGGAGAAAAATGGCGCTAAGGCTCGGGGCACGAAGACTTCTGGGAGTTGTAGTGTGATGATCGTTCTTGACAGCGTTCGCGTCTGCCGACAGAGCTACGACTCCCGTCATGCCCAACGATGGAACCCGCAGCCTTTTTTTTACGGCGTGGAAGTAGCGGGATGAGGATGTTATGGCCGTTTTCCCATTCGTAATGACAGTAATTATCGTGTTTGTTAAATTCCTGCTACTGCTCCCCTTGACGTGTCGCATAGAAAACACGGAGAACCCAAACTCTCTTAAAATCAGGCACCTTTAATCCCTTCTCCCCCGAGAGAGTTAAAGACACCATCAAGTGTCAAGTCATTAAGCAGTTCCAAATACTATGTTAGGGACGCTTTCTCCGGTGGGGTTATAGTACGCCCTTGCATTTGAATAAGCCCGCTCAGAGCTGGGATATGCAGATTCGGTTGTCGGTCCTGAAGATTCTCCCACAGGAGTGAACACTTATTAGTCCCCGCCCTATCCATAGGGTTCCTATGTTTTCGAGCACAGTCAATGACACAAGTCAATCAGATCCTATCGCAAGGAGAGGGAGAGTGGCTAGGCGGCTGATGGAGCAAAGACTTCTGGGAGTTGTAGTGTAATGGTCGTTCTAGACAGCGTTCCCCTCCGCTGACCGAACTGCCATTCCCCTAATGTCTCGCGGCAGAGCTGCTGACATTTTATGGAGCTTGGAAGGTGCTGGAAGTAGATGTTCATGATTGCGGGGAGGGGCAAAGGGAGGCCGCAGCGATGCAGAAAGCCGCCCTTTTCCAGGATGAATATCGGCTCCCCGCTCCTTCTGCGAGCCCCCCCGCCCCCCCAGTCGCCACGAGACAGGCCATGGGCACGAAGGGAATGGTTTATCGGTAGGCAGACGTGATCGCTGTCCAGAGCGAACATCAGACTATGAGTCCCAGGGGACATTGGGCCTCGATCCTCAACAAAACCCTCCTGACAGGGTCGGATTGAATGATTATGTGCCTGGGCTGCCCTCCATGGGGAGCCGATGGAGAGCGCAAGGGGTATTAATGAGGGTTTGCTCCCGTGGGAGCATCTTGGGGAAGACCAAGGGCAGCTACCTGGACCAGCGGGTAGCGGCCTCATGCCAATTAAAGGAAGTGAAAAAACCCCTCCTCGTTAAAGGGCCCGGCCATCAGAACGTTCCCTCTCCGGGCTTAGTGGATGGGGTGTTTGTGTAGGAGGAGGTCAACGCGGTCCAGAACTAGCATCACAATAAAACTCTCAGAATTATCTGTGCTCCGACCTTGTACACTCTCCCTTTCTTTGCGACAGGTCTTCAATGTATGTGTTGGTTACCGGATTCGACTTCATAAGATAGGGCGGGGAGTAGTGAGGGCTCGCGCTTGTGGGAGCATCTTCAGGATAGACAAAGACTTCTGCATTTGGGAGTGTGTAGCGGATTTATTCAAATTCAGGGAAGTGTTACAACCCGGCCCGGATGGAACCATTCAGTGCCTTGACACTTGGTTGTGAGGTAAACTCTTTCGGGGGGAATGGGATCAGAGAAGCCTGATTTGAAGTAAGGTTGGTGTCTCCGTGTTCTCTATGTGACACCTTATGGGGAGTGGTAACAGGTACTTAGCAAAGAACATAAATCCTATCATTAGGAATGGGAACACGCCCTGAACATCCGCCTCCCGCGAACTCCGCACTCCTCAAAATGTTCGCTGCTTGATGGGAGTGGTAGTTCGGTAGGTGGAGGTGAACGCTGATTAGAACGAACATCACACTAAAATAAAGACACTACAATTCCAAGGTTTTTGTGCCCCGAGAGGCCATGCTACTCACACTCTTCTCGAGACAGGACCAGTCATGGTCGGAGGCCATGCCGCGGGGCACTACAGGAGTAATAGTTGTTTAGGCGGCAGTAACCGCTGTCTAGAACAAGCATCACACTATTAAAACCAGAGGTACTTATTCCCCGAGCCGCCATACCATTCTCCCTCTCCTCCCGACAGGGCCAGACATAGCCGCAGGCCCTGCCGCGAGGCACTGACAGGAGTGGTAGGTCCGTAGGCGGAGGTAAACACTATCTAGAACGAGCATCACACTAAAACACCCAAAAGATTTTGTGCCCCGTTCCTCCACGTCACTCAACCTCTCCTGGGCAATTAATGAGGGTTCGCTCCTGAGAGAGGATTTCGGGGAGGGCCAAAGGCAGCTGCCTGGACCAGCGGGGAGTGGGCTCATGCCAATGAAAGGATGTGTTTAAAACTCCTCCCGATTTAAGGGGCCGGCTTTCAGTGCATGGGGCCGCTCAGAGTCTAGATACTTGGTTATACGGAAAACTCTCCCGGCAGAGAATGGGATGATAGTAGCCCGATCTGAACCGAGTTTTGAATCTCTGTTTTCTCTGCGCTACAACACACAGGGAGCAGTAGCAAGTACTTCAAAAATGCCATAATTACTATCAATCGCAAGCGGGAGACTTGCTAACCAACCGCCTGCGCCTTCCTGCGCCTTCCGTTCTGGGGGCACGATGGGAGTGGTAGTTGGGGAGATGGAAGTAAACGCCAGTCAAGAGCGAGAATCAGACTGCGACTCCCAGAGGTCTTTGTGCCCTGATAAGCTACACCACGCTCTCTCTCACCACGACACAGCTGCATGGTTTGGGTGGGTGCCTGGGCTGGCCTCTGTTGCCTCCGGTTTCTCACAGTGTTGTTGGTTCAGAGATTACTCTTGGCCAATGACAGGTGTGGGAACTGTACAACCAGAGCAGAGGCAGACTGCATACCACATCGGGACTCACAGCCAGTGGAAGAAGGATAACACGTAGTTCATCCTTGGGTTTACAGGTATGGCAGCTGAGGCACAAGGATTCCAAAGTACAGGTCTGCCACATCCCAGACCTGCGCCCTCTCCAAGTCGCTTAGCTGCTTCTCGACGGTGGTGCGAGGTGGTTTCGATGGCAGCGGGGCTCCGGAAATCCAGGAGAGGCGGCCGGGGGCAGATGAATCCGGGCAGCTTCCCTCTTGTGCCAGCTCTGTAGTACTCCATCGACGCTCAACCGATGCTTCAGTCCTTTTGCACTTCATTCATTCATTCATTCATTCATTCAATCGTATTTATTGAGCGCTTACTGTGTGCAGAGTACTGTACTAAGCGCTTGGGAAGTACAAGTCGGCAACATACAGAGATGGTCCCTACTCAACAACGGGCTCACAGTTTAGAAGGGGGAGAAGGAGAAGACATCGATACTAAGGAATGCCGCACATGGAGGGAATTTTTCCACATCACGTGAGACTGATAAATTCTGGAGAGCTTCAGTGGTCTGGGAAGGAAAAAATAATTTCGTTAATTATGAAAGTTAAATTACTTACCCAAGAGAAGCAGCGTGGACAAGTGGATAAAGCTCAGGCCTGGGAGTCAGAAGAACCTGGGTGATAATACCGGCTCCGCCACTTGTCCACTCTGAGACCTAGGGAAATTCACTTCACTTCTCTGTGGTTTCAGTTCCCTCTTTTGTAAAATGGGGATGAAGATTGAGCCCCTTGTGGGATATAAACTGGGTCGAGAACTAGCTTCTATTGACCCCAGAGCAATGCTATCTGAGTCACGATTGTCCATCACACAACGAAATTATCAGACGTCCCTCTGGACTCTGAGAAAGCCTTGTTTCAGCCAGAAAAGACAACTGTTCATATGCACCCCTCTGCAGGGTGTCTTAATGTGGTGAGTGATGGCAATATCAACACAAAGAGACAGTATTTGTCCAGAGAAAAATGTGGAAAAATCTCTCCTTTAGGACTCTTCCGATGGCGGCCTTCTTGTCCCGGTTTCTCCGGCTGAAGATGAGGGGGTTCGCGTCAGGGGGTACCACTGCGTAGAACACGGACACCAACAGGTCCAGAACCGAGGAGGAGTCTGAGGGCGGCATCAGATCTTCAGCAAGGCGGGTACGTCACAGAAGAACTGCTGAACGACGTTAGACCTGTTGTTGCTGAACGACGTTGGACGGGGAGAAGGTCGAAGCTGAAAAAAGGACCCGAAGCAGCCCTCCACTAAACCAGGAGGCGGCGGCCATCTTCTCACAGGCTCCTTGGTCCATGATGGCCACGTAGCGCAGGGGGTGGCAGATGGCGGTGTAGCCTTCGTAGGACACCACTGTGAGGATAAAATACTTCGAAGAGGCAAACAAGATCACCAGTATGAGCTGAACCACACAGCCCAGGAAAGGGATGGAGCCGTTAATAGTCAAGGAGATGGTGTTGAATTTGGGGACGGTGATGGAGATGAGGAAGGGGTCGATGAAAGACAGGTTCCTGAGGAAGAAGTATATGTCTCCTCCTGCCTTCAGGACATCTCCATCTGGATGTCTGCCCGCCATCTAAAACTCATTATGTCCAAGACGGAACTCCTTATCTTCTCTCCCAAACCCTTCCCTCTCCCTGATTTTCCCATCACTGTTGACGGCACTACCACCCTTCCCGTCTCACAAGCCCGCAACCCTGGTGTCATCCTCGACTCCGCTTTCTCGTTCACCACTCACATCCAAGGCGTCACCAAAACCTGCCGGTCACACCTCGGCAACATCGCCAAGATCCACCCTTTCCTCTCCATCCAAACCGCTACCCTGCTGGTTCAATCTCTCATCCTATCCCGACTGGGTTACTGCATCAGGCTCCTCTCTGATCTCCCTTCCTCCTGTCTCTCCCCACTTCAATCTATACTTCACGGTGCTGCCCGGATCGTCTTAGTGCAGAAATGCTCTGGGTATGTTTCTCCCCTCCTCAGAAATCTCCAGTGCCTACCAATCAACCTATGCATCAGGCAAAAACTCCTCACTCTCGGCTTCAAGGCTCTCCATCATCTCGCCCACTCCTACCTCATCTGCCTTCTTTCCTTCTACATCCCAGCCCGCACCCTCCGCTCCTCTGCCGCTAGCCTCCTCACTGTGCCTCGTTCTCGCCTGTCCCGCCGTTGACCCCTGGCCCACGTCCTATCCTGGCCTCGAATGCCCTCCCTCCGCACATCCGTCAAGCTAGCTCTCTTCCTCCCTTCAAAGCCCTACTGAGAGCTTACCTCCTCCAGGAGGCCTTCCCAGACTGAGCCCCTTCCTTCTTCTCCCCCTCCCCTCAGCCCCCCCGCCTTACCTCATTCCTCTCCCCACAGCACCTGTATATATGTTTGTACAGATTTAGTACTCTATTTATTTTACTTGTACATATTTCCTAGTCTATTTATTTCATTTTTTAATATGTGTTGTTTTGTTGTCTGTTTCCCCCTTCTAGACTGTGATCCCGCTGTTGGGTAGGCACCGTCTCTATATTTTGCCAACGTTTACTTCCCAAGCGCTTAGTACAGTGCTCTGCACAATGTAAGCGCTCAATAAATATGATTTAAGGAATGAATGAATGAATACATGGGGGTGTGGAGGCGCCGATCGAGGGCAGTGAAGACGACGTTGAGGAGATTCCCCTCAGAACCTCCAGGTAGAACGGGAAGAACAGCGCGGCGTGGACCAGCTGCTGCTCGCAGACCTCTGAGAAATCCAGCAGGAGGAATTTCCTCATCGTGGAGACGTTGGGCATTTTTGCGAAGCAGCGCTGACTTTCTGCTGTGGATGAGGGACCAGTCAAAGTTAGAGTCCATTGATGAGATGAGTGAAGAAACTGACAGGATATTTACTAGTGATTCTCTATGGAAAGGAGAGAGTTATAGAATCCAGAGTTATGGAATCCAAAATGATATTTGAGTTCCTTATCCGTCAGGGATAAGGAAAGATCCATAATTTCAGATTCTTTTTGTCGATTTAAAGGCATTTCTTGAAATTGTCTGCCCTCTGCCACCCCAACAGAGTTGGTAGACACATCGAGTGTCTACCTACATGTAGTGTACAGTCTGAAAAGGGATTTTTTTCTATCTTCGTCTTCAACTACCTGAACCTGTTCGCTGCTTCCACCACCCAATACTTTGCGTGCACGCACATACACACACAAACGAACACAGCTTCTAACAGAGGAAATCTTATTGCAGCAGCTCCTGTAAAGTGGAAAATTAATTCTTTCTGTAATATTTATTGAACGCTTACTGTGTGCAGAACACTGTACTAAATGCTGGGAAGAGTACAATAGAATGATAAATAGACACAGTCCCTGCCCACGACGAGCTTACAGTCTAGAGGAAAAACAGATTGTAGTTGGGTTGACTTCGGTGAATGCCTGATCACTGACTTCAGTGCAATCCGCCCGTTCTAACTCTCCTCCTTATTATCTGCTTTCTTCAACCAACCCTCCAAAACGAACCTTCCTACTGTGACTCGTTTTTGATGCTTCCTTCTCCCACCTGTGGCTCCCACCCTTTCTTTGGCCTGGAAATCCACCTTTTTAAGTTCCCCAGCCCGAATATATTCCACCCTCAAAAACCCGCTAGAATTCCACCTTCTCAAGGAGGATTTAACTAATTCACCTTTTCCTACCATCTGTCAGTAACCATCACCAGACTTAATGTATCCGCAGACCATCAGGATATTGCTGCTGAAGGTAAGGGTCATTACTCTAATCTGTAAACTCCTTGAGAAAACATGTCTACCAACTCTTTAATATTTTATTCTTCCAAGCATTTAGTAGAGTGCTCTGCACACAGTAAGTGCTCAATAAATGTCTCCGATTGGTTGAATGATTAATGTCTGCTTCGCCCCTAGACGGTGAGCTCCTTGTGATCAGGGAACGTGTCTACCAATTCTTTACTAGGGTATTCTTCTCAGCACTCAGTTTAGTGTTCTGCACACATTAAGCACTCAAACATACGATTATGGACACTAATAATAATGATAGCATTTGTTAAATGCTTAGGATGTGCCAAGCACTGTTCTATGCACTGGGAGAGATAGAAGGTAATCAGGTTGTCCCACCTGGGCTCATAGTCTTAAACCCCATTTGACAGATGAGGTAACGGAGGCACAGAGAAGTTAAGTGACTTTCCCTGCCACACAACTGACAAGTGGCAGAACTGGGATTAGAACCCATGACCTCTGACTCCCACGACCGTGCTCTTTCCAGTAAGTCAGGCTACTTCCCATCTGAATATGGATTGTCCCATTCTTTTCTCCTCCCAGTTGTTAATGACATTTTGCCTATCTGGGCTATTAGATTGGGAAGTCTTTGAGGACAGGGATCATACCTAAACAGTGCTTGGCACATAGTAAGCACTTAACAAATACCATCATTATTTTACCTCTCTTTTTAAGGTGTTTCTTAAGCTCTCACTATGACCAGGCACTATACTAAGCTTTGGGGTGAATACAAGAAAATTGGGTGGGTTGCAGTCCCCGTCCTACACAAGGCTCAGAGTCTCAGTCCCCATCTTACAGATGTGGGAACTGAGGCACAGAGAAGCGAAGTGACTTGCCCAATATCACTCAGAAGAGAAGCAGCCTGGCCCAGTTGAAAGAGCATGGGCGTGGACTCTAATTCCAGCTCTGCCAATTGCTTGCTGTGTGACCTTGGACAAGTCACTTATCTTCTCTGTGACTCAGTTCTCCTGTTCTCCCTCCTGTTCAGACTGTGAGCCCTATGAGCTACAGGGATTGTGTCCAGCTGATTAACTTACCCAGTGCTTAGAACAATGTTTGACACATAGTAAGCGCATAACAAATACCATTAAAAAATTAAAAGAGGTGGAGCCATTATTAGAACCCAAATCCTCTGACTCCCAGCCAATGCTCTATCCACTAGGCCATGCCGATTCTCTCTTGCATCCTCCCAAGATTTGGGGGTGAAGTCCTGGAAGGAGGAATTGGTGATGAAGCATCTAACTGGTGCAGTCTCAGTCATACCCTCTTGTCTCTGTCCTGAGGGTTGAGCTGATGGTTGAAGTTATCACGGCCCGGGGCTGATGCCATGCCATAACGTCCTAGCCCGGAAGCCATGGTAGCTGGGGTTTGGGCAGTGGATGGGTGGGACCAAGGGGCTACGGTATGGGCAATGTTTTCTCTCTGCTTGTGTACATAGCCCTGGTTCCAACTCCACCCTGGACCCCGGGTATGAACGTCTTCTCAGAGTGACCCTCACACTAACATCGATTAGCCTGATTGTCCTTCCCTTTCCCTCCCCACCTTCTGTCACTCTCACCGGGCCAGCGTGGTGCTGGCGGACCCCTGACCCTCTCTGGGTTGGGTTTGTCCCCCCTCTCTCCTCGGACTCCCGGATGCAGTGGCCACGAAGGGACAGCGAATAGCCGTCAACGCCTCTCTGCTCTCCTGCGGTCACTGAGACACACTTTCTAGACAGGGTGCCCGTTCCCTTAGATAAAGCCACCGCTGCTCCGCGGGAGGTCCCTGGAAGACCGGGTCATGGAGACTCATTCCCACTGTCTCTGAGTTCCCACAGTCTCTGAGTTCCCACAGAGATGAGGATCCGGTGATGGCACTTGCCTGCAGGGTTTCCATTGCAACCGCATCTTAAAGGTTCTCGCTGTTAGTGACCATTTGGGTCAACAGTTGGGCAGTTCAGTTTCTTTTTATTCTTCAGTGGTACCTGTTAAGCACTTACTATGTGCCACGCACTGTACTAAGTCCTGGAATTCTATACAAGCTAATCAGGTTGGACACAGTCCCTGTCCCACATGGGGCTCAATCTCAATCCCCATTTTACAGATGAGGGAACTGAGGTCCAGAGAAGTGAAGACACTTGCCCAAGGTCACACAGCAGAAAGGTAGAAGAGCAGAGATTAGAACCCAGGTCATTCTGACTCCCAGGTCCGTGCTCTATCGACTAGGCCACGCTACTTCACTGAGTTTCATCTTGTTCATCACTTCTAACAATCAATTTGTCATTTAATCAGTTGTATTTTCTGACGTCCACTGATTGCAAATCTAGAAAGAACGAGAAATGATTCTAAATCCATCCTAAGCCCCTCTCCCTGGCTGGTCTGGGTGATCAACCCAGAGAAGCAGCATGAGAAGTAGCATGGCTTGGTGGTAAAATCACAGGCTTGGGAGTCAGAGGACGTGGGTTCTAATCCAGAATCTACCACTCGTGTGCTATGTGACTTTGGGCAAGCCACTTAACTTCTCTATGCCTCAGTTACCCCATCTAGAAAATGATGGGAAATGGAAAAAGAGAAGTAGCGTGGCTCGATGGAAAGAGCACGGATTTGAGAGCCAGAGGTCATGAGTTCTAATCCCGGCTCTGCCACTTGTCTGCTGTGTGACTTTGGGCAAGCCGCTTAACTTCTCTGGGCCTCATCTGAAAAATGGGGATTAAGGCTGTGAACCGCCCGTGGGACAACCTGATCACCTTGTATCCCCCCGGCCCCCAGCGAATAGAGCAGTGCTTTGCACATAGTAAGAGCTTAACAAATGCCATTATTATTTATTTATTACTTACCCAGGCACTTATAACAGTGTTTGACACATAGTAAGCGCTTAACAAATGCAGTTCTTATTATTTTTATTATTATTATCAGTTTGGGAAGAGCTGAGGGTTTCTGAGAACGGGGTGATGGGAAGGAATCACTGATACTGGCTGGGTGGACACGATGGGAAAATCTCTGCTTTCAGAAGGTAAAGGAAATAGCCTATGGTTCGCCCTCTTCTATCTCATAGCTGAGACACTGTACGAAACTGGGGTGAGGAGGCCACTGCATTCTCTGCTCTGAATTGCCCTGTCCCTTTCAAAATATCTCAGTGATGGAAAATGGAGAAATAATCTATCAGTCCACATTTCCTTCTGCCCCCTTCCTGTTTATCAGAGCACAGCTTTCCCCATCTTCAAAGCCCCTCCGTCATCCCATCACTTCCACGATGCCTCACACAATTCATTTTTTTTCTCCCTAGGTCATCTTTTCCCTATTACGGATTCATTCATTCATGCATTCAATCGTATTTATTGAGCGTTTACTGTGTGCAGAGCACTGTACTAAGCGCTTGGGAAGTCCAAGTTGGCAACATATAGAGACGGTCCCTACCCAACACCGGGCTCACAGTCTAGAAGGTGGAGACAGACAACAAAGCAAAACATAGTAACAAAATAAAATAAATAGAATAAATATGTACAAGTAAAATAAACAAATAAATAAATAGAGTAATAAATGCGTACAAACATATATAAATATATGCAGGTGTTGTGGGGAGGGGAAGGAGGTAAGGCGGTGGGAATGAGGAGGGGCAGGATGGGGAGAGGAAGGCGGGGGCTCAATCTGGGAAGGCCTCCTGGAGGAGGAAAGCTCTCAGTGGGGCCTTGAAGGGAGGAAGAGAGCTAGCTTGGCGGATGTACGGAGGGAGGGCATTCCAGGCCAGGGGGAGGACGTGGGCCGGGGGTCGACGGCGGGGCAGGTGAGAACGAGGCACAGTGAGGAGATTAGCGGCAGAAGAGCGGAGGGTGCGGGCTGGGCTGTAGAAGGAGAGAAGGGAGGTGAGGTAGGAGGGGGAGAGGTGATGGAGAGCCTTGAAGCCGAGAGTGAGGAGTTTTTGCCTGATGTGTAGGTTGATTGGTAGACACTGGAGATTTTTGAGGAATGGAGTTACATGCCCAGAGCGTTTCTGCATAAAGATGATCCGGGCAGCGGCGTGAAGTATGGATTGAAGTGGGGAGAGACAGGAGGATGGGACATCGGAGAGGAGGCCGATGCAGTAATCCAGTCGGGATAGGACGAGAGATTGAACGAGCAGACGAGAGATTGAACGAGCAGGGTAGCGGTTTGGATGGAAAGGAAAGGACTGATCTTGGCGGTGTTGCGGAGGTGAGACCAGCAGGTTTGGTGACGGCTTGGATTTGAGTGGTGAACGGGAGAGCGGAGTCGAGGATGACACCAAGGTTGCGGGCTTGTGAGAAGGATGGTGGTGCCGTTAACAGTGATGGGAAAGTCAGAGAGAGGGCAGGGTTTGGGACGGAAGATAAGGATTTCTGTCCTAGACGTGTTAAGTTTTAGATGGCGGGCAGACATCCAGATGGAGATGTTCTGAAGACAGGAGAAGATACGAGCCTGGAGGGAGGGAGAGCAGGGGCAGAGATGTAGATTTGGGTGTCATCAGCGTAGAGATGATAGATAAAGCCGTGGGAGTGAATGGGTTCACCAAGGGAGTGAGTGTAGATAGAGACCAGAAGGGGACCAAGAACTGACCCTAAGTCATTTCTCCCAAATATCAATCATCATCTTAGACCGTTTCTTCATTTGTGCACTCATACCCACCATTATAGTTTGGTACAGAGTGGCTTTCATAAAATGGATTCTCGAAGCACATAGTCATCTATTCACTATTCTTTCCATTCTCTTCTTCATCCTGTCATTAATTAATTCTGGCTATCTCCCCTCTTAAATTTTAACCTCTTCGAAAACAGGGATGGTGTTTAATTGATTTTGATGACTCTGAAGGGTTCACTACAGTAGTTTACACCCAGGATGTAAATAATGCAAATATCATTGACTGATGGATGGATGGATGGATGGGTGGATGGATAGATGAATGTATGGTTGGGATATTGGATAGATGGAAATGTGGGTGGCTACATGGATCGATGAATTGATTGATGGATGGGTGGCTTGTCTGCTGTGTGACCATAAGCAAGGCACTTCACTGCTCTGTGCCTCAGTTATCTCATCTGTAAAATGGGAATTAAGACTGTGAGCCCCATGTTGGATAGGGACTATGTAAAACCTGATTAGCCTGTATCTTCCTTAGCACGTAGTACAATGTCTGGCACATAGAAATCACTTTGCAAAAACCACTATTATTATAATGGATGGATGGATGGATGGATAGATGGATGGATGGATGGATGGATGAATGGATGGATGGATGGACAGACAGTTGGGTTAACAGACATACAGATGGACGGATGAATGGATGGAAGAACGAATGGATTCCAGGCAAGGATTTGGTCCCTCAAATTCATTCATTCATTCATTCCATCGTATTTAAAGAGCACTTATTGTGTGTACAGCACTGTACTAAGGGCTTGGAAAGTATAATTTAACAACAAATAAAGATAATCCCTGCCCACAATGGGATCACAGTATAGAAGGAGGGAGACAGGCATCAAAACAAGTAAACAGGAAGCCAAATGTGGGGGGCAGTTTCCAAAATTTTGTCCCTTCTCCCTTGTCACCCTCTGATTTTCTGATCTTCATAACCACCAAGAGTAATCCTAAAATTCATAGAATTACTGATATTATCGGTAGTAGTATCAACATGTAGTAGTATTATCCAACTTCTACTTCCCAAGCGCTTAGTACAGTGCTCTGCACACAGTAAGCGCTCAATAAATATGATTGAATGAATGAATGAACATTATCATTATCGAATGTATTGAGAATTTACCTGAAATTTACCTGCAATTTACCTGCAAACGACTGCCAAGTGCTGGAGTAGAAACAAACTAATCAGATTGGACACATTTCCTGACCCACAGGGGTTCAGCTTGTAAGAGAAGCGAGAGTACATATTGAATCCTGATTTTACATAGAGACCCAAAGAGGTTACATAGTTGGACCAAGGTCATACAGTAGGCCGGTGGCAGAACCGGACATATATTTCAAATCTCATGACTCCCAGCCACATGCTCATTCCACTAAGCCACGATGACGGCCAAACAATCACTTGTCAGCCATTTATTCATTCATTCAATCATATTTATTGAGTGCTTACCATGTGCAAAGCACTGTACTACGTGCTTGGAGAGTACAATTCAAAATAAAGAAAGACAATCGGGCTTACAGTTGCATACGTCTTATCAGTCTCTGCCCCAGACAATGATAAATCCTCAGGTGCTGGAATTTATCTTCGGACCTCTCTTTATATGCATCCCCTACGGTCAGAACCCTGATGAGGAATGGGTTGGTCAGCAAAGGGAAACATACATATTTTCCCTTAGAGTAGAGAGGAGGTATCTCCCCTTTAGGATTCTCCCTAGGGCGACCTTCATGACGTGGTTCCTCAGGGTGTAGATGAGGTGGCTCAGGCTGGGAGGGCACCACGGTGTAGAACACGGACACCAGCAGGTCCAGGGTCGAGGGGGAGCCTGACAAGGGCTTGAGGTAGGAGATGACGGTCATAGAGAGGAAGACGGTAAAGACAACCAAGTGGAGCAGGCAGGTGGAGAAAGCTTTGGCCCGGCCCTCGGCGGCGGGCATCCTCAGCACGGCCCAGAAGATGTGCACGTAGGAGATGAGGAAGACAAAGCAGCCTAAACCTAAAGCTACCCCACCGGTGACTCTCACATCAATAACGACATGGTTCTCGGAGCAGGAGATCTTCAGCAGGGTGAGGACGTCACAGAAGAACTGCTAGACGATATTGGAACCACAGAAGCTCACGGAGAAAGTCAAACCTGAATACAAGACCTCAAACAATCTCCCGCTGAGCCAGGAGGTGGCCGCCATCTTTCCACAGGCCGTGTTGGTCATGATAAACTCATAACGCAGGGGGCGGCAGATGGCGGTGGAGCGGTCATAGAACATCGCCGTGAGCAGGAGAAACTGAACCGGCAAACGGGACCACCAAGAAGCCCTGAGCGGCACAGCCGAAGAAGGAGATGGAGTTACAGGTGGTCAAGGAGTTGAGGACAGATTTGGGGACAGGGATGGTGATGAGCCAGAGGTCGTGGACAGACAGGTTCCTGAGGAAGAAGTAAATGGGGGCATCCTTCCCAGCAGTATCTTCAGATGAGATCTCCTCCCTCCTCTCTCGTCCCACCCCATCCACCTGTAATTCAGACCCCATTCCCTCTCATCTTATGAAAACTCTCGCCCCTTCCCTCCTCCCCTACTTAACTTCTATCTTCAACTGCCCACTATCCACTGGTTCCTTCCCCTCTGCCTTCAAACATACCCACGTCACCCCCATCCTAAAAAAACCCTCTCTTGACCCCACTTTCCCTTCTAGTTATCGCCCTATCACCTGTCTACCCTTCCATTCCAAACTCCTAGAACGGGTCTTCTACACTCGCTGCCTCGGATTCCTCAAATCCAACTCTCTCCTGGACCCCCTCCAATCTGGCTTCTGTGCCCTACACTCCACCGAAACTGCTCACTCAAAGGTCACGAATGACCCTCTTCCTGACAAATTCAATGGCTCCTAGTCTATCCTAATCCTCCTCGACATATCAGCTGCCTTCGACACCGTGTACCATCCCCTTCTCCTCAACACGCTATCCAACCTTGGCTTCACAGACTCCGTCCTCTCTTTGTTCCCCTCTTATCTCTCTGACCGTTCATTCTCATTCTCCTTCACTGGTTCCTCCTTCCTCTCCCATCCCCTAAGGGTAAGAGTTCTTCAAAGGTCAGTTCTTGGTCCCCTTCTGTTCTCCATCTTTACCCACTCTCTTGGTGAACTCTTCCGCTCCCACGGCTTCAACTATCATCTCTACGCTGATGACACAAATCTACATCTCCACCCCTGTTCTCTCTCCCTCCCTCCAGGTTCGTATCTCTTCCTGCCTTCAGGATATCTCCATCTGGATGTCTGCCCGCCATCTAAAACTCATCATGTCCAAGACTGAGCTCCTTATCATCCCTTCCAAACCATGTCCTCTCCCTGAATTTTCCGTCCCTATGGACGGCACTACCATCCTTCCCATCTCACAAGCCCACACCCTTGGTGTCATCCTTAACTGCGCTCTCACATTCACCCCGCACATGCAATCTGTCACCAAAAACGTGCCTGTCTCACCTCCACAACATCGCCATGATCCGCCCTTTCCTCTCCATCTAAACCTCCACCTCGCTGGTTTAATCTCGCATCCTATCCCGACTGGATTACAGCATCAGTCTCCTTTCTGATCTCCCATCCTTCTGTCTCTTCCCACTTCAGTCTATACTTCACTGTGCTGCTCGGATTATCTTTCTATAGATACTCTCTGGCCATGTCATTCCCCTCCTCAGAAATCTCCAGTGGTTGCCTATCAACCTTCGAATCAAGCAGAAACTCCTCACTCTTGGCTTCAAAGCTCCCCATCACCCTGCCCACTCCTACCTCACCTACCTCCTCTCCTTTTACAGCCTAGCCCTCACCCTCTGCTCTTCTGCCGCTAACCTCACTGTGCCTCGTTCTCGCCTGTCCCGCTGTCGACCCCTGGCACACGTTCTACCTCTGGCCTGGAATACCCTCCATCCACACATCCGCCAAACTAGCTCTCTTCGTCCCTGCATAGCCCTACTAAGAACTCACCTCCTCGAGGAGGCCTTCCCAGACTGAGCCCCCTTTTCCTCTCCTCCTACCCTCCCCATCGCCCTCCAACCCTCTGCCTTACCCCTCTTCCCTCCCCATAGCACATGCGTATATTTGTACATATTTATTACTCTTTCTTTTATTAATGATGTGTATATAGCTATAATTCTATTTATTCTTTTGGTATTGACACCTGTTTACTTGTTTTTTCTGTTATCTGTCTCCCCATTCTAGACTGCGAGCCTGTTGTTGAGTAGGGACCGTCTCTATATATTGCTGAGTTGTTCCTTCAAAGCGCTGGGTACAGTGTTCTGCACACAGTAAACGCTCAATAAATACGATTGACTGAACGAATGAATGAATGAATGAATGAATGAATGAATGGAGACGCCGGTCTTGGAGGGTGATGGCAACAATGAAGAGATTCCCCGTCAGGGCCGCCAGCTAGACCAAGAGGAACATTGCAGTGCGGACTAGCTGCAGCTGCCGGATCTCTGAGAAACCCAGCAGGAGGAATCCTGTCACCTTGGAGCCTTTGGGCGTTTCTGGGAAGCAGCATTGACTTTCTGCAATGGATAAGGGAAGAGCCAAAATTTAAAGCCATTGATGGGATGAGTAAAGGAATTGACTGGACACTTGCTGGTGATTTTCTATGGATAAGAGATAGTTATTGAATTCAAAATGATCTTTGAGTTCACCGTGGAGACATTGAACATTTCTGGGGAATGATGCTGACTCCCTGCACAGGAAGAGGGACGGAAGACTTCAATTTAGCGACATTGATGTTGGGGGTGAAGCAATAGGACTAAGTAAATCAATTCTATTTATTGAGTACCTTCAGAGGACACGGTATTAGTACATACGATCACTGCCCCCAAGGAGCTTCCATTCTATTGGAAACACCAGGCTCCCTACCGTGTAGAAGCGGGGTGCATTGATGGGATGAACACGGGCCTGGGACACAGAGGACCTGAGTTCTAATCCCACCCCTACCAGTTCTGTGCTGCATAGTCATGGGAAAGTGACTAATGTCTCTACGCCTCAATTTCTCAATAGTAAAATGAGGATTCGATACCTGTTTTCCCTCCTACATAGTCTGTGAATCCCTTGTGGGATAAATATGGACTGTGTTCTACCAGATTATCCTGAATCTCCCCCAGTACTTTATACTTTCCTTGGCATACAGTAAGCACTTAAAAATATCAAGAGAATTATTTTTGGTTGAGGAGACGAAACTAAAATGAATAGCAGATAGCAGAGGTCACACAAAATTTCACTTTTGTGAAAGTCTTTCGATGGTTTTAGAGTCAAACAAACAGTGTGTTTTTACACATAAAATCATCCATTTAGTGGAGAGAGAATGGGCCTGGTAAACAGAAGGACCAGGATTTTAAACCTGTCTCAACTCCTTGTCTGCTGTGTGACCTGGGGCTAGTCACTTATCTTCTATGTGCCTCGGTTAACTCATCTGAAAAATGAGAATTGCAACTGTGAACACCCTATGGGGCATGGACTATGTCCAACCTGATTAGCTTGTATCCACCCCAGTAGTTAGTACAGTACCTGGCACATAATAAGCCCTTACCGATACCATAAAACAAACAAACAACAACAATAAAAAGTATACTCCAACCTGATTCCATTTGCTCGCATATCTGCATTCACACTTATGCACACACAAACACAAGCATACCTCGTCATTCATTTAGTCCTTTACTAAGGTATCATTGAGCCTAAATCTCTCCTCTCCTCAACCTCCTCTCAGGACAAGTTATGTCTTTTCACAAGCAACAAAAACTCACAATAGGCTTGAATGCTCTCCGTCCTATGACTGCACTTCACCCCCTTTCAATTGCTCAACATGTCTTCTCCGATCTCAAAGAAACTTTCTAGTTGTTACTCGTGATCTATTCTCCCGTTTCCATCCTAGCTTGGAACTCCCTTTCTTATCCACTCAAAATCAGAGTGAGCACAGTTCTTTCCAAATTCTGAGAACTGCTAAAATCCCCCCCCTTCTCCAACCAGCTTCCCCGATTCATTTTCTAGCCCTCTAAACTCATTTCACCTAACTCAAGCGCTAATCAACTCATTTCCATCCTCATTTAGTGGAAAAAGCATGGGCCCAGGCGTTTTCTTCTTGACTGTGAGCTCCATGTAGGCAGCATACACATCTACCAGCTCTGTTCTATTGTGCTCTCCCAAACATAGCTTAGTGGGAGTCAGAGGATTTTGGTCCTAATCCTGTTTCTGTCCCTTTATTGCTGTGGGACCTTGGGCAGGTCGATTCACTTCTCTGGTCCTCAGTTTCCTTATCTGTAAAATGGCACGCAATAACTGCGTATTCATCTTTCCAGTCTTTCTTTCCTTCTAGAAGAGGCAGGGAATGTGTCTGCTATGGTGTTATAAAGTGGGTAGAGCACGGGCCCGGGAGTCAGAAGGAGTCAGAAAGACTTGGGTTCTAATCCTAGCTCCGCCGTTTGCCAGCTGTGTGACTTTGAGCAAGTCATTTAACTTCTCTGATGCTCAGTTACCTCATCTGTAAAATGGGGTTAAGACTGTGAGCCCCATGTGGAACAAGGACAGTATCCAACCTGCTTAAATTGTATCTACCCTAGCGCTTAAGACAGTGTTTGGAACAAAGTAAGAGCTTAACAAGTACTACTACTATTATTATTACTCTCAAAGTGCTTAGTGCCCACAATAAGCACTCAATAAATATGATTCAAGATTAATTTACTGATAGTAAATTATACTGTGTCAAGCTAGACTAGTAGGCTAGAAAATTCTCGAGGGCAGGGATTCCAACCTTTCTGACTATTTGTCTTCTCCCAACATTTGGGAAGAACTCTTACAGGGAGTAATTGTTGATAGTGCCAGTGGCTGTTCAACGCTGGTCACACTCTCTCAACTCTACCTGTCATTTACCCTCGGCAAGAGATTCTGAGGCCCACTGAAATCCAAAGTGACTGTCCGCAGTGCTGACTCTGTGCTGGAGCACTATAGCCTGGCGGGTAGTTGACACGGTGGCAAGGTTTGAAGAAGAAGGAGGAGAGGTGTGTGACCGTTCGGGGTTAATGAACTGGAAAACACTTCCCTCCTGCCGGCACCCCTGACCCGCTGGAGGCAGTGACCCTGGTCCAAACCCCAAGTTAGGCCCCAGACTCGTTCCATCTCTTCCACCCTTATCCTCGTCCCCACCCCCCGCCCTTCCATCCCACTCCCCCCGGGTCACTCTCACCGGGGTAGGGTGGGGCTGGGTATCGCTGACCTCTGCAGGCCTGGGCTGGTCTTCTCTTTCCCCTCAGACCCCTGGGTTCGGTCAGCCAGAAAGGAACAGAGAGGAGCCCTCAATCCCACTCCGCTCTCCCTCAGACCCTAAGAATCTCTCCAGACGGGCTCCCGTCCCTGTAGATAAAGCAGGAACTGTTCCAGGGGGATCCCTGAGGGATGGATCGGTGACCTGCCAAGGGTCTTCATGGTCTGGACAAGCCACGCACCCTTGGGTCACCTGGTTCCTGAGCATCCTTGGAGGCAAGGCCCGGTACCTGTAGCATCAGGGATTGTGCTGGCCCCCGGAGTTCCCGTGGAAACAGCTGCATCTTCATCCCAGCGTCCCATAGGTTCCTGGTTTCAACGACAGTCTTTAGCCACTGTGAATGCTTTCACCTCTGTCTAATTCACATCATGATACACTCAATCTGTCAGTTCAAACAGCCAACTCTAACTTTTTATTATGGTCTTTGTGAAGCGCTTACTATATATCAGTCACTGTACTGAGTGCTGGAGTAGTTACAAGCTCATCAGATTAGACAGAGCTCATGTCCCCCGTTGGGCCCACATCTCAATCTCCATTTTACAGATGAGGGAACTGAGGCACAGAGAAGTTAAGGGACCCTGCCCAAGGTCACACAGCAGACATGTGGTGGAACCGGGATGAGAACCCAAGTCCGCTTGAATCCCAGGCCCCCCACTCTACCCACTAAGCTTCGCTGCTTCTTCTGACCTGTCCTGATTGCAAATCCGTTGAAGCTCTGTTCATTCATTCATTCAATCGTATTTGTTGAGCGCCTACTGTGTGTAGAGCGCTGTACTGAGTGCTTGGAAAGTACAAGCCAGCTACATATAGAGATGGTCCCTACCCAACAACGGGGTCACAGTCTAGAAGGGGAGACAGACAACAAAATCAAACATAAACTGTACACTTGAAGCAATCATTCATCCACTTTCTCATCTTTCCCTTCTCTCCTTCTTCTTCTACGTGGTTTATTCTGTGTCTATCTCCCCCATTAGATCATAATCTCCTGGAGAACAGGAACAATGCAATTTTATCTCTCTTTTCAACTCTCCTGAGAGCTTACTACAGTGATTTGTACCCAGGATGTGGTCAATAAATACCATTGATAATAATAGTAATAGTAATTATTATTATTATTATGGTCCTTGCTAAGCGCTTCCTATGTGCCAAACAGTGTTTTAAGTGCTGGAGTAGATACAAGGTAATCACGTTGGACACTGTCCCTGACCCACATGGGGCTCACAGTCTCAATCACCATTTTACAGATGAGGTAACTGAGGGAGAGAAAAATGAAGTGACTTGCCCAAGGTCCCATGGAAGACAAGTACCGGAACCAGAATTAAAGCCCACTTCTTCCGACTCCCAGGCCTTAGCTCTGGATGTATGTATGGATAGATGAATGGTTGGAAGCATGGATGGATGGGAGCAAGGAAAGATGGATTGATGAGAGAGGATGGATTAGACAAGACAGATGAAGATGCAGTCATCCATTCTTTCCTTCTTCCATACCACTTCCCATTTTCCAACTCCCAGAGTCATGCTAAAGAGTGTATCATTACATTTTCCTAGACATCACTAATAATGATATCATTATTGTATTAATTAAGAGGGTGTGTGCCTAAATCGTTTCACTCCTGGAGTAGAAACAAAAGAATCAATTCAGACACAACTCCTGCCTCACAGGTGCTCAGAGTGTAGGAGGAAGAGGGATGTTAAGTCACTGCCCCTTGGTCACACAGAAGGCCAGTAGCAGAGCTGGCCTCAGAACTCAAGTCTCAATCAATCAATAATATTTATTGAGCACTTACTCTGGTCCCAGCACTGTACTAAGCACTTGAAAAAGTTCAATATAAGAGAGTTGGTAGACATGTTCCTTGCCCACAGTGAGCTTACAGTCTAGGGCAATTCCCATTCCTTTAGGCCTTGATAAAATTAAGAAAAAAATGTGGTCTTTGTTAAGCACTTGCTATGTGCGAAGCACTGTTCTAAGCACTGGGGTAGATACAAGGTAATCGGGTTGTATCAAATGTGATTCACATGCTTAATCTCCATTTTACAGATGAAGTAACTGAGGCACGGAGAGGCTAAGTGGTTCGATCAAGCTCACACAAAAGACAAGTGGCAGAGCAGAGATTAGAACAGCCACAAAACAGGATTTGCTAAGCACTTGGGACAGTTCATTTTAACAGAGATGTTAAAAACATTCCCTGCCCACAGTGAGCTTATAGTCTATAGAGACTCTCCTTCCTTTAGGCCATGATGCCTCCCCAAAACTGGATTGTCAGTCCGACCTACTTCAGTGTGTACTAGTTCAGTACACCACCACCCTTCCAGACTTTGACAATTCATCAACGTCCAGCATTTTCTTTGAACCCTGTAGGACAGCTAAGTATCTGGCTAGGTCCAAGGGCAATTCCTTGATTAAATGGTGGTATTCGATTATTTGCACAAGGAAGGAGACATTTTATCCCGGAGTGGAGGCTGGGTGAGGGACGCTTTAAGGATCCTGCCCATGGCGGCCTTCATGTCCCCGTTCTTCAGGCTATAGATAAGGGAGTTCAGGGCGGGGAGCACCACGGTGTAGAACACGGATACCGGCAGGTCTAGTTCTGAGGGGGAATCTGGGGGTGGCTTCATGTAAGCATAGAAATAGGGTATGACAAAAAGAGTGATGACGATGAGATGAAGAAGGCAGTTGGAGAAGGCTTTGTCCCGGCCCTCGGTGCCCGGCATCTTCAGCACAGTCCGGAAGATGCGACGTACGAGAGGATGATGAGAATGAAGCAGAAGACGCCTAACGCTAAAGCGGCGGTGACGCTCATGTCGATGACGATGTGGTCCTCGGAGCAGGTAATCTTCAGTAGGGAGGGGACGTCACAGAAAACCTGCTGTATGACGTTGGACCCGCAGAAGGAGAGGGAGAACGTCGAAGCTGAAAACAAGACTCCAAACAGGATCCCACTGAGCCACGAGGCGGCAGTCATCTTCCCACAGGCCACTCTGTTCATGACGACCTCGTAGCGCAGGGGGAGGCAGATGGCGGCGTAGTGGTCAAAGGACATCAACATGGGGATAAAGTATTCTGCAGCTACGAAGAAAACCACCAAGAAGAATTTTGTGACACAGCCCAGGAATCAGATGGATCAACTGTTGGTCAGGGAGTTGTGGATGGATTGGGGGTGGTGACGGAAATGTAGCAGAGGTCGAGGATGGACAGGTTCCTGAGGAAGAAGTACATGGGGTTGTGGGGGTGCCGATCGATGGCGGTGATGGTGACGATTCCCCATCAGGGCGGCCAGGTAGACTAGGAGGAACAGCGCGGTGTATTCTTGCTGCAGCTCCCAGACCTCCGAGAATCCCAGCAGGAGGAATTCCCTGACCATGGAGACTTTGCGAATCTCCTGCAAGATGTCCTTGGGCATCATGATAGGACCTGACTTCAGACAGGGATTAGAAACATTCATGGAGGAGCTCACATAGCAAGATAATGCCCGTGTCCAGGGATGAACCTCAGTCAATCCATTAATCAATCAATGGAATTTATTGAGGCTTACTGTGTGCAGAACACTGTACTAAGTACTTGGGAGAGTTCACTACAACAGAGGTGATAGACACGTTCCCTCCCCACAGCCAACTTTCAGTCTAGAAGGTGAACCTCATCTTTTCATTTCTTGCTGCCTCCTGTGTTAACTCAGTACAAAACGAAAAACATTCCAAGTTGATGATGTCCATTTTAACCTGAAACATCAGCAGAGTTTGTGGCCATTCATTTAGTCAATACTATTTAATGAGGGCTTACTGAGTGCAGAGCACTGCACTAAGCGCTTGGAAAGTACAATTCGGCAATAGAGACAATCTCTACCCAACAGCATGCTCACAGCCTAGAAGGGAGGTTGTGGGGGTGGGGGGTGGGGGGCGCGGTGGCAGACAACAAAACAAAACAAGAAAACAATAGCCCTAAGGCTATTTGTTCTTTCATTTGTATTTATTGAGAGCTTACTGTGTGCTTCTCCTGTTATGCCACTTGAAGCTGGGTGACCTAGGACAAGTTACTCAACCTCTCTGGGCCCCAATTCCCTCATATGTAAAATGGAGATAAAGTACCTGTTTTTCCTCTGTCTCAGATTGTAAACCCTGTGAGAGGGAGTGTTTCCTCATGACTTGACAGGCTCTACCTAGCACTTGGTGCACTGCACAAAGTGTTTAATCTAGACCCGGATGGGATTTGCTGAAACGAATGTTTACCTGTAAAAACCTAAACCTAGCTCTTGCTGATGAACCTAAAGGCAACAGTGTGGCTCGGTGGAAAGATCTTAGGAGTCAGAGGTCGTGGGTTCTAATCCCGGCTCCACCGCTACTCAGCTGTGTGACTTTGGGCGAGTGACTTCACTTCTCTGTGCCTCCGTTACCGCATCTGTAAAATGGCACAGAGCCATTTTACATTTTACAAAGCCTGTAAGCCCCAGGTGGAAAAACCTGATTTCCTTGTATCCCCTCCAGCGCTATGTACTTGGCACATAGTAAGCACTTAACAAATAACTTTATTATTATTATTATTATTATTATTCAGCACAAGCTGAGAGGCAGTAGTAAAATACTTCAAGTGCAACACAGAATCTAATAGCGTAGCAACTGCAGCTGTGAGTTTTGTAAGACCACATAATCAGACAGATTGGTCAATTGTGGAGCCACTGGAAAAGAAGTTCCTCTCCTTGAACAAAGGTTTACCTAGGTTTGTGATTCTAGGACAGAAGGTAAGCAACAGACAAAGGCCCTTTACCACACCAAAGGATTACCAGAGCAAGGATGTTTTTTTAACAGCAAATAATGCCAAAATGAGTGTTAGAGTAAAAAAAAAAATTATGGTATTTGTTAAGCCCTTACGAGGTGCTAAGTACTGTATGTACTAAGTTGCAGTAGATAAAAGATAATCAGGTCAGGCACAGTTCGTCTCCATATCTATGTAGGAGAGAGAACAGAGTTGAAGGCACTCTCAGGCATAGATAGGCTCTCACCATCGATAGCCTCATCTTTGAAAAAGAAGAGCAAATTCATTTATGCTTCACTATACTTGAGTGATACAATGCTCATTTATATGAAAGAAAATGAGACTGAGCTGGTCAAGCAGCCCCTTTGCTACTAGAAGGTTTTGTCTTTTCCTTCCCTGAAATTCATGAGCCAGCTTTCAAACACGCTTGCATAATGATAAATCAAAATGCTATAAATGGGATCAATAAACAGGTTTTTTAAATACAGATGAGAGGCAGTTATCAACTACAGAGCACTGTAATAAGAATTTGGGAGAGTACAATAATGTAGATGTGGGGACTTGTGTCTGATCTGATAATAAATCATGTTTGTTTAAATCAAATTATCCTATAACAAAAATTATGCCTCTAGACTAGAAGCTTGTTGTTTGCAGGGAACGTGCCCACCGACTCGGTTATATTGCACTCTCCCCAGCACTTAGCACAGTGCTGTGCACACAATTCGTGCTCAGTGAATACAACTGACTGATTGATAGAGAACCTGCATAAAGCAAACAGGGCTGGTGGTTTGCATACTCCCACTCACACACTCTCATTCCTGCCAGTGGTTTCCTTAGTATGGCTAGGAGGGCAACAGCTGGATAGGTGGCCAATCCCAACAAGGACACTTACAAATGACCTCAGCACAATGTCACACTCCCTGAGCCCTTCAGTACTCATGACAATCCCCCTCACACACATACCATTTGCATACAAATCTTTAAATTGTGTTGCTTCCTCCTACATGTAATTTGATAATAAGAATAATAATTGTGGCATTTACTAATTGCTTACTACATACCAGCACTACACAAAGTACTGGGGTAGTTAAAAGACAACCAGGTCCTACATGAAGCTCACAGAATAAGGAGGAGGAACAACAGGTACTGAATCCCCATTTTGCAAATGAGGGAACTGTAGCACAGAAGTTAAGTGACCTACCCAAGATCCCACATTAGATAAATGGCGAAGCAAGGATTAGAACCCAGGTCTCCTGACCTCTAGACCCGTGTTCTGTCCACTGAGTAATGATGCCTGTGTGGTCAGTGTTCGGCATACAGTAAGTGTTCAGTATGTTCCACTGATTGCTTTGGGCTTATAAAAATCTAGAAAGCAGGGATTATGTAATCACAAAACTATGTACTGAAGGAAGGCTGGTGCTGTACAATTTACTTTGTCCAACACTACACACATAAACACAAGTCATTTCTTCCTGCAACACAGCACTCTGCATCCAAACAGGCTCCTTGAATGGAAATTTGCAAATTCTCAGACGGCCTCCTTGCCAAGACACGTTCCAGCAAAAGCAAGGATTATGGCAAAATTGAATCTATCAAGCTCTTACTCTCAGGATTGTTTAATGGTATTTGTTAAGGGCTTACTATGTGACGGGCACTGTACTAAGCACTGTGGGGATACAGGCAAATCGGGTTGGACACAGTCCCTGCGCCATATGGGGCTCACAGTCTTAATCCCCATTTTACGGATGAGGTAACTGAGGCACAAAGAAGTGAACTGACTTGCCCAATGTAACATACCAGTTAGTGGAAGAACTGGGATTAGAATTTGGGTCATCTTGACTCCCGGGCCCATTCTCTTTCCACTTAGCGACACTGCTTGTAATTTAGAGAAATTGTGATTCTGATCATGGTCACCCTCGTTCCCTATGGTAATTTCCCTCACATTTCCTCTGCTCCTACCCGGAGACACTGGGCCTGTCCTGGGATGGGGAGTATCGACCTCTTCTGAGAGCGAGGCGTGTTGCATCTCATTGGTCCTGGACGCTGGTGGTGGTGACAAGAAGGTCTGGGTGACGGATGAGAGCTCTCAGGATCCTCCCTTCCCTTCTTGGCTCTCCAAGTGGCTGCACCGTTTCTTAGATGACGGCCAGGTTATTTCCTGGGGGATTCCTGTGGGAGGACGGGCCCAGGGCTCCGCTGAGACAGTTGACTATCCGGGAATTTCGGAAGGCCGGCATCGTGGGCTCTCTGTGATCCCGGCCCCCACAACCTATATAACTGCCCATTTCCGTTTGGCTCCCACTCTGGGTCTCCTTCTTATGAGAACATCAGCAGAGTAATCATCATTCCCTTTCTGCGATTAATAACAGCGTTATGGTTAAGCTCTGAGGTTTGGAGCTTCATCTCATGCCAGGGCTTGGGACGAGCTGAAATCTGCAGCAATCCATCTTAGACAATCCCTTTTAAACTGCAAGCTAATCATGGGCAGGGAATGTGGCTACCAACCCTGTTATATTGTTATATTGTACTCTTCCAAGTGCTTAGTACCACGGTCTTCACATAGTAAGTGCTCAATAAATATGATCAATCTATTGATATGCATTATTTTCCCCTACTGAATTTCTATCTTCATTCTCCATTCTTCCCAAGCTTACCATTTCACTGTGCCTCATTCCCAACTCCCCCCACTCAGACCCCCACCTCACCACCATTTCCCTGCTTGGAATTCCCTCTCCCTTCATATTCACCAGACCACAGGGCTTTCCATCTTCAAAATTCGTTCCTGACACAATATGAAATCCACAGGACCTTCTCTAATTATTTTTTTCATAATGGTACCTGGTGTTTACTATTTTCCTGAGACCGTTCTAAGCACTGAAGTACATACAAGCTAGTGAGGTTGGACTCAGTCGCTGTTCCGCATAGGACTTCCAGTCTTAATCCCCATTTTATAGATGAGGTAGTTGAGGCAAGAAATGAAATAACTTGCCCAACCTCACATCGCAGACAAGTGGAGGCTGTATTAGAACCTAATTCCTCTGACTCCCAGGTCCATGCACTATCAACTAGTCTATGCTGCTTCCCTGTGATTCCCTTTCTCTGGTTGCTTAATTGTCTCGGTCTGGGCCCGTGTAACCCCCCCCACCTCCGCACCCCGACCTCCATCCTTAATAATAATAACAAAAATGATAATTGTAATATTTGATAAGTGTTTATTATATGGATTCAATACAAACTAATCCGATGGGATATAGTCCCTGTCCCACATGGGCTCAGAGACTCAATCCCCATTTTACAGATGAGGGAATTTAGGCCCAGAGAAGTGAAGAGACGTGCCTAAGGTCACATAGCAGAAAGGTAGCAGAGCCAAGATTAGACCCGAGGTCATTCTGACTCCCAGGTCCACGCTCTATCAACTAGGCCATGCTGCTTCTCTGAGTTTCATCTTGTTCATGACCTCAAACAATCAATCTGTCATTTAATCTGTTGTATTTTCAGACGTCTTCTGATTGCAAATCTAGAGAGAACGAGAGATGACTCTAAATCCATCCTAAAACCCTTCCCCTGACTGGCTTGGGGGATCAACGCAAAGAAACAGCATAGGAAGCAGCATAGTTTACTGGCAAGAGCCCGAGTTTGGGAGTCAGAGCATGTGGATTCTAATCCCGGCTCCACCACTTGTCTGTTGTGTAACCTTGGGTAAGCCACTTAACTTCTCTGTGCCTCAGTTACCCCATCTAGAAAATGGGGATTAATTAAAATAATAATAATAATAATATTTGATAAGGGCTTACTATGTGCACTGTTCTAAGCACTGGGGTGGATACAAGGTAATCAGGTTGTACCACGTGGGGCTCACAATCGTAATCCCCATTTTCTAGATAAAGTAACTGAAGCACAAAGAACTTAAGTGACTTGCCCCAGATCACCCAGAATCCAGGTGGCAGAGGTAGGATTAGAACGCACGTTCTCTGACTCCCAGGTTCATGCTTTTACCACTTAGCCACGCAAATCCTGTCAAATTCCCCAATGAGTGGGGGTACAATGATCGGACTAGTCTTTTCGGTTTCTCTGAAGTCATTTTTTCGTTTAGGTATTATTTGAACGGATTCTTTTCCTTCGACTCCCTTTCGTGCCCAGGTATCCTTCCCCTTCTCCTCCCCTGTGTCCTGGGCTCTTACCTAGAGCTGGAAGCTCTGCTCGCCCCTCACTGAAACCTCTCAGATGGCTAATCAGTGGCTTGGTGACCCAATGGCTCAGCCACAGAGGTGGCCGGGGCCCGAGTGACTCAACGAGTCAATAATCTCCATTAAAATTCCTTGAAGTCCTCAAGTGGTGTAATGAACAGGAGATAGATCTGCATGGAGCAAACCTCTCCTTCTTTCTCACCTCAAATATTTTATTTTCAGACCCTGAAGACCTTATGGAGAGAAATCAAAGCAGACTTTTTTTTTCCATGAAACAAAGTTCTCCCTTTCACCACCAATATACTCTATTCATTCTTATTTCAGAGGCCTTGAAAGCCTGACGTGAACTACTACACAGGAGGTGTTTCTGCAGGAAGCCAATTTCTCCTTTTCCAATTTGTACATTTTCCCTTCAGGTCTAGAAGACCTTTCGTGGAAAATTATGAAGCGAGTTTTTGTATCAAGGAATGTTCTCCTTTTTAAACTCCATATATTACCTTCTCCGGCCCTTAGGCAGAGAAACAAAAGCAGGAGATTGTTTGCAAGAAGAAAACTTGTCCTTTCGCAACACACATATTTGCTTTCCAGGTCTTAAAGACATTCAGTATGAGACATCAAAGTAGGAGATGGTTTGTATGAAACAAATCTCTCCATTTACAAGTCAAATATTCTTTTTTCAGGCCTTGAGGACCTTTAGAGAAGTAAGAGCTAGAATTTTATGCATGAAGCAAATTTCTCCATTTTCACCTCAAATATTCTCTTTTCTGGCTTTGAAGACCTTAGTCAGTGAAATAAAGGCTGGAGGTGGTTTGTCTGAAGCAAATTTCCTCTTTTTCCACTTCATATATTCTCTTTTGAGGCCTTGAAGACCTTAGACAGGGAAGTAAAATCCAGAGACAATTTTTGCATGAAGCAAGTTTCTCCTTTCGCACCTCGATTCTTCTCTCTCATGTCCTTAAAGACCTTAGGGTAGAGGTATAAAAGCTGGAGGTAGTTTGCATGAAACCCATTTTCTGTTTTTCCTCCAGTATTCGCTTTTGAGGTCTTGAAGACCTAAGAGAAGGAAAATACTGGAGATTCTCCTTTTTGCACCTCCACATAATCTCTATTCATTCTAAAATAAAAAGCCTTGAATTCCTGAAGTGGAGGAATGCACAAGAAGTATATCTGCACATGAAGACCTGCCTTGAAGACCTTGTACAGATAAATCGAAGCTGGAGATTGCGTGAAGAGGGGTCCTCCTTTTTCACCACTGATATTCTCTTTGATGGCGTTGAAGACAGGTTGTCAGGTAAACAGGATATTTTTTGCATGAAGAAAAAGTCTCCTTTTTGAATGCCATACACTGTCTCTTCAGGCCTTGAAGACCTTAGAGAAATAAAAGCTAGAGTTGGACTGCATGATGAAAATTTATCCCTTTCCACTTCAAATATTCTCTTTGGAGGTGTTGAAGACCTACGACCTTACAGAAATAACACCTGGATATTCTCTTTTTTAAAATACCATATAATCTCACTTCAGGCCTTGAAGACCTTAGAGAAATAAAAGCTAAACTTTGTTTGCATGAAGCAAATATCATCTTTCCCACCTGAAATATTCTCTATGGAGGCCTTGAAGTCTTTACTAATCAAAACTGGAGTTGGATTGCATGAGCCAAATTTCTCCATTTTCACCTCCAATATTCCCTTTTCTGGCCTTGAAGACCATAGGCAGAAAAAGAAAAGCTGGATGTTCTTTGCGTGAAGCAAAGTTTCTCCTTTCCCTTCTCAAATATTCTCTTTTGAGGCCTTGAAGACCTTAGTCAGAGAAGTAAAAGCTGGAGATGGTTTGCATGAAGAAAATTTCTCCTTTTACACCTCAAATGCAATTACAAGGCCCTGAAGGCCTGAGATGGAGTAGTGCACAAGAAGTGTATCTGCCCTTGAAGCTTTGCCTTGAAGACCTTGTATACAGAAATAACAGCTGGAGGCTGTTTGCATGAAGGAAATTCATCCTTTTCACCTGATATATTTTCTTTGAAGGCCCCAAAGCCCTTAGGTTGACAAATAAGCAGGACATTTATTAGCATGAAGCAAAATTCTCCTTTTTTAATGCCAAATACTATCTCTTCAGGCCTTGAAGACCTTAGAGAAATAAAACTAGAGTTTGTTTGCATGAAGCGAATTTCTCCTTTCCCACCTCAAGTATTCTCTTTGGAGGCCTTGCAGTCTTTTAGAGAAATCAAAAGTAAAGTTAGCTTGCATGAACCAAATCTATCTTTTTCCACCTCAAATAACACCTGGAGATATTTTCCTGAAGTAAACTAATCATTTTTCACCTCATATATTCTCTTGGAAAGGGCTTGAAGCCCTTAGGTTGACAAATAAGCAGGACATTTTTTGCATGAAACAAAATTATCTTTTTTTAATGCCATATACCATCCTCAAAAACCTCCAATGGCTACCGATCAATCTGGGCATCAGGCAGAAACTCCTCACCCTGGGCTTCAAGGCTCTCCATCACCTCGCCCCCTCCTACCTCACCTCCCTTCTCTCCTTCTACTGCCCAGCCCGCACCCTCCGCTCCTCCACCACTAATCTCCTCACTGTACCTCGCTCTCGCCTGTCCCGCCATCGACCCCCGGCCCACATCATCCCCCGGGCCTGGAATGCCCTCCCTCTGCCCATCCGCCAAGCTAGCTCTCTTCCTCCCTTCAAGGCCTTGCTGAGAGCTCACCTCCTCCAGGAGGCCTTCCCAGACTGAGCCCCTTCTTTCCTCTCCCCCTCGTCCCCCTCTCCATCCCCGTCTTACCTCCTTCCCTTCCCCACAGCACCTGTATATATGTATATATGGTTGTACATATTTATTACTCTGTTTATTTATTTATTTATTTATTTTACTTGTACATTTCTATCCTACTTATTTTATTTTGTTGGTATGTTTGGTTCTGTTCTCTGTCTCCCCCTTTTAGACTGTGAGCCCACTATCGGGTAGGGACTGTCTCTATGTGATGCCAATTTGTACTTCCCAAGCGCTTAGTACAGTGCTCTGCACATAATAAGCGCTCAATAAATACGATTGATTGACTGATTGATTGATCTCTTCAGGCCTTGAAGACCTTAGAGAAATGAAAGCTAAACTCTGTTTGCATGAGACAAATTTCTCCTTCCTACCTCAAATATTTTCTTTTGAGGACTTAAAAATCTAAGACCTTAAGGCAATAGGAACTGGAGATTGCTTAAAGAACGAAAACTAATCATTTTTCACCTCATATATTCTCTTTCAAAGACCCTGAACACCTAAGGAGGATGAATAAGCGGGACAGTATTTTCATGAAGCAAAATTCTCCTTCTTTAACCCCATATACATATATATTGTTTTCAAGCCTTGAAGATCAGATTTAGAAAAATCAGCGGAGGAAATTGTTTGCATAAAGCAAATTTCTTCTATTGCGCTGGATATATTCTCTTTGGAGACGTTGGGGAAATACAAACTGGGAGATTGAATGAAACGTTCTCCTTTTTCACCTCAAATATCCTCTTTCGGGGCCTTGAAGACACTTGGTAGAGAAATCAAAGCTGCAGACTCTTTGCATGTAGCGAATTTCTCCTTTTCCTCCTCAAATATTCTCTTTTCTAGCCTTGAAGACCCTCGATAGAGAAATCAAAGCTGGAGGTTGTTTGCAAGAAGGAAATGTTCTCCTTTTCCATCTCAAATACTTGCTTTTGGGGCCTTGAAGACTTTCCACAGAGAAGAAAAAGCGGGAGTCGATGTGCATGAAGCAAATTTCTCCTTATACAACTCAAACACCCTCTCCTCTGGCCTAGAAGACCTTGGGTGGAGAAATCAAAGTGGGAGGTCTTTGCAGGAAGCAAATTTCTCCTTTTTCACCTCAAATATTCTCTTTTTTAAGTCCTTGAAGACCTTAAGTAGAGAAATAAAAGTTGAAGAGGGTTTGCCTGAAGCAGCCCTCCCCTTCTACACCTCAGATATTCTCTTATCGGGCCTTGAAGACCTTCGGTAGAGACGTAATAGCTGGAGATGGTAAGCATGAAGCAGATTTATCCTTAAGCACCTCAGATACTCTCTCCTTCGGCCTTGAAGACCTTGAGTAGAGAAATCAAAGCTGGAGATCTTTGCAGGAAGCAAATATCTCCGTTTTAATCTCAAATATTCTCTTTCTTTAAGGCCTTGAAGACCTTAAATAGAGGAATAAAAGTTGGGGATGGTTTGCAGGAAGCAAATTTCACCTTCCTCACCTAAAATATTATCTTTTCCGGCCTTGAAGGCTTTCAATAGAGAAGTAAAAGCTGGAGATGGTTTGCATGAAACAGATTTCTCCATATGCTCATTAAATATGCTCTCTGCTGGCCTTGAATACCTTCGGTAGAGAAATCTAAGCTGCAAGGCTTTGCATGAACCACATTTACGCTTTTTCATCTCAAATACCTAGTTTTCAGGTCTTGAAGACTTGGTAGACAAATGAAAGCAGGAGATGGTTTTACATGAAGCAAATTACTCTGTTTTCACCTCAACTATTCCCTTTGGAGGCCTTGAAGATCTCAGATTCATTCATTCATTCATTCAAACGAATTTATTGAGCGCTTACTGTGTGCAGAGCAATGTACTAAGTGCTTGGGAAGTACAAGTTGGCATCATATAGAGACAGTTCTTACCCAAAAGCGGGTTCACAGTCTATAAGAGGGAGACAGACAACAAAACAAAACATAAATAAAAGGTGGAAATGGTTTGCATGAAGCAAATTTATCCATTTAACCTCAAATAATCTCTATTAGTTCTCATTGAAAAAGCCTGAAAGGCCTAAAGTAGAGCAATGAACAGAAGACATATCTGTCCCGTGAAGCACATTTCTCCATTTTCACCTAAATCATTCTCTTGTAAGGCTTTAAAGACCTTACGGGAACTAAAGCATGAAATTGTTTGTATGCAGCAAATGGATCATTTTTCACATCTCAGATGCCCTTTGAAGGCCTTGAAGACCGAAGGTGGACAGATAAGCAGGACAGCTTTTGCATGAAGCAAAATTCCCGTTTTTAAAATTCTATATAGCATATTTTCAGGCCCTCAATAACTTAGTGAATAAAATGAAAGCAGAAAATGATTCGCATAAGGCAAAGTTCTTTTTTCCTGGAAAGATTCTCTGTTGAGGCCTTGAAGACCTTAAAAAAGTATCAATTGAAGATTGTGTGCATGAGACAAACCTTCTCCTTTTTCACCTCAAATACCCTCTTTCAGAGTCCTCGAAATCCTCAGTCAGAGAAAGAAAAGCCAAGATTGTTCACATGCAGAAGGTTTCTCCCTTTTCACCTCAAATATTCTCTTTATTCATTCTCAATTAAAAAAGACCTTGAAGGTCCGAGGTGGAGAAAGGACCAGGAGGTGTATTTGCAGGGAAACAGATTTCTTCTTTGGCATCTCAAGTACTCTCTTTCAAGGCCTTGAAGACCTTGGGTGGGCAAATAAAGGGGAGTATTTTTTGCATGAAGGAAAATTCTCTTTTTAACCCCAAATATTGTCTTTTCAGGCCTTGAAAACTTTATATAGAGAAACTACAGCAGGGGATTTTCCTCTTAGAGCACATTTGCTCT
Source organism: Tachyglossus aculeatus (assembly GCF_015852505.1). Classification (NCBI taxonomy): domain Eukaryota; kingdom Metazoa; phylum Chordata; class Mammalia; order Monotremata; family Tachyglossidae; genus Tachyglossus; species Tachyglossus aculeatus. The sequence continues at coordinate 3,704,579 of NW_024044831.1, read as the reverse complement.
TTTCCATCTCAAATGTTCTCCTTGGTGGCCTTGAAGACCTCCTAAGATAGCGAAAAGAAAGTGGAGATTCTTTGCTTGAAGCAAAGTTCTCCTTTGGCACTGCCAATAAGACTGCGAACCCCAGGTGGGACAACTTGATTCCGTTGTATCTACCCCAGCGCTTAGAACAGTGCTTGACACATAGTAAGCACATAACAAATGCACTTATTATTATTGATATTATTATTATCAGTTTGGGAGGGTCTGAGGGGTTCTGAGGATGGGGTGATGGGAAGGAATCACTGATACTGGCTGGGTGGACATGACAGGAAAATTTCTGGTTTCAGAAAGAATATGTTGTAGCCTAGGGTTCGTCCCCTTCTATCTCAGAGTTGAGACAGTGTACCAAATTGGGACGAGGTCACTGCGTTCTCTCTTCTGAATGGCCCTGTCCATTTTCAAAATATCTCATTGATGGAAAATGGAGAAATGATCAGTCTGTCCACATTTCCTTCTGCCCCCTACCAGTCCATCAGAGCACAGCTTTCCCCATCTTCAAAGCCCCTCCATCATCCCACCGCTTCCAGGATGCCTCGCACGATTCTGTTTTCTTCTCCCTAAGTCATTTCTCCCAACTACCAATCAGCATCTTAAACTACGTCTCCATTTTTGCAATCACACCCACCATTATAGTTTTGTACATAGTGGCTTTAATAAAATGTACTCTTTAAACATATAGTCATCTATCTACCATTCTTTCCTTTCTCTTCTTCGTCCTCCCATTAATTACGTCTGTGTCTACCTTCCCTGTTAGATTTTAAGCTACTGGAAAGCAGGGATGGTGTCTGATTTATTTTGATCTCTCTGAAGGGTTCACTACAGTACTTTACCCACGTGATGCATTCAACAAATCTCAATGATTGATTGATGGATGGATGGATTGATAGATGGATGGGTTGTTAGATGGATGGATGGATGGATGGATGGATGGAAGGGTGGGTGGGTAGATGGATGGATAGATGGATGGATGGATGGGTGGATTGTCTGCTGTGTGACTTTGGGCAAAGCACTTCACTTCTCTGTGCCTCAGTTATCTCATCTGTAAAATGGGGATTGAGATTGTGAGCCCCACTTGGGATAGGGAATGTGTAAAATCTGATTAGCCTGTATCCTCCTCAGCACTTAGCACAGTGCCTGGCCCTAGGTAAGCGCTTTACAAATACCACTATTATTATTATTATGGATAGGTGGGTGGGTGGGTGGGTAGATGGATGGATAGACAAATGGGTAAACAGGCAGACATATGGACGGATGGTTGGTCGGAAAGATGGATGGATGGATGAATGAATGGATTAGAGACAAAATTTGCTCAGTCAAATTCATTCATTCATTTAATCATATTTATTGAGTGCTTATTGTGTGCAGAACACTGTACTAATCGCTTGGAAAGTACAATTAGCAATAAATAGAGATAATCCCAGCGCTCAAGGTGCTCACAGTCTAGAAGGAGGAAGAGAGCCATCGAAACAAGTAAACAGGCAGTCAACTGTGGGGAACATTTTCCATGATCGCATCGCTGCTCCCTCGTCACCCTCTGATTTATTGATATATTAAATCTTGATTATACAGAGAGACCCAAAGAGGTTACGTGGCTAGACCACGTCAGTGGAAGAACCGGGCAGAGCTTTCAAATCTCATGACTCCCAGCCACATGCTCATTCCATTAAGCTATGATGCCTCCCAAACAATCACCTGTTAGTCATTTATTCATTCATTCAATCATATTTAATGAGTGTTTACCGTGTGCAGGGCACTGTAATAAGTGCTTGGAAAGTACAATTCAGAGTAAAGAGAGACAATCCCTGCCCACACCGGGCTTACAGTCACACGCATCTTATCAACCTCTGTCCCAGACATTGACAAATCCTCAGAAAATGGACTTTCTCTTTGGACAGCTCTTTATACGGATACCCCCACTGTCAGAACCCTAATGGGGAATGTGATAGTCAGCAAAGGGAAACAGACATTTTATCCCTTAGAGGAGGGAAGAGGAATCTCCTCTTTAGGACTCTCCTCAGGGCAGACTTCATGTCCCGATTCCTCAGGCTGTAGATGAAGGGGTTCAGGGTGGGGGTCACCATGGTGTAGAAAACGGACAACAGTAGGTTCGGGGTCGAGGGGGAGTCAGGCACGGGCTTGAGGTAGGCAATGGCGGCCGTAGCGAGGAAGATGGTGATGACGGCGAGGTGAGGCAGGCAGGTGGAGAAGGCTTTGGCCCGGCCCTCGGTGGCCGGCATCCTCAGCACAGCCTGGAAGATGCGCACGTAGGAGATGATGATGAAGACAAAGTAGCCTAAACATAAAGCTGCCCCACCGGTGAAGCTCACATCAATGGCGACATGGTCCTCGGAGCAGGAGATCTTCAGCAGAGTGGGGACGTCACAGAAGAACTGCTGGACGATGTTGGACCCACGGAAGCTCAAGGAGAAAGTCTAAGATGAATACAAGAACCCCAACAGCACCCCGCTGAGCCAAGATACGGCCGCCATCTTTCCACAGGCCGCGTTGGTCATGATGATCTCATAGCGCAAGGGGTGACAGATGGCGGCATAGCGGTCGTAGGACATCGCTGTGAGGATGGGAAACTCTGAACCGACAAACAGGACCACCTGAAAGACTTGAGCAGCACAGCCCGAGAAGGAGATGGAGTTGCGTTTGGTCAAGGAGTTTAGGATGGAATTTGGGACGATGACGGTGATGAGGCAGAGGTCGACGACAGACAGGTTCCTGAGGAAGAAATACATGGGGATGTGGAGGCGTCGGTCGAGGACGGTTACGGTGATGATGAGGAGATTCCCTATCAGGGCCGCCAGGTAGACCAGGAGGAACAGTGCGGCGTGGACGAGATGCAGCTCCCGGATGTCTGAGAATCCCAGCAGGAGGAATTCCCTTACCGTGGAGACGTTGGGCATTTTTTGGGAGCCAACATTGACTTTCTGCAATGGATGAGGAAAGAGCCAAAGTTAGAGTCAGTTGATAGGATGAGTGAAGAAATTGACTTGCTGGTGATTCTCTATGGAGAGGAGACAATAATTAAATTCGAAATGATCTTTGAGTTCACCGTGGAGACATTGAACATTTCTGGGGAATGATGAGGGCTCCCTGCACAGGAAGAGGGAAGACTTCAATTTAGAGACATTGATGTTGCGGGTGAAGGAATAAGACTGAGTCAATCAAGTATCTTTGTTGAGTACCTACAGAGAACACGGTAGCAGTGCATATTATCACTGCACCCAAGGAGCTTCAATTCTATTGGAAGCACCATGCTTCGAACTATGTAGAAGCAGGGTGCACTATTGGGAAGAACACCGGCCTAGGTGTCAGAATACCTGGGTTCTAATTCCAACTCTACCAGTTCTCTGCTGCATAGCCATGGCAAAGTGACTTAATTTCTCTACGCCTCAGTTTTCTCAGTAGTAAAATAGGGATTCGATTCCTGTTTTCCCTCTTACTTAGTCAGTGAATACCTTATGGGATACGGTCTGTGTATATCAGGTTGCCCTGAATCTAGCCCAACACTTAATACTTTGCTTAGCACATAGTAAGCACTTAATAGATATCGAGAGAATTATTTTTCGTTGAGGAGACAGAAACAAAAATGAATAGCAGATAGCAGAGGTCAGAGAAAATAAATATATATTCACGACTGTTGGGAAATTGTTTCGGTGGTTTTAGGGTCAAACAAGAAATGCCTTTACACATAAATTCATCCATTTAGTGGAGAGAAAATGGGCCCGGTATACAAAAGGACCTGGATTATAATCCTGTCTCTGTTCCTTGTCTGCTGCGTGACCTGGGGCCAGTCACTTACCTTCTCTGTGCCTCGGTTACCTCATCTGAAAAATGGGGCTTACAACTGTGAGCACCCTATGAGGCATGGACTATGAGCAACCTGAATAGCTTCTATCCACCCCTGTGCTTAGTACAGTACCTGACACAGAGTAAGCATTTAACGATATCATTAAACAAACAAACAACAACAATAACACAAAACCACCTACTCTTCAAACTGATTCCATTTACTCAGATACCTGCATTCATACTTGTAAATACACAAACACAAGCATACATCATCATTCATCTAGTTCCTTCCTAAAGCCCCGCTCAGCCTACATCTCTCCTCTCCTCAACCTCCTCTCATGAGAAATTCTGTCTTTTCACAAGCACCAAAAACTCACAGTCGGTTTGAAGTCTCTCCGTGGTATGACTGCACTTAACCCCCTTTCCATTGTTTAACACGTCTTCTCAACTCTCAAAGAAACTTTCTAGTTGATGCGATCGATTATCCCGTTTCCATCCAAGTCTGGAACTCCCTCTCTTATCCACTAAAAATCAGAGAGCACAGTTTTTTTTTTCCGAATTCTGAGCACTGATAAAATTTCCACCTCCCCGCAACCCCCTTCTCCAACTAGCTATCCTGATTCATTTCCCAGCCCTCTCAACCCATCTCACCTCACACAAGCGAGAATCACCTCATGTCCATCCTCATTTATTGGAGAAAGTATGGGCCAGGAGTTCTCTTCTTGACTGCGAGCTCCTGGAGGGCAGCATACACATCTACCTGCTCTGTTCTATTGTACTCTCCCAAACATAGCTTAGTGGGAATCAGAGGACTTTGGTTCTAATCCTGGCTCTGTCCCTTTGCTTGATGAGGAATCTTGGGCAAGTCGATTCACTTCTCTGGGCCCCGGTTTCCTCATCTGTAAAATGGCAAGCAATAATAGCATATTCATTTTCCATTCTTTCTTTCCTTCTGGAAGGGGCAGGGAATGTGTCTGTTATGGTGTTATAAAGTGGATAGAGCTCAGGCTTGGTTGTCAGAAGGGGTACGAAGGACTTGGGTTCTAATTGCGGCTCAGCCTCTTGTCTGCTGTGTGACCATGGGTAAGTCATTTAACTTCTCTGAGCCTTTGCTTTCCCTCTCATCCTATGAAATCTCTCGCTCCATCCCTTCTCCCCTCCTTAACTACCATCTTCAACCGCTCACTCTCCACTGGTTCCTTCCCCTCTGCCTTCAAACATGCCCATGTCTCTCCCATCCTAAAAAAACCCTCTCTTGACCCCACCTCACCTTCTAGTTATCGTCCCATATCCCTCCTACCATTCCTTTCCAAACTCCTTGAAGGAGTTGTCTACATGCGCTGCCTCGAATTCCTCAACACCAACTCTCTCCTCGACCCCCTCCAGTCTGGCTTCCGTCCCCTTCATTCCACGGAAACTGCCCTCTCACCTCCTGCTTGCCAAATCCAACGGCTCATATTCTGTCCTAATCCTCCTCGACCTCTTAGCTGCCTTTGACACTGTGGACCACCCCCTTCTCCTCAACACGCTATCTGACCTTGGCTTCACAGAATCCGTCCTCTCCTGGTTCTCCTCTTATCTCTCCGGTCGTTCTTTCTCAGTCTCTTTTGCAGGCTCCTCCTCCCCCTCCCATCCTCTTACTGTGGGGGTTCCCCAAGGTTCAGTGCTTGGTCCCCTTCTGTTCTCAATCTACACTCACTCCCTTGGTGACCTCATTCGCTCCCACGGCTTCAACTATCATCTCTACGCTGATGACACCCAGATCTACATCTCTGCCCCTGCTCTCTCCCCCTCCCTCCAGGCTCGCATCTCCTCCTGCCTTCAGGACATCTCCATCTGGATGTCCGCCCGCCACCTAAAGCTCAACATGTCGAAGACTGAGCTCCTTGTCTTCCCTCCCAAACCTTGTCCTCTCCCTGACTTTCCCATCTCTGTTGACGGCACTACCATCCTTCCCGTCTCACAAGCCCGCAACCTTGGTGTCATCCTCGACTCCGCTTTCTCATTCACCCCTCACATCCAAGCCGTCACCAAAACCTGCTGGTCTCAGCTCCGCAGCATTGCCAAGATCCGCCCTTTCCTCTCCATCCAAACTGCTACCCTGCTCATTCAAGCTCTCATCCTATCCCGTCTGGACTACTGCACCAGTCTTCTCTCTGATCTCCCATCCTCGTGTCTCTCTCCACTTCAATCCATACTTCATGCTGCTGCCCGGATTATCTTTGTCCAGAAACGCTCTGGGCATATCACTCCCCTCCTCCAAAATCTCCAGTGGCTACCAATCAATCTGCGCATCAGGCAGAAACTCCTCACCCTGGGCTTCAAGGCTCTCCATCACCTCGCCCCCTCCTACCTCACCTCCCTTCTCTCCTTCTACTGCCCAGCCCGCAACCTCCGCTCCTCCACCGCTAATCTCGTCACTGTACCTCGTTCTCGCCTGTCCCACCGTCGACCCCCGGCCCACGTCATCCCCCGGGCCTGGAATGCCCTCCCTCTGCCCCTCCGCCAAGCTAGCTCTCTTCCTCCCTTCAAGGCCCTGCTGAGAGCTCACCTCCTCCAGGAGGCCTTCCCAGACTGAGCCCCTTCCCTCCTCTCCCCCTCGTCCCCCTCTCCATCCCCTCATCTTACCTCCTTCCCTTCCCCACAGCACCTGTATATATGTATATATGGTTGTACATATTTATTACTCTATTTATTTATTTATTTATTTATTTTACTTGTACATTTCTATCCTATTTATTTTATTTTGTTGGTATGTTTGGTTCTGTTCTCTGTCTCCCCCTTTTAGACTGTGAGCCCACTGTTGGGTAGGGACTGTCTCTATGTGTTGCCAATTTGTACTTCCCAAGCGCTTAGTACAGTGCTGTGCACATAGTAAGCGCTCAATAAATACGATTGATTGATTGATTGATTGATTGATTTGCTAACTCATCTATAGAATGGGCTAAAGACTGTGAGCCCCATGTGGAACGAAGACTATATTCAACCTGCCTAACTTGTATCTACCCCAGCGCTTAGGACAGTGCTTGGGACATAGTGTGTGGGACAAGGACTGTGTCCAACCCAATTGGCTTGTATCCACACCGCGCGGCCTTGCTGCTCCCGGAAGGATCCTCTCCGCAGAGCGTCGCCATAGAAGTCCGGGATTCCGTTCCCGAGAGGCCCGCCCGCCATCACACAGCGTGTCCCTGCTCCTGTAAGGATTCTCTCCGCAGAGCACCGACGTAGAAGCCCGGGACTCCGTTCCCAAGAGGCCCGCCCGCCATCACACCGCTTGGCCCCGATGCTCCCGGAAGGATCCTGTCCTCCGGACGCCGCCGCGAGGGCCGGGGCTCCCCCACCCTCCATTCTTCTGTATGTCCTTCCCCCAGCAGCCTGCTATCGGGCGCTTATGCCCCGCGGCCGGGCACCTGGCGGCCCCCTACCCGGGCATCTGCATCCCCGTCCGACCACACCGAGGACTTTGCCACCTCCACCCCATCATCGCTGCACTCACCCCTAGAAGCCATCTCCACTCTGTCCAAGTAGCCAACTGGGATCGCGGGACATTGTGTCCCGCTGCTAGATCGTGGCACATTGTGTCCCCCTGCTTCTTCACGGTTCATTGTATCCCCTTGCTAGTCCGTGAAATCACTGTGTCCCCCTACGTCCCCCCCCCCAACCGTTTAAGCGACCATCCTTGAAAAGCCCCCGAATACCCCCCTTCCCGGTCCGGACCTCACTGATTCCCCCCCCGCCCCGGCTCCCCTCCCCCGGGAAAAAGGCCGTTGTTATCACCAAGTTACTTTAGCGACAACCTCATTCACACCTAGGCAGCCCTCCCATGCTATTTGGCTGCTCACTCTTCTCCCCAGGCATCTCCACCCCCGTAACAGTTCCAACCTACTCCAGAGCTGCCATCCATAGGACTCCATCCTCCTCCACCTCCGAGACAAGTTTGTCAAAAGCTCCGGGATTCTGCTTGCCATTAACCTCTTTGACCCGATTTGACTAACCTATGGACAATTCATGGTCGCTTCTGCATGTTAATTGTTAAACGCTCTCTGGGATGTCATTGTCTGATTATTTAATTATTCCCATGGACTGTTAATAGCTAACGTCTCTCGATGATGTCATCATCTGCTCATTTTACTGCCATCGTATGTTAATTGTTAACTGCTGTCTGCCATGTCATCATCTGCTTATTTTTTGCCATCACATAGTAGTTGTTATCTGCTCTCTGTGACATCATCATCTGCCTATTTTATTATTGCCATAGCATGTTAATTGCTAACTACCTTCTGTGATGCCATCATTGCTACTGTGTTATTGCTTCTGCATTTCAATTGTTAACCTCCCGCTGCGCTGTCATTTACCTTGCTGACCTCACCACGAACTATCAATTCCCTTGTTCCCAACTGCCATTCCCATTCCTCACCTTCCCCTCTCCCACCCAGATTTTTCCCTCCTTTCCCCGCACCACCACCCCTCTCCCTCCAGGCTCGTGTCTCCTCCTGCCTTCAAAACATCTCCATCTGGATGTCTGCCCGCCATCTAAAACTCAATATGTCCAAGACTGAACTCCTTATCTTCCCTCCCAAACCTTGCCATCTCCCTGACTTTCCCATCACTGTTGACGGCACTACCATTCTTCCCATCTCACAAGCCCGCAACCTTGGTGTCATCCTCGACTCTGCTCTCTCGTTCACCCCTCACATCCAATCCGTCACCAAAACCTGCCGGTCTCACCTCCGCAACATTGCCAAGATCCGCCCTTTCCTCTCCATCCAAAATGCTACCCTGCTGGTTCAATCTCTCTCTCATCCTATCCCGACTGGGTTACTGCATCAGCCTCCTCTCTGAACTCCCACTCTCCTGTCTCTCCTCACTTCACTCTGTTGCCGGATCATCTCTGTGCAGAAACGCTCTGGGCATGTTACTCACTTCCTTGAAAATCTCCATGGCTACCAGTCAACCTACGCATCAGGCGATGATGCGATGATACTACTCACTCTCGGCTTCAAGGCTGTCCATCACCTCGCCCCCTCCTACCTCACCTCTCTTCTTTCCTCCTACAGCCCAGCCCGCACCCTCCGCTCCTCTGCCGCTAACCTCCTCACTGTGCCTCGTTCTCGCCTGCCCCGCCTTCGACCCCCGGCCCACGTCCTCCCCCTGGCCTGGAATACCCTCCCTCCACACATCTGCCAAGCTAGCTCTCTTCCTCCCTTCAAAGCCCTACTGAAAGCTCACCTCCTCCAGGAGGCCTTCCCAGACTGTGCCCCCTCTTTCTTCTCCCCCTCCTCCCCCTCCCCATCCCCCCGCCTTACCTCCTTCCCCTCCCCATAGCCGCGGTATATATGTATATATGTTTGTACATATTTATTACTCTATTTTACTTGTACATATTTATTCTATTTATTTTATTTTGTTAATATGTTTTATTTTGTTGTCTGTCTTCCCCTTCTAGCCCGCTGTTGAAGAGGGACCGTCTCTATATGTTGCGAACTTGTACTTCCCTAGCGCTTAGTACAGTGCTCTGCACACAGTAAGCGCTCAATAAATACGATTGAATGAATGAATGAATGAATAGTAAGAGCTTAGCAAGTACTACTATTGGTAGTCTCCAAGTACTTACTGCACACAATAATTGCTCAATCAGTATAATTCAAGATTAATTGATTGATAGTAAATTAGACTGTGTCAACCTTGGCCAGTAGGCTGGAAAGCCCATGAGGGCAGGGATTCCAACCTTTCTCATTATTTTTCATTTACCAACATTTGGGAAGAACTCTTACAGGGAGGAATTGCTGATACTGCCAGTCACTGTCTAAAGCTGGTCACACTCTCTCAGCCCTGCCTGTTCTTTACCCTCTGCAAGGGATTCTGGGATCGACTGAAGGCAAAAGTGACTGTCCACAGTGCTGACGCTGTGCTGGAGCACTGTAGCCTGGCGGGTAGTTGGCATGGTAGCAAGGTTTGAGGAGCAAAGAGAAGATGTTTGCGTTGGTTGATGTTTACTGAACTGGAAAACACCTCCTCACCTGCTAGCATCCCTGACGGCTGGGTGCTGTGGCCTTGGTCTGAAACGGCAATTTAGGCCCCAGACTGTCTTCCATCCTCATAGTCATCCCATCCTGCCCTTCCTTCCCATTCATCCCCAGTCACTCTTACCGGGCAGCATGGGACTGTGGGTCGCTGACCTCTGCAGGCCTGGTCTGGTCCCCGATTTCCCCTCAGACTCATGGGTTCGGTCAACCAGGAAGAAACATGGAGGGGCCCTCAATCCCTCTCCGCTCTCCTCCAGACCCGGAGAATCTCTCCGGACGATCCCCGTCCCTGTAGATAAAGCAGGGGCTGCTCCGAGGGGGATCAATGGAAGATGGCTCGGGGCCCTGTCGAGGGACCTCGTGGCCCGGACAAGCCAAGCACCCTCAGGTCATGTGGTTCCTGAGGCTCCTGGGAGACAAGGGCCCGGCCCCTGCAGCATCAGTGATGGTGCCGGCCCTCAGGTTTCCCATGGAAACAGCGGAATCTGCATCCCAGAGATCCAACGGTTCCTAGTTTCAACGACAGTCTTTGGCCACTGTGAATGCTTTCACCTTTGTCTAATTCACAACCTCATACACAGAATCTGTCAATCAGCTAAAGTATCTTTTTCCTATGGTCTTTGTGAAGCGCTTACTCTATATCAAGCACTGTACTAAGTGCTGGAGTAGTTACAAACTAATCAGATTAGACAGAGTCCATGTCCCCCGTGGGGCTCAGATGTCATTCTCCATTTTACAGATGAGGGAAGTGAGGCACAGAGAAGTTAAGCGACCCGGCTCAAGGTTACACAGCAGACATGTGGTGGAACGGGGATGAGAATCCATGTCCATTTGAATCCCAGGCCTGCGTTCTTCCCACTACGCAATGCTGCTTCTTCTGACTTGTCCTGATTGCAAATACGCTGAAGCTCTGTTCATACGGACCATATAAACTGTATGCTTGAATCAAGCGTTCTTCCACTTTCTCACCTTTCCCTTCTCTCCTTCCTCTTTTACGTGGTTTATTCTGTGTCTATCGGCCCCATTAGATCATAATCTCCTGGAGAGCAGGAACAAAGCAATTTGATCTGTTTTCAGCTCTCCTGAGAGCTTACTAAGTGCTTTGCAACCAGGATGCAGTCAATAAATACCAATGATACTAATATTAGTAATACTTATGGTCGTTGTGTACCCAAGCACTGTTCTAAGTGCTGAAGTAGACGTAAGGTTGTCAGATTGGACACAGTCCCTGTCCCACATGGGGCTCACAGCCTCAACCCCCATTTTACAGATGAGATAACTGAGGCACAGAGAAGTGAAGTGACTTGCCCAAGGTCACGACGTAGGCAAGTAGCGGAACCGGGATCAGAGCCAGCCACCTCTGACACCCAAGCCCTTGCTCTGGATAGATGGACGGATGGATGGATGGATGGATGGATGGATGGAAGGATGGGTAGATGAATGGTTGGAAGTATGGATGGATAGAAGCAAAGATGGAAGGAGGGGTAGATGAATGGTTGGAAGTATGGATGGATAGAAGCAAAGAAAGATGGATTGATGAGAGAGGATGGATTTGGCAATGCAGATAAAGCTGCAGTCATGCTTTCCTCCCTTCTTCCATACCTCTTCGCATTTTCCAACTTTCATTCCCACCCCCGAGAGTCATGCTAAAGAGTGTATCATTTTATTTTCGTATACATTACTAATAACGATATCATCATTGTATTAATTTAGTGGTTGTGTGCCTACACTGTTTCACTTGCTGGAGTAGAAACAAAAGAATCAGTTCAGACACAATTCCTGTCGCACTGAAGCTCAGAGTGTAAGAGGAAGAGAGATCCTAGGGATGTTAAGCCACTGCCCCTTGGTCATACAGAAGGCCAGTAGCGGAGCTGGCTTCAGAACTCAAGTCTCAATCAATCAATCAATTGCTTTCTCATCTTTCCCTTCTCTCGTTCCTCTTCTACGTGGTTTATTCTGTGTCTATCATCCCCATTAGATCATAATCTCCTGGAGAGCAGGAACAATGCAATTTTATCACTTTTCAAATCTCCTGAGAGCTTACTACAATGCTTTGCACCCAGGATGTGGTCAATGAATACCATTGATAATAATAATAGTAATAATTTTGGTCTTTGCTAAGCGCTTACTATGTGTCAAACACTGTTCTAAGTCCTACAGTAGATACAAAGTAATCGGGTTGGACACAATCCCTGTCCCACAAGGTGTTCACAGTCTCAATCTCCATTTTGCAGCGGAGGTAACTGGGGCACAGAGTGACGGGCCCAAAGTCACATGGCAGACAAGTAGCGGAATGGGGATTAGAACCCGTGACCTCTGACTCCCAAGCCCGTGCTCTGGACAGATGGATGAGTGGGTGGATATATGAATGTTTGGAAGGATGGATGGATGGAAGGAAGGAAAGATGGATTGATGAGAAAGCATGGATTTGACAAGACAGATGGACCTGCAGTCATCTTTTCTTCCCTTCTCCCATACGACCTCCCATTTTCCAAGTTTCATTCCCACCCCCAGAGTCATGCTAAAGAGCATATCATTATATTTTCATAGTCATTACTAATAATGGTATCATTACTGCATATATTAATAGGTTGTGTGCCTAAATTGTTCCACTTGATAGAGTAGAAACAAAAAGATTAGTTCAGGCACAATTCCTGTCCCACAGAGGCTCAGAGTGTAAGAGGAAGAGCGATCCTAGGAGGGTAAGTCATTGCCCCTAGGTCACAAAGCAAGCCAGTAGCAGAGCTGGCATCAGAACTCGTCTCAATCAATCAATCAATCATATCTTTTGAGGACTTACTCTGGGCCCAGCACTGTACTAAGCACTTGGAAAAGTTCAATATAACAGAATTGGTAACACGTTCCCTGACCACAATGAGCTTACAGTCTAGAGCGATCCCCATAGTTTAGGCCATGATAAAATGTTTTTTAAAATATGGTCTTCTTAAGCCCTTGCTATGTTTCAAGCACTGTTCTAAGAAATGGGGTAGATACAAAGTAATCGGGTTTTCCCACATGGGGTTCACAGTCTAAATCCCCATTTTACAGATGAGGTCACTGAGGCACGGAGCAACTAAATGGCTCGCCCAAGGTCACACAGAAGACATGTGGCAGAGCAGGGATTAGAACCGTCCCCAAATTGGATTTACTAAATGCCTGGGAAAGTGCAGTTTAGCAGAGTTGTTAAACACATTCCCTGCCCACAGTGAGCTCACAGTTTACAGGGACTCCCATTCCTTTAGGTCATGATGCTTCCCCAAAACTGGATTGTCAATCCTACCTCAGTCTGTCCTGTTTCAGTTTTAGCCGCCTCCCTCACAGAATTTGACAATTCATCAACGTCCAGCGTTTTCTGTGAACCCTGTATGACCACTAATTATCTGGTTAGGTCCGAGGGCAATTCCTTGGTTAAGTGGTGGTGTGAGATTATTTGCACAAAGAAGGGGATATTTTGTCCTACAGTGGTGGCTGGCTGAGTGACCGTTTTAGGATATTGCCCATGACGGCTTTCATGTCCCGGTTCGTCAGGCTGCAGATGAGGGGGTTCAGGGAAAGAGGTACCGCTGTGCAGAACACGGACACAAGCAGGTCCACGATCAAGGAGGAGTCTGAGAGAGGCTTGATATAGATAAATACACCCTCTGAGTAGACAAACGTGATGGCGACGAGGTGGGGCAGGCAGATGGAAAAGGCTTTGGTCCGGCCATCGATGGCCGGCATCCTCAGCACGTCCCCGAAGATGCGCACATATGAGATGATGATGTAAATGAAGCAGCAGACACCTTATGCTAATGCGGTGGTGATGCTCATGTCGATAGCGACGTGATCCTCGGAACAGGTGATCTCCAGCAGAGGAGGGATGCCACAGAAGAACTGGGGGACGATTTTGGACCCGCGGAAAGAGAGGGAGAATATCCCAGGTGAACACATTGCTGCAAAGAGGCCCCCGCTGGGTCAGGAAGCGGTGGCCCTCTTTCAACAGGCCCCTCGAGCCATGACGACCTCGTAGTTCAGGAGTAGGCAGAAGGTGACGTAGAGGTCGTAGGACATGACCGTGAGAACGGACAACTCCAAGACAGCAAACCAAATCACAGGGAAGATTTGGACGGTATAGCCCACTAGAGCGATGGATCTCTTGTTGGTCAGGGGGCTGTGGATGGATTTGGGGACGGTGGCCCAGAGGAGGCAGAGGTCGATGAAGGACAAGTTCCTGAGGAAGAAGTACATGGGGGTGTGGAGGCACCGGTAGAGGGAGGTGATGGCGACGATGAAGCGATTCCCCATCAGGGCCGCCAGGTAGACCAGGAGGAACAGCGCTTCGTACAGCTTCCGGACCTCCGAGAAACGCAGCAGAAGGAATTCCCTCAGAGTGGAGCTGTTGGTCATTGGCAGGTGATGATGACTCTCTGCACGGGATAAAGAACTTGATGAGGTGAAGAAATCATCAGGAGTTTTGCCGGTGATTCTATGAGAGGAGCAATTTATTTTCTATTGGAAGAGAATTATTAATTATAAAATGACCTAGAAACTTGGTAAAAGACTTCCATGTAACAAAGTGGGAATTCCAAAGGAGGATTAACACCATATTTTCCCAAGTGAGGATAACGAGATGACAAAGATATAAGAGGGGAAAGCAGTCACAGAAATAGTAGCAATAATTGCAGCAAAAGTCCTAGTAGAAGTTGTAGCATCAATCAATCAAGCAATTTAGAATTTGTATTTTTGAGCATTTACCGTGTGCAGAGCACTGTACTAAATACTTGGTAGAATACAACGTAACAGAATTGGTGGACATGTTCCCTCCCCACAACAATCTGACAGTCTAAAGGGGAATAAAAATGTCAAAAAAAATTATAGATATGTACAGAGACTGTAAGCTCGTTGTGGGTAGGGGGTGGGGGTCTATTATATTGTTCTATTGTACTCTTCTAAGCACTTAATACACTGCTCTACACAAGGGCACTGCTCTTTTCTCAATAAATGTTCATTCATTCAATTGTACTTACTGAGCGCTTAGTGTGTGCAGAGCACTGTACTAAGCTGAGTGACTGAAACGCTCTGGGCATGTTACTCCCCTCCTCAAAAATCTCCAGTGGCTACCAATCTGCGCATCAGGCAGAAACTCCTCACCCTCGGCTTCAAGTCTCTCCATCACCTCGCCCCCTCCTACCTCACCTCCTTTCTCTCCTTCTACAGCCCAGCCCGCACCCTCTGCTCCTCTGCCGCTAATCTCCTCACCGTGCCTCGTTCTCGCCTGTCCTGCCTTCGACCCCCTGCCCACGTCATTCCCCTGGCCTGGAATGCCCTCCCTCCGTACATCCGCCAAGCTAGCTCTCTTCCTCCCTTCAAGACCCTACGGAGAGCTCACCTACTCCAGGAGGCCTTCCCAGACTGAGTCCCCTCCTTCCTCTCCCCCTCGTCCCCTTCTCCATTCCCCCGTCTTACCTCCTTCCCTTCCCCACAACACCTGTATATATGTATATATGTTTTTACATATTTATTACTCTATTTATTTGTTTATTTATTTTACTTGTACATATCTATTCTATTTATTTTATTTTGTTAATATGTTTGGTTTTGTTCTCTGTCTCCCCCTTCTAGACTGTGAGCCCACTGTTGGGTAGGGACTGTCTCTATATGTTGCCAACTTGTACTTACCAAGCGCTTAGTACAGTGCTCTGCACACAGTAAGCGCTCAATAAATACGATTGAATGATTGATTGACTGGCTGATAATAATAATAACGGTGTTTATCGAGCCCCCATGGGACAAAAAGGCAAGGATATACCAACTCTACAAGGCACCCTGGAGCACACAATTTCACTCTCACACCGAAAATCACAGCTAAACATACATGTATCCAAACACATAATACCCTCACATGTATTCCCGCTCACTCACAAACCAGGGTTCTCCCACAGACGGGCATTCGCACAGAGCCAATTGTATTTTTCGAGTGCTTACTGTGTTCAGAGCACTGTGATAATCACTTGGGAGAGTACTAAACAAACAGGTTAGTAGGCATATACACCCATAAACGCATCTAGTTACTCATTCGGCTCTTCTCTGACCCCCAATCCTATTCTCTAGGGAGAGATGGCGAACATTCCCCACTGTTCCCTACCCAGATGGCCCCATTCCCTAAAGTCTAGGATTTGCTCCCTGATTCTCCAACCCTGCCCTTAGCACACACACATATGCGCGTGTGCGCGCGCGCGCGCACACACACACACACACACGCGCGCGCGCGCGCGCACACACACACACACACACACACATACACACACACAAAGCTGCAGGTCCAGGGAATCTGATTGCAGCTGTCTCTGTACGAGGAAAATGAACTGCAGAATGAAGACTGATTGAACAAGGAAGAGTCTGGCTTGGGACCTCAATTACATACGTCGCCTCTAGCTTGGCAGAGGGTTGAGAGAAATGTTTAATCGGTAGTATTTACTGAGTGCTTACTGTGTGTGGAGCACTGGACTAAAGCGTTCAGACAATCCAACAGAGTTGGTAGACACGTTCCCTGTCCACAACGAGCATATAGGTGGATGGAAGGATGATGGAGGGATGATGGAGGGACGATGGAGCTGTGATGGAGGGATGAGGAAACGCCGAAGGAGGGCCGATGAAATTATGTCAGCGAGACGATGGAGGGGGTGTCCGAGAACAAACAGCAGATGAGTGCTGATCCAGGTACAAAGACCATGCGACCGAAAACCTGAGCAGAGGAAGTGATTCCTGTACTGGTGGCTTGTGCTATGGTACCTGCCACTGTGTCGTCCCTGCTGAAGCCTGGATTCTGCTCCTGCATACTCGCCTGCAATGCTGCCCTGGTCCACAGCTCAACCTGGAGGACGAATGCGAGATTCTCCACAGACTCACTACGGGCTGCTGGCCCGTCCCCGCCCCTCAATCCCCACCACAGGGCACACTCACCGTGGAAGCGTTGGGCTGGAGGTCGCCGACCTCTGCCAGGCTGGGCTGGTCACCTATCTACACTCAGATTCTTGGGTTCGGTCAGCCAAGGAGGAATATCTAGGAGCCCTCAGCGCTTCGCCGCTCTCCAGCGGAAACTGAGATGTTTCTTCAGATGGACCCCATCCCCCAAGTTAGAGCAGCCGCCGCTCTGAGGGGACTCCCTGGAGGACCGGACCGGGGCCCAAAAAAGTGAGATGACTTGCCCAGTGTCACACACCAGATAGGTGGCAGAACTGGGATGAGAACTCAGGTCCTCCTGACTCCCGGACCTTGCTCTTTCCTCTAAACGACACTGATTTTAATTTAGAGAAATTGTGACTTTGACCTTAGTCATCGAGTTACCTATTGAAATTTCCCTCACTTTTCCCCTGCTCCTATCCGGAGTCACTGGGCCTGTCCTGGGCTGGAGAGCAAGGAACTCTGCTGAGAGAGAGGTTCAGTCTATCTCATCGGTCCTGGACGCTGATGGCAGTGACAGAAAAATCTGGCTGAGAGGAGAGAACTCTCAGGATCCTTGTTTCACCTCTCTGCTGTGCCATCCCCTCAGATGACAGCCCGTCTATTTCCTGGGGGATTCCCTGTAGAAGAACGGGCCCTGGACTA
Organism: Tachyglossus aculeatus; assembly: GCF_015852505.1. Classification (NCBI taxonomy): domain Eukaryota; kingdom Metazoa; phylum Chordata; class Mammalia; order Monotremata; family Tachyglossidae; genus Tachyglossus; species Tachyglossus aculeatus. The sequence goes on along the minus strand of NW_024044831.1, from coordinate 3,687,126 downwards.
CCCTGACACAGCTGACTGTCCGGAAATCTCGGAAGGCCGGGATCCTGGAATCCCTGTGGTCCCGGCCTCCACAACCTAAATGACTGTCCAGTTCCTCGTGGTTCCCACTCTGGGACTCCTTCTTATGACAACATCAACAGACAAAGCATCATTCCCTTTCTGTGATTAATAATAGCATTCTGGTTAAGCTCTAATGTTTGGAGCTTCATCCAATGCCAGGGCCTGGGACCACCTGAAAACTGCAGCCATCCAACTTGGACATTTCACTCTAGACTGTAAGCTCATCATGGGCAGGGAACGTAGACCAACCCTGTTATATTTTTAAATCGTACTCTCCCAAGGGCTTAGTACCATGGTCTTCACATAGTAAGCGCTCAATAAATATGTTTGATCGATTGATATGCATTATTTTCCCCTACTGAATCCCTATCTTCATTCTCCATTCCTCCGAAGTTCACCATCTCACTGTGCTTCGTTCCCATCTCCCCCCACTCAGACCCCTACCTCCTCACCTTTTCTCCGCAGGGAATTCCCTCTCCCTTCATATCCACCAGACCACAGGGCTTTCCATCTTCAAATCTCTTTCCTGAAACCGTGTTAAATCCACGAGACGTTCCCTGATTTTTTTTCATAATGGTACGTGGTAAGTGTTTACTATTTTCCAGGGACCATTCTAAGCACTGAAGTACATACTAGCTAGTCAGGTTGACCACAGTCCCTGTCCTGTATAGGACTTCCAGGTTTAATCCCCATTTTACAGATGAGCAGGTTGAGGGAAGAAGTGATATGACTTGCCCAAGGTCACATGGCAGACAGTTGGTGGAGGAAGAATTAGAACCCAGGTCCTCTGACTCCCAGGTCTGTACTCTATCAACTGGAATATGATGCTTCCCTATGTTTCTCTGCCTCAAGGTGCTTAATTGTCTCGGTCTGGCCCTGTGTAAAAAGCCCCCCTCCCCATCCTTAATAATAATAATGATAATAACAATAATAATGATTGTGGTATTTGATAAGCGTTTATTATATGCCCGGCACTGTACTAAGCACTGGAGTGGATACAAGCAAATTGGGTCAGACAAGTCATAACTAGGTAGCTGGAACACCTGGGGATCATTAATAGCAATCAAGGGCCACTATAAACAAGGCAGCAGGAAACAGAGGGGCTCTCTTTTTCTGCATTGGTAGTAGGAGCCATCTGGACAGGGGGCTTTTCTTAGAAACTCCAGTGGAGTAGGTCCCTGCAATAAACAAGTTAAGTCCTTCTTGCACTGGAACAGATTGAGTTATCAGTAATGTGGAAAGAACCTGAGCCTGAGGTTCTTAACCATCTATAAGCAACGCAAAGGTATTCTTCTTAAGCAGGAAAAGAAAAATCATAAAGCATTTTTAAAAAGTGACTTGACCAATTTGACTTTGAGGAAACCCTTCCAGAGCATAAAAGGTAGCAGCCAATGGAAGGCCATTCCAAAAGGTATCTCTGATAACTCCACTGTTCTGTGTTTCAAAGTAAATTGGAAAATGCATCGAGTGGGGAAATGGTCAGTCTAAACTAAATTTGCCTGAGGGGGCTGCCTTTCCTAAAACAAGTGTTCCTGGATTTACCAGAATGAAGCCGTTTCCTCATCCCTCTTCTCCCCACTTTTCCCCACCCCAGATGGATCCGTCTAATACCTCTCTTCCCCAAAAGGCAATCTGCACTGCTAAGGGGATAGGTTGATTTACCGTCTCCATTGATATCTGTACCAGAATCTGGCTAATTAGCTACCTTTCCTATTTGTAGATTGGAAGGTCCCTCAAGATGTCCTGGATGGCTATTCGTTGCTTGCCTGGGAACAGGATACTGGATCAGATCGATCACTAGAGGTCTCGTCATCCCTATGTTTTTTTCCCTGATTTTCCTATCCCACAAGTAGATAGATGCCCAAACTACTGAGAACTCATTGTCGTTCTGTCAGGATGGTCGTTGCACTTGTATTTGCACCATTTTTTCACCCCTCCCTCAGTCCCACAGAACTTATGTACATCTTCATAAATTATGCATTAATATTAACGTCTGTCTCCCCCTCTGGACTGTAAGCTCATTTTGGGCAGGGAACGTGTCTATCCACCCTGCTATATTGACCTTTCCCAATTGCTAAGTACCGTCCTCTGCATACAAAAAAAACTCAATAAATATGCTTAATTGATTATCAAACTCCCTCCTGATGTTATTTAAACTTTGGTTTCTGAAAATAGCGATTAGTCATCATCTACCTCTTTAAAAGTGCAGGCATTGATATACCACTTAGCCTTCCTTTTCTCCAAGTTACATAGCCCTTTAAAAAAGAAAAATCCTTCCTCCTAGAACTTGGTGTTTTTTCTCTGGTTTTAATTCCCAGTTGCGAAACAGTAATAAACCCTGATGTTAAAATCTGACCTCTCTATATCCTGATTTGGAAACTTAAATTCAGCGTGCATAAATGTAAAAAAGCTGAATAGATAATCCCAAATGCATTGGAGCTTTTGAATGCGGTGCTTTTGCATAACTAACTGAAAATTAACAACGTGGAGACAGTTATTGCCGTTGTTAGGTGAATACTTTATCCTAAACAATTTTAAATGAATGATGATCTCACAGGGCTGAATTTGAAACCAGAGAAAGTGGACTTTGGAAGTGACAGAAGAAATAAGAGATAGGATGCCTTTATAGGTTGTGAAAGATTCGGTTTAATAAAGCTAATAAAGTCGAGGGATTTTAAAATAGGAAGTGTGTGATGATGGTCTCATCACACATCATCCCGGATTGTCTTTGTCCAGAAACTCTCTGGGCATGTTACTCCCCTCCTCAAAAATCTCCAGTGGCTACCAATCAATCTGCGCATCAGGCAGAAACTCCTCACCCTGGGCTTCAAGGCTCTCCATCACCTCACCCGCTCCTACCTCACCTCCCTTCTCTCCTTCTACAGCCCACTCCGCACCCTCCGCTCCTCTGCCGCTAATCCCCTCACAGTACCTCGTTCTCACCTGTCCCGCCATCGATCCCCGGCACACGTCATCCCCTGGGCCTGGAATGCTCTCCCTCTGCCCATCCGCCAAGCTAGCTCTCTTCCTCCCTTCAAGGCCCTACTGCGAGCTCACCTCCTCCAGGAGGCCTTCCCAGACTGAGCCCCTTCCTTCCTCTCCCCCTCGCCACCCCTCCATCCCACCCATCTTACCTCCTTCCCTTCCCCACAGCACTTGTATGTATGTACATATGTTTGTACATATTTATTACTCTATTTATTTATTTATTTATTTTACCTGTACATATCTATTCTATTTATTTCATTTTGTTAGTATGTTTGGTTTTGTTCTCGGTCTCCCCCTTTTAGACTGTGAGCCCACTGTTGGGTAGGGACTGTCTCTATATGTTGCCAACTTGTACTTCCCAAGCGCTTAGTACAGTGCTCTGCACACAGTAAGTGCTCAATAAATACGATTGGTTGGTTGACTGATTGATTGATGGTCTCAGTTTGGATAAGCGTAAGCAGATCTTCCTATTATTAAAGTGTACCAGCCACTGGGAACCTCCTGTTGAACCACTAGGAGACAGAATCACCTTCTCATAAACAGGCTTAGTTCACCAAATGGAGTTTAATCCTTATGAATGTGAGCTGTATAAGGGGGACCCTTGTATCTTGGTTGTGATTGTTCTGTGAAAAACAGAAGGTCTTCTAGATTGTCAAACAACGTTTTAAGAAAAACGTGAGATGGGAAGGTAAGGGAACCCATCTTTACATGATAAGAAAAATCTAATGATCCCTGATGGATTTAGGTGACAACTTACTATTTATTAAATATACGTTATATTACAAAAAGTCCATTGAAACTGCAGAGGTGACAGAAGCATTTTAATAGGATATGCTAATATGTGAGCTCATCACAGGAGGGGAATGTGTCTGTTTATTGTTGAAGTGTACTCTCCCAAGCACTTGGTACAGTGCTTTGCACACCGTAAGCACTCAATAACACGATTGATTGAATTAATGAATGAATGAAAAATGATTGAGCTCAATAATGAGTTTAGGAAATCTTTCTTCTCCAATCACACATACTTCCACGGTTCCAGACCCATTATACCCAACAGCACAAGAACATGAAAAGAGGATGCTCTACTGGAAAAAGCACAGATCTGGGAATCAGAGGATCTGGCTTCTAGTTCTGGCTCTACGGTTGTCTGCTGTGTGACCTTGGGCAAGTCACTTTACTTCTCTGTGCCTCAGTTGCATTATCTGTCAAATGGAGATTAAAAACTAGTTCTCCTTCCTACTTAGTTTGTGAGTCCCTTGTGGCACAGGGACTGTGTCCAACCTGATTACCTTTAATCTACCCTGGTGCTTAGAACAGTGGTTGACACATAGTACGTATTTAATAAATATTATTTAAAAACAAAAACAAGCCTGCCAGAATCATATTTGACTTTTGCACTGAACTGTAAAATCACAATCATTTTTGGGTAAATTGATATCATCCCTGGCTCTTCTCTCCATATGTATTTTAAATCAGGTGCAACAGAACACACCGAATTCCTCCAAGGGAAGCAGAAATAATTTCTTCATTTTCCTTCTCTCTGTCTCCCTCCTTGGCAACAATTATAATTTACTTGGAATGCAGTTTATTATGATTCATCAGACACATTTCCCCAAGGTGTCATTACGTAACACTCATCTAAATATTGTTTCTGAGAATTTTAATTTTGGGGAAAAAAATAAGGAAAGTTTGAGTATGACTAAGAACAATATCTTTAAAGTCCCTGGTTCTTGGAGGTTAAAGAGTACCTACTCCAATGGATTGACCCTCTGTTCTCAGTGACTGCAGATCCAGGAACCACTGGGAGCTGTAAACTGATTCTGTGATTACAGATGATTTTTCAGATCTCTTTAGTATTGTGCTTTGTACACCGAGGGAGAGATTTGCTTTCCATAAAAAGAGTAATTACTCTTAGGGGAGAAGAAAAATGTGTGCCCTATTTTCCTGTAACCACCAACCCTGTCCACTCTTTTTGTTAGGGGGAGATACTGGCTAGTAAATTGTAGAGAGCCATTGCCCTACGAGCTGTCTGCCTCAGGAAATAGGAGGGAAAAATAGTCCGCCTCCTGAAAGAAATGTCGATCATTTTCAGTCATCTTCACAAAAACCTATTTCAGTCTGTTTATACACATTTGGAGAGCTGGAGTGCTGCAGTCAAGCAAAAGTCAAGCTACCAAATTCAATCTGCATAATGCATATAGGAGAAACCTAATAGTGAACCCGACTCACATCTTTGAAAATAAACCCAGCATTGCTAGTAATAATGGAGATTTAACATGCAATGGTTCTTCCTTGGCTTCAGAGCATTAGAGGGTGAGATTGCAAAAGACACACGGAGTTTGCAGAACAGAAAATTGGGAAGTAGTTTGCTTTCCTAAAATTTGACTACTGGTTTCTTATTTCTCCTATCAGAGCGGATTGCAGGTTATTAGGAGTAATAATGATGATGTCATTTGTTAAGTGCTTACTATGTCTGAAGCACTGTTCTAAGCGCCGGTGGGTGGACATTTGTCATTTTCCATGGCAGTATCTGTTTCAGAGTGGGATGCTTCCTACATCCGCCAACGGGCAGCGCTGTCACTGGACGACTATCTCATTAACGTGGCCTGTTCTGGCACGGGTCCAGGGTTCCCACAGTCAGGCTGTGCTAGTCCAGATAAAAGGAAAGGCAAAGCAACACAAATAGGAGTGGTCTGAGGGAGAAATGCTGGGACCAAATTAGGAGCTGTCAAATCTCCGAGGACAGGGGAAGTGCCAGGCTGACCCTACCCCCTATTCTGGAGTCAGGTGGATGCCCCTATCACCCAGTGTAGAAAGAAAAAGTGTGGGGTAGAGAAGATAGAAAAGAAAAGATTCACGCTTCTCAGAATGTGGAACTCTGTGAGGACTAGTGGCAGACTGGAGTCAGGGATGTGAGCTCTTCAGTCTGCCTGGGGGCCAGGATTTATTTGTATTGCTTCCTGTCTCCCTTTCTAGACTTTAAGCTTGATATGGACATGGAACCTGTGTACTAACTGTGTACTAATTTTATTGTACCCTCCCAAACGCTTAGTACAGTGCTCTGCATAGAGGAAATGCTCAGTGAATAGCATCAATTGACTGAAAGTTACTTGTTCACCCAGTCACACCTTTTAGATGGACTGATGCACATACTCATGCTACCAATTTAAGGGTCTATATTGACTTAGATGCTTCATGCAACCAGGGTCTACCTAGACAATTTCTGCCAGATTCATCAGTATACAAGAGAAGATAAAAACAGAGAAAATCTTATGAAGCAATTAAAGGCACAGATATATAAGTAATATATAAATAAAACATGTAAGTGTCACACATCCTGAGAATAAAATTACAGTACATGAGTGCTACGGGGTGTTGGTTTGATGCACATGAGGTGTTATGAATTAATCGTGGAAGGCTTCCTGGAGAGAGTTATGTGTTCCTCTCAGAGTGGTATTGGCCTTGTTGGAAGTTTCTACAGTTACGTTCTACTATAGATAACCATTCTATGAGTAGATGTTTTTAAAAAAGCATTTTCCTTCTGAAAATTAGAGTTGATTCTCATGTGAGCCCCATGTGGGACAGGGACGGTGACCAATCTGACTGTCTTGCATTTTGTGTCTACCCCAGTGCTTAATACGGTGGTTACCACATACTAAGGGCTTGATAAACGCCATAATAATAATGATTATGATTAATAAAGCAAACAAACCTATTTAGTTACTAGGAAGCTTAAGTTTGCTTTTATGTATGAGCATTACAATGCGTGGCAATCTATGAGGAGATGTGCACCCAATGAATAGGACACCTATTAAGATAGGACAATAAAATATCTTATAAAGAAGAGATGTCCCATGAGTTAGTAAATGGACTGGTAAAGCAAAGACTGTACCTTCCCATCTTTGCTCTGCTAGTAATTTACACACTGATCCTGGGTGGTGTTTCTGTTTCATGACAAAAATGTTGGGAAGGAAATATTGGTCTACCATATGGTTTAGATAAATCTTATTTTTCTCCAAATTGAGAGTTTAGCTTTAGAATACGAGACAATTGAGAAGTTGCATGGGCTAGGATAGAGGTCAGGCCTAGGAGTCAGAAGGACGTGGAGTTCTAATCCAAATTCCAACATATCTGCTGTGTGATCTTAGGCAAGTCACTTCACTTCTCTGTGCCTCAGTTACCTTATCTCTAAAATGGGAATTAAGACTGTGAGCCCCATGTGGAACATGGACTGTGTCCAACCTAACGAGCTTCTATCTACCCCAGTGCTTAAGATAGTGCCTGGCACATAGTCAGCGTTTAACAAATACCATTTAAAAATGGATATAATGTTGTATTAATGAAGACACTGTCTAGGAGAACTTCTTCCACGAGACTGTAAACTCCTTGAGGGCAGGGATCATGTCTACGAACTTTTCTGTACTCTCCCAAGGACTTCCTACAGTGCTCCGAATATAGTAAGTGATCCATAAATATCAATCAATCAATCGTATTTATTGAGCGCTTACTATGTGCAGAGCACTGTACTAAGCGCTTGGGAAGTACAAATTGGCATCACATAGAGACAGTCCCTACCCTACAGTGGGCTCGCAGTCTAAAAAGAATCAATGAATGATTCTTCCCCCTGGACAGTTTTAGCCATGGCTAGGGGTTACCTTTATCCACTATGCAGCTGCTTTTCGACTTGAGCAAATAGAAAGAATAGATTTATTTTGTGAGTGAGCGGCAACACCCCTATTCTATCCTCCAATTTGATAGAATCGTTTGTTTTTCCAGGGCCCAGCATTTTAGCCAGGTAGAAAGCATGGTTCCAGTCAAGTTTCTAACTCTAAGCAATAATTCACTGATCTTTGTTGGTCATAGAACTGCAGTTAGAGCATTTAAAAGCTCAAGGAAAAGGACAGGGTGCTTTATACTCCATCCAATAACACTGCAATTAACAGGGAAGAGGCCAGTTGCTCTTCAGGTAGGGGCTTTTTTATAAGAAATCATATAATGTGATTGCCAAGAACAGATTTATAATGGTGCTTAATGTACACTGAAGCTCTGATACCTCTGCGAAGTAAACTAAATAATCAATTCTTCAATAGCTTTTTGCTTAATGTAACAAAAAAGAGAGCCCAGAGGACCTGAAGAACTTGAAGCAAGTTGCAGATAGTAAATTTTACACTTTCTCCGATAAGGTTCAACTAAAGATATCAGCCCCATTTTGCAGGCGAGAAAACCTAAGCTTAGAAAAGTCATATGATTTGCTGAAAGTCTCCCTAGCAGAGAGCTAGTGACCAACCTTTGCCTTCTGACTAACAAATTTCATTCATTCATTCAATAGTATTTATTGAGTGCTTACTGTGTGCAGAAGACTGTACTAAGGGCTTGGGAAGTACAAATCGCAACATATAGAGACGGTCTCTACCAAACAATGGGTTTGCAGTCAAACAGGGGGAGACAGACAACAAAACAAAACAAGTAGACAGGTGTCAATACCATCAAAATAAATAGAATTATAGCTATATACACATCATTAATAAAATAAATAAAATAATACATATGTACACAAGTACTATGGGGAGGGGAAAAGGGTATGGCGGGGGGCGATGGGGAGGGGGGAGAAGGAGAAGAAAAGTGAGGGGCTCGCTCAGTCAGGGAAGGTCTCCTGGAGGAGGTGAGCTCTCAGTATGTGAATCCGTTACCTCTATTCACATTACTCGGCAGATATTTACTATCTAACTAAAGTGGACTTCCAGTCATCCATTTTACTGGACAAAATGTGTACTGTGAGACCACACAGGCAATTATAGCTGGATTAGAAAAGGGTCAAGTAACACAATACTCATGTTTACTTGAGAATCAATCTGTTTGATGTTAGAAATCCTCAAGGAAGTCACTGTGACTGTTCCTGATTGTTGGTTTGATTTTTTTCTCTTCCCAAAAGAAAAAAAACCAGGCCTTAATACTGCCATGTTGAATTAAAAACCTGCCATGGGAACATTTGCAAATGATGCGGTTAGCATGACCATAGCTTGACCCCAAATTTAATTATGTGTAAAATAATAAATAATACATAAAAAGCACCTAACAATTAAAATGGTGAACATTAAATGGGATCCATGGAGGACATATTTAGGAACTCCCAAATTTCTACATGCGAATTCTGTAAATACCGTAGTTTTCTTTGCCTAACACACTGCACCATTCATGAATGAGAGCATCCGACGATTGATGTAAAATCTGACCCAAACCAGGGATGTTGTTTTCTCCTTACAAACACACTATTCAAGGCCATTACGCAACTTCTTTATTAACCAGTCTAGGCTAATACAACGACACTGCGACTAGAGAAGTAATTCCTCATTCACCTTGTTTGCAACTAAATATCTTATGTTTTGACCTTTGGGGCCTAAGGACAAAATTCTTGCCATTCAACGTTTTGCATGAGGCCAATTCGGGAGCTTTTACTCTCCAATGTACTTGGTTCAGTGCTTTGAACACAGTAAGCACTCAATAAATACCACTGATTGAGTGACTGAACTGTCTTCCATTGCTTTCTTTCCTGAAATTTGCGTTAACAATTTTGACTAGGAATATTAAATGGTGATTTGCATATGGTCAGGCCTGGAATGAATTATGGGGAATGGTTCTTTCCAGCCTTAGGGTTCGATGCATTTTCCTCCTCTGATCTTTTTATCTCTCTCAAATGCACTGTATTTCTCACTTTCAACTTGATGTTGATTATGATTATGGTAGTGCCAATTGCACATGAGTAAAACTTTTCTTGTGTTTAATTTATCTCTAAATAACGAACTCCCCAAATGACCTTTCTGATCGTGTTATGGACCATGTCTGTTTAAGGAATACTGAATTGAAGAGGTTAAGACTTTCCTATTAGAGAGTGCCGAAGTTCATACAACATGAATTATGGCTTGATTAACTCCACTCAGCCTTCCTCTGCTATGGAACTTGCCACCAAGTTCATTCATTCATTCAATCGTATTTATTGAGCGCTTGTTGCGTGCAGAGCACTGTACTAAGCGCTTGGGAAGTACAATTTGGCAATATATAGAGACAGTCCCTACCCAACAGCGGGCTCACTGTCTAGAAGGGGGAGACAGAGAACAAAATAAAACATATTAACAAAATGCAATAAATAGAATAAATAGGTACAAATAAAATGGATAAATAGAGTAATAAATACGTACAAACATATATGTATATATACAGGTGCTGTGGGGAGGGGAAGGAGGTAAGGCGGGGGGATGGGGAGGAGGGGGAGAGAAAGGAGGCGGCTCAGTCTGGGAAGGCCTCCTGGAGGAGGTGAGCTCTCAGTAGGTCTTTGAATGGAGGAAGAGAGCTAGCTTAGCGGATTGTGGAGGCAGGGCATTCCAGGCCAGGGGGATGACGTGCGCCGGGAATCGACGGCTGGACAGGCGAGAATGAAGCATAGTGAGGAGATTAGCGGCAGAGGAGTGGAGTGTGCGGGTTGGCCTGTAGAAGGAGCGAAGGGAGGTGAGGTAGGAAATGACGAGGTGATGGAGAGCCTTGAAGCCGAGGGTTAGGAGTTTTTGCCTGATGCGCAGGTTGATTGGTAGCCACTGGAGATTTTTGGGGAGGGGGGTAACATGCCCAGAGCGTTTCTACACAAAGACGATCCGGGCAGCGGCGTGAAGTCTGGATTGAAGTGGGGAGAGACAGGAAGATGGCAGATAGGAGAGGAGGCTGATGCAGTAATCCAGTCGGGATAGGATGAGAGATTGAACGAGCAGCGTAGCGGTTTGGATGGAGAGGAAAGGGCGGATCTTGGCAATGTTGTGGAGGTGAGACCGGCAGGTTTTGGTGACGGATTGGATGTGAAGGGTGAACGAGAGTGCGGAGTCGAGGATGACACCAAGGTTGCGGGCTTGTGAGACGAGAAGGATGGTAGTGCCGTCAACAGTGATGGGAAAGTCAGGTAGAGGGCAGGGTTTGGGAGGGAAGATGAAGAGTTCGGTCTTGGATATGTTGGGTTTTAAGTGGCAGGCAGACATCCAGATGGAGATGTCCTGAAGGCAGGAGGAGATGTGAGCCTGGAGGGAGGGAGAGAGAGCAGGAGCAGAGATGTAGATTTGGGTTTCATCAATGTAGAGGTGATAGTTGAAGCCGTGGGAGCGAATGAGTTCACCAAGGGAGTGAGTGTAGATAGAGAACAGAAGGGAACCAAGAACTGATCGTTGAGGAACCCCCACAGTAAGGAGATGGGAGGGGGAGGAGGAGCCCGCAAAAGGGACTGAGAATGAACGGCCGGAGAGATAAGAGGAGAAACAGGAGAGGACAGAGTCTGTGAACCAAAGGTTGGATAGCGTGTTGAGGAGAAAGGGGTGGTCCACTGTGTCGAAGGCAGCTGAGAGATAGAAGAGGATTAGGATAGAGTAGGAGCCGTTGGATTTGGCAGGCACGAGGTCATTGGTGACCTTTGAGAGGGCGGGTTCCGTGGAATATAGGGGACGGAAGCCAGATTGGAGGGGGTCGAGGAGAGAGTTGACGTTGAGGAATTCGAGGCAGTGCGTGTAGACGACTCGTTCAAGGAATTTAAACAGGAATGATAGCAGGGAGATAGGGCGGTAGATAGAAGGTGAGGTGGGGTCAAGAGAGGGTTTTTTTAGGATGGGAGAGACGTGAGCATGTTTGAAGGCAGAGGGGAAGGAATCAGTGGAGAGTGAACGATTGAAGATGGAAGTTAAGGAGGGGAGAAGGGACGGAGCGAGAGATTTCATAAGATGAGAGGGAATGGGGTCAGAAGCACAGGTGGCCGGAGTAGCACTTGAGAGGAGGGAGGAGATCTTCTCCGAGGATACTGCTGGGGAGGATGGGAGAGTAGCGGAGATGGTTGAGAGCCGGGGGGCTGGAAATAGGGGGAGTGACTTTGGGGAGCTCAGACCTGATGGATTTAATTTTATTAATGAAGTAGAAGGCCAGATAGTTGGGGGTGAGGGAAGGAGGAGGGGGAGGAACAGGGGGCCTGAGAAGGGAGTTAAATATATGGAAGAGCTGACAGGGATTATGGGCATGGGCGTCAATAAGGGAGGAGAAATAGTTTTGTCTGTCAGAGGAGAGGGCAGAGGTAAGGCAGGAAAGGATAAACCGAAGTGAACGAGGTTGGCATGGTGTCTAGGCTTTCGCCAGCAACGTTCAGCAGCTCGAGCATAAGGGTGAAGGAGGCAGACAGTGGCAGTGATCCAAGGCTGTGGGTTAGTGGTACAAGAGCGGCGAAAGGAAAGGGGAGCGAGCGAGTCGAGCTGAGTAGAGAGGGTAGAGTTGAGAGCAGTAATCTGATCATCAAGTTTGGGTACAGAGGAAAGGGAGGCGAGGTGGGGTGTGAGGCGCTCAGAAAAATGGATGGGGTCAAGAGAACAGAGAGCTCTGTGAGGGAGTAATATAGAATTACAGGGGACAGGAGTGTGAGTGAGGAGGCAGGTGAGAAGGTTATGTAAAGAAAGAGGGGTTTCAGATTTGGTGAGGGTGGAGACAGTGCAGGGGTAGGAGATGATGAGGTTGAGGGTGTAACCAGGTTGGTGAGTGGGCGAGGTTGGGTGGAGCAAGAGGTTGGCAGCGTCAACGAGAGATAGACGGCGGGCGGCAGAGGAGTCACCAGGGATATCCATGTGGATGTTGAAGTCTCCGAGGATCAGAGTGGGCATGGAAAAGGAGAGAAGGAAGGTGAGGAAGGAGTCAAAATCGTTAAAGAAGTTGGAGGTGGGGCCGGCGGGGGCGGTAGATGACGGCTACAATAATCTGGAGGGGGTGGTAGAGGCGAATAATATGGGCTTCAAAAGAAGGGAAGGAAAGAGAAGGGGGAGAAGGGATAGTGTGAAAGCGACATTGGGGGGCGAGAAGGAAACCGACACCTCCTCCTTTTCCGGTGAGTCTGGGGGAGTGGGAGAAGAAGAGGCCTCCACTGGAGAGAGCAGCAGAAGAGACCGTGTCGTCCGGAGACAGCCATGTTTCAGTTAGGGCGAGGAGGAGGAGACCTGGAACGAAATAGGTTCAGGATGAAAGGGAGCTTACTTATAACGGAGCTGGGGTTCCAGAGGCCACACTTGGCAGCAGCTGTGGAGGGAGGGGAGGGAGGGGATGGGTGCGAGGGGTGGGGAGAGTTTGGATTGGGATGAGTTCCTTGGGTCAGATAAAGCAGCTCAGGAGCAAATGGTGGGATCAGAGTCCTTCAGAGAAATACTTTAGTTCCCGTCCAATTCTGATCAGCTGATGTTACATGTTGTTTGGGGATCCATATTTTTCAATGGCTATTGATGGCCACTTTAGTAGAGGTGTGGACACTCAGTGACTAGAGGAAAGGCCTACACGCACCTCAGGTTTTACCCTCCTTGACCTGAGGTCTGCTCCTTTTCTTGGCCTTTGTTTGTGGGGAGAGAGATGAAAAAGTGAAAAAATCATAACTATGAAAATATTTTCGTGCAATTATTGGATCACTCTTTTCAGACAAATCTTTGTTTTATAGTTCTAAGTCTAATGACAAAAAACTCATCTTGGGTTCAGTGCAATCATATTCACATTCTCAAGCTTTCAGAATACTTTCTTGTTAACATTAATATCACAAACCCCCATTGGCCTAGTTTGTGTTGCAGCTTATTGTTACAACATATAAAAACTCAGCTGCCCTTAAGCATAGTCTGTTTTTGGGAGAGGATATTTCATGTAGTACCCCCTCTAGACTGCAAGCTTGTTTTGGGCAGGGAATGTGTCTGCTAATTCTGTTGTATTGTTCCCTCCCAAGTTCTTTGTACAGTGCTATGCACACAGTAAGTGCTCAATAAATACGACTGAATAAATAGCAAGTGGTCAGTAAATACCATTGATTAAGTGATAGTTTCTTAGAGACATTTATATCTGCTGTTGGTCCAGTGGAAAGAGCACTGCTGCCTGGCAGAGATGAGAAAATGTGAGGGATTCTAAGCAAAGCACTATTACTATAATCAGTTCCCCAAGTAGATAAATGCCCTGTATAGGTTCTTGCTCTTAAAGTTTCAGGACAGAAGCTCATCCGTCATTTCCAGCTCACTGTGGGTAGAGAATGTGTCTGTTTATTGTTACATTGTACTCCCCTAAGGGATTAGTATTGTGTTCTGCACACCGTAAGTGCTCCATAAATATGATTGAATGAATGAATGGATGAAAGCATTTGGAGGAGGATATACTTGATCCTGTGATCAAGAATGAATGGATAAAACCTGATCACAAGATCAGGTATGTCCTCCTCTAAATGCTTTTAAATGCAGCAAATAATTGAATACTATATAACTGGAATATTTCAGCATGTTTGCCACAGATGATAATTTCAGGTGATGATAAAGATGAATGTAAACATTTAAATATTCACATTAAATCTGAACTCTTTGCTCCATTCTACAGAATAAGTAACTGAAGCATAGAAAGGTTATATGAGTACTGGCAGAACTGAAGAAGAATAGGTTCTGTCTACATCTTGGTCCTTCTAACCCCTCCACGTATTGCTACTGCTGTAATTATGCCTGTTATTTTATAGTCCCTTCCGTTTAAGTAAGAAGAAATGAAGTTATGTAGGTGGGTGAACCCCTAAGTGGTCTCAAAATGCATTTTTCATTACTAGTCTGCTTTAGTAGCATTAGCTCATTAAATGTATCCTGCAGCTCAAGTCTCCCTGAAATCAAGTGACTGATGAAGGGTAATTCAGAATGAATGAACTCTGCATTAGTGTATACTATGTACCACTTGAGAGAATTTATGAATAACCAAGTAGGGATAAAAATAAAATTAAAAATACAGCCCTGAAAGTCTAGATGCTGTTGAGTGAACATGCAGGTTTAATGGCATCATAAAACACCACTTTCTTAACACATGTTTTTGTGTATAAATTGCATACTCCTAGGACTCAAAGTTATGATTCATGTATTTCATGTCAGCATCCTTAATTCTACTGGCAAAGGATGCCAGCCTAAAATGTAAAACGGGGAGGAAAATAAAATTTTAACAAGTGGCAATAAAACTAACGAAGTATAATCTCGAATATACTGCTTTAATTCAGACAAAAACGAAACTTAATAACCCAATCCTAAAGATAAGGAAATAGAGCCATGCCATGAAAACACACATTCATCATAGGAATATGGGCTATTCTAGAAGCAGAAATGAAAACAACAGGCCTTATTATTGGACTTGCCTGAGAGTATGAGAATACTGGGGATGAAGCAGTGTGGCCTAGTGGAAAGAGCACAGACCTGGGAGTCAGAGTACCCGAGTTCTAATCCCAGCTTTGCCACTTGCCTGCTTTGTGACCTCGGGCAAGTCACTCAACTTTCTTCAGTGCCTCAGTTTCCTCAACTGTAAAATGGGGAGGAAATACCGGTTCTCCTTCCTACTTAGGCTGTGAGCCCCATTCAGGCCAGGGGCTGTGTCTGACCTAATTAACTTGTACATTCCCCAGTAGTTAGAACAATGTTTGACACATAGTAAGTGCTTAAAAAATATTGTAAAGAAAAAAGCTCAGTTGGGATCATTTTGGTTCCATTTTCGAGCAGTGTGAACACCATTTTTTTAAAACCGCTTGATAATAGAAATAACGTTTCGGTCTGATGATTTAACTGTTTCCAGTTTGATGTCACGGATAGGCCAGGAGAAAAATTCAGTGTGAGTTTAGAAGAAGAGAAGCTGGTAATTCAGTAGTCTTTCTACAAGGACTTTCCTAACCCTATTTGCATAATTTATTTGCATATTTTCATATTATGTGAGGGCCTTTATAGCTTGCAATCTGGTCTGAAGCAATTTTTGTAAGTTGAAAATTGGTCTTTGATTGTGTTGTGATTAATTTTCTGGAAAAGCTTCCATTCTCCACTCCTCCTTCTATCAGTAGCCTAGATCCTGTACCTCAGCAGAGAAGCTGGGAAGATGGAAGAAGAATTGTCGGGAGGCATGGCAATAGGGAAGAAAGGGTCCCCAGAATTATGTCAAGCCATATTTTCTGTAATACTAAACTAGTAATCACTTTATTTGCATTTATCACACAAAACTTTCTCAGGAACATTTTCCTCCCAATTTCCTGCACATCCTGGTAAGCTCCTTGAGGGCAGAGAACTTGCCTAAGAACTCTGTTGTATTGTATTCTCCTAAATGCTTAGTACAATACTCCACAGATAGTAAGGGTTCAATAAATAACACTGAATGATTGATCCAGGTGAGAAAGCAAAATACAAAAAGAACAAGTGAGAAGAATGCAATGAGAATTCAGAGGAGCAAAACCAAGTCGTTTTTGTTCTGTTGTTGTTTTTTAATGGCCAAAACTATTGTTAATTACCTTTGTCAATTATTGATTCTATTTCCAGGTAATTAGTAAAAGGAAAAAGAGGCACAGGGCACCTTTCTTTGAAGAAGCTCCAAGACCTCCATGAATCACATGGAGAGTTCTGGGCTTTGCCCGTCCAGGAAGGTTTAGAAAAATTGAAAGGAATTCAGAGAAACATTTGACTTCCACTATACAAAAAAGCCGAGGAAACATGAAATGTGCAGGTGCAGCCAATGGGTAAGACAGGATATGACATTTTGTTCAAGTATTTGCAGGATAAGCAGCATGGGGATTTAAATTTAGCTGCAGTCACATTTGAGTTGCAGATTTGATTCATATGATTTTAGGCATTTGGTTGCCGAATTTGGCTGAGTAGCAAATGACAGAGTTCATTAGAGTTCATTTTTTGTTGTTATTGTGTTTTCCTAGCTCCATCGTTTGCCACCTGATTCCATAACAGTACAATAACTTGGAAATGGTTAGCCAAGGAACAGGCAAACAGAATGTGTCGGGGTGGTAGTTACAATTTAGGCTTATCATTCTTCCAGGTTTATAGCAGATAGTCTGTCCCCTGTCCAGTACAAATGCAAATAATTGGGGTCCTTTTATATCATGTATTTTCATTTTAAATGTCCAGTCTCCCTCTGCCTTGGCGCCTGCCACCATATAGTGTAGCTCAGAAGCAACATCCATGCCAGAAGAGACTGGAAGGGGAATGCCATGTCCCTGTAGCAAGTTTGGGACCCTGAGAAATGCCCTATTCTCAGACAGACTTTAGCAAACCTTTTATTAGTGATGTGATTTCTAACATTATGTATCTTGCCTAACACACCTTCTGTATTATATGCAACATAGTATCCAATATCCTCGAGAGCTGTCAGGGACCATAGTTGCAGTTGCTACTGTATCCAAGTTGGTCTGGAAACATAGGTGCAACGTGGCTAGGATGTTTCCTAGGTAGGTGCAAGCAAGTGAATAGCCTCAGTTCTCGGTCTGGTCCTCCCACCAACAACAGCAAGTTCTTAGAGCAGCATTACCTAGTGAAAAAAGCAACGGTATGGGAATCCGGCGGTATATGTTCTAGTCCACCATATTTGCTTGCTGTGTGACCATTTATTTCTCTGTGCAGTCAGTTTCTTCATCTATAAATGGGGATAAGAGCATTTTTGTTCCCTCTTAGGTTTGTGAGCCCCATGTGGAACACGGACTGTGTCTCATGTGATTTAATTCTATTTACCCCAGCTCTTAGTGCCATATATCTACCCCAGCTCTTAGCAAGGTGCTTGGCACATAATAAGCATTTAATAAATTTATTAACCTGGAATCCAAGCAGTCTCCACATCTCACTGGCTCCCTTTCAGAATTCTGAATGCCTATGTGCTTTACCCACTGAGTGTAGGATATTACTAACTCAAGGCTTGGGTCATTCAGTCACATTTCCCATTTTTTTTAATCATTTAATTTAGTCCATTTGCTTTAATTCCAGCGGGCTGAACCAGGTCATCTGTCAAGGTCCCTTCCAGATCAATTATTTAATACAGAGCATAGTACACGGTAGATATGATGAATACTACTACTGCTGCTACCACTTTAGGAGTCGAAGATTCTATAATGATCGGCTTCGATGGTTTATGCTCATCAGATGTTTAGAAAGGAGTTGGATCACGGATGGGAACTAGAGTCAAGTACAATGATATAAGACAGTTTGGGATTTTCAGTCTCCTCTTTTTTGGGAAATTGATCTTTGGCACTAAAACCCATGTATATTCATCAGAACTTGTTCTTTGACAAGTCTTTTGACTAATCATTTGACACTCTAGAAACAACCAGTCTATCTTCAAGGTCTCCAAGGATGGTGAGCATTCAGTCTTGCTTCACAGCTTGTTTCATGGTTGTCTAGAAACTCCAAGTTCTTTCTTAACTTCAACTAGAATCTCTCCTGTTTTACTTAATCCCATTTCCTCTAATTGGACCATCAGTAGATTTAGAGAAAAATTGATCACTCTCCCCTCCATAATGCATAATTAAGTTTAGCTACTAAATCACTCCTTAGTCTTCTCTCTGAGTGTCTTTGACCCTAACTCTAATTTTCTTTGTGAAGCAAATTTTCCATTTCTTAAGTGATTTTCATTACTCTTTTTGGGGCCTTCAGTTTCTCTACCCCATTTTGAAAGTAGGTGAAGCAAGACATAGCAGAGCTGAAGGAACGTTTACAGGTAGATGGTTTATACTGCAAGTCATGCAGTGCATGACCAATCAGTCACAGGTAAGGGTGCTGCAGACAGGAAATTAGGAGTTGTCTATGTATGAACTAAGCTTTTTTAACACAGCATGCCTTAAATATACTGCTCCTTAGGGAATATGGTTAGGGAATGTTCAAGTCACCAGTTGTCTCTGGTCTGCTAAAGCTAAAGTGGAAAAGGGATTCCATCTCTCACCTCTAGAAAGAGGATCTAGAGCATGAGGTTCCGATTTTGTGCATCGAGGAATGATGGTTTCAGAGTCAATAACATCGCATCATTGACTCATATTCAGCTTCTAGTTAACTAAGCCCTCCCCATCCCATGTCTTTACCTGCTGTGCTTGTGCACTACCAGTCCTTCCCCACTACGGAATCAGTGTTGCCTACTGTATAGAGCAAAGGCCTAGGTTTTGCCACATGTCTGCTCTGTGTCCTTGGGCAAATCACTCAACTTCTCTCAACATCAGTTATCTCATCTGTAAAATGCCAGTTAAGACTGTGAGCTCTATGTGGGATGTGGCCTGTGTTCAACCTGATTAGCTTGTATCTATTCCTGCATTTAGTGCAGTGCCTGGAAGGTAGTAAGTGTATTAAAATGCCATATAATTTCCGTAGTTGTGGTGTGTGTGTTTTGTCCCTAAGGGAATGACCTTTGATTTGTCGCTCGATTCTTTCATCCTTTGAATATTCAGTGTGTGGTCTATAGTGGTCCATTAGTCAATTAAATACCACAAACAAAGAAGAACATTGCTTGGAAATTGGAAGGTAAGGGGAGAAATTTCTGCCCTTTTAACCAATTAGTGAGGCACTAAACAACTGACTACTGTTCAAACACTTTTATTCAGTGAGTGGATTAGATGAGTTTGAGCTCAGACTATTGAGTAAGGATGGGTACTTGTAGTCTTTCGATATTCTTCAAATAAAATGTCTCCAATTTTCATTGACTCATTGTCTTTATTGGAACATGTTGAGAGAGGAATTGGGCCTTTTGGATAAATGAGAAAATCATACTGCTGCTTCACTTGAGAATTAAGGTAGTTTCTCAAGGAAGGCAGAAAATGATGATAACAATGTTTAATTCAGATTGGAGATGATACTCAGGCCCAGAGGAAAATGATTTGAAATATAAGGAAACTCTTAATTCAGGATGATTCACAAAGGAGTGAATGAACATCTGTGGGATAGCATGTGATGGGGTACCAATGCCTGGAAGAGGTCTCTCTTCCTGAGTCTCTTCCAAATTAAACAGCTGCTGCTTTCTAACAACAATGTTTTCTTATTTTAGACATAATGGAGATTGGAAAATGTTTGGGGCTACAAATGCCACTTCTTGTGGGTTTTTAATTTCCACTGCAAACCATTCTTCTCGAGGGTTATATTTAGTAGCACATTTTGAGATCCGTACATATTTATGGAACTAGCTACCTCATTCATCACTGGGTATTAAAATGGAAACTTGGTAATTTAATTATTAAGGCACATCGTGAATGGTAACTCATTTTATTGGGCTGTTACATAAGGTAGAACATTTCTATAAAAGCGTTTGACACTTTTACTTAGTTATAATTGACACCACTTTAATAAGTTTTTCTTAGAGCTTCCTCATTTCTATCACAATTCTCAACTTAATGAAAGTTTCCTGTTGGCTCTTAATACCTAAAAATCTTGTACTTATTTACAGGAATGATATATGACAGTTTAGGTTCTTAATTTCAGGTATAGTTTTCCAAAAGTATTGCAAAACAGCAAGAAACCTGTATAAAGATTTTCAGAGATTTGAGAAGCATAAACCCTGTGCAGAGTAATTGAGGATGTTGTATATCTACCTCAGAAGTATTCAGTTTTATTCTCTGGAAAAATCAAGTTATGCAGGGAAGAGTGTTGGCACTTAAATAAATCATCATTCTGTATGATATCTTTATTTGATGCCACTTTTGCTCTGTTTTATAAACTATTCTCACTAAGTGCTTTATACCAGAATGCAATTCAATGTAGGACCCCTAACCTAAACTTTATACTCTTGAATATTGTGGTATATCTTTCTGTTGGCATTTGTTTTCAATGGAAAAAAGGGAAAAGAGCTCATCGTTGTGGAACGTTTTGTATTTTGTACACCTTGTGAGGGCATGTTGTATTTGGTTTCAGCCTCATGATGAACAGTAAAATAATGTTCCCATTTGGGATACAAACTCATTTCTTCTTTGTTTTGATTAAGGTGATCGATTATATGTTCTCTTTATATTTCTGGATGTATGTGAAAAGTGGGCAGAATTCCTTACCATTTATCTCTGATGTAAATCAACTGAATCAATCTTTTTGCAATACGATTGTCCTCTTTACTGAGGTTTCTGTTTCAGGAAGAAAAAAGATGGCAAATAGAATAGAAATTCCTGCTCATCTATTCCACAATCACCTGGTTAGGTGAATTAGTAAGAGCCAAAAGTGGCATTGATTTAAAAATGTTCACTTTCCTTTTTCAAGTGTTATGAAATTGAAACAAATAACATACATGGAAATTAAATTTTTGAAACATTTTTGTTACATGCTTTAAATGGTTAATGTCAACTGAAGCTAATTTTTTTAAAAAATCCAGTAAGTCGTCCTTTCTTTCGAAAACGGGTTCAGCTTGCTAATTTAAAAAGTTAAAAGTAACAACAGTCAGTCATGAGTCTTTCCTGGGGGAACTCAAGTAAAATATTTCAGTTACTTTTCATAACAGCATGAGAATAATTACACACACCCAGACACAAAATTATATCTGAAGAGAGGAAAATAGCATTAGAAAGTCTAGTTTGCTTCCAGAACTTTTGGACATGAATGTGATCTAATATTGCTTTGTTTGAAGATCGTTTCATCCAGATCCAACTCTCTCCCATTAACCTTCACCTCCATACTGCCATTATAAAAGGCACTCACTGGGGTGGCAGTGACTGGAACATCTGCACAGATAACACATTACATCATCAGGCCATGGCTTTCAGAATCCATATTTATCTTACAGATTTGGGAATACATTGATACTTCTCACTTTTGGTCAGGTACTTATACTCAAATAAAGACCAGCAATTCAGACCACCTGATTTTGTAACTACTATTTCCTCCATGCTGGGCCTGATCAGCCCGTCCTTGTACAATCTTCATTGTATTTCACTGATAGCAGGACATAATCAAGTCATCACCTAACACTGAGTTTCTCCATCAGAGTAGTGGCAAAGACTGAAAAGAGCTATGGGCAGCCTCAGATTTCTACAGACTCTCATCTAGGGTCAGGCAGCCTTCTCTGTTTGGGGGGGAAGGAGGAGGTTTGGCAAAGGGACTCACCCCTGGAAGAACTTCAACATGCTGAGGGGGAAGGGGAGAGGTACTGGTACCCAGGGGTTCTTGATACACTATTCCCACACCCATTTCCCCGCTCCTTGATCTAGCTGTCATCATCATTCAACATCTGTGTGCTGAAACATGTATCTGGGAGCAAATGGAGCAAATAAAAAAAGTAGAAAACATGTTGTCCCCAGGAAATTTAGAGAGATAGAGAAATAGGTACAGGTAGTATAAATTCAATGGGGACAAGGGGTAAAACAGTGACAAATGTATTCATTCATTCATTCAATCGTATTTATTGAGTGCTTACTGTGTGTACAGCATTGTGCTAAGCGCTTGGGAAGTACAAGTCGGCAACGTATAGAGACGGTCCCTACCCACCAACATGCTCACAGTCTGGTAACAACAACAACAACAACAAAATAAATTGTCCAATATATAAAGTACCAAAGGTGGCTGTTACGTGGGATTTCCTTCTCATTCACTCTCATCAAATTGTTTATAGTATTCCTACCTAGGAGAAGCCTTTTTTCAAGGAGAGCAATCCCTTTCCCAGTTGTCCACTGGCTCACTGTCCTGCAGTTATCCACCCAACATTGCACTGTCATAGCACATTTTTTTAAGTCTGTGGTGCGCTATACATTTAAATTGTGTCTCTGTCTTCTAGGCTTGCATATACCCCCTTTAATCCATCAACCAATCAATGCTATTTAATGAACACTTACTGTATTGCAGAATACTGTACTCATTCTCTGCTCTCCAAGAGCTTACAATTTAGTTAGATCAACTCACCGTACAGAAGCTATTTGGGAATCATGATGTCTTCCATTGACCTGTCTATGTCCAGACCAGTAGAACTACATTACTGGAAGCATTCTTCAGTGCTGGTGAGCTGATTGCATTCCAGGATTCTTCTTCTAAAGTTCCACTGTCATCTAGTGCCTAGCAGACTGTATTCATTACCTTCTTTCCGGCAATGGAAAGCAGTAATATGCCCCATTAATTTCCAGAGTCAGCTTTCTCTACTTTCTTCCTGAGGATGATAATGACACTGGCATCTTTAACGTCTTAGGTCATTTATTCAATGTTCTAATTATGAAATAACTTGCACAGACAAGTGAGAAATAGGGACCTTCCTTACCTGTAGATTTCCGCAGTAATGACAGTTAAGTCATTTGTCATGGCTTTGACTGCAGAAACTGCTTCCTCAGAATGTGGAAACGAGAATCAAACAATCCACTGTATTTGTAATAATAACAATAACAATAAGAATAGTGGTATTTGTTAAGGGCTTAGTATGTGCTAAGCACTGTTATGAGCATTGGGGTAGATATGAACCAATCATGTTGGACACAGTCCCTGTCCCACATAGGGTTCACAGTCTTCATCCCCATTTTACAGATAAGGTAACTGAGGCACAGAGAAATTAAGTGACTTGCCCAGGATCAAACAGCAGACAAGTGATGGATCTGGGATTAGAACACACGTCTTCTGACTCCCAGGCCCGGGTCACTAGGCCATGCTGCTTGGAACACTTACTCTGTGCAGAACACTGTAAGCATTTGGGAGAGTACAATGCGACAGAGTTGGTAGACATGTTCACTACCCACAAGGAGATTACAGTCTAGAGGGCAAGACAGGATTTAAAAGAAATTGCAGATACACATATTACAGATAAGTGCTTTGGAGCTTAGTATTGGTTAAATAACAGGTCCAAATCTAAGTGTAATTCAGCAGGAAGAGAGAGTAGGGGAAATGAGGACTTAGTCAGGGAAGCCCTCTTGAAGGAGATGTGATTTTAATAAGGCTTTGAAAGTGAAGATAGTGATCTTCTGAAATATGTGAATGGGGATGGAGTTCCAGGCCAGAGGCAGGACGAAGATTCATCGGTGAGAGAGGTGAGATCAAGGTACTTTGGTAAATTGGTGTTAGAGGAGTGAGTGAGCATGCTGGGTTGCAGTAGAAAATCAGTGAGGTAAGATAGGAGGGGCAAAGTGATTGATGGCTTTAAAGCCAATGGAAGGAGTTCTTGCTGATGCAGAAGTGGGTGGGCAACCACTGGAGGTTCTTGACAAATGGAGAGACATGGATTGAACAGTTTTTAATAAGAATAATGAGGGTATTTTTAAGCACATGCTATAGGCCAAGCACTGTTCTAAGCGCTGAGGTAGATACAATGTAATCAGATTGTCCCACGTGGGGCTCACAGTTTTAATACCCATTTTACAGATGAGTTAACCGAGGCACAGAGAAGTTAAGTAACTTTCCCAAGGTTACACAGCAGACAAGTGGCAAAGGTCTGATCTCAATCAGACCTCAATCTCTGACCTCCAAGCCCGAGCTCTTTCCACTAAGCCACGCTGCTTCTCCTTTAATCATTTAGGAAAATGATTCAGGCAGCAGACTGAAGTATATATGGTGTGGGGATAGCCGGGGGGCAGGGAGGTCAGCAAGGAGGTTAATGCAGGAGTCAGGAGGGGGGATCATCGTAGTAACAGTTTGGACGGAGATTAAAGGGCAGATTTTAGCGATTTTGTGAAGGTAGAACAAGTGTTCACTATCTGACCTATTTTCCAAATTTTTAAAGTCCTCTTCTTTCAGTTGTGAAAGGCATGTTCAAGGGATCCAGGTAATAACAGTAACTGTGTTATTTTTTAAGTGCATCCTATGTACCAAGCACTCTACTAAGCATTAATCTAGATATGATAGGCTATAAAATCATTAAGGACAGGGAAGGTGCTGTTAATTCTGCTGCATTTTTCTCTCCCAAGTGCTTAGTACAGTGTTCTGCACATAGTAAGCACTCAATAAATACGATTTAATAATTTATTGATTCAGAATAATCAGGCCAGAACCAGACCTTTTCCCCTTTGGGTCTCACAGTCTAAGGGGTAGAGAGAATGGGAATTTAATCCCCATTTTACAGATGAGGAGACTGAGGTACAGATAAGTTAAATGATTTGTCAAAATGCACACATCGGACAAGTGTCAAAACTGGAATGAAAATCTAAGTCTTTGGACTCTAAGGGCCGAGCTCTTTCCATTAGGCCACACTGTTGTAGTGTTGCTACCATCTGTGTAGACGATCTCCGACCAGTGATAAGGATGATTTGACTGGTTTTCTTCAGTACCAGGGGTGCTATGGTAATGAATATGGGGTAATATGGCCCTTATTTAGTGTTGAATATATCGTAGTCTCCCAAGATCTTAGTACAGTTCTCTGTACACAGTAGGTGCTAAATAAATGTGATTGATTAAGATTAAGAAAAATGATTCAATGATTCAATGATTAAGAAAATGTCCTTTGTTTACAGGCAGTCAGCATATGCCTACAGTTTGGGTATTAGGATCAAACTTAGCTTAATTTCCAAGTTCCAAAACAAGTCTTTGCCTGTCTCTGTGTGTTATAATCCTAAGGAGCTGCTGGGTATTAGTGTGTTTCTTGAAACTACTTTGCAGATAGTTTTAATCCCAGATTCATTTTCATCGGTCTTGATGGTGTCTCCTTGTTATACTTACAGATTGTGTTTCGGGGAAGCACCTATTTTCTGTTCATGAATTGCTGAGTTCTTTGGTCCAATTCCAATTCCAATTCTGCTGAATAAAGTTTTCTTTATTCTCCAGCAGCTTGCTATATTTAACCTTCTTGATAGCCTGGGTGCTATATTTTAATGCACTAACTATATCGATAGCTCAAGTATGGAGAACATAAAGCACAAATAAATAGTCTAAGTGGAAAGATAAGTTACTCATCCACATAAGATTGATGCTACAGTAGGCATTTTATTAGAGTGGGGTTTTGACATCTTGGGAAGGGATGACATGAAACTAAGAAATGCATAGAACTCATTGTGGGCAGGGATCATCTCTCTTTATGTCTGTATTGTACCTTCCCAAGCTCTTAGTACAGGGGCTCTGCATACAGTAAGTGCTCAATAAATACAAATGAATGAATGAATGAATGAATAGGAACAGGCTGAGAATATGCCTAAAAATAACCTAGGATGGAAAGTCCTTTCAACCAGTTGATAAGCACAGTCAAAGAGTTTAGTATTTGTAATAGGCTATCATGGAACGTTAAAGAGTCTGAACTAGAATCATGTTTTGCTCTAAATGAATACCGACAAAAATGAAAATAAACACAATTTTACTGAAATTAAGATAGTCTAACAAATGTCCTGCCACTGGAAATCTCCAAAACACCAAACAGTTCCCATCAGCTATTTACCAAGCAAAAGGAAATAAAACTTCCTTCTATAGAATTCACTAAGAAAATTCTAAGTGGTTGCCAACAGAAAAAGAAAGCAAAAAATTAAGCATTTTATCTGCAGTTCCATCTGTCCGGTCTATTAACAAAACCACTAAAACACCGGACAACATTTAAACAAATTAAATCAAGACTACACAATGGAGAGAGAATTCTTTTGAGCTAGTTTTGCTAAATGCAGAGAAACCTTGCTAGTTTTAAGAGGCTCAAGAAAAAGCAAAATGCACCATGATCCTCAGAAAAAATGTTCTAGTCGCCCATTAGTAGTAGGGGAAGAGTGATCAGATTTTTTCCCTTTACTTGAGCCTCTTTTCCATATGGTTTGGGAAATAAAATGCCATTTTTTTTGAGGTAGCAGCGTGGCTCATTAGAAAGAGCCCAGGTTTGGGAGTCACAGGTCATGGGTTCTAATCCTAGCTCTGACATTTATCAGTTTATCATCTTATCACTTATCAACTTCGGGCAAGTCACTTAACATCTCTGCACCTAAGTTACCTCATCTGTAAAATGGGGATGAAGACTGTGAGCCCCACGTGGAACAACCTGATTACCTTGCATCTACCCCAGCACTTAGAACAGTACTTGGCACATAGTAAGCACTTAACAGATACCATCATTATTATTATTAAAATACAACAGTATAACAGACACATTCCACGCCCACAAAGAGCTTACAGTCTAGAGAGAGAATCATCACGCTGCTCTTCAATTAAGCATACTAAGCACTTAACAAATACAATTATTAATAGTAGGCACAGAGAAATGATGGATCAGTCAATCGTTTTTATTAAGCACTTACTGGATGCAAAGCACTGTACTGAGCGCTTGGGAGGGCGCAATGTAGCAGAGTCAGTAGACGGGCTTACTGTATGCAAGGAGCTTAGCTCAGGCCGTGGACCCTTTGTCCTAACAATTCTTCAACTGCCCAGAAGAAGCTCCCTGCCTCTCCCAGCTATGGTCCACGTCTCCTCTGTGACCGAATCCCACTCAGGGCAGGAGGTTGAGGGAGAAGGAATCCGAGGCGTTCAATCCAACCCAACAATTTCATCTTTCTGACAGTGCCGTCCTTGGGGTAATGCTCAAGTTCTCAATGTGGGCTTCCAGGCAGATGTCAGACGACATGGCCAACGGCATGGTGCTGACGGGATTCCGGCTGTTGGAATTCTCAGAGGTCCGGGAGCTGCATCTGGTCCATGCTACGCTGTTCTCCTGGTCCACCTGGCGGCTCTGACGGGGAAATTCCTCATTGTCACCTTCACCGCCCTCGACCGGCGCCTCCACACCACGATGTACTTCTTCCTCAGGAACCTGGCCCTCATCGACCTCTGCTACGTCCCTGTCACAGTCCCCAAATCCACCCTCAACTCCCTCTTGAACGTGAACTCCGTCTCCCTGCCGGCATGTCATCTCGTGATTTTATCGTGATTTTATCGTTTTCTCTGGTGATTTTCTTGGCGGGAACGGAGATGGCCCTGCTGACCGTCATGTCTCGTGCCCACTTCGTGGTCTCTGCCACCCCCTGCACCTTAACACCATCACGCACCGCAGGGCCTGTGCCTCCATGCTGTCTGCCTCCTGGCTCAGCAGCGCTCCGAACGCCGCCTTCTAAACGACCAGTGTCTTCTCCCTGTCCTTCTGTGGCCCCAACATTGTCAACCAGTTCTTCTGCGATGACCCCCAATTGCTGAGGTTCGCGTGCTCCTCTAGCCAAGGCGCCGAAAACCTGAGTTTAGCCACAACCATCGGCTTACCATTCTTCTGCTTCGTGCTCATCATGGTCTCTTATTCATTCATTCATTCAATCGTATTTATCGAGCACTTACTGTGTGCAGAGCACTGTACTAAGCGCTTGGGAAGTACAAGTCGGCAACATATAGCGACAGTCCCTACCGAAAAACGGGCTCACAGTCTAGAAGGGGAAGACAGACAACATTCATTCATTCATTTAATTGTATTTATTGAGCGCTTACTGTGTGGAGAACACTGTACTAAGCGCTTGGGAAGTACAAGTTGACAACATATAGAGATAGTCCCTACCCAACAGCGGGCTCACAGTCTAGAAGGGGGAAACAAAACCAAACGAAACTTGTAGGCAGGTGACAAAATCGTCAGAACAAATAGAATTAAAGTTATATGCACATCATTAAGAAAATAAATGAAATAGTAAATATGTATAAGTAAAGTAAATAGTTATAAATCTGCACAAATATACACAAGTGCTGTGGGGAGGGGAAGGAGGTAGGGCGTGGGGATGGCATGGTGGAGAAGAAAAAGGGGGCTCAGTCTGGGAAAGCCTCCTAGAGGAGGTGAGCTCTCAGTAGGGCTTTGAAGGAAGGAATGAGCTAGCTTGGCGAATGTTTGGAGGGAGGGCATTCCAGGCCAGGGGAAGGACGTGGGCCCGGGATCGATGGCAGGATAGCTGAAAACGAGGCACAGTGAGGTTAGTGGCAGAGGGGCGGAAGGTACGAGCTGGGCAGTAGAAGGAGAGAAGGGAAGTGAGGTAAGAGGGAGTGAGGTGATAGCCTTGAAGTCGAGAGTGAGGTTTTTTAGCTTGATTCGTAGGTTGACAGGCAGCCGCTGGAGATTTTTGAGGAAGGGAGTAACATGTCCAGAGAGTTTCTGTACAAAGATAATCTGGGCAGCAGAGTGATGTATAGACTGAATTGGGGAGAGACAGGAGGATGGGAGATCAGAGAGGAGGCTGATGCAGTAATCCAGTTGGGATAGGATGAGAGATTGAACCAGCAAATTAGCAGTTTGCTTGAAGATGAAAGGGCGGATCTTGGTGATGTTGTGGCGGTGAGACCTGCAGGTTTTGGTGACGGTCTGGTGAACGAGAGAGCAGAGTCGAGGATGACACCAAGGTTGCGGGCTTGTAAGTTGGGAAGGATCGTAGTGCCATCTACAGTGACAGGAAAGTCAGGGAGAGGGCAGAGTTTGGGAAGTAAGATAAGAAATTCAGTCTTGGAAGTATTGAGTTTTAAATGGCGGGCAGACATCCAGTTGGATATGTCCTGAAGGCAGCAGGAGATACAAGACTGGAGGGAGGGAGAGATAGCAGGGGCAGAGATGATAGTTGAAGCCGTGGGAGCGAATGAGTTCACCAAGGAAGTGAGTGTAGATAGAGAACAGAAGGGAACCAAGAACTTGAGGAATCCCTACAATAAGTGGGTGGGAGGGGGATGAGGAGTCCGCGAAGGAGACTGTGAATGACCAGCTGGAGAGATAAGAGGAAAACCAGGAGAGGATGGAGTCTGTGAAGCCAAGGTTGGATAGTGTATTGAGGAGAAGGGGATGATCCACAGTGTCAAAGGCAGCTGAGAGGTCGAGCAGGATTAGGATAGAGTAGGATCTATTGGATCTGTCAAGAAGGAGGTGATTAGTGACTGTTGAGAGGTCAGTTTCCGTGGATTGTATGGGACGGGAGCCAGATTGGAGGGGGGCAAGGAGGACGCTGGTGTTGAGGAATTCGAGGCAGGGAATGTAGACGACTCATTCTAGGAGTTTGCACAGGAAAGGTAGGAGGGAGATAGGGCAATAACTAAATGGGGAGGTGGGCTCAAGGGAGGGTTTTTTAGGATGGGGAGACGTGGGCATCTTTGAAGGCAGAGGGTAAGAAACCAGTGGAGAGTGAGCGGTTGAAGATTGACGTTAAGGAGGAGAGGAGGGAAGGGGCGAGAGATTTCATAAAATGAGAAGGAATGGGCTCTGAAACACAGGTGGATGGAGTAACACTTGAGAGGAGAGAGTTCTCATCTGAAGATACTGGTGGGAAAGATGGGAAAGTAGCCGATAGGGTTGAGAGCGGGGGCGGTGGAGAAGGGAGAGGGGTGACTTTGGGGATCTCGGACCTGATGGAGTTAACTTTACTAATGAAGTAGGAGGCCAGATCGTTGGGGCTGAGGGATGGAGGAGGGGGAGGAACAGGGGGCTTGAGAAGGGAGTTAAATGTACAGAACAGCTTACGGGATGATGGGCACGGGTGTCAATAAGGGAGGAGAAATACTTTTTCCTGGCAGAGGAGAGGGCAGGGTTAAGGCAGGAAAGGATATACTTGAAGTGAACAAGGTTGGCTTGGTGTTTAGATTTCGCCAGCAGCGTTCAGCAGCTCGAGCATAAGAGCGAAGGAGGCGGACAATGGGAGTGATCCAAGGCTGTGAGTTAGTCGTACGAGAGCGGCGAAGGGAAAGGGGAGCAAGCGAGTTGAGCTGAGTAGAGAGGGTCTAGCTGACAGCAGTAATCTGGTCATCAAGATTGGGTAGAGAGGATAGGGAGGCGAGGTGAGGTGTGATGCGTTGAGAAAGATGGTTGTGGTCGAGAAAGTGGAGGTCTTTTGTAGTAGTAATACTTACTGTGGGGGTTCCCCAAGGTTCAGTGCTTGTTCCCCTTCTGTTCTCAATCTACACTCACTCCCTTGGTGACCTCATTCGCTCCCGCGGCTTCAACTATCATCTCTACGCTGATGACACCCAGATCTACATCTCTGCCCCTGCTCTCTCCCCCTCCCTCCAGGCTCGCATCTCCTCCTGCCTTCAGGACATCTCCATCTGGATGTCCGCCCGCCACCTAAAGCTCAACATGTCGAAGACTGAGCTCCTTGTCTTCCCTCCCAAACCTTGTCCTCTCCCTGACTTTCCCATCTCTGTTGACGGCACTACCATCCTTCCCGTCTCACAAGCCCGCAACCTTGGTGTCATCCTCGACTCCGCTCTCTCATTCACCCCTCACATCCAAGCCGTCACCAAAACCTGCCGGTCTCAGCTCCGCAACATTGCCAAGATCCGCCCTTTCCTGTCCATCCGAACTGCTACCCTGCTCATTCAAGCTCTCATCGTATCCCGTCTGGACTGCTGCTCCAGCCTTCTCTCTGATCTCCCATCCTCGTGTCTCTCTCCACTTCAATCCATACTTCATGCTGCTGCCCGGATTATCTTTGCCCAGAAACGCTCTGGGCATATTACTCCCCTCCTCAAAAATCTCCATTGGCTACCAATCAATCTGCGCATCAGGCAGAAACTCCTCACCCTGGGCTTCAAGGCTCTCCATCACCTCGCCCCCTCCTACCTCACCTCCCTTCTCTCCTTCTACTGCCCAGCCCGCAACCTCCGCTCCTCCACCACTAATCTCCTCACTGTACCTCGTTCTCGCCTGTCCCGCCGTCGACCCCCGGCCCACGTCATCCCCCGGGCCTGGAATGCCCTCCCTCTGCCCCTCCGCCAAGCTAGCTCTCTTCCTCCCTTCAAGGCCTTGCTGAGAGCTCACCTCCTCCAGGAGGCCTTCCCAGACTGAGCCCCTTCCTTCCTCTCCCCCTCGTCCCCCTCTCCATCCCCCCATCTTACCTCCTTCCCTTCCCCACAGCACCTGTATATATGTATATATGGTTGTACATATTTATTACTCTATTTATTTATTTATTTATTTATTTTA
Organism: Tachyglossus aculeatus; assembly: GCF_015852505.1. NCBI lineage: Eukaryota > Metazoa > Chordata > Mammalia > Monotremata > Tachyglossidae > Tachyglossus > Tachyglossus aculeatus. The sequence goes on along the minus strand of NW_024044831.1, from coordinate 3,655,515 downwards.
CTTGTACATTTCTATCCTATTTATTTTATTTTGTTGGTATGTTTGGTTCTGTTCTCTGTCTCCCCCTTTTAGACTGTGAGCCCACTGTTGGGTAGGGACTGTCTCTATGTGTTGCCAATTAGTACTTCCCAAGCGCTTAGTACAGTGCTCTGCACATAGTAAGCTCTCAATAAATACGATTGATTGATTGATTGATAGTAATATAGATTTACAAGGGAGAGGAGTGTGAGGAGGCAGATGAGAAGGTAATGATCAAGGAGAGGGATTTCAGAGTTGGAGAGGGTGGAGATAGTGCAGCTGTAGGAGAGGATGAGGGTGTGACCAAGTTGGTGAGTGGACAAGATGGGGTGGAGCAGGAGGTTGGCCGCGTCAAGGAGAGATAGAAGGTCGGTGGCAGAGGAATCACCAGAGGCATCCGATTGGACGGTGAAGTCTCCGAGGATCAGAGTGGGCATGGAAAAAGAGAGAAAGAAGGTGAGAAAAGGGTTAAAATCGTTAAAGAAGTTGGAGGTGGGGCCAGGGGGACGGTAGATTATGGCTACAAGAATCTGGAGGGTGTGGTAGAGGCTAATAATATGGGCTTCGAAAGAGGGGAAGGAAAGGGAAGGAGGAGGAGGGATAGTGTGAAAGCCACATTGTGGTGCGAGAAGGAAGCTGACACCGCCTCCTTTTCCACTGAGTCTGGAGGAGTGGGAGAAGAATAAGCCTCCTCTGGAGAGAGCAGCAGCAGAGACCGTATCATCAGGAGTGAACCGTGTTTCGGTTAGGGCGAGAAGGAGGAGAGAGCTGGAAAGGAACAGGTCAAGGATGAAAGGGAGCTTACCTATAATGGAGCGGGGGTTCCAAAGGCCACACTGGGAAGCAGCTGTGGAGGGAGGGGGAAGGGTGCGAGGGGTGGGGAGGGTTTGGATTGGAATGAGTTGGAGGGGGCCTGGGCGGGGAGAGGGGGAAGAGGGGAGGGGATGAGAAAAGAGAACTGGAATGGGGTGGGGGCGGAGAGGAGGGGAGGGAGGGAGTTGGAAGGGAGGGATTAAGGGTTGGTCCCGGTATAGAGGGATTCTGGGGAGGGGGTAGAGGGGAAAGGTGGGGGCGGGGGAAAGGGAGGGAAAGATCTGGGTGGGAGAGGGGAAGGGGAAGGGACGCGCTAATCTTCCGGACCCTGCTGAGAATTCCAGCCGTTGAGGGCCGGGCTAACGCCTTTTCCACCTGTCTGCCTCACCTCGCCGTCGCCACGCTTTTCATCACTTCCGGCTCCTCTGCCTACTTGAAGCCGATATTCGACTCCCCTTCGTTGCTGGAACTGACGCTTTCCGTGTTCTGCTCTGTGATGCTCCTACCCTGAACCCCGTCATCTACAGCTTGAGGAACCGAGACATGAAGGGTGCGATGGAAAAACTTATATAGCAGAAACTGCCCCAGGGTACTTTCCTTTAGATTGTCAGTTCCTTGGGAGCAGGTGTGCTGTCGACAGACGATGCCCTGAATTAAAAGTAATAATAATGAATAATTGCGGTATTTGTTAAGCACTTACTGTCTTCCAAGCACTGTTCTAGGCGCTGGGGTAGATACAAGGGAATTAGGTTGTCCCACGTGGGGCTCACAGCCTTAATCCCCATTTTATGGATGAGGTAACTGAGGCACAAAGAAGTTATGTGGCTTACTCAATGTCACACAGCAGACAGGTGGTGGAGTCGGGATTAGAACCCAGGTCCTCTGACTCCCAAGCCCGTTCTCTATTCTCTAAGCCACACTGCTTCTCACGAAATTCATTCATTCAATCGTATTAATTGAGCGTTTACTCTGTGCAGAGCACTGTACTAAGCACCTAGAAAGTACAATTCGGCAGCAAATAGAGAAAATCCCTGACCAGCAACGGGCTCACATCAACAGATTGCCAGGGAGCCTTGATGAACCTAGGACAAGTCACTTCACTTTTACGTGCCTCAGCTACCTCATCTGTAAATGCGAATGAAAATGGTGAGTCCCACATGGGACATGGAATGTGTCCAACCAAATCATCTTGTATTTATCATAGAACTTAGTACCGTTCCTGGCACATTGTAAGCGCTGGAAGATATCACTAAAAAAATCTGTAGCACATTAAAAGTACTTTTTGCACTCTAAACCACCAGGGAATTATTGAGCAGGTAACCAACGCTGAGATGTCTTCTCTGTTTTCCAGAAGCTTTGTGAGTTCCGACGAGGGGTGGAAATTCCGCTACTGTGGGAAGAAACGCAGTTTTGCATGTCTGCAGGCTTCAGAGGGAATCAGAAAGGGAGCAGATGTCTTCATGGACTGGAAAAGCAGCAATACTTCAGTTAATCAATTGTATTTATTGAGCACTTATTGCACTCATACAAGCACTTGGAAGAGTACAATATGACAGAGTTGGTAGACATGTTTCCTTCCCACAAACAAGAGCCTAGTGGAAATAATACAGGCCTGGGAATCACAATCAATCAGTCAGATCCACTGAGTGCTCACTGTGTGCAGAGCACTATACCAAGAAGAGAACAATATAACAGCAAACAAGCACTTTCCCTGCCAGAACTTGGTCCTAATTCTGGCTCCACCACTTGTCAACTGGGTGGTCTTGGGGAAGTCACTTAACTTCTCTGTGCCTCGGTTTCCTCACTTGTAGAACGGGGATTCACTGCCTCTCCTGCTTCTCGCTAGAACTGTTACCTCCCTGTAGGGGGAGAGGGACGGTGTTTGACCTGATTACCGTGTATCTACCCCAGTGCTCAGCGCAGTGCTTGGCTCAGAGTAAGTGCTTAACAAACGCATTTATTACCTTCCCTGAAATCAAAACCCTTGTTGTCCTAGTCTGTTGCCTACCGATCTTCATGACCCAGGAGCATCATGGTGTAGTGGATAGAGCCCGTGCCTGGGAGTCAGCAGGTCATGGATTCTAATCCTGTCTCTGCCACTTGTCTGCTATGTGACCTTGGGGAAGTCACTGCACTTCTCTGTGCCTCTGATATGTCATCTGTGAAGTGGGGATTAAGACTGTGAGCCCCCCATGGGACAGAGACTGTGTCAAACCTGATTTGCTTGGATCCACCCCAGCTCTTAGTACAGTGCCTGGCACAGAGTAAGCTTTTAACAAATACCATTATTATTATTGTTATCATTATTATGACTCATAATCATTAACCTTCCGCATTCATTCATTCATTCTTCGATTCAATCGTATTTATTGAGCGCTTACTGTGTGCAGAGCACTGTACTAAGCGGTTGGGGAGTACAAGTCGGCAACATATAGAGACAGTCTCTACCAAACAACCGGCTCACAGTCCAGAAGGGGGAGACAGACAACAAAACAAAACATGTAGACAGATATCAAAATCATCAGAACAAATAGAATTATGGCTATATGCATGTCATTAACAAAATAAACAGAATAGTACCAACTCTTCCACCGCTTGCCAATGGGTCACACATTCTTAGGGGACAGAGGCAGTGATTTTTAAAATATTATTTATTCGGTGCTTACTATGTGTCAAACACTCTTCTTAGAGCTTGGGCGCGGCGCCCGACCTCCGCGAGGCAGAGCGCGTGCCAGCTTTGGGCCTCCTGTCAGGTCATCAGAAGAGGGGCCCGACTTAGGTCGGTCAGCGGCATCAGCAAGCCCGGGGCCGCATGAAACGTCGCTGGTCGGACGGACCAGCGACAGACGTGGTTTGGCTGCCTCCCTGCGCTGGGGCTGCATGAGTGCCGTGGGAAACCATGTCCACCCTGTACAGAACGCTCCACGTCCTGCAGCGGGCGACCGCGAAGAGACTCCTCCACTGCTCCCGACCCTGGCCAACACCAACCGGGCAGCCCTGACCGCGTCCACCGCGCGGCCTATGCCCGCCTCTATCCGGTGTTTCTCGTGCAGGAGGACGGCTCCACCGTCGACATCCGCAACGGGGAGCCCGGCGCCTGCTGGCCGCGCCCGTCGACATGGACACACTGTCCCCCGAGGAGAGGAAGGCCAGGCTGCGGAGGCGGGACTCCAAGCTGGCCGAGAAGGAGGAGGAGGAGGAGGAGGAGCCCGAGGTCCTGGACGACTTCAAGCTGGACCGCTACCAAACGTTTTGGAAGAAGAAATGAGTCCGAGGCAGGAGCTGGTTGGGGACCGTCTGGCCCTCCCTCCCCACCCAGGTAGGCGCACGTCTACCAACGAATACGGGTGCCCTGGGAGCTAGGGGGTCGGGGAGCCCCGGCTCTTCACGTCTTCATCGTCATCGTCACCACCGAGAGTATTTACTGACCGTCCCCGGTGTGCAGAACGTGAGGCACAGGAAGGCCGAGTCGGAAGATCCAGTCCCCGTCATTCATTCAGTGGTATTTATTAAGTGCTTACTGTGTGCAGAGCACTGTACTAAGCGATTGAATGAGCATCTGTTCTTGGCTTCCTCACGCCACCCCAGTGCCCCCCGTCGGCCCCCCTCAGATGTCTGAAAAATGTGAATTTCCCCTCCCGCCCCCCAGATTTCTGCGACCGACTCACGCTGGCTGCAGAATTTCCATTCACCGCTGCCTCTAATCCATGTCAGTCAATCCATCAATCAGTCATTTTTATGAGGCGTTGATGGCATGCAGAGCTGGAGAAGCACCGTGGCTCCGTGGAAAGAACACAGGCTTTGGAATCAGAGGTCATGGGTTCATACCCCAGCTCCGCCAATTGTCAGCTGTGTGACTTTGGGCAAGTCACTTAACTTCTCTGTGCCTCAGTTACCTCATCTGTAAAATGGGGATTAGGACTATGAGCCCCCCTGGGACAACCTGATCACCTTGTAACCTCCCATGCACTCAGAACAGTGCTTTGCACATAGTAAGCGCTTAGTAAATGTCATTACTATTATTATTATATAAGAGTCAATTAGGTCGGACACAATCTCATCCCACATGGGGATCACAGTCAAAAAGGTGGGAGAATGGGAGTAATGAAGGACAGAGAAAGGAAGTGACTTGCTCAAGGTCACACAGCAGACAGGTGGCGGAGCTGGGCTGAGAACCCAGGTCCTCTGTTTCCCAAGGCCTGTGCTTATTCCACTAGGCCATGCTGCTTCTCATGGTAAAACCTCACGAAAGGCAATGACTATCAAATTTCCATTGACACGAGTCATTTGGGTCCACTTATTACGAAACATTTCTAGCCACTCATAGATTTATTTCGAAAGAACGCATCGAGTTTGGACTGAGATCAAAATTTCAATTGTTTTCCATTTCCAGTATTGAGAACAGATTAAGCGTGCAAATGAACTGCTATCGCTCTGTCATTGTAACTTTAGTCCATTAATCAAATTACCTGTAAATTAGGCACATGAAATAATGGAACAGGTTAGTCCTATGAACAATATTATTATTGCCACCATCATTAATGATAAGAATAGTAATATTTACTATTCACCAGCGTTTAGGGTAGTGCTTGACACATAGTAAATTCTTAACAAATAAAATTAATAAAATTATCCAGCACTTATTATGTGCTAACCTCTGGGGTAGCTACAAGGTTATGAGATTGGAAACAGTCTCTGGCTCACACAGGGTTCACAAAATCTATCTTAACCATATCTTACAGATGAAGAAACTGTTGCTCAGTAAGGGAAACTGAATTTCCTAAGGTCACACAGTAGACCAGAGACTTGAACAAGGGTCTCCTGAATCTCATGGCCACTAGGCAACACTATCAATCAATCAATGAATCAATGGTATTTATTGAGCGCTTACTGTGTGCAGAGCACTATAGTAATTACTTGAGAAAGTCCAATGCAACAGAATTCCTAATATTAGGTTTAGGTTTTTCTGCCCTTTCATTTAGTATACTTAGTGGGTATTTCCTGGATATTCACCTCGGTAGCTATATTGTTACTAGGTTATGGCATATAATAACCTCATCCGGGCTTACTGTAATCAATCAACCATCAATAATATTTATTGAGCACACTGTGTGCAGAGCACTTTACTGAGCACTTGAGAAAGTGCAGTACAACTGAGGTGGTGGACACATTCCTTGCTCACAACGAGCTAAGAATCTTCAGGGGAAGACAGGCATTAAAATAGACTGCGGAAAGGGGAAATAGTAGAGGATTAAGAATATTTACAGTACGTACTGAGGAGTTGAGATCATTATCATAATCATATTTATTGAGTGCTTTCTGTGTGTAAAGCACTGTACTAAGCACTTGAGAGAGTAAAATAAAACAGAATTGGTAGACATGTCCACTGCCTACCAAGGGGCTCACAGCCTACGGGGGAAAACGGACATCAATCAATCTATGAGTTGTATTTATTGAGCGCTTACTGTGTGCAGAGAATGATACGAAGCTCTTGGGAGAGTATGATGAAACAGAGTTTGTAGACATAATCCCTGTCCACACCGAGTTTACAGTCCAAAGTCGGAGACAGACGTCAATCTATCCATAGGTGGTATTTATTGAATTATTACTGTGTGCAAAGCACGGTACTAAGCACTTGGGAGAATACAATATAACAGACAGGTTTTCTGCCCACAAGGAGCTTGCAGTCTGAATAGGGAAGTAGGCATTAATCATAGTGAAGGTAGGAAAGTTGATTACACACATTCTGTAGCATAGAGTATCTCATCAATGGATACACACATCTCTGAGTGTTATTCAGGATATGAAGCTTAGGGTTACTTGGATGTGTGCCCCCGGGGGTATTTTATAGAAGCAGCTGGATCTAGTGGAAAGACCATGGGCTTGGGAGTCAGAGGACCTGGGTTCTAATCCTGGCTCTACCACTTACGGGCAGTGTGACCTTAGGCAACTCACTTAACTTCTGTGCTCCTCCGTTCCCACAATACCTGTTCTTCCTCTTACTTATACTGTGAGCCCCATGTGGGAACTGCTTATCTTGTACCTAACCTAGCACTCAGTTCAGTGCTAGGCACATGATAAGCGCTTAACAAATACCACAATTATGCTCATTACCTGATTTTTTGTCCAGATATCTGTTTTCCTTCGGTGGAGAGTTGTCTGTTTTACCTGCTACCTTTCCCGCCCTTCTCAAGAACTCTGGAAAAATTTGATGCAAGATACTAGCCCTTTTCTGAACTCTGGTCTTTGCCCAGAATCCTCCTCACCACCACCTTCATGTCCTTGTTCCTCAAGGTGTAGACGAGCGGGTTGAGGGTGGGGGTGACCACGGTGTAGAAGAGGGTAAGTAACTTGTCCAAAGTCCCAGTGAAGGAGTTGTTGGACCATATGTTGACCACCGTGATGGACCTGTAGAAAAGGGTGACCACCAGAGGTGGGACCCACAGGTGCCAAGGACCTTCCTCCAGGCCCAAAGCGACTTTATCCTCAGAACGTTCCGGGCGATGGACCCATAGGAGACCGTGATCAGGCTCAAGGGCAGAAGAATCAGGACCAAAGTGCCTATGAAGAGCTGGATCTCATTGGTCCCGACGACCACACATGAGATGGTGGGCATCTCAAAGAGGAAGTGGGGAAGTCGCCCGTGTCCACAACGGGGAAGGCAGAAGATGACGGTGGCCTGAATCGTGTTGTTTCCCACCCAAATCAGTGAGGCTAACCCCACCAGGACCTGATGGAGTCGCTAGTGCAAGACGGTGGTGTACTGAAGGGGTCGACAGATGGCGGAGTGACTGTCCAAGGCCATGACTGCCAGAAGGATGCAATTTGTGGACCCCAGGGCCAGGGAGATGCAGAGCTGCACCACACAACCGACCATGGCGATGGTCTTGGAGGGCCCCCGGAGGTTCCACAGAAGCTGGGGGACGATGGTGGTGGTGAAGCAATGGTCCACGAGGAAGAAGTGAGACAGGAAGAATTACGTGGGCGTATGGAGACGGAGATGTCGTCGGGTCACCAAAATGATGGCGGTGTTCTCCCCCAAGAAAATGAGGGAGATAAAAAAGAGTGAGGGAGGAACGGAGAGGGAGAGAGGATGAAGGAAAACGGTAGTGGGAAAGAGAAAAAGGGAAAAGTGAGAGAGAGGAAGAGAAAAAGGAAAAGAGAGAGTGAGGGAAAGAGAGAAAGAGGAAAATGAGTGAGTCAGAGAAAGTGTGAGGAGAGAAAAAGCAAGATAAAAGTCAGGGAAAGAGAATGAGGAAGAGAAAAAGCAAGACAGAGAGAGGGAAATAGATCATGAGGGGGAGGGAAAAAGATCACGAAAGGGAGAAAAAAACGGGAGGGCAAGGGAGAGTGAAAGGGAGAGAAAAAGAAAGAGGGAGGAAACCGAGGGAGTGGGAGAAAAGGGAACAAGAGTGAGAGGAAGAGAAAAATAAGAAAGAGTGGGGAGAAGCAGAAAAGAGAAACAGCAAGAGAGAGTGAGGGAAAGCGAGTGAGAGGGGGAGAAAAGCAAGAGGGAGTGAGAGAAATCATAACGGAGAGAAAAAGTGAGAGAAAGGGCTAAGAGTGAAAGGGAGAGAATAAGCGGGATAGAGTGAGAGGGAGAAAACAGTGTGAGAGCAAGAGAGAGAAAAACAAGAGAGGGAGAAAGCAAGGGAATAAAGAGGAAGAGGGAAAGAAAAATTGGGAGGGGGGAAAGAGAGAGGGAGAAAAAAGTGCAAGAAAGAATGAGAGGGAGAGAAAAACGAGAGGGAGAGGATGAGAGAAAAATAGCCAGAGGACGAGGGAGAAAATGAGAGCGAGCATAAGGAAAAAAGAGGAAAGGAGGAGGAAAACGTATGAAGGAGTGAAAGGGAGAGAGAAACAGGAGACAGAAAGTGAGAAATAGAACCAGAAAAGCAAGTCAGTTTTAGTAGTAAGAATAATAACAATAACAATAATGGCATTGGTTAAGCGCTTACTATGTACCCAGCACTGTTCTAAGCGCTGGGATAGATGCAAGGTAATTAAGTTGTCCTACGTGGGACTCACCGTCTTAATCCTCGTTTTACAAATGAAGTAGCTGAGGCACAGAGAAGTTAAGTGATTTGCCCAAGGATACCCAGAAGTAGCATTGATCGTGCAACCTATGCAGTTTCAGTGACATTCTGATGTGGTAGGAATGGTTTTTATTATACTCGTAATATGTGCTAAGCACTGTACTAAGGTCTAGGACTGAAATGGATTGGGTCCCTGGCCCCCAAGAAGCTCTGATTCTAAGATGATGATGATAATAATAATAATGTCCAAGACTGAGCTCCTTATTTTGCCTCCCAAGCCCTGGTCTCTCCTTTACGTTCCCGTCATTGTGGACGGCACTACCGTCCTTCCTGTCTCACAAGCCCACAACCTTGGTGTTATCCTTGACTCCGCTCTCTCATTCACCCCACACATCTAATCCTTTACCAAAACCTGCTGGTCTCACGTTCACAACATCGCCAAGATCCACCCTTTCCTCTCCATCCAAACCGCTACCTTACTGGCTCAATCTCTCATCCTATCCCGACTGGATTACTGCAACGGCCTCCTTTCTGATCTCCCATCTTCCTCTCTGCCCACTTCAGCCTATTCTTCACCCTTATTAGGATTCTGTATGATTATCCTCCTACAGAAACGCCCTGGGCATGTCACTCCCCTCCTCAGAAATCTCCAGTATTTGCTATAAACCTTTGAATCAAGCAAAAACTCCTCACTCTCGGCTTCAAAGCTCGCCATCACCTCGATCACTGCTACCTCACCACCCTTCTCCACTTCTACAGCTCATCTGGCGCCTTCCGCTCCTCTGCCGCTAACCTCCTCACTGTGTCTCGTTCTTGCCTGTCCCGCCGTCGATCCCTGGCCCACGTCCTACTTCAGGCCTGGAATGCCCTCCCTCCTCACATCCGCGAAACTAGTTCTCTTCCCCTCTTCAAAGCCCTACTGAGAGCCCACCTTCTCCAGGATGCCTTCCCTGATTGAGTCCCGCCTTTTCCTCTGCTCCACCTTCCCTCCCCATCGCCCCGACTCCCTCGTTCTGCTCTACTCCCTTCCTCAGTAAATACGATTGAATGAATGAATGAATGAAGTCTTAACCTGCCCACCATCCTGCCGTGGCCTGTGATATGGTGCCCTGTACCGTATTCATTTATTTGTATTAATGTCTGTCTCCCCCTCTAGACTATAAGCTCATAGTGGGCAGGGAACATGTCTGCTAATTCTGTTGTATCGTAATCTCCCAGGCATTTAGTACAGTGGTCTGCAAATAGCCAATAAAGGCATTGATCGATTGACTGATTGATTGTGAGAATCAGCGTGGCTTAATGGAAAGAGTGTTGCCTTGGGAGTCAGAGGTCGTGGGTTCTAATTCCTGTTCTGTGACTTTGGGCGAATCACTTAGCTTCTTAGTCCCTCAGTTACCTCATCTGTAAAATTGGGAATAAGACTGTCAGTCCCACGTGGGACAACCTGATTACTTATATCAACGCCAGTGATTTGAATAATGCTTGGCATATATTAAGCGTTTAACAAATACTATTATTATTATTATTATTATTATTATTATTGTACGCTGTGTTACTGAAAAGTGGAGGTTCTTCGGTTCAGATGTAGTTGCAGCTTCCCTCGTTTGGAGAAAAATTAAATTTTCTGGGATTTTTCTCAAATATTTCCCTTCCAGGACAGAATTTCTCAATAGTCAATCAATCAGTCAATCAATAGTATTGATTGAATATCTTTCATGTGTAGCGGCCACGCCCTGGGTAGAGTGGAGCAGAGGAGAAAATGCCAAGGAGGAAAGAGTAGGATTTAATCCTCATTTTATAGTTGAGGTAACTGGGGCCCAGAGAATTGAAGCGACTTTCCCAAGGTCACACAGCAAACACATGGCAGAACCGGGATTAAAGCCCAGGTCTTCTGACTCTCAGGCTTGTGCTCTACCCACTAGACCACACTGCTCGGATGACTTAATATTTTCACCTCCTTCCATCCCGAAGGACCCTATTTCCCCAAAAGCAAGAAATGGCCAACCTCATGGCAGTGAGGAAATTCCTCCTGCTGGATTTTTCGGAGATCCGGTAGCTGCAGCTGGTCCAGGCCGCGCTGTTCCTCCTGGTCTACCTGGCGGCCCTGTTGGGGAGTCTCCTAATCGTCGCCGTCACAGCCCTCGACCACCACCTCCACACTCCTATGTACTTCTTCCTCAGGAACCTGTCCACCCTCGACCTTTGCTACGTCTCTGTCCCAGGCCCCAAATCCGTCCACAACTCCCTGACTGACCACAGATAAATTTCTGTCCCGGGTTGCATCTCTCAAGTCTTCTTAGTAATCACCCTTAAGGGTGTCGAAGTGGCCCTGCTCACGGTGATGTCCTGTGACCCCTACGAGGTCATCATGGACCGAGTGGCCTGTGGGAAGATGGCCGTCACCTCGTGGCTCAGCGTGGAGCTGAATGGAGGCATCCACACCGCCGTGAATTTCTCCCTCCTCTTCTGTGACACCAATGCCATCCATCAGTTCTTATGCGACATCCCTTCCCTCATCTGCCTCGCCTGCTCCAAACGCTACAGTTATGAGATCGCCGTTATGGGCCTCAGCGTGTTTCTGGGGCTCGGTTGTTTCGCCTCCATTCTCGTCTCATACGTGTGCATCTTCCGGACCGTGCTGAGGATGCCAGCTGCCGAGGGATGGGCCAAAACCTTCTCCACCTGCCTTCCCCATCTCGTCGTCGTCACTGTCTTCCTCTCCACAGGGGAGTTTGGTTATCTCAAGCCGCCTTCACACTCTTCCTCGGTGTTCGACCTGCTGCCGTCCGTGTTCTACGCTGTCATGCCACCCACCTTGACTCCCCTCATCTGCAGCGTGAGGAACCGGGACATGAAGGCCGCTCTGGGGAGGGTGCTGAGGAGGAAGTTTTTCACATAGAATGGAAAGCCTCTAGTCTGTTTAAAAGTGGAAGTTCAGCATTGACTCTATCCACCAATCAGTCAGCGGTATTTATTGAATGCGTACTGTATGTAAAGCACTCTACTAAGTATAGATCCATTGAAGGACAGAGATATGTGCAATCTGAAGATTTTGGCATTTATTGAGAGATTTCATTTATTAATAATATTTCTTCACCTCTTACTATGTGTCAGGCTCTTCACTAAGCACTAGGGTAAATACAAGCTACTCAGGTTGGACACAGTTCAGTGTCCCACATTGGGCTCACAGTCTTAATCCCCATTTGACAGATGAGGTAAATGAGGCATGGAGAAGTTAAGTGTCTTGCCCAAAATCTCACCGCAGACAAATTGCAGAGCCGGAATTATTACTGCTATTGCACGTTAATTGTTAACTGCTCCCTTTGATGTCATCACCTGCTTATTTTATTATTGCTATTGCATATGTTTAGACTGTGAGCCCACTATTGGGTAGGGACTGTCTCTATATGTTGCCAACTTGTACTTCCCAAGCGCTTAGTACAGTGCTCTGCACAGAGTAAGCGCTCAATAAATACGATTGATGATGATGTTAATTGTTAACTGCTCGCTGTGCTGTCATTTACCTGCCTGACCTCACCGTGAACCATCAATTCCCCTGCTCCCATCTGCCCTTCCCATTCCTCGCCTTCCCCATCCCTTCTCCCACCCAGTTATTTCCCTCCCTTTCCCCCGCCCCAGCCCCTCCTCTGCACCCCTCCCCAGAATCCCTCTGCACGAGCGCCAATCCTCAACCCCTCACTTCCAACCCCCTCCCTCCCCTTATCCCCGCCCCCGCCCCATCCCAGATCTCCTTTCTCGTCGCCACCCCTCTTCTCCCCCTCCCCGTCCAGGCCCCCGCCATCTCATTCCCATCCAAAACCTCACCACCTCTCACCCCTTTCCCCCTCCTTCCCCTCCCTCCACAGCTGCTGTCAAGTGTGGCCTATGGAACCCCCATTCCATTATAGGTAAGCTCACGTTCATCCTTGACCTGTTCCTTTCCCGCTCTCTCCTCATCCTCGCCCGTACCGAAACTTGGCTCATCCCGAGAGACACGGTCTCTACTGCTGCTCTCTCATTAATTCATTCAATCACTCATTCATTCATTCATTCATTCATTCAATCGTATTTTTTGAGCGCTTACTGTGTGCAGAGCACTGTACTAAGCTCTTCGGAAGTACAAGTCGGCAACATATAGAGATGGGCCCTACCCATTCTAGAAGGAAGAGATAGAGGAGGCCTCTTCTTCTCCCACTCTCCCAGATTCACCGGAAAAGGAGGAGGTGTCGACTTCTTTCTCGCACCACAATGTCGCTTTCGCACTATCCTTCCTCCCCTTCCCTTTCCTTCCCCTCCTCTGAAGCCCATATTTCTTGCCTCTACTGTCCTCTCCAGATTCCCCTCATCAACTCTGAAACCCCTCTCTCTGATCATATCCTTCTCACCTACCTCCTCACTCACACATCTCCCCCTGTAAATCTATATTACTACCCCACGGAAACCTCTGCTCTCTCGACCCCATCCATCTCTCAGCGCATCACAGAGAAACAGCGTGGCTCAGTGGAAATAGCCTGGGCTTGGGAATCAGAGGTTGTGGGTTCTAATCCCGGCTCCAGCACTTGTCAGCTGTGTGACTTTGGGCAAGTCACTTAACTTCCCTGGGCATCGGTTAACTCATCTGTAAAATGGGGATTAAGACTGTGAGTCCCTCGTGAGACAACCTGATCACCTTGTATCCCCCCAGCGAACACGAGCTGCTGAAAGCTGCTGGTGAAAGTCTAAACACCAAGCCAACCTTGTTCCCTTTAAATTTATCAATTCCCGCCTTAACTCTGCCCTCTCCTCTTCCAGAAAAAACTATTTTTCCTCACTTATTGAAATCCAAGCCCATCACCCCCGTCAGCTGTTCCGAACATTTAACTTCCTCCTGAGGTGCCCTATTCCTCCCGCTCCTCCATCCCTCACCCCCAACGATCTGGCCTCCTACTTCATTAGCAAAATTAACACCATCAGGTCTGAGCTCCCCAAAGTCATCCCTCCCCCTTCTCCACCCCCCGGCTCTCAACCCTCTCCGCTATTCTCCCACCCTTCCCAGCAGTATCTTCAGATGACATGTCCTCCCTCCTCTCAAGTGCCACTCCAGCCACCTGTGCTTCGGACCCCATTACGTCTCATTTTATGAACATTCTCGCCCCTTCGCTACTCCCCGCCTTAACTTCCATCTTCAACCGCTTACTGTCCACTGGTTCCTTCCCCTCTGCCTTCAAACATGCCCACGTCTCCCAAATCCTAAAGAACCCTGTATTGACCCCACTACCCCTTTTAGTTATCTCCCTATCTCCCTCCTACCCTTCCTTTCCAAAATCCTAAAACGAGTCGTTTACACTCGTTGCCTCGAATCCCTCAACTCCAACTCTCTCCTAGACCCCCTCCAATCTGGCTTCCGTCCCCTACAATCCACCAAAACGTCCCTCTCAATGGTCACCAATGGCCTCCGTCTTGCCAAATCCAATGGCTCCTACTCTATTCTAATCCTCCTCGACCTCTCAGCTGCCTTCGACACTGTGGACCACGCCTTTCTCCTCAACACGCTATTAAAAGTTGGCTTCACAGATTCCACCCTCTCCTGGTTCTCATCATCTCTCTGGCCGTTCATTCTCACTGTCCTTCTCGGGCTCCCTTCCTCCCCCCATTCCTTTACTGTAGGGGTTCCTCAAGGGTCAGTCCTTGGTCCTCTTCTGTTCTCTATCTATACTCATTCCCATGGTGAACCCATTCGCTCCCATGTCTCCAACTATCTTCTCTTCGCTGATGACACCCAAATCTACATCTTCTTCCCTGCTTTTTCTCCCTCCATCCAGGCTCGTATCTCCTCCTGCTTTCAGGACGTCTCCATCTGGATGTATGCCCGCCATCTAAAACCTAACATTTCCATGACTGAGCTCTTTATCTTCCCTCCCAAACCCTGTTTTTTCCCTGACTTTCCCGTCACTCTAGATGGCACTACCATCCTTCCCGTTTCACAAGCCCGCAACCTTGGTGTCATCCTTGACTCTGCTCTCTCATTCACCCCACATATCCAGTCCGTCACCAAAACCTGCCAGTCTCACCTCCACAACATCGCCAAGATCCGCCCTTTCCTCTCCATCCAAACCGCTACCTTGCTGGTCCAATCTCTCATCCTATCCCGACTGGATTATTGCATCACCCTCCTTTCTGACCTCCCATCCTCCCGTCTCTCCCCGCTCCAGTCTATACTTCACTCTGCTGCCGGGATTATCTTTATATAGAAACGTTTAGGGCATGTCATTACCCTCCTCAAAAATCTACAGTGGTTGCCCGTCAACCTACGAATCAAGCAAACATTCCTCACTCTTGGCTTCAAGGCTCTCCATCACCTAATCACCTCCTACCTCACCTCCCTCCTCTCCTTCTACAGCCCAGCCCGGGCCTTCTGCTCCTCTGCCGCTAACCTCCTCACGGTGCTTCGTTCTCGCCTGTCCCTCCGTTGACCCCTGGTCCAGGCCCTTCCCCTCATCTGGAATGCCCTCCCTCCACACATCTGACAAACTAGCTCTCTTTCTCCCTTAATATTCCCTACTGTGAACTCACCTCCTCGAGGACCTCCCAGTTTGAGTCCCCTTTTCTCTCCTCCTTCCCTCTCCATCGCCCCCTTCCCTCCCTCTGCCCTGTCCCTTCCCCTCCCCACAGCACTTGTTCATATTTGCACATATTTATTACTCTACATATTTTAACTCTACATATTTACTACTCCATTTATTTCATTAATGACGTGCATATAGCTATAATTCTATTTGTTCTAATGGTTTTGACATCTGCCTACTCGTTTTGTTTTGTTGTCTGTCTCCCCCTTCTGGACTGTGAGCTCGTTGTTGGGTAGGGACCATCTCTATATGCTGCCGAGTTGTACTTCCCAAGCGCTTAGTACAGTGCTCTGCACACAGTAAGTGCTCAATAAATACGACTGAATGAATGAATGAACGCTTGTTCTCTGCTATATTTATTGAGTGCTTACTGTGTGACAAGGACTGTACTAAAAATACCCTCCTGCTACATAAAGAAAGATAGGGGGACACAGGTATCATAGTTATCACCTTTATTGTAATTTCCTCTCCTAAGCACTTAGTACAGTGCTCTGCACACAGTAAGCACTTAGTTAATGCCATTAATTTACTAATTCAAGTAGTGCAATTTGTGCCTAGATCTTGTCTATCTCACGACACCCCTTCGTCCATATCTTGCCTCGGGCCTAGAACACCTTTCCCTTCATGTCTGACAGATCGTCACTCTCCCCACCTTCAAAGCCTTATTAAAATCTCATCTCCTCCAAGAGGCCTTCCCTGACTAAGCCCTCATTTCACCTGCTTCTTCTCCCTTCTTTGGCATCTATGCGCTTGAATCTGTGATCTACGGGCATTTGATATTCCTTTACACTGTGCTGAGCATTGGACTAAAACCCAACCCACACACTTCACTCCTCTAACGCCAACCTTCCCACTCCTCTAACGCCTACCTCAATCTCGTCTATCGCGCTGACGATCTCTCGCCCATTTCCTGTCTCTGGCCTGAAACACCATCCCTCCTCAAATCGAACAGACAGTAACCCTGCCCCCCTTCAAAGCCTTATTAAAGGGAGATTTCCTCTGAGAGGCCTTCCCTGACTAAACCCCCATTTTCCTTTCCCCAGATCCTTTACCCGGATTTGCTCCCTTAATTCACCTCTCCCACAGCCCCACAGCTCTTATGTCCATATCTGGAATTTATTTATTTATATCAATGTCTGTCTCCCCCTCTAGGCTGTAAGTTTGTTGTGGGCAGTGAATTTAGGTGTCATTCACAGGAGAAGCAGCAAGGTGTAATGGATAGAACACAGGCCTGGGAGTCAGAAGGTCATGGGTTCTGATCCTGCTTTGCCATTTGTCTGCTCTGTGATCTCGGACAAGTCCCTTCTCTGTTCTGTGCCTCAGTTCCCTCATCTGTAAAATGGGAATTGAGACTGGGAGCCCCATGTCGGACAAGGGACTGTGTCAAACCCAATTTGCTTGTATCCACTACAGTGTCACGCTTATCAAATACCATAATTATTGGCCCTGCTTAGAGCTCACCTCCTCCAGGAGGCCTTCCCAGACTGAGTCCCTTCCTTCCTCTCCCCCTCGTCCCCCTCTCCATCCCCCCCGTCTTACCCCCTTCCCTTCCCAACAGCACCTGTATATATGTATATATGTTTGTACATATTTATTACTCTATTTATTTATGTATTTATTTTACCTGTACATATCTATTCTATTTATTTTGTTTTGTTGGTATGTTTGGTTTTTTCTCTGTCTCCCCCTTTTAGACTGTGAGCCCACTGTTGGGTAGGGACTGTCTCTATGTGTTGCCAATTTGTATTTCCCAAGCGCTTAGTACAGTGCTCTGCACATAACAAGCGCTCAATAAATACTATTGATGGTGATGATGATGATTGCTATTATTATATCGAACTCTCCCAAGCTCTGCATACTATAAGCGCTCAATAAATACGATTGACTGACTGAATGACTAAATGTTTGGGAGAGTACAGTTGAAGAAACTGAGGTACAGAGAGGCTAATTAACTTCCCCAAGGTTATAGCGGGCAAGAAGCCAGACTAGGCTTCCCAATCCAGGGCCCTTTCTAGTAGGCTGCCCCGCTGAGACACCCATTTCCCACCCCATAATGTGCAGAGTCCAGAAGGACTAAGCAGAGCTGGTAATTTCCCCGACCCCCACACCATGCAAGCACTCCTCAGTTCTGTGGGGCTCCGGGGACTACCCAAGTTAGTCAACTTGGGCAAGTCACTTCACGTCTCGGAGTCTCAGTTCCCTCATCTTTAAATGGGAATTAAAATGTGACCCCCATGTGGGACATGGACTGTGTCATTCATTCAATCGTATTTATTGAGCGCTTACTGTGTGCAGAGCACTGTACTAGGCACTTAGTTTGTATCTACCCCAGCATTTAGTACAGTGGCTGACACATAGTGAGTGCTTGACAAAGACCGTAAAATAAAAAAAAAAAATGGACAGCACAGTCACTGCCGCAACGGTTTCATCCTTCTCACGCATATCAACGGTCTGGGGAGTTTGGAACCAGGAGAGACCTGAGATCTGATGTCACCCCTTCCCTTATCCGGTTTCCACTGCGGTGTCCTCTAGGGCCACACAGGTATGCATTCTGGGCTCACTCGGGGGATGCCAACCGACTTGCCCCTGAAGGCTTCTGGGTAATAGAGTCCAAAGTTACCCCGCTGTGCCTTGAGGCCCCCAAACAACCAGACGCACCTATGGATTGTCCTTCTTTGACAAGGAACCTGTTCAAATGAAGGCCAGAGCCTTGCAGAATTTACTCAGCAGAAAGAGGTGGGTCCAGCAAACTGCACCCAACACCTATCATTGATCAATCTGTTGATTTATGGAGCTTTTAATGTGTGCAGAGAACTCTACCAAGCATTTGGGAGAGTAATACTAATAATAATTATGGTATTTGTTAAGTGCTTACTATGTGCCCATTACTGTTCTACAATATAACAGAGTTGGTAGACGTGTACCCTGCCAACAGTATGCTTATAATCTAGAGGGGGGAAACAGACATAAACGTAAATAAATCAAATCTGGATGTAATTGCTGAATTGTAATTTATTATATAAAATAATCCAATATAATGTACTTTAATATAATTCATTCATTCATTGAGTGCTTACTGTGTGCAAAGCACTGTACTAAGCGCTTGGGAAGTACAAGTTGGCAACACATAGAGACGGCCCCTACCCTACAGTGGGTTCACAGTCTAGAAGGGGGAGACAGACAACAAAACAAAACATATTAACAAAATAAAATAAAATGAATAGTAAATCTGTGGATATAATATAATATATATAATACACTTAATTCACCCCTCCCTCAGCCCCACAGCATTTATGTACAGAGATGTAATTTGTGTGTTTGTACCAATGTCCGTCTCCCCCTCTGGATTCTAACTAAGCTCCTTGTGGGAAAGGAATGTGCCTACCAACTCTGTTACACTGTACCCTCCTCAAGAGCTTCGTAAAGTGCTCTGCTTACAGTAAATACTCAATAAACATGAATGATTGATTGGTTAGAATGCATGCAAGTGCCGAATCAATGGCATTTAATAATATAAATTGATAATGATTCCACCACTAGATTGTAAGATTCTTTAGTGAAGGGATCATGTCAACTTGTTTCAATGTACTCTCCAAAGGGCTTAGTACAGTTCTTTTCACACAGTAAGCACGCAAATACCACTGAGTGATGTTGTTAGGCTATGCTAAGTGCTTATTTACTAGACCGTTTCTCCCAGGCTGTAGGGGGGCAAGTGCAGAGATTCAGACCCCCAATCAATCAATCAATCAATCGTATTTATTGAGCGCTTACTGTGTGCAGAGCACTCTACTAAGCGCTTGGGAAGTACAAGCTGGCAACATATAGAGACAGTCCCTACCCAACAGTGTGCTCACAGTCTAGAAGGGGGAGACAGAGAACAAAACCAAACATACCAACAAAATGAAATAAATAGAATAGATAGGTACAAGTAAAATAAGTAAAAAAGTAAATAGAGTAATAAATATGTACAAACATATATGCATATATGCAGGTGCTGTGGGGAAGGGAAGGAGGTAAGATGGGGGAGATGGAGAAGGGGATGAGGGGGAGAGGAAGGAAGGGGCTCAGTCTGGGAAGGCCTCCTGGAGGAGATGAGCTTTCAGTAGGGCCTTGAAGGGAGGAATGTGTTTGGGAGAATCCAGTACAACAGAGTTGAAGTTGTCCACAAGTTGCCCTGCCCACAAGAAGCTCCAAGTCTAGAACGCAGAGAGAGTCATTAAAACAAATTATGTCTACGTACACAAGTGCTGTGGATCTGAAAGTGAGGTGATATAAATCCAAGTGCGTAGATGACACAGAAGAGGGAGAGAAAGTCAGGATAAAAGGGCTTATTTGGGGAAGGTCTCTTGGAGGAAATGTGACTTTATTAATGTTTTGAAGGTGGGGAGAATGCAGGTCTGGTGTATATGGAGAGAGAGGGAATTCCAGGCTAGGGGACGTCTTGGAAAAGGAGTTGGTAGCCAAATAAAAGAGATCAGAGCACAGTGAGCAAGTTGATGCTAGAGGAGTGGAGTGGGAAGGATGGCCTATAATAACAGTAATAATAATAATGATGATGATAATGATGATACTTGTTAAGCACTTACTATGTGCCAAGCACTGTTCTAAGCGCTGAGGTAGATACAAGGTAATCAGGTTGTCCCACCGGGGGTTCACAATCTGAACCCCCATTATACAGATGAGGTAACTGAGGCCCATTGAAGTTAAGTGACTTGCCCAAAGTCACACAGCTGATGTGGTGGAGCCGGGATTAGAACCCACAACCTCTGACTCCCAAGCCCAGGTGAGGTAATGGCAGGAATTGTCTAGTACCTCAGAAGGCACTGTTACCTTCTGAGGTAAGAAGAGAAGAATAAATGATGTGTTAGTTCCTAGGAAGACCTGGATAGTACTTGGAAAAGACTCCCATTTTATTTCTCATTTCCCACTACCCTCTCATCCTACCAGGCTGCATAAAACCATCTTCCAGAAGGTAATGGACAATCTCACGGAGGTTTCAGAATTCATCCTGCTAGATTTCTCTGAAGTCCGAGAGCTGCACCTGGTCCACACCGTGCTGTTCCTACTGGTCTACCTGACGGCCCTGATGGGGAATCTCCTCATCAAGGGAGTACTGGACTCTCCCGAGCACTTAGTACAGCGCTCTGCACACAGTCAGTTTGTAAGCTCCGTGTGGACACAGATCCTGTCTGTCAACTCAATTGTATCAGTACAGTGCTCTCCCAAGTGTCCAGTACAGTGTTCTGCACCCAGTAAGTGCTCAATACCTATGATGGATGGAATGAGCGATTGACCTTGACTCACCGGGGCGGAACAGGGTTGGGGATGCTGAGTTCCTCCTCCTCGTCTCCTCATGCTGGTTTGTGGCAATGACGGGAAAGAGTCTGGCTTAGAAGTAGTGCTCTGGGCTCCTCGGAGACAGCAGTCGCTGTTCTGGGTGGGGCGGGGGGAGAGGGTTCCCCTGGGAGGACCAGCCCCTGGTTCGGCCTGAGAGACCCGTTACCTGGAAGACTCAGGAGTGCAGAGATGACATTAACCCCTCGACATTCAGTAGGGCTCAGTCTGTCCCACTAATACTACCTTCCTCACCCACGAGAATGTCCATGGTCACAGACTCACTCAGTCGTCTTTAGCACGTGTGAAGCACTGTAGTAAAGACTTGGGGAAATAGAATACAACAATAAACAGACATAATCACCCCTCACAATGAATTTATAATGCACAGACATTCCGATAACGAACGAGACTCTGACAAACTGACTAGTTATACGACCCTCCTCCGAGCTCTCACTCTCTCCACCTCTAGAGATTTATTAAGAGAAGGCAGAGAAGATGGAAAGGGAAGGCTAGGTGTGAGATGATCGGTCAGACGTGGGATGTGGCTGGCAAACCAGTCACTATGGAAAAGAAACTGACCGATCGAAGAAGAAAGGTCCCTGCGTTGGGAGACGTGGATTAGTAGTAATGACGGTTTTTCTTAAGCGTTTACTATGTGCCAAGCACTGTTCTGTACCAAGCGCTGGGGTAGATACAAGGTAATCAGGTTGCCCCACGTGGGGCTCACAGTCTCAATCCCCATTTTACAAATGAGGTTGCTGAGGCACAGAGAACTGAAGTGACTTGCCCAGAGTCATACTGCTGATAAATGACGGGGCCGGGAATAGAACCCAGAAGCCCGGGCTCTTTCCATTAAACCATGATGCTTCTCTAGTGGGTAGACACAATGCCTGCCCTCAAGAAGCTTAGAATCTAGTGTGAAAAAGAGACATTGAAATGAATAACAGATAGGGCAAGTATCAGAATATAAGGATATGTACGTACGTGAGAAGCAGCGTGGCCTAGTGGGAAGATCACGGGCCTCAGAACATCTGGGTCCTAATTCAAGCTCCACCACCTATCCGCCTTGTGACCTTCAGCAAGTCATTTCACTTCTCCGTGTCTCAGTTACCTCATCTGTAAAATGGGAATTAAGACTGTGACCCACATGAGGGACAGGGACAGTGTCCAAACTGATTAGCTTGTATCTACCCCAGCACTTAGTATAGTGCCTGACACCTAGTAACCTCTTAACAAATACCACCCAAAAAAGGGGAGGTAGAAAAGCTGGGATTAGAACCCAGGTCCCCTGACCCCCAGACTTTCACTAGGCCACGCTCCGTCCCAATCCCAGACCAGTATGGAAGATATAGAATGCAAGGCCGGGTTGTAAAGCGGAGCCAGATAAAAAGCCAGGAATGCAGAGTAGATGGAACTGGAAAGATGGGTGTGAGATGAGATGCCAGGTGTGGGATGTGGGTGGAAAACCTGACTCTGTGGAAAAGACACTGTCTGTCCGAAGGAGAGAGTTAGCAGTTAGGAGTCAGGAGGAGTGGACTGCAAACATCTAGTTGAAACCAGTCGAGACGAAGCTGCCAGGATCCCAAGAGAAGGACAAAGAGAAGCTGAGACTAGAAAAGCCTCGAAGCTCTCTGAGGACCGGGAACACGTCTTCCACTTTCATTCATTCATTCGATTGTATTTATTGAGCGCTTACTGTGTGCAAAGCACTATACTAAGCGCTTGGGAAGTACAAATCGGCAACATATAGAAACGGTCCCTACCCAACAACGGGCTCAGAGTCTAGAACGGGGAGAAAGACAACAAAACAAAACAAGTAGATAGGGTTCAATACTATTAGAATAAATAGAATTATAGCTATATACACATCATTAATAAAATCAATATAGTAAGTATGTACAAATAAAATAGAGTGATATATATATATTAGATAATATATATAATATATAGATATATTTATATATATATATGTAGAAATATATACAAGAGCTAGGGTGAGACGAAGAGGGTACGGGATAGGGGGAGGGGGCGGTGGGGAGAGGAGAAGGACGAGGGGAGGGAAAAGGGAGGCTCAGTCTGGGGAGGAAGAGAGCTTTGAAGAGAGGAAGAGAGGAAGGGAGTTCTGGGTGCGGATGGTCTTTCCTTTTTAGGGGGTCTCTGGACTTCACGATCAGTGGCCATTCTGGCTGGCTTCCCTCGTCTGGAAATGGCCGTCCACATTCAACTCTTTTCCTATGGAGCATGTTTTCTGTTTAGTGTTTACAAAGGGCGAAACACTGTACTCATCTCTGTGGTAGATACAAACTGATTAAATTGGAGACATTTCATGTCTTAATTCCATTTTACAGAAGAGTTGCCAGAACACAGAGAAGGAGAATGCCTTTACAAAAGTGGACACAAAATGGACTTGTCGATTTGATCAACATGTCGGAAAACCAATATGGTCACATGTCACTAAATCGACATGTAATGGAGGGGGAATTAGAAGCCAGGTCCTCTGATTTCAGGCTCGCATCCTTTCTGTCTGCATTTCTGCTTTGCTTGCATGCTTGGAATTCGCAGACCATTCATTCATTCAATCGTATTTATTTGGCGCTTACTATGTGCAGAGGACTGTACTAAGCGCTTGGGAAGTACAAATCGGCGACATATAGAGATGGTCCCTAGCCAACAACAGGACCACCAACTCCCATTCTCTCCTTGCTATCTCAGGTGTGAAATACAGATTTCCGAGGGCGAGTCCCCGAAGTTTAGAAAGTGCAAGCTTGGAATTCCCAGACCATTCATTCATTCAGTCATTCATTCAATCGTATTTATTGAGCCCTTACTAAGCACGGGACTGTACTAAGCTCTTGGGAAGTACAAATCGGTAAGCTGAATGTGATTCTACTTCTGTTCTCCTGTACTCCCCCCAAGGCTTAATACATTGCTCTGCACCCAGTAAGTAATTAATAAATACCATTGATTGAGCGATTGCCTACTGGACTGCCTTTTAGGCTATCATATAATTTATCTACCTTTCTCGGTATCCCTCAGGTACTTTTGGTTGGGTTGAAGAGGAGCCTACCTGCAGAGCACGCTCAAAATAAGGAAGGGAACTTATATTCATTTTTGTAACATATATGTATATTAATGTCTGTTTCCTCCACTAGAATGTAAACTCGCTGTGGTCAGGGAACGTTTCCACTAACTCAGTTTTATTGTACTCTTCCTGACACACACTACTGTGCCCTGCAAACGGAAAGCGCTCAAGAAACACCAATAATGTTGAAGAAATATTAAGGCAATGTAGGTAATTCATTTACTTTTAGACTGTGAGCCTGGTATCTTTGTTGCTAAATTGTACTTTCCAAGTGCTTAGTACAGTGCTCTGCACACAGTAAGCGCTCAAAATATACCAACAAGGATAATAGCATGATGTCATTATGACACTCACCAAAAAGGTGTTTGCAGAAATGATTAATCTATGGCATTTATTGAGAACTTACTGTGTGCAGAGCACTGAACTAAGTGCTTGGGAGAGTGAAATAGAACAGAGTTGGGAGAATATAGTAGAGCAGAGTTGGTAGACAATATAAAAATATTTGTAAGGTGTGCGTGTGTGAGAGAGGGAGAGAGAGAAAGGGGTGACTGGGTGGGGTGTTAGGACCCCAGACCCTTTTTCTTTGGTCCAAAGTCATTGCCTTACCAACCTGGGTCTCTGTGAAAATAAAAATGCAGACTTAGAAGCCACAACGGAGGGAAGCTGATAGTTGAATATAAAAATGGGGATTTTCAGATTCCTTCCTGTAAATGTGCTCCTTCTCTGTGCCTTCATCGGAAAACCACAGATAATCGATGCAAATGGGAAACACCACCAAGGTTAGATAGTTTCTCCTACTGAGATTCTCTGAGGTCCGGGAATTGCAGCTGGTCCACGCCGCGCTGTTCCTCCTGGTCTACCTGGCGGCCCTGACGGGAAATCTCCTCATCGTCACCATCACCATCCTCGACCGGCGCCTCGACACCCTCATGTACTTCTTCCTCAGAAACCTGTCCTTCATAGACCATCATCGTCCCCAAGTCCACCCACATCCCTGATCAATGACAGAGCCATCTCTCCATTGGGCTGTTTGGCTCAGGTCGTTTTTGTGATTTCATTTGCTTTCTCGGAGTTGTCCCTCCTCATGGCGATGTCCTACGACTGCTCCGCCGCCATCTGCCGCCCGTTGCGCTACAAGGTCATCATGAATCGAGGAGCCTATGGGAAATGGAGGGAAAGAGCTGGGTGGGAGAGGGAAAGGGGAAGGTGAGGACTGGGAAGGGCAGATGGGAGCAGGCGAATTGATAGTTCATGGTAAGGTCAGCAAGATAAATGACAGCACATCGAGCAGTTAACAATTAACATGCAGTAGCAATAATGCAGTAGCAATAACATAAGTAGGTGATGACATCACAGAGGGTAGTTAATAATTAATATGTTATGGAAATGATGGCAGGTGCTTGAGAGTCAGAGGTCGTGGGTTCTAATCCAGGCTCCTCCACTTGCAAGATGTGTGACTTTGGGCAAGTCACTTAATTTCTTTGGGTCTCAGTTACCTCATCTGTAAAATGGGGATGAAGACTGTGAGCAACATATGTGACAACCCGATTACCTTGTATCTACCTCAGCGCGTAAAACAATGTTGGCACATAGTAAGCGCTTAACAAATTTCATCACTATTTATATTATCAGTTTCGATTCGGGGTCCACCTGTGGAGTGATCATTAGTCCGTTGACGTCGTTCTAGGAAGGAGTCCCAGAGTGGGAGCCACATGGGAATGGGTAGTTATTTAGGTTGTGAGGGCCGGGAGTGCAGGAAGCCCACGATCTGGGCCTTCCGAGCTTCCCAGACGGTCGGCTATCTCGGTGGAGCTCCGGGCCTGTCCTTGCACTGGAATCCCCCAGGAAATAAGCCGGCTGTTATCTTAGGGGATGGCGAAGCCAGATGGAGAACCAAAAAGGGGAGGGAGGATCCTGACAGCTCTTACCCCTCACCCAGAACTTCCTGTCAACTGCCACCGGCATCCAGGACCGACGAGATGAGGTGAGCCTCTCTCTCAGCAGCGGCTGATGCTCCCCAGCCCAGGACAGGCCTGGTGACTGGGAGAGGAACAGGGGAAAGTGAGGGGCAGGGAAGAGAGAATTGAAATGGGAGTCTGAGATGAGGAGATCTGAGCTGAAATTTCTCTT
Source organism: Tachyglossus aculeatus (assembly GCF_015852505.1). Taxonomy (NCBI): domain Eukaryota; kingdom Metazoa; phylum Chordata; class Mammalia; order Monotremata; family Tachyglossidae; genus Tachyglossus; species Tachyglossus aculeatus. The sequence goes on along the minus strand of NW_024044831.1, from coordinate 3,629,494 downwards.
TTTCCTTCGTGTGAGTTCACCCAATCGATCAATCTATAAATCCGTTAGTGGCATTTATCAAACATTTAGTGAGTGCAGAGTGCCTTACCAAACATTACAGTGCCAGACATATAGTAAGCGCTTAACAAATATCATTAGTATCATTTGAGAAAGTACAAAATACAAAATCGCCTAATACAGTGCTTTTTTGTGGTATTTGTTAAGCACTTACCGTGTACCGGCTATTACACTAAGCACTGCGTTAGACACAAGCTAGTCAGGTTGGATAGAGAACATATCTCACAGGGAACTCACAGTCCTAATCCCCATTTTACAGGTTAGGAAACTGGGGCACAGAGAAAGGAGATCACCCAGAGGACAAGTGGCAGAGCAGTGATTGACACATAGTTAGCATTTAACCTTACCCAATTCTCCACAGTGGAAAGATCAAAGTTCAGCCGCATTGAAGCTGACAGAGACTGAATTTAAGAACAATATATTGAAGCCATAATCCATTCTGCCTCAGTCTGACACTCTGATGTGTTTTGACCACAGCTTAAATTTGGATCTGTACCCTCCGAGCTCTTGATATTTACCCCATTACCCCCACATCAGCCCCACAGAACTTACGTCTATATGTGCAATCTATTTATTCATTTATATCAATGTCTGCCTCTGCCTCCAAGCTATAAGACTTCTGTGGGCAGGGGACATGTTTTTCAACTCCGGTATGCTGTACTCTCCCAAGAACCTAGTACAGTGAGAAGCAGCGTGGCTCAGTGGAAAGAACCCGGGCTTGGGAGTCAGAGGTCATGGGTTCTAATCCTGGCTCCGCCACATGTCTGCTGTGTAACCTTGGACAAATCACTTCACTTCTCTGAACCTCAGTTCCCTCATCTGTAAAATGGGGTTGAAGACTATGAGTCCCAAGTGGGACAACCTCATCATCTTGTATCCCTCCCAGCTCTTAGAACAGTGTTTTGCACACAGTACGCGCTTAACAAGTGCCATCATTGTAATTATTGCAATTGTACAGTGCTCTGCATATAGCAAGCGCTCAATAAATACTATTGATGTATTGATTCCAAGCATGTAGTACGGTGCTCTGCACACAGTACATGCTCATTAAATGCCATGGATTGTTTGAATCATTGAAAGAACGTTTTCAGGGAACTTGGGAACTTCAGAATTCCCTCCCAATATGGGACACGGGGAGGGTCCTATCGACCTATAGTATATCTACAAGAGCACATAATCCAGTGCTTGGCACATCTCAAGCAATCAATCAGTAGTATTTATTGAGCGCTTCCTATGTGCAGTACACTGTTCTTACCTCTTGGGATCAGACATGTTCCCTGCGCCCATAATGACCTTACAGTCTAGATAGTAAGTGCTCAACAAACTCCATAATTCATTATCATTATTGTACTTCAAGTATCCAACTCTGTGAACCTATCCGGATGCCTTATATGTTTTAGAAAGAAAAGCTCCCTCTACTCTTCCAAGTGCTTACTACAATGCTCTGCACACAAGGAGTGTTCAGTGCATACCATTTATGGTGGGGAATGCGGTGCTGGGCGCGATGAGTGCTACAGCAGAGTGTTCCTTAACACACAGTTTTGTGAGAATACAACCAGGGCTTTTTTGGACAAATGGGTGTTAATGACAAGAGAAGGGGGGAAGCTGTGTGGCCACAATCCTTGCCGATGCTTAGAAAACCTAAACATCAGTAAACTTTGGAAGCGTTTCTGTTTTGTCCTCAACCAAGCCAAGAGACTGGATGAGGTGAACAGATGAGACTTATTCTGGGACCGAGTCACTGTCCTGCTGTGCAAACGTCTCTCTGAGGGTTATCATTTACCTCTGAATCAGGTTTTTTATGGTTTTGGTTAAGCACTCACTATGTGCCAGGCACTGTACTAATCGCTGGGGTCGATAAAAGCTAATCGGTCTAGACATAGTCCATGTCCCATCTGGGGCTCACAGACTTAATCCCCATTTTGCAGATAAGGAAACGGAGACACCGAGAATATAAATGACCTTTTTAAAGGTCACCCAGCACACAAGTGGAGGAGCAGGGATTGGAACACATGGATTAGAACGGCTTTAAACGCGATGGCCAAAGGACTATCCCAGGACGTGGCCAAGATGTCCATAGTGACAGAATTCCTCCTGCTGGGTTTCTCTTAGGTCTGGGAGCTGCAGCTGGTCCACGGCGCTATGTTTCTTCTGGTCCACCTGGCGGCCCTGACAGGGAATCTCATTCATTCATTCATTCATTTATTCATTCAATCACATTTAATGAGCGCTTACTGTTTGCAGAGCACTGTACCAAGCGCTTGGAAAGTACAATTCGGCAACAGATAGAGGTAGTCGCTACCCAGCACCGGGCGGTTCACAGTCTCCATCACCGCCCTCAACAGGCGCCTCCACACCCCCATGAACTTCTTCCTCAGTATTCTGTCCATCCTCGACCTATGCCTCATTTCCGTCACCGTCTCCCAGTCCATTTGCAACTCCCTATCCGACCATAGATCCACCTCCTTCCTGGGCCGTGCCATCCAGGTCTTCTCGGTGCTTCTGTTTGCCGGTTCAGAGGTGTTCCTCCTCACAGCGATGTCCTACGATGGCTACTGAACTACGAGCTCATCATGAACCAAGGGGCTTGTGGGAAGATGGATGCCGCTTCATGGCTCGGCAGGGAGCTGTTTGAAGCGATGCATGCTCTTGGAAGTTCTCCCTACCTTTCTGTGGATCCTTCCTGATGGAACAGTTCGATGATATCGCCTCCGTGGTCTGACTCTCCTGCTCCGAAACACACCCCGTCATCGATGTGATCATAGTCACCGGGGCCATTATGGGTGTCTTTTGCTTGGTCTTCATTATCGTGTCATAGATGCATATCTTCCGGGCCATGCTGAGGATGCCAGCCTCCGAGGGCTGATCTAAAGCCTTCTCCACCTGCCTGCCTCACTTTGCCGTCACGACCGTGTTTTTCAGCACAGGGGCCTTCGGTAACTTACATCAACTTTCAGACTCCTCCTCAGGGCTGGCCGTTTTGGTATCCGTGCTCTACCCTGTGGTGCTCCCCGCCCAGAACCCCCTCATCTACAGCCTGAGGTACAGGGACGTAAAGATGGTGATGGGGAGGGTCCTGGTTGGGAGTCTTTACCCCAGAGAGAGAAATTTTCACTTCACTCTCTGACCCTGTTATTTCTCTCCGCAAGGATTGACTCTAGGCATACATGAGTGGCCAGCAAAGATCTGAGATATTTGTCGTTACAGACTTTTCCTGGCTGCCTATTACTAATGGCTTTGACTGGTTTGACTAATGGCCCTTAACTGGTATTTAAAACTAGTTCCCATGCCTGGGGATGGATCCCTGCACTTGGGGGTGCCCTTTATTCACCACCAGCAGAGGGTAGAGCATGGGCCTGGGAGTCAGAAATACCTGAGTTCTAATCCTGGCTCTTCCTCATGTCTGCTGTTTGACCTTGGGCAAGTCACTTCACTTCTCTAAAACTCACTTACCTCATCTGTAAAATGGGGATGAATACTGTTGTCCCCATGTGGGACATGGACTGTGTCCACCCTGAATAGCTTGTATCTACATTAGTGGTTAATACAGTGCCTGGTACATAGTAAGTGCTTAAGAAATACCAAAAAATTCCATTAAGGAGATAGCTGCAGAAGGGTGTTTTAGACTTAATTTTGATTCTCAAATTTGTCCCACAAGCCAAGAGCAGGGGTACAGGATGAATTTTTCCAACCAGTTAATGCTCTCAGTTGTCACTTAATAAACACCATTATGATATCTCCTCCTAATCTTACTGTTACTACTATTGTTATTCATTGTATAATATACTTCAATAATTAAATATTAATTCAATCAACCAATCATTCAAATTGTAGTGCAACAGAAAGACAAGGTACATTCTTTGCACACAAGCTTATACTTTTCAAAAACATTACATGAGCCTGTGACACACAGACATTCAGTATCAAAACTGGAATGAGATCTTGGGGTCCTTTTCTTTTTTTTTCTGCCTAGTCAATCTGACTATTGGATTTAACCATGACTAACCAAAGGGTCTAGGGTACCTATTCTCCCTACCGCGATTTATCTCCAATCCCCAGAGTTGAAACAGAAAGCTATTATTAATCAAGGAAAGAAAACGATGAGTCCGTTGAGGTTATTCTAGGAAGGAGTCCAAGAGTGGGAACCACCTGGGATTGGGCAGTTATTTAGGTTGCGAGGGCCGGGACCACAGAGAGCCCACGATCTCGGCCTTCCGAGATTCCCGGATGGATAGCCGTCTCAGTGGAGTCCCAGGCCCAACCTCCCACGAGACACCCGCGAGGAAATAACCCAGCCATCATTTGAGGGAGACAGTGCGGCGATCCGGAGAGCCTAGAGGGGGAGGGAGGATCCTGACAGCTCTCACCCCTCGCCCAGACCTTCCTGTCACAGCCACCCAAGTCCAGGACCGACAGCGGGTAAGGACCTCCCCTTACCCCCTCCCCAGAATCCTTCTATTCCAGGGCCAACCCTCAACCTCAGCCTTCCAACCCCCTCACTCCCCTTCTCCCCGCCCCCACCTCATCCCAGTTCTTCCTTCTCATCGCCACCCCTCTTCCCCCTCTCTCTGCCCAGGCCCCCGCCAACTCATTCCAATCCAATCCCTCCCCACCCCTCGCACCCTTCCCTCTCCCTCCCCTTCCTCCACAGCTGTAGACATGTGTGGCCTTTGGAACACCCGCTACATTATAGGTAAGCTTCCTTTCATCCTGGACCTATTCCTTTGCAGCTCTCTCCTCCTCCTCGCCCTAACCGAAACATGGCTCATTCCGGATGTCACGGTCTCTCTCCAGCAGAGGCCTCTTCTTCTCCCACTTCCCCAGACTCACCGGAAAAGAAGGAGGTGTCGGCTTCCGTCTCGCTCCCCAATGTCGCTTTCGCACTGTCCCTCCTCCCTTTTCCCTTTCCTTCCCCTCTTTGAAGCCCATATTATTCGCCTCTACCACCCCCTCCAGATTCTTGCGGATGTCATCTACCGCCTCCCTGGCTCCACCTCCAACTTTGTTAAGCATTTTGACCCCTTTCTCACCTTCCTTCTCTCTTTCCCATGCCCACTCAGATCTCCAGGGACTTTAACATCCACATGGATGTCCCTGCCCGCCTTCTATCTCTCCTTGACGCTACTAACCTCCTACTCCACCCCACCTCTCCCACACACCAAATTGGATACATCCATGACCTCGTCATCTCCTACCGCTGCACTATTTCCACTCTCATCAACTTTGGAATCCCTCTCTCTGATCGTAACTTCCTCACCAGGTTGGCTTGGTGTTTAGACTTTCGCCAGCAGCGTTCAGCACTTCGAGCATAAGACGGAAAGGGGGGAAGCTGTGTGGCCACAATCCTTGCCGATGTTTAGAAAAACTAAACATCAGTAAACTTTGGAAGCATTTCTGTTTTGTCCTCAACCAAGCTGAACGCTGCTGGCGAAAGTCTAAACACCAAGCCAACCTGGTTCACTTCAAGTCTATCTTTTCCTGCCTTACCTCTGCCCTTTCCTCTGCCAGGCAAAACTATTTCTCCTCCTTATTGACACCCATGACCATCATCCCCGTCAGCTGTTCCGTACATTTAAGTCCCTTCTCAGGGCCCATGTTCCTCCCCTCCTCCATCCCTCAGCCCCGACGATCTGGCCTCCTACTTCATTAGTAAAATTAACTCCATCAGGTCTGAGCTCCCCAAGGTCACCCCTCTCCCTCCTCCATCCTCCCAGCTCAACCCTCTCCACTGCTCTCCCATCCTTCCAAGCAATATCTTCAGATGAGATCTCCTCCCTCCTCTCAAATGCTAGTCCAGCCACCCGTGCTTCAGACCCCATTCTCTCTCAGTTTATGAAATCTCTCGCCCGTTCTCTCCTCCCCTCCTTAACTTCCATCTTCAACCGCTCACTCTCCACTGGTTCCTACCCTTCTGCCTTCAAACACGTCCATGTCTCCCCCATCCTAAAAAAACCCTCTCTTGACCCCTCCTCCACTTCTACTTATTGCCCTATCTCCCTCCTACCCTTCCTTTCCAAAATCCTAGAAAGAGTCGTCTACACCAGCTGCCTCGAATTCCTCAAAGTCAACTCTGTCCTTGACCCCCTCCAATCTGGCTTCTGTCCCCTACACTCCACAGAAACTGCCCTCTCAAAGGTCACGAATGACCTGCTTCTTGTGAGGTCCAACTGTTCCTACTCTATCCTAATCCTCCTCGAACTCTCAGCTGCCTTCGACACTGTGGCTCTCCCCCTTCCCATCAACACGCCATCCAACCTTGGCTTCACAGACGCCGTCCTCTCTTTGTTTTCCTCTTATCTCTCCGGCCTTCCATTCTCAGTCTCCTCTGCGAGCTCCTCCTCCCTCTCCCATCCCCTTACTTTACGGGTTTCTCAAGGGTCAGTTCTTGGTCGCCTTCTGATCTTTGTCCACACTCACTTCCTTGGTTAACTCATTCGCTCCCACGGCTTCAACTATCATCTCTACGCGGATGATACCCAAGTCTGCAACTCTGCCCCTGCTCTCTCTCCCTCCCTCCAGGTTCGTATCTCCTCCTGCATTCAGGAAATCTCCATCCGGATGTCTGTCCGCCATCTATAACTCAATATGTCCAAAACTGAACGCCTTATCTTTCCTCCCAAACCCTGCCCTTTCCCTGTCTTTCCCGTCACTGTAGACGGCACTACCATCCTTCCCATCTCACAAACCCGCAACCTTGGTGTCATCCTTGACTCCGATCTCTAGTTCACCCAACACATCCAATCTGTCACCAAAACCTGCCGCTCTCACCTCCACATCATTGCCAAGAACCGCTCTTTCCTCTCCAACCAAACCGCTACCTTGCTGGTTCAATCTCTCATCCTAAACTGACTGGATCACTGCATCTGCCTCCTCTCTGATCTCCCATCCTCCTGTCTCCCCCCACTTCAGTCTATACTTCACTCTGTTACCTGGATTATCTTTGTGCAGAAACGCTCTGGGCATGTTACTTCCCTCCGCAAAAGTCTCCAGGCCTGTCTGTCAACCTAAGAATCAAGCAAAAACTCCTCACTCTCGGCTTCAAGGCTCTCCATCACCTCACCTCCTCCTACCTAACCTCCGTTCTATCCTTCTACAGGCCAGCCCACATCCTCCACTCCTCTGCCGCTAACCGCCTCACTGTACCTCGTTCTCCCCTGTCCCACCGTCGACGCCCAATCCACGTCCTTCCCCAGGAATGGAATGCCCTCCCTCCACACATCCGCCAAGCTAGCTCTCTTATTCCTTTCAAAACCCTACTGAGAGCTCACCTCCTCCAGGAGGCCTTCCCAGACTGAGCCTCCCTTTCCCTCTCCTCGTCCCAATCCCCCCGCTCAACCTCCTTGCTCTGCCCACAGCACTCGTATATATTTGTACATATTTACTACCCTATTTATTTTACTTGTACATATTTACTATTCTATTCATTTTGTTAATGATGTGCATATAGCTTTAGGGCTATTTTTTTCTGACGATTTTGACACCTATCTGCATGTTTTGTTTCATTGTCTGTCTCCCCCTACTATTCATTCATTCATTCATTCAGTAGTATTTATTGAGTGCTTACAGTGTGCAGAGCATTGTATTAAGTGCTTGGGAAATACACGTTGGCAACATATAGAGACGGTCCCTACCCAACAGCGGACTCAAGATCTATAAAGAGGAGACAGACAACAAAACAAAACATTTAAACAGAATACAATAAATAGAATAAATATGTACAAGTAAAATAAATAAATAGAGTAATAAATACGTACAAGCATATATACATATATACAGGTGCTGTGGGGAGGGGAAGGAGGCAGGGCCGGGGGGAAGGGGAGGGGGAGTAGGGAGAGAGGAAGGAGGAGGTTCAGTGTGGGAAAGCCTCCTGGAGGAGATGAGCTCTCAATAGGGCTCTGATGGGAGGAAGAGAGCTAGCTTGGCGGCTGTGCGGACGGAGGGCATTCCAGGCCAGGGGGAGGGCGTGGGCCGGGGGTCGACGGCGGGACAGGCGAGAACAAGGCACAATGTGTAAATTGGAGGTAGAGGAGCGCAGGGTACGGGCTGGGTTGTAGAAGGAGAGAAAGGAAGTGAGGTAGGAGGGGGCGAGGTGATGGAGAGCCTTGAATTCGAGGGTGAGGAGTTTTTGCCTGATGCGTAGATTGATTGGTAGCCACTGGAGATTTCTGAGGAGGGGAGTAACGTGCCCAGAGCATTTCTGCACAAAGACGATCCGAGCAGCAGCGTGAAGTATGGATTGAAGTGGGGAGAGACAGGAGGATGGGAGATCGGCTGATGCAGTAATCCAGTCGGGATAGGATGAGAGATTGAACGAGCAAGGTAGCGGTTTGGATGGAGAGAAAAGGGAGGATCTTGGCGATGTTGCGGAGGTGAGACCGGCAGGTTTTGGTGATGGATTGGATATGAGAGGTGAACGAGAGAGCGGAGTCGAGTATGACACCAAGGTTGCGGGCTTGTGAAACGGGAAGGATGGTAGTGCCATCAACAGTGATAGGAAAGTAAGGGAGAGTGCAGGGTTTGTGAGGGAAGATAAGGAGTTCAGTCTTGGACATGTTCAGTTTTAGATGGCGGGCAGAAATCCAGATGGAGATGTCCTGAAGGCAGGAGGAGATGCGAGACTGGAGGGAGGGAAAGAGAGCAGGGGCAGAGATGTAGATTTGGGTGTCATCAGCGTAGAGATGATAGACTTTGGGCCCGTTTTTGGGTAGGTACCGTCTCTGTATGTTGCCGACTTGTACTTCCCAAGCACTTAGTACAGTGTTCTGCACAAAGTAAGCATTCAATAAATATGATTGAATGATTGAATGAGTGAATGAATGAATAAAGGAAGGGGAATCCCGGTAGACTTTAAACTTATTATGTGTTTAACAACTCTGTTAAACTGAACTCTCCCAGGTCCTTAGTCAGTAAATCCAGTTTTGGGGCCGTTCTAATCCCTGCTATTCCACGTGTCTACTGTGTGACCTTGGGCGAGCCACTTAACTACTCCGTTCCTCAGTTACATCATATGTAAAATGGGGAATAAGAATGAGCCCCACATGGGACAACCTGATTACCTTGTATTTACCCCAGCGCTTAGAGCTGTGCTTGGCACATAGAAAGTGCTTAGCAAATAATATATATTTTTTTAAAAAATGTCATGGCCGAAAGGAATGGGAATCGCTCAAGACTGTAAGCTCATTGTGGGCAGGGAACGTGTCTACCAACTCTGTTATTTTGAACTTTTCCAAGAATTTAGCATGGTGCTGGGCCCAAATTAAGTACTCAATAAATATGATTGATTGATTGATTGATTGAGACTTGAGTTCTGATGCCAGCTCTGCTACTGGCTTGCTTTGTGACCTAGGAGCAGTGAGGTAACATCCCTAGGATCTCTCTTCCTTTACACTCTGATTCCCTCTGAGACAGGAACTGTGTCTGAACTGACATTTTTGTTTCTACTTCATCAGGTGGAACAATCTAGGCACATAACCTCTTAAGAAGAACAATAATGATATCATTATTAGTAATGACTATGAAAATATAATGATATGCTCTTTAGCAAGATTCTGACCATGGGAATGAAAGTTGAAAAATGGGAGGTGGTATTGGAGAAGGGAAGAAAGGATGATTGCAGCTCCATCTGCCTTGTCGAATCCATGGTCTCTCATCAATCCCCCTCCCCATCCCCCCTCCCTACCACCTTCCTCTCCCCACAGCACCTGTATATATGCTTGTACAGATTCATTACTCTATTTATTTTACTTGTACATATTTGCTATTCTATTTATATTATTTTGTTAATATGTTTTGTTTTGTTGTCTGTCTCCCGCTTCTAGACTGTGAGCCCATTGTTGGGTAGGGACCTTCTCTATATGTTGCCAATTTATACTTCCCAAGCGCTTAGTACAGTTCTATGCACACAGTAAGCGCTCAATAAGTAGGATTGAATGAATGAATCAATCAATCAATCCATCTTTCCTTCCTTCCATCCGTCCATCTTTCCAACCACTTCCATCCATCCAGAGCACAGGCTTGGGAGTCACAGGTAGTGGGTTCTAATCCCGGTTTCGCTATTTGTCTGTCATGTGACCTTGGGCAAATCGCTTCAGTTCTCTGTGCCTCAGTTGTCTCATATGTAAAATGGAGAGTGAGAGTGTGAGATGCATGTGCGACAGGGACTGTGTCCAGCCTGATTACCTTGTATCTATTCCAGCACTTAGACCAGTGCTTGGCACATGACAAGTGCTTAACAAAGACCATGAGTGTTACGATTATTATTATCAATGGTATTTATTGACCACATTCTGGGCACAAAGCTCTCAGAAGGGTTTAAAAGAAATAAACTGCATTATTCCTGATCTCCAGGAGATTATCATTTAATGAGGGAGACAGACAAAGAATGAATTACATAGAGGACGAAGGAGAGAAGGGAAAGATGGGTTCTGACCGTAGTGATATCCATACAAAGAGCTGTCCAAAGAGAATGTCCAGCGTCTGAGGATTTGTCAATGTCTAGGACAGAGGTTGAGAAGACATATGTGAGTGTTAGCCTGGTGTGGGCAGGTATTGTCTCTCTTTATTCTGAATTGTGCTCTCCAAGAGCTTAGTACAGTGCTCTGCACACGTTAAGCACTCAATAAATATGATTGCCCGTCTTCTGAACTGCCACTCCCGTCATGCCCTGTGACATCATCTCAGCCATGCCAGGCCCTTTCCTGAAGGGAAGGAGAGTGGCATGGAGACACGGCGCACAAAGCCTTCCGGGATTTTTAGTGTGATGCTCATCTAGACAGCGTTCGCCTAGGCCAATCGAACTATCTTTCCTGTGATGCCCCGTGGCAGGGCCCATGGCCATGTCTGGCCCTGTAGGGAAGAGTGGGAGATTTGCCTAGCGGCTCGGGGTACAAAGACCTACAACTCCCATCATGCCCCGCGGGTGAGCCTCGGCCATGTCAGGCCCTCTAGTGTGTAGAGGGAGAGTGTCATGGCGGCGCGAGGAACAAAGACTTCTAGGAACTTTAGTGTGGTGTTCGTTCTAATCAGAGTTCACCACCGCTTACGAAACTACCTCTCCCGTCAAGCACCACGGAAGAGCCGCGGACATTTTGAAGAGCGCGGAATGCACAGGAGGTGGATGTTCAGGGCGCTTTCTCATTCCTAATGATAGTAATTATTTTCTATGCTATGTACCTGTTACCACTCCCCATATGGTGTCGCATAGAGAACACGGAGACACTAACCTTGCTTCAAATCAGGCTCTTTTGATCCTATTTTCCCCTGAAATAGTTTACCACACAACCAAGTGTCAAGGCACTGAGTGGCTCAACATATTGTGTTTGGACATTTTACCCGGGCTGGATTATAACACTTTCCTGCATTTGAATAATCCCGCTATATGCTCCCAGATGTAGAAGTCCTTGTCTATCCTGAAGACGCTCCCACAGGCGCGAGACCTCATTAGTCTCCTCCCTACCCTACGTAGTCGACTTCTGTCACCAACACATACATTGAAGACCTTTCGTGAAGAGAGGGAGTGTGGCATGGAGACTCGGGGCACAAAGAATTCTGAGAGTTGTAGTATGATGCTCTTTCTAGACCCCGTTCACCTCCGCCTAGAGAACTATCCCACCCAGTAAGCCGGGCGAGGGTGCCACGGTCATGTTGGCCTAGTCGCGAGGAGTGGGAGAGTGTTGTTGCGGCTCAGGGTACAGAGATTTCCTGGAGTTGTAGTGTGATGCTTTTTCTACCCAATTCCACTCACATCATTACCCGCCAGGGAGCCTCAGCCAAACGACTGAATGAATGAAGGAAGGAATAAATGAATGAAGTATCGGGGCCCCAGTTTCCTTATCACCAAACGGGAAGGTGAAGACTGTGAGGCTAATGTGGGACAGGAATGTGTCCAACCAGAATAGCTTAAATCTACCCCAGTGTCGAGGACAGGACCTGGCACAGAGCAAACGCTTGTGAAGAAATAATAGTAGAAGAAATAACAGAGACCAATAAAAAAGCAGACCCCGGGACAGGGTTCAAATTGGAAGAGTAGAAGGACTGTTTTGGAAATGTGTAGTTCGTCGTATCTGAAGGCCCTAGTACATGTGGTTCCTGGCCTAAGGAACTGGGCAATGTAGATGGGAGGGGGGACAAAAATATATTGTCCCAATTGGAGGACGTCACAGAGATTGACGAAGTACAGAAGGACAGAAGCATCGGTTGAGCGTCCAAAGTGACCATAGGAGGGCAGCTGTCCGGATTCATCATCATTTGATTCACAGAGCCCCACCGCCATAGAAACAACCTCGCACCACCCTCAAGAAGCAGCGAAGCGAGTTGGAGAAGACGCGGTGCTGGGATGTGGCAGACCTGGGACCAAGTCTCGGTTGTGACATTTTTGTGCTGTGTGACCATGGCCAAGACACTTTGGAATCTGTGTGCCTCAGCTGCCACATCACTAAGCCTTTGGATGAACTATGTGTTAACCCTCTTCCAGAGGCTGCAAACGCCGATTTGAGGCGCAGGCTGCCTCTGCTGTTGTCGGACGTCCAAACACCCGCGATTGGCCAAAAGGAATCGCTGAACCAACAGCACTGTGAGAAATCGGATGCAACAGAGGACTGCCCAACCACCCACCCGAACAGGAGGGAGCGTGGAGTGGCGGATCGGGGCACAAAGACTTCAGGGAGTCGTAGTCTGACGCTCGCTCTTATCTGGCCTTCACCTCCGTCTCCTTTACTACCAGTCCCATCGTGCACTGCGACGGGATCCAAGATCATGGGCCAGAGCGCGGAAGGTGCAGGCGGTGGTTGGTTAGAACGTTTTCTGATTGAGGTTGATAGTAATTATGGTATTTTTAAGTACCTGCTACCACTCCCTGTGAAGTGTAGCGCAGAGAACACAGAGACCCAAAACTCGTTCCAAATCGGGCTCCTTTCGTCACATTCGCTCTCGCGACAGCTTACCACACTACTGACTGTGAGGTCATTGTGCGGCCCCATGTATTGATTGCCGGGACCTTTAATCGGGAAGTGTTTTTACACGTCCTTTCATTGGCATTAGCCTGCTCCCCGCTGTTCCAGGCTGTTGCCCTTGGCCCTCCCCAAGATGCTCCCACGGGAGTGAACCCTCATTTGACCCCTGCGCTCTCCGTCGGATCCCCATGGAGAGAGTCCCAGGCACAGACCTAGTCTAAACAGACCCTGTCGGGAGGGTTCTCCTGAGGCTCGAGGCCCAAAGACCTCTGGGACCCATAGTCTGATATTCCCTCTGGACAGCAATCGCCTCTGCCTACCGATCTACCATTACCTTCATGACCCAAGGCCTGCCTCGTGGCGACTGGAGGGCTCGCAGAAGGTGCGGGAAGCGGATATTCAGCCTGGCAAAGGGCGGCTATGCGCAGCGCTGTGGCCTCACTTTGCCCCTCCCCGTAATCATGAACATCTGCTTTCCACGCCATCCAAGCTCCATAAAATGGCCGGTACTCTGCCGCGGGGCTTTAAAGGAGTGGTAGTTTGCTAGGCGGAGGGGGACGCTTTCTAGAACGAGCATCACAATACAACTCTCAGAAGTGTTTGTTCCATCAACCGCCTCGCCAACTTTCCCTCTCCTCGCAAAAGAGTCTGATTGGCTTGTGTCATTTACTGGGCTCAAAGACATAGGAACCCTATGTATAGGGCAGGGACTAATGGGGGTTCATTCTTTTGGGAGCATCTTCAGGACCGATAATTGAATCTGCATATCCCAGCTCTGAGCGGGCTTACTCAAATGCAAGGACATGCTATAACCCGGCCCGAGAAAGCGGCTGGAACACAGTATATGGAGCTGGTTAATGCCTTGACACTTGATGGTGTCTTTAACTCTCTCGGGAGGGAAAGGGATTAAAGGTGCCTGATTTCGAGAGAGTTTCGGTTCTCAGTGTTCTCTATGGGACACGTCAAAGGGAGAGGCAGCAGGTATTTAACAAACACCATAATTACTATCATTCCGAATGGGAAAAAGGCAATAACATCCTCATCCCGCTACTTCCACCCTGCCAAAAAGGCTATGGGCCCCATAGCTAGGCATGACGGGAGTCGTAGTTCGGTCGGCAAGGGTGAACGCTGTCAGGAATGAGCATCACACTACAACTTCTAGAAGTCTTTGTGCCCCGAGCTGCAGTGCCATATTCCCTCCCTTCACGAAAGGGCCTTATTAGTTGTGTCGGTGACTGGGGTCAATTACACAGCTGCCCTACGGATGGGGGGGGGGGACTAATGAGGGTTCGCTCTTCTGGGAGTATCTTCGTGAGAGACAAGGTCATCTGCATTAGACAGCTTGGAGCGGGCTTATTCAAATGCAAGGATGTGTTATAACCCCTCCCAGGAAAGAAGCCCCAACACAGCATTTGGAGCCGCTCAGTGCCTTGACACTTGGCTGTGTTGTAAACTCTCCCTGGATGGACTGGGATTAAACAAGCCTGATTTTGAGCGACTTTGGGGTCTACTTGTTCTCTATGAGGCACCTCACGGGGACTGGTAACAGGTACTTACCAAGTACCATAATTACGAACATTTTGATAGGGAAAATGGCCTGAGCATTCCCCACCCGTGCTTTTCACGTTCCATAAATGGCCACCGCTCCCGGCGAAGCATGACTGGAGTTGTAGCTTAATTGGTGTAGATGAACGCTTTCTAGAATGAGCATCACACTACAACCCCCAAAGATCACTGGGTCCCGAGCCGCCATGCCTCTCTCCCTGTCCTCGCGATAAGGACAGAATTGACCACGGGCCCTACCCATGGCATGACAGGTGTGGGAGTTTGGTAGGCGGAAGTGAACGCTGTCTAGAACGAGTATCACACTAAAACTCCCAGAAGACTTTGTGCACCGAACCGCCTTGCCACTCCCCCTCACTTCATGACAGGGACAGACCTGTCCGCTGTCCCCGCCAAGGGGTACGATGAGATTGCTAGTTCCGTAGCTGGCGGTAAACGCTGTCTACAAAGGGCACAACACTACAACTCCCAGAAATCTTTGTCCCATCAACCACCTAGCCACTCTACCTCTCCTCGCGACAAATACGGATTGGTTTAAGTCATTGACTGGGTTCGACTACATCGGGACCCTACGGATAGGGCGGGGGCTAATGGTTTTTCGCTCTTGTGGGAGCATCTTCAGGACCGACAATTTGATTTTCATGTCCTAGTTCTGAGCAGGCTTATTCAAACCCAAGTATTTGTTAACATCCTTCCCAGGTAGGCGGCCCGAAAACAGTTTGTAGAGCCTCTCAAAGCCTTTACATTTGGTGTTTTAAACCCTCTCGGGAGCGAGAAGGAATAAAGGTGCCAGATATTGAGCAGGTTCGGGTTCTCATTGTTGACTATGAGACACCTCAAGGGAGGCGGTAGCGGGTACTTAACAAACACCATAATTAATATCATTATGAAAGGGAAAACGATCATATCACTCTCCACATTCCAAGCTCCACAAAGCCGCCGCTGGGTATAACCGGAGTTGTATCAAGAAGGAGCATCACACTACAACTCCCAGAAGTCTTTGTGCCCCGAGCCACAGCGCAATTTTCCCTCCCTTCGCGACAGGGCCTGACTGGTTGTGTCGACGACTGGGCTCAGATACATAGGTACCCTACGGATAGGGCAGGGAATACTGAGGGTTCGCTCTTTTTGGAACATCTTCGTGAGAGACAAGGCCATCCGCATTTGACAGTTTGGAGCGGGCTTATTTAAACGCAAGGATGTGTTATAACCCATCCGGGTTAGAAGGCCGAACTGCTTGGAACCGCTCATTGCGTTGACACTTGGGTGTGTGTTAAATTATCCCGAGAGAACGGGATTAAATGTGCCTGATTATCAGCGAATCTGGGGTCTACATGTTCTCTATGTGGCACCTCATGGGAAGTGGTAACAGGTACCTAATAAATACCATAATTACGATCATTATGAATGGGAAAACGCCCAGAACATTCCCCACCCGCGCTTTCCACGCTCCATAAATCGCCACTGCTCCGGGCGTAGCGTGAAGGGAGTGGTAGTTCAGTTGGCAGAGATGAACGCTCTCTAGAATGAGTATCACACTAAAACCGCTAGAAGTCTTTGTGTCTCAAGCCGCCATGCTACTCTCCCTCTCCTCGCGACAGGGGCAGACAGGTCCCGAACGTACACCTCCGCGCGGTCCTGGCACTAGTTTTCTGCCCGTTAGTGGCCCTCCCCGTCCGCCGGGACTTGACCCTCCTCCTCTGCCTAGTCCTGGACCTCCTTCTATGCCCGGTCCTGGCACTCCTCCTCCAAACGGTCATGGCCCTTCTCCTAAAAGCTGTCCTGGCCCTACTCTTCCAACGGGTGCTGGACCCACTACACTTCCCGATCCTGGCCCTCCTCCTCTTCCTGCTCCTTGTCCTCCTTCTCCACCCGGTCCTGGTGCTTTTCCTCTACCCGGTCCTGGCCCTTCTCCTCTGCCCATTCTTGGCCCTTCTCCTCTGCCCATTCTTGGCCCTCCTCCTCCGCCCAGTCCCGGTGCTCCTCCTCCTCCCTGCCCTGGTCATCTTCTGCCTCTTCCAGGTCCCCCTCTTCCATCCTTTCCTGGCCCTCCTACTCTACCCGGTCCTGGCCCTCCTCCTCCTCTCTGTCCTGATCCTTCTCTTCTGCATCCTCCTGGCCCTCCTCTTCTGCCCTGTTCTGGTTCTCCTCCTCCAACCTGTCCAGGACTTTCTCCTCTACCCATTCCTCTCTGCTCCTTCGTCCCGTCCTGGCCCTCATCATGTCTGGTCCTGGCCCACCTCCTCCTCACATTCCTAGCCCTCCTCCTCCGTCCTGTCCTGGTTCTAGTCCTTTGCCCGGTTCTGGCCCTCCTCCTCCCCCTCCAAACCTGGCCCTACTCCTCCAGCCGCTTCTGGCCCTCCTTCTAGGCCCAGTTCTGGCCCTTCTCCGTGCAGTCCTGACCCTCCTCCTATGTCTGGTCCTCGGCTTCCTCCTTCTCCTTGTCCTAGCCCTCCTCATCTACCCGGTTTTGGCCATCCTCTTCTCCACCTGGTCCTGGCCCTACTATTCCAACAGCTCCCGGACCCAACTCACAGCTCTGTCCTGGTCCTTCTCTTCTGCCTGCTCCTCGTCCTCCTCTTCCACCCGTTCCTGGTGCTTTTACTGGTCCAGCTCCTATGTCTGGTCCTGGCCCTCCTTCTCCACCCAGTCCTAGCCCTACTCCTCCAACAGGTCCTATACCAATTCCTCAGCCCGGTCCTGGTCCTTCTCCTCTACCTCCTCCTGATCCTCCTCCTCTGCCCGGTGCTGACCCCTTCCTCCTCTTCGTCCTGTCTCTCCACCTCTGTTGGGACCTGGCCCTTCTCCTCCAACCATTCTTTACGCTACTCCTCCACCAAATCCTGGACTTACTTCACCGCACTGTCCTGGCACTAGTCGTCTGGCCGGCAGTGGCCCTCCTCTTCCTCCCTGTCCTCATCCTTCTCCTGGGCCTGCTCCTAGCCCTCCTCCTCTACCTCGTCCTGGCTCTTTATCTTTGCCTGGGCCTAGTTCTTATTCTCCTCCCAGTCCTGTCCCTACTCCTCCAACAGGCCCTGGACCCACTCCACAGCTCAGGCTCGGTCCTTCTCTTCTGCCTGTTCCTGGTCCTCCTCTTCCACCCGGTTCTGGTGCTTTTCCTCTTCCACGTCCTGGTCCCCATCCTCCGTCCGGTTCTGGCCCTCCTCCTATGTCTGCTCCTGGCACTCCTTCTGAACCTGGTTCTGGCCCTCTTCCTCTATTTGGTCCTGACCCTCCTCATCTACCCGATTCTGTCCCTCTTCCTTCAACCGGTCATGGCCCTCCTCCTCCGCCCATTCTTTGCCCTCCTCCTCTACTTGGTCCTGGCACTACTAATCCTACCTGTTCTGGCCCTTCTCTTCTGTCTTCTCCTGGCCCTCCTCTTCTGCCAGTCCTGTCACTCCTTCTTCACCCACTCCTTGTCCTCCTCCACTATCCGGGCCTTCCCCATCTCCACCCGGTTCTGGCCATCCTCCTTTTCTTCCAGGTCCTGGCCCTCTTCCTCTACCCAGTACTGTCCCACCTCCTCCTCCCTGTCCTGGTCCTTTCCTCTGCCTCCTACTGGGCCTCCTCCTCCGACCGGTCCTGGCCCTCCTCCTCCAACATTTGTGGCCCTCCTCCTTCACCATGTCTTAGCCCTCCTCCTCCTGCTCCTCCTCCTCCTCCTGCTCCTCCTCCTCCTCCTCCTCCTCCTCCTCCTCTATCCGTTCGTTGTCCTCCTCCTCCTCCACCCGGTCATTGCCCGCTTCCTCGAACCTTCCCTGGCCCTACTCTTCCACACGTTCCTAGCCCTCCTCCTCCACAGGGTCCTGGCCCTCTTCTACCCAATCCTGGCCCTCCTCCTCGAACAGGTCATGAGCTCTCCTCCTCTGCCCGGTCGTGGCTCTCCTCCTCCCTGTCCTCGTATTTCTCCTGTGTCTGCTCCTAGCCCTCCTCCTGTACCTGGTCCTGGCAATTCTTCTCTGCCCGATCCTGGCCCCATTCCTCTACCAGGTCGTTGACCCGCTCCACAGCCTGGTCCCGGTCCTTCTCCTCTGCCTGTTCCCTCCACAACTTGGTCCCGGTCCTTCTCCTCTGCCCATTCCTGGTCTTCCTCTTCCACCGAGTCCTGGTGCATTTCTTCTTCCCTGTCCTAGCCCTGCTCCTCTACCCAGTCCTGGCCCTCCTTCTCTACCCAGCCGTGGCCCTACTCCTCCAACAGTCCCTGGACCAACTCCTCAGCCCGGTCCTGGTCCTCCTCCCCCTCCCTGTCTTGGCCCCTTTCCTCCTACTAGTACTGACCCTCCTACTCTGCTGGGACCTGGCCCTTCTCTTCCACTCAATCTTTATGCTACTCCTCCACCAAGTCCTGAACTTACTCCTCTGTGTGGTTCTGGCACTACTCCTCTGCCCTATCCTGGCACTAGCCATCTGGCTGGCAGTGACCCTCCTCCTCCATCCTGTCTTGTCCTTCCTCCTCCAACTAGTCCTGGCCCTCCTTCTCCACCGAGTCATGGCCCTCCTCCTTTGTCCTTTCCTGACCCCCTTCCTCCTTCCTGTCCTGGTCTTTCTCACATGCCTGCTCCTAGTCCTTCTCTTCCGCCCGGTTCTGGTCCTCCTCCTCCATCTTGTCCTGGCCCTACTCCTCTACCCGGTCCTAGCCGTCCTCCGCCGCCGGGTCCTGGCCCTCGTCTCCACCCAGTTCAGACTCCCCTCCTTTACTCGATTTTGGCCCTCCACCTCCACCCATTCTTGGCCTACGTCCTCTGTCCAGTCCTAGCCCTCCTCCTCTACCCAGTTCTGGCCCTCCTCTTCTGCCCGATCGTGGCCCTCTTCCTCCATGTGGTCCTGGCCCTCCTCCTCCTAATGGCCCTGGTCCGACTCCTCAATCAGGTCCTGGTCCTCCTCCTCTGCCACCTCCTGGTCCTCCTCTTCGGCCCGGTTCTGGTCCTCATTTACCTTGTCCTAGCCTTCCTCCTCCATCCTGTTCTGGTCCTACTCCTCTACCTGGTCATGGCCCTCCTCCTCCACCGGGTCCTGTCCCTCCTTTCCAGCCCAGTCCTGGGTCTCCGATTCCGAGTTAGCTCCAACTTACGAGCCTTAATAAACCCTTTGCAAACCAAGAAGGCATTCTGTCAATTGCACAAGTTCCCGGGCGACTGACCAGGTCACCCTGGGAAGATGTGTTTATTCAAGATGTTTCTGTACTGTGGGAAATGGCCCGTTTCCAGAGTACAGAGATAAGTTGTTTTCCTTCTCCTTTGCTTTGTAATTGGTTATCTGTAAAGCCCGGTTGAGGTCGCCCAGCAGACAGGTCGGTCTAGCCGTTGCCAAATCGAAGCCTATACTTAATGTGCAAGAGTTTCTAAATTTACCCATCATTCGGCCTCAAAATCAGGCACATTAACAGTATAGGCCGTTAATAACTTGGGAGTAAAGTTAGTATACAACATTTTTATCCTACAAAACATATAACAATTGCATAAACATAAAATAATTAAAATGCAGGAAAATATTAGCAAAGCGTTAGCCAGAGCATTAAAATACTTCTGCGCAGTCGCTGATTTAAAGAAGAAATCATACCACTGATGACTTGTGTCTGTTACTATTACATGAGATGCGTCTATCCGTTTTCCAGCAACTATATGAGTTTTTATGCGATGTGCATTAAGAGCTCTTTGATTTTTAATAAGAAATTGACGTAGTAACTGTGGCGTATTCAGGGTGGCTACTAGGGGTTCAATAGATACATTGGTAGTGGGTAACGGGAGGGGTTTCGGGATCCAAGTGAGGTTTACATCATTCACCTGTACAGGGGCAAAGTAAAAATCATCACCCTGCCAGTGAAGAAAACTAATATTTCGTAGGACATCATTCACCTGTACAGGGGCAAAGTAAAAATCATCACCCTGCCAGTGAAGAAAACTAATATTTCGTAGGACATCATTCACCTGTACAGGGGCAAAGTAAAAATCATCACTCTGCCAGGGAAGAAAACTAATATTTCATAGGCAACCGGAGAAAGAGGAAGCCTTCCCGACAGATTCCAAATCAGTACTATTACTAGAGGTAATGCATATATGCTGAGGGGATACCTCATATAACATAGAGAAGTTAGTTTGCGGATAGAGAGTTAATGTACATAAGTGAGAGGAATGGTTTAACAAACAGGGTTCCATATGTAGTGTAGCCATTCCACAGACCATCCCTTCGAGGCATGAGGTACATTCCCACAATATATGAGTATTGTTACGTTGGTCTATATATTCACCATTCAATTGGGGCGAAACGTAATAGAAAGACAAGACAAAGGGAATGACATGATAATTACACATGATCATGGCAGAGCTAACCTTAAAGTGAGTAATTGTCCCTGTACATATATCCTCAGTACATTGCGTTACAATTCTATTGGCTATCCAGTTATCTTGAGGAATGTAACGAGAAAGAATTTGTCTCCAAATGTCCGGGGTTCCAGCCGATAACGTTCTTTGAACCCATTCTTTTTGTACCAAGCTATAGATATTCTCCAGTGAACACCTTGTCTAATAGCTTAGAAAAATCAGTGTCTATGTTGAGAGAAGCTAACGTTGCAGCATTAAACAACTGTAGAAATTGTCCTTGGAAGTTTAAGGTACGTTGGTGGGGCAGGATCGTTGTGGGTAACCATTGAGCATTTATTGTGAGAGCCTGAGGGACATCGTGTCCAGCACTGCACAGCCTGTTGGCCAGGGTCTCGAGGTCTGCTGAATTTACTATACCCAAACCTGTTCCTGCCCCTCCAAGGAGAGTATCAAACCATGATCTCCTTCGCCTGTTACAAGGTTTCCAGGAGGGAAAAGTCATGTTAAAATGTCGCAAGTTTTTCTGTGTGTTAAACGTCACATTCTGACAACTTCCAGGTACTCGAAAGATAATTAATTCTTGTGAAATGGGGGTAATATTGGTCACTAACCTAATGTACTCTACCCACCAAGTCCTATTAGTTATGGTGGTGGTGTTAAAACGAAACAATGTGTCGGCGCCGTTCACACTAATAGTAAAGTTAGAGCCCTGGTATTGGGTAACAGTGCTGATACTGTTACTCTTGCTACATTCGCGTATTAAGGCAAAGATATCGTCTCGGGGAGAAGGAGAAGGTAGCATTATAGAGTCGTTATACATACAGCATGTAATATTTATGTAGTTCTCAGTTTGCACAGTCATGTCAAGTCCGCTGTGGACAACAATCCCCCCTTTGATCCTTCCGAGGCCCACGGCCTCCGAGAGGATCACATACAACCCTCCTCGGGATAACAAAGGTCTTCCGTAAAGCCGGCGCCTAAAGCATAGGACAAGATAGAGAAATCCAGACATAGCTTTACACACACAGCAATCACAATCCTCAGCGAAATGCAGCGTCCAGATGGCACTGCATGTCCATGACCTCGGCCTTGGACAGGGGTATGGTCAGGGTTTGTAGAAGCATCCGGGTAGATGAAGCGCGTCGGAGGCAGGCTGTCAGGAGCTGAAAAACACAACACACCAAAGCAAAGAAGGAACAGAAACCAAAGGCCAAACGCTGCAGCTAAAGGGTAACCCAAAGCCTCAGGAGGGACACTGGGGGCAACAACATCAAGCAGTCTGTCCTTCCCAAAGGCACACACCAAAACTAGCCAGCAGCAAGACACACAAATAAGCCACCAGATAAAATCTCACAGGACCGAGGCCCATCCGGTAGAAGTTCGACACAGCCATAAAGCGGGGACAGCGGGTAGCTCAGAATCCTGAGAGTCAGAAGAAACCAATGGGGGAGTACAATCAGGAGGCGAAGCATCAAAAATGGCTGGCTTCACCTGGGAGTGGTGGATCCATGAGGGGCACTCAGCAACACGAACTGCAGAAAAGGAAGACAAGAGAACCTGGTAGGGCCCCTCCCAGGATGGCTTAAGTGAAGCATTACCGACCATGTGCTTAACCCAAACCCAATCTCCAGCGACGAACGGATGCAGATGATCGGGGAGAGGGGTGTGTTGACGGAGGATTCCAGCAGCCTGCAGCTCAACTAGAGTTGCCTGGAGAGACAAAACATAGGCTCGCAGGGCATCATCGCCCACTTGTAGGGTTGGAGGAGGTCGGGGATCTGAGAGATTTCCCCAATACGGAGGATGACCAAACAGCATCTCATAAGGTGATACATTTAAAGGAGCCCGGGGGCGACAACATAGGCGTTAAAGGGCAGGAGGCAGGACCTCCGGCCACTTGACATGAGTTTAAAATGTGATCCTTGATCAGAATCAATAACAGCAGGTGGTTCAAACCGGGGAATGACTTCCCGCAAGAGACATTTCACCACCGTAAGAGCGGTTACTCGGGCGGAAGGGAAAGCCTCAATCCAACCAGTCAGGTATTCAACAGTAACCAGTAAATATCGGAAACGACCAGCCCTTGGAAGTGTCACAAAATCAACCTGCAAACCCTCAAAAGGGGAATAGACCCAAGGGCGTCCCCCCAAGGGAACCCGAAGACCAGGGTGAGCATTGAAGCTCTGGGAAGTAGCACAACTGGCTGTAACCCGTTTGGCAGCAGGATGGATACCTGGGGCAAACCGAACTCGGAGACCTGTGGCTGCCAAGGCATCTGCACCAAAGTGAGTCTCCTGGTGAAGACCCAAACTGGTCGCAGTGCAGCAGTGGGCAAAATAGGGCATCCATCAGGGACCCAAAAGAGTCCGTCCCGTTCTAGCGCCTCATATTGCCTAGGCCACTCAGCTCTTTCTTTATCAGTAATCAGGGAGGGCAACAGAGTGTCAGGCATAGACGTGGGGGCCAGGGCCATAACAGGAGCTACACATACAAGGGGGGCATGCCGAGCTGCCCAACGAGAGGCCTCGTCGGCTCGGCGATTGCCCAAACTCGGGGAATCACTTCCTCGGGTGTGGGCATGCACATGCACGATGGCCACCTCGTCTGGGAGCAAGAGGGCCTGTAGTCCCGCCTACGTACCTCCTGAACCCGTACCGGGGCTTGGCCATTCCCCTATTCCCCTTTGAAAGGTTCAAGGGAGGGGTATAGTGTGGCATTGGGAGCCGGCAGGGACACCAGCAGAGAATCCCAAGGTTCTGCCTCCTTTTCTGCATCTATCTTTCTGGATTCCTTCCTCTCAGACAGATTCTGTTTCTTATACATGTGATACAACTCGGACGTAGGAATACCGTCAATGGTTTCCTTCTTTACCCCTGCCTTTAACAGGGAAGTGAACAAGTCCTTTCTAGAGATACGGTTATTTCCTCGAGTGTCATTCCGCCCATGGTCACGATTTTACCACACCCCTTCGGGTGGTTTCTCCTGGATCCCATTCTCCCATATCTCTTACCTGAGACATTTTATCTAATACTTCTGATAGAGGCTTCCCAGACTCACTCAACATTAAAGTCATAATTCAATTTTTGTACGCGGGCTGTGCCGTTTTGACTAAAATATTCCTCTGTGGCTCTGATACCGGGCAGAGGTGGTAAGAGTCAGCCTCTCCTACCATTATGGCAGTCTTCATCACCTCCTCCTTTAATCGTTGGATTCCGTCCTCAGGGAATACCAGGGCCGGTCCCCCTGAGGCCACATTGAGTCAGCAGAGTATTGTTTCTGACACCCTTCCACTCCCAACGCTAGCAGGGTAGTATTACCACTCCCGTTAGCATGAGCAGCCGCGGCATGTTCTCTGAGAGCCTGCTGCACATTTGAATTAGAACTGATAGGAACGAACTTCATACAGTCTTCTGCATCCACCCAAATTCCTCCTGCCCTGCTATCACTCGTGCGCACCATCTATGAAATCAACGGTTCCTGTGGCCTTTGAGAGAAGCGGCTTAAAATATCAGAAACTTCTTGTTGCGTAAGATCCTCTGTTACTTCTTTAAAAACTTGGTTCCCCCCCCCCACCCCCCCGATTTTCCTCTTTTCGTCTCCGGATTGGCCTATCAGATGCCCCATTACCGGAAAAAGCTTTCTTATGATTTTCCCAAATATCTTCACCCGAGGAACCTTCTTCAGTATCATCCCAAATATCCCCCTCCCATCTATCCGGGTCCCAATCCGCCGTAGCGGAGGCAATGACTGCATGCACCTTTCGCTTATTAATCTTTCCCTTCCTTTTCCTATATTTAAACTGCGACACTCTGACTGCAGCTTTCCCTGCCACCGTCTGATAGTTTCGCACTTGATCACCTAATATAAAATTTTGACACGGCTACATTGACATTCTACTCTGTAACTCTGTCAGCTCTTTTTCCAAGACCAATTTATCTTCAAAAGCCTTAGTTTTTAATTCATGCATTTTTCGAAAAGCAGTTAACAAAGCCCACCCTCTTCTGCAGACTCCTGGCATCTCTTTTCCTTTTTCTACAGGAATACGTTGCAAACACTCAGTTAATTGCAAAGGTTCAGCATTTCTTACTCGTTCCTTCCAATCTTTACACGAGCCTGTTTCTTTAGCCCAGACCTTAGCGAGGGAACAGTACGGCATACTCTCCCATCCTGGGATATCCTCCTCCAGTGGCGTTTGCGTTACTTTCTAGAAAAAAGGCATGATGCATCGCGGCTTCTGGCCGACTACGCCAAAATGTTAGGTTAACGAAATATTTATTCAGTTAACCAACGAATAAGGTTCAGATCCGCGACTACAAGTCCCCTTTTTTCAGAGAAAGAAGCGCAGCCACATAACAATATAGGTGCATCGTTACAACTTTAATAGAAGGACAATTTTAATAGAAGGAAGGGAATACGAAAGAAGAAAACAAACAAATACAAAAAAGGGTTAAAACAAACACAAAAAAGGGGTTACATCACCAATTCGGAGGAACACCAACTCCTGAAGTTTCATGCTGGGGAATCCCGGATTCAGCTTTCAGGGTCCCGAATGAGAAGGTCCCAGGCAGAGCGTCCTCTCCGTGGGTGAGATTCCGAGTTAGCTCCAACGTATGAGCCTTAATAAACCCTTTGCAAACCAAGAAGGCATTTTGCCAATTGCACAAGTTCCCGGGCGACTGGCCGGGTCACCCTGGGAAGACGTGTTTATTCAAGATGTTTCTGTACTGTGGGAAATGGCCCGTTTCCAGAGTACAGAGATAAGTTGCTTTTCTTCTCCTTTATTTTGCAATTGGTTATCTGTCAAGCCCGGTCGAGGTCGCCCAGCAGACAGGTCGGTCTAGCCGTTGCCAAATCGAAGCCTATACTTAATGTGCAAGAGTTTCTAAATGTACCCATCAGCCTGTCACCATAGCCTCTCCCGCAGGCTCTGGTTTGGGCCGTCTCCTCCGAAGGGCGAGGCTCAGGACGCCTCCGGACCTGCCTCTGGAACGTCAGAGTCCAGGCAACACGACGGGGTCAAGGGTCCGGTTTCTCCAACTGATCTGACAGATAGGTGGGTCGGGGTGGCGGAGGATGGACAGAGAGAGAACGGGAGAGAAGGAGAGAGTAAGAGAGGTAAAGGGAGGAGGAGATGGAGAAGGTGGGAGGAGAGAGAGAAAGAGAGAAAGGAGGGACAAAGAGAAAGAAAGAGAAAAAGGAGAGACAGAGAGAGAGAGAGAGAAAGAGAAAAAGGAGAGTCAGAGAGAGAAAGAAAGGAAAAAGGAGAGACCGAGAGAAAGACACAGAATGAAAGGGTGAAAAGGTAGAGACAAAGAGAGAGAAAAAGGAGAGACAGAGGGAGAGAAACAGAGAAAAAGGAGAGACCGAATGAAAGAAAAAAGAGAAAAAGAGAGAAAAATGAGAGAGAGAGAGAGAGAGAGAGAGAAAAAGGACAGAGAAAGCAAGAAAAAAAGGAGCCAGAAAAAGAAAGAGAGAAAAAGGAGACAGAGAAAGAAAGAGTAAGTGATAGAGACATCAGAGAAAACGTTTGTGACAGCTGGTCCCAGCAAGATGAAGAATAGTTTGAGGGGAGGGCACGCAGCACCATGCCTATTTTGGTGATATTTTGTAAGCGCTTACTGTGTGTCAAATCACTGTGCTAAGCACTTGGGAGAACGAAAAGCTGATCCTTGAAACTTTAAGCTCATGGTGGGCAGGGAATGTGTCTGTTTATGATTGTAATGTCCTATCTCAAGCGTTTAGTCCAGATGTCTGCACGTAGTCAGCTCTCAATAAATACGACCGCGTCGAGTCGTTCACTCGAACGACTCTGAGAAAGAGGGACGAGGTGGGGCATCTTGGGGACCCAAGGCAGCCTCGCCGAAAATCGTCCGTACAGAGATCTCCAGCACTGCCTGAGCACCCAGGCACCCATCCCTCTACGGCCTCTCCGACCAAGTCGCTCCCAAGGTCGCCGCCGCCGGCAGTGCCTGAATTTCGGGGCACCAGAGTCCCTGCTACCTACTCTTCGTGAGCAAAGATGGACGCCCCGCCGGCCCTCGCCCAGCGACGCCACGTTGCGGTAGTTGTCCAGCATCACGTTCCGGTAGAGCTGCCGCTGGGCCAGGTCCAGAAAGCCCCACTCCTCCCGGCTCAGATGCAGGGCCACCTCCTCCAAAGACACCGGCCCCTGCTAAGACGGGTACGAGGTAGGGCGGCTCCGTATGTGAGGAGGGAGCCATACCGGGGAGCCGAGTGTGTGGGGAAGTGGGTCGGCCAAAGATACCCCTTCCGCCTACGGCAGGGACCACAGGTAGTTTCGGGTGCATAGGCTCTTGGGGGAGGAAACTGAGGCTCGGGTCCCAACAGGAGGGGAAGGAAAGCCTCCCGGACCCACAGTGGGCAGCGCCGCTGGTGGCAAGGGTAGGGCACGTTGACATGGCTCTACTATAGCGTTTAGTAATAATAATAATGATGATGGTACTATGTGCCAAGCACTGTTCTAAGTGCTAGGGTAGATATGAAGTTATTAGGTTGTTCCACGTGGGGCTAACAACATTAATATCTATTTTACAGATGAGGTCACTGAGGCACAGGGAAGTTAAGTGGCTTGCCAAAGGTCACACAGCAGAGAAGTGGCAAATAGTAAGTGCTTAATAAATACCACACAGAGAAGTGGGGGTGGGCAGGAAGTGAGAATGGCTCGCCTGAGTCCCCCAGGCTGTCTAGGTCTCGGCCGTTGTCCCCCAGGGTCTCGAGCGGCCTTCATGCTGTCCCGGGGGCAGCAGGACAGGCTAGGGAAGGAGAAAGGGGTCATTCATTCATTCATTCATTCATTGAATCGTACTTATTGAGCACTTACTGTGTGCAGAGCACTGTCCTAAACGCTTGGAAAGTACAATTCAGAAAAAAAGAGAGACGATCCCTACCCAGCAACGGGCTCACAGTCTAGAAGGTGGGAGAAATGCATCGAAACAAGTAAACAGGCATCAACAGCATCAATATAAATCAATAGAATTATAGCTATAGACCCATCGTTAATAAAATACATAGACTAAGAATGTCTATTTATGTACATACGCACACAGGGCGGTTAGCGTGACCTGACCCCCCAACCTCCGGAAAACAGATGGGAGAAGGATCTCGCCCCGACCTGGGAAAGGTGGGGTCCACGAATGTCCCGTCCCCGTGGCCGGCTGGAAGGGAATCACCCCAACTTCCCAGCCTGGGCCTGGGGTGTCCTTCCAAAGCCTGGGAGGGGCTGTGGAGGCAGGGGAATGGCAGCCCAACCCCAAAGCCAAGATAATTTGTTGGCAATTCGTCGTCATCTCCTCTCCGTCCTCTTCCCTTCCCAAATATGAGGCTGCTCACCACTGTCTTGCATGGGGCGGGACTCCCAAAAGCCCCCGAGCCGGAGCCCGAAAGTGGCGGGCTCTTAAGCTGCTCTCAGGGAGGCCGTGTCCTTACAGAAGCCTTTCTGCTTCGGCATCCAGGCCGGCCCTGCAGACAATTATGATGATTGTACATCATTAGTACTCTGTGCAAAGCACACAGCAAGCGCTCAGTAAATAGGATTGAATCAATGAATGATAATAAAGATAACGATTCTAATGGTTCTGGTGTTTATTCACTACCTTTTTTAATGGCATTTATTAAGTGCTTACTGGAAAGAGCACGGGCTTTGGAGTCAGAGGTCACAGGTTTGAATCCCGGCTCCTCCACATGTTTGCTGTGTGACCTTGGGCAAGTCACTTAACTTCTCTGAGCCTCAGTTACCTCATCTGTAAAATGGGGATTGACTGTGAGCCCCATGTGGGACAACCTGATCACATTATAGCCCCTCAGCGCTTAGAACAGTGCTTTGCACATAGTAAGCGCTTAACAAATGCCATCATTATTATTATTATTATTCTTGGCAGGCTCTGTACTAAACGCAGGGGTATATATAGGTAATTGGTCCATGTCCCACATGGGACTCTGTCTTAACCCCCATTTTATAGATGGGGTAAGTGAAGTACAGAGAAATGGATAATAATAATAACAATTGTGGTATCAGTTTAGTGTTTACTATCTGCCAGGCACTGTACTAAGCGCTATGAGTAGATATAGGTAATCGGGTTGGGCGGGCACAGTCCCTTGCCTCACGTGGGGCTCACAGTTCGAGCCTCATTTTACAGATGAGGGAACTGAGGCACAAAGAAGTGAAGTGACTTGTCCAAGGTCACATAGCAGGCAAGTGGCAAAGTTTGGATTAAAACACAGGTTCTTCTGACCCCCAGGCCCGGGGTCTGTCCACTAGGCCACGCTGCTTCTCAGCGTTTACTTCGTGTCCAGCGCTGTATTCTGCATGAAGTGCAGATGCAAGATAATCAGAACAGACACAGTCTCCATCCCACTTGGGGCTCACAGTACAAAAGCAGAGAGGAGAGCTATGGAATTCCCATTTTACAGATGAGGAAAGTGAGGACCAGACAGGTCAAGTGACTGGTTTGAGGTCACACAGCAGGAAAGTGGCAGAGCTGGATTAGAGGCCTGGTCCTCTGAGGGTCCACACCCACCAGGGTGAAGGGGGAAGAAATTGCCGAGGGGACAGGGAATCCAGGAAACTGCCTGGGGCTGGGGGGGGGGGGGGCAGCGTTCGTAGGAAAGGGAAGAACCAGTCCTTGAGGCGGTGTGATTTAATGGATAGGGCCCGCACCCGGGAGTCAGAAGAACCTGGGTTCTCATCCCGGCCCTGTCACTTGTCTGTTGTGTGATCTTGGGCACGTCGCTTCATTTTTCTGGGCCTCATCTGTAAAATGGGGGTTAAGACTGTGAGCCCCCTGTGGACCGGGACTGTGTCCAACCTGATTAGCTTGGATCCACCCCAGCATTTACAACAGTGCCTGGCACATAGTAAGTGCTTAACAAAGACCGTTAAACAAATCATATTGATTGAGTGCTTACTGTGTGCAGAGCACTGTACTAAGTGCTTGGGAGAGTCCAACTTAACACTGTTGGTAGACACGTTAGCTGTCTACAACGAGCTCCCAGTCGAGAAGGGAAAATGTTTGTCCAATCTACCTGAGCCAGGCCCGGCCTTCCCGACCCAGGATTCCCGCGGCCCCCGGATCTCCCTGGCCCGACCCCTGACCAGCCCCTCCACGGGAAGGATTCCGTGGCCCCCGGAATTCCCAGAATCTTTGCCCCGTTCAGCTGCTTCCTCGCTTTCCAGAACCTTACCTCCCAACCCCACGACACTTCTTCCCGACCGTCTTCTCCCCGCTCACCTGTGGTCCCGGCCCTTTAATCTGCCTCTCCAGCTCCTCCACTATCTCCACGGCCTCCCCCCACTCTCGGGGGCACTGAACCAGCACCCAGGCCCCGATGTCGGCGGGCAGGACACCGAGGAACTGGTCCAGGACCAGTAAGCCGAGGATCTGCTCCTTGGTGCACCGGTCTGGTCTCAGCCACAGGCGGCCCAGCTCCCGCAGACACCCCAGGCCCTGGCGGGGATCCGACGCCTCCCGGTACCGGAGCCATCGGAAGCGCTGGCGGAAGCTCACGGGACCAGAGACGTCTTCTGCTCGCGGCCGGGCTCCCGTCCCCAGGACCCTCCATCCTCCTCCGCCTTCAGCTCTGGAAGACTTTCCTCCTCCTGTTCCTCCTCCTCCTCCTGCTGCCGGTCTTCTTGGCGACCCTGGCACCCATCTCCTGCCATGACTCAAGTTTACGCCGGGATCATCTTGAACATCACACGACTCTGCTGTTCATGACCACGGGAAGGAGGGTTATTCATTCATTCATTCATTCATTCATTCATTCAGTCGTATTTATTAAGCCCTTACTGTATGGAGAGCACTGTACTTAGCGCTCTGGAGAGTCCAATGCGGCAATAAAGAGCCACATTCACTGCCCCCAACGGACGTACAGTCTAGGGATAGACTTGAGCCACCTTTATTCATCCATCCCTCAGCCGCAAAGCACTCACGTCCAAAGTATGTCATGTATCAATCAATCATGTTTGTTGAGCAGTTACTGTGGGCCGAGCACTGTGCTAAACGCTTGGTAGGGGACAATAGAACAATAGTCTCAAAGGTGTGAGTCCCATGTGGGACAGGAACTGTGTCCAACTGTATTTGCTTGCATCCACCGCAGCGCTTACTACTACTACGACTACTACTACTACTACTACTACTACTACTACTACTACTACTACTACCACCACGACTAATAATAATAATAATGGCATTTGTTAAGCACTTACTATGTGTCAGGCATTGAAATAAGCGCTGGGGTGGATGTAGTGTCTGCCACATTGCAAGCACTTAACAAATGTCAAGATTATTATTATTTTACAGATGAGGTAACCGAGCCAGAGAGAAATGAAATGATTTGCCAAGGTCAACCAGCAGGTACGTGGTGGGCTGGAATTAGAACCCAGATCCTTCTGATTACCAAGCCTGTGCTCCAGCCACTAGGACATCCTGCTAATTTTATTGAGAATTTTACTATGTGCACGGCACTGTTCTAAATGCTTGGGAGATTGCAAAGCAATGCAGCCGACAGTCACGTTCCCTGCCCTACCACAAGTTTTCAGTCTAGAGAGGGAGACACATAGACAGAATAATTCATGGTGTATAATTCATTCATTTAATCGTATTCATTGAGCGCTTACTGTGTGCAGAGCACTGTACTAAGCGCATAAATCAAAACTCTCTGCATAAAGTAAGCATGTAAGAGCTTAGAGAAATAGTCTGGAAGAGCTTATAGAATTAGTCTGGCCTAATGTTGAAATCAAAGTCCTAGGGGTCCTGCCTCTGGCCTCTTCATACCTCCCCCTCTACACTCTGAGCTCGTTGTGGGCAGGAAGGTGTCTGTTTTTATATTGTCCTCTACCAACTGCTTAGTGCAGTGCTTTGCATACCGTAAGCACTCAATACATGCGATTGATTTGAATTGAATTTGGACGGGAAAAAAATTCATGGTATTTGTTAAGCGCTTACCATGCACAAAGCATTGTTCTAAGCGCTGGGGCAGATACAAGATATTCAGGACACACAAGAGGGTCATAGTCTAAGTAGGAGGGAAAACAGGTATTGAATCCCCATTTTGCAGATGGAGGAACTGAGGTACAGAGAAGTAAAGGGACTCGTCCAATGTCACACAGCAGAGACATCGCAGAGCAAGGATTAGAACCTAGGTCTTATGACCCAATCATATTTATTGAGCACTTTCTATGTCCAGAGCACTGTACTAAGCACTTGGGAGAGGACAATATAACAGACACTTCCCTGTCGTCAACGTGCTTACTGGTTTAGAGGCAAGAACCCGGGCTTGGCAGTCAAAGGATGTGGCTTCTAATCCTGTCTCGCCACTTATCTTCTTTGTGACCTTGGGTAAACCACTTAATTTTACTGTGCCTCAGTTCCCTCATCTGTAAAATGGGGATTAAAACTGTGAGCCCTATTGATTTATCAGCCAAGTTGCATAGAGGCAGGACGCCCCCCCAATACATCGCAGATCACCTCTCCCACCACCCACCCCCAGAGAGACGGAACTGAGACCCAGAGAAGTGAGGTGATTTATCCAAGGCCACACAGCAGACAAGAGGTAGAGACGGGATTAGAAACCAGGTCCTTGCGACTCCCAGGCCCGGTATCTCTCTAGCCACTAGGCCGCATTGCTTTCTCTTGTTCAGCTCTCCGTTTGAGGCTGACTCTGGTCCTCCTCCGAGGTGCCTGGTGAGGTTGCCACGGCTACCCCATCACCACTCAGAGTGGATGTTCCCTTCGGGCTCGGGGGACCAATTACAACTTTCGGCCCCTGACGTCTCCGACCCGATAACTCAGAAAGTGCACAAAGGAGGCCATTACGCCGCGAAGGTTCCCAGCTGAGATTTTCTCCTCTTGAGGATTGACCGTTCTCCTCATTACTCTGAACCGGTAATATATAAAAATAAACTTGGCTCATTCAATTCATTCATTCATTCAATCGTACTTACTGAGTGGCTTACTGTGTGCAGAGCACTGTAGTAAGAGCTTGGAAAGTACAGTTTGGCAACAGATAGAGACAATCCCTACCCAACAACGGTCTCACAGTCTAGAAGGGGGAGAAAGAGAACAATCAAAACAAATAGACCGGCATCAATAGCAGCATAATAGATAAATAGAATTATAGATATATTCACATCAGTAATAAAATCAATAGAATAATAAATATGTACAAATACACACAGGTGTTGTGGGGAGGGAAGGAGGTAGAGCAGAGGGAGGGAGTAGAGGAGCTGGGGAGGGGAGTTGAAGCGGAGGAAAAGGGGGGCTTAGTCCGGGAAGGACTCCTGGAGGAGGGGAGCTCTCAGTAGGGCTTTGAAGGGGGGAAGTATGCTAGTTTGGCGGATGTGAGGAGAGAGGGTGTTCCAGGCCAGAGGTAGGACATGGGCCAGGGGTTGACGGTGGGACAGGCAAGAACAAGGGAGAGGGTGAGGAGGTTAGTGGCTCGAGGCTGGACTCTGACTTAATTGACCTCGCTGTTGACTTCCTTCTCCCTCTCCTTTCCCGGGGACCTGGATTTCGACCTGAAGAGAAATGAGATGTTGACCGGCGAAAAGTTTCGGTAGAAGGCTTGAACTTTCCCCAGCAGACTGCGAACGTAGCTGTGTTTTGGATCATTTTTTTAAAAAAAGAGCCCGGTCTCGGGAGTCAGAGGACCTGGGTTACAGATGTAAAAGTGTAAATGCATTCAGAAGTGTTAGAATTGGCCAATGACTTTAAATCTTCCCTAGAATTTCCTCCCTTTATTCACCTGCCTATCTTTAGTAGTAGGAGCTTGCAGTCTAATCAGTACAACAGAATTAGTAGGCACATTCCTTGTCCACAGTAAGTTGACAGTCTAGTAAAGCCGACTGCTCCACCTGTCTGCCTTGTGACTTTGGGCAAGTCACTTAACTCCTCTGTGCCTCAGTTTCCTTATATGTAAAATGGGATTTAAGACTGGGAACCCTGTGTGCGACAGAGACTGTGTCCAACCTGATTACCTTCTATCTACCCCAGAGCTCAGAACAATGCCTGGCACATAGTAAGCGATTAACAAATACCATAATAATAATAAATCCCCTCCTAAAATGTAGTGGTAGGAACTTGCAATAAAATCATTAAAAAATGAGAAAGGTTAAGAAATAATCGGAGCAGGAGAAATAACAAAGGTACTGTAGGAAGCAGTGCAAGTACTGGCAATATTTATTGAGTGCCCACTTGGTGTAGAACACTGTCCTATGTGCTTGGAAAGAACAGAGAAAAGAAGGGATCTCACACTCTGATGAGAGAGACAAACAATGAAATTTTTACAACTAAGTGGTTAAAATAAATAACCTAATAAGCAGATGTACAAGTGTAAAGAAGTTCAGAAGCGCTAGACCTGTTCAATG
The DNA here is from genome assembly GCF_015852505.1 of Tachyglossus aculeatus. Lineage (NCBI taxonomy): Eukaryota > Metazoa > Chordata > Mammalia > Monotremata > Tachyglossidae > Tachyglossus > Tachyglossus aculeatus. The sequence continues at coordinate 3,595,217 of NW_024044831.1, read as the reverse complement.
ACTTTATCTTTGCTCTAGATTTTGCTCCCTTTTTTCACCCCGTCCCTCAGTCCCAAAGCATTTATGTACATATCCATAATTTATTTACTTATATGAATGTCTGTTTCCCCCATCTAGATTGTAAGCTCATTGCAGGCAGGGAAAGTTTCTACGTACTCTGTTACATCGATTTATTGTACTCTCCCAATCCCTTAGTATAATGCTCTGCACGCTGTAAATGCTCGATACATACGACTGTCAATTGATCGATATTGAGAAGCGGTATGTCCTAGTGGATACAACACGGCCCTGGGAGGTTAGAAGGACCTGCGCTCTAATCCCAGCTCTGCCACTTGTCTGTTGTGTGACATCAAACAATTCACTTCACTTCTCTGGGCTTCAGTCTCCTCATCTGTAAAATAGGGATTAAGACTGTTAGCTCCTTGTGGGACACGGACTGTCTCCAATCTGATTAGCTTGTACCTAACCCGGTGCTTAATAGAGTGCCTGGTAAATAGTAAGCACTTAATAAGTACCATTTTAAAAATATTGCTTTGAATTCTGGGAAATTAATTGAGAAACAGCTGAATAAATAATTGAGTCAGTATGCATATGCCCATCAGTGCCAAAGATAGGAATGAATACGTAAGCATCAAAGGAGGCTGTGAGGTCGACTTGGAAGTTGGGAAGGGATTTGGGAAGACTTCCTGAAGGACGTGAGACATCAATTAATCAATCAATGTTATTTATTGAGTGCTTCCCATTTGCACAGCACCGTACTAAGCGGTTGAGGGAGTCCAATACAGCAGAATTAGCAGGCATGCTCCTGGACATTGGGGAAAATGTGTTTATGCTGAAATTTCCAGAACCAAATGCAAAATTCCCCTTTAGGATTCTGGTTGCTCTCTTCCTGAAGCTCCTTGAGGGGGGAAGTAGGTATAAGGGGAGAGAGAAAGGGGACCGGATGGCATGAGATAATAATAATATTTGATAAGTGCTTACTATGTGCCGAGAACTGTTCTAAGGGCTGAGGTAGATACAAGGTAATCAGGTTGTCCCACGTGGGGCTCACAGTCTTAATCCTCATTTTACAGTTAAGGTAACTGAGGCTCAGAGAAGTTAAGTGACATGCCCAAAGTCACACAGCTGATATGTGGCAGAGCCGGGATTAGACCCTATGACCACTGACTCCCAAGCTCGTGCTCTTGCCACTAAGCCACGCTGCTTCTCGTGATCTTCAGAAAGACAGAACAATCACCGCTCCTGCTCTAGAGACAAATTCCAGGATCGCATCATTCCTTTCTGCTGCCTTTATTGATAATAATAATAATAATAATAATAGCATTTGTTAAGTGCTTACTATATGCCAGGCACTACTAAGTGCTGGAGTAGATACAAGAGAATTGGGTTGGACGCAGTCCCTGTCCCACATAGGGTTCAGTCTTAATCCCCATTTTACAAATATGGTAACCGAGGCACAGAGAAATGAAATGACTTGCTCGAGATCATACAGCAGACAGGTGGCAGAGCAAGAGTTAGAAACCAGGTCCTTCTGATTCCCAGGCTAGTGCTCTAGCGATTAGGGCATACTGCTTCCCTAAGTACTGAAGAGAGTACAATAGATCAATAGAACAGACGAAACAAGTGAGAATGTCAGATTACAAATGTGTCAGTCTGAAGATTGTCCTCTCCTGAGTGCTTAGTACAGCGCTCTGCACACAGTAAGTGCTCAATATATACCATTGATTGACTGATTGGTTTAACGTACCTTTGAATTTACTTATCTATGTAAATGCTGAGGATGGATGTGAGGTTATAGGTGCTAAGACTGGCTATCGTTTTGGTCTAATCAGGATGATTAGAAATTAATTGGTGAAGGCTTCCTGGAAAAGGTAAGCACTCAATAAATACCATTGATTGATTCATTCCCTTAGACTATAAACTCATTCTGGGCAGGGAATGTGTCTACCAACTCTGTTGTATTGTACTCTCCCAAGAGCTTAGTACAATACTCTGCACACAGCAAGTGCTCAATAAATATGATTGACTGATTGATTGAAGGATTCTCACTCCTATGTAGCCTGTGAGCCCCATGTACAACAGGAACTGTGCCCAGCTTGATTATCTTATATTTCTCTCAGTGTTTAGTAGAGTGATTGGCACAGAGTAAGTGCTTAACAAATACCACTACTCATCATTGCTATTAGCGTGTTTATTATTAACTGATATTAATAATAAAAACTTATTTATTATGTTCTTATTAACTTCCTCAGCACTTGGGCAATAACAAACCTCCCTTGGCGTTTTTGTACACGCTGATTTGCCTCTTCGGCTATACCAGTCAATCAATAAATCATATTTATTGGGCGCTTCCTGTGTGCAGAGCACTGTGCTAGGCGCTTGGGAGAGTAGATTATAATAGATTTGGCAGATATATTCCTCGCCCACAACGAGCTTAGAGTCTAGAGGGGCTCACACGGCAGACAAGGGGAGGAGCCGTGATTCGAACCCAGGTCCTTCTTACTCCCAAGCCTGTACTCTATCCATTAGGCCACGCTGCCTCCAGCGTTTAGAACAGTGCTCAGCACATAGTAAGTGCTTAACAAATACCATTATTATTATTCTTACTGGAGCAGGCAATATTCGTTTCGAATCTATAATGAGCTCAGTGCTGTAGCCTCGGTATGCTTTACCCATGCCTGGCTTCTCGTGGACGGGGCTTCTTGAGATTGATCAATTCGTCAATCAATCAATCAGTGCTTACTGAGTGCCTTTCGAGTGCGAGGCACTGCACTAAATGCTTGGGAGAGTAAACAGAAACAAGACCCAGGGTGAAGTAATCAGTGACACTTATTGAGCACCTACTAAATGCAGAGGATTGTGCTACTACAACTACTACTACTGCTAATTATGGTATATGTTTAGCGCGTACTGTAATGATAATGACAGTAATAACAACAATAATAATAATGGCATTTGTTAAGCGCTTACTATGTGCCAAGCACTGCTCTAAGCGCTGGGGGGGGGTACAAGGTAATCAGGTTGCCCCACATGGGGCTCACAGTCTTAATCTCCATTTTACAGATGGGGTAACTGGGGCCCAGAGAAGTTAAGTGACTTGCCCAAAGTCACACAGCTGGCAAGTGGGAGAGGCGGGATTAGAACCCATGACTTCTAACTCCCAAGCCCGGGCTCTTTCCCCTGAGCCACGCTGCTTCAGTATGTGCCAAACACAGTTCTCAATCTCTATTTTATTCATTCATTTCATTCATACAATCACATTTATTGAGCGCTTAATGTATGCAGAGTTTAGTGTACTAAGATTTTGGAAAGTACAATTCGGAAACAGATAGAGATAATCTCTACCCAGCGACAGGCTCACAGTCTAGAAGGGGGAGACAAACAACAAAACAAGACAAGTAGACAGGCATCAGTAGTATTTTAAAGATGAGGTAACTGAGACACAAAGAAGTGAAGTGATTTGCTGAAGGTCACACAGCAGACAAGTGGTGGAATCGGGATTAGAACTCATGACGTCTGATTCCCAATCCCGTGTTCTTGCCGCTAGGCCGTACTAAGCACTAGGGAGGGTATAATTAAGGTAGAAGATCTGGCCCCCCTTTTCCTCAGGTCCCCTTTCCCTCCCCATCGCCCCACCTCGCTCCCTTTGCTCTACCACCCCTGCCCACCGGCCCCACAGCACTTGTGTACATATGTTCAAATCTATAATTCTATTTATTTAGATTAATGCCTGTTCACTATCTTTGATGTGTATAGATATATACTTCTATTTATTCATATTGATACTATTGATGGCTGTTTACTTGTTTTGATGTTTGTCTCCCCCTTTCAAGACTGTTAGCCCTGTGTGGGACCAGGGAGAACATGAATGGATAAAGGTTCACATGGGGGCCGGCGGCGATAGAGAACGAGAGAAATCTCCCCCGTGTCCTCCCATCTCCTCGCGTAACACATTTATCCTCCCCCCTACCCCCCGAAGTCTCCATCTTCCTCCATCTACCGGATCTTCAGGGGGAGTGGCAGGGATGGACAGGGTCGCGGCAGTGAAAATGTTCCTAGAAGAGCAGTCTCCATATCCTCCGACAGAGCTGAATATTTCTGCTATACAATGACGTTTATTGAGCATTGCGATGAGCGGAGCACTGCAAAAATAGCTCTGAAAGAAAAGATTGGGTATGTCTCCGTTCCAAACAGGGGCTCACAATCTAAAAACGAGGTGAAGGGGAATCTGTCATGTATCTGATTCTCCTTTTTCCTGCTTGGGTGGTGGAAGGTAGAGTGGATCTAGTTGGGTTTAGGGCAATTCCTTCAGTTCAGATCCCGTACTGGATGGGGCCTCTTGGATTATAATAATAATAATAATAATAATAATAGTAATATAATATTATAATAATTATTGTTGTTATTATCATTATTGTGGTATTTGTTAAGTATTTACCATGTGCCAGGCACTGTATTAAGCGCTGGAATGGATACCAGAAAGTCAGGTTGGACACAGTCCCTGTCCCACGTGGGGCTCACAATCTCAATCCCCATTTGACAGATGAGGGAACTGAGGCACATAGAAGTGAAGTGACTTGCTCAAGATCATACAGCAGACAAGTGACAGAGCTGGGATTAGAACTCAGGTTGTTTTGACTTCCATGTCCGTGCTCTATCCACTAGGCTATGCTGCTTCTCTAATCCAGAAATTATCTCTTATACAGGAAACTAAGACAAGAACCTGGAAGTGCCTCAGAGAAGCAGCGTGGCTCAGTGGAAAGAGCACGGGCTTTGGAGTCAGTGGTCATGGTTTCGAATCCCGGCTCTGCCACATGTCTGCTGTGTGACCTTGGGCAAGTCACTTAACTTCTCTGAGCCTCAGTTCCCTCATCTGTAAAATGGGGATAAGGACTGTGAACCCCGCGTGGGCCAACCTGATCATCTTGTATCCCCCAGCGCTTAGAACAGTGCTTTGCACATAGTAAGCGCTTAACAAATGCCATTATTATTATTATTATTATTATCCGGGACCTCCCCATTTTCACCTGGTCTGTTCCCTCCTGTCCTGATTCCTTCATGTAGGGTGTATTTTTATTTTCAGATCTCAGCCTTCCTCTTCCCCTGCCTCTGTCACTAATTCCTATGGCTTGGAACCAACTTCGGGTTCTGAGGGGTCTGAAAAAGGAACCTTAGCTCTTTTATTCATTCGATCATATTTACTGAGCCTTTACTGTGTGCAACGCAGTGTACTAAGGCTCTAGACCTCATTGGATGTGTGAGGCGGGAGGGTTTTTTACTGGTGTTTGTTAAGTACGTACTATGTGCCAGGCACTGTATTAAGTGCTGGTGTAGTTACGAGATAATTGGTCATTCATTCATTCAATCGTTATTTATTGAGCGCTTACTGTGTGCAGAGCACTTTACTAAGCGTTTGGGAAGTACAAGTTGGCAACATATAGAGGCGGTCCCTACCTATAAACGGGCTCACAGTCTAGAAGGCGGAGACAGACAACAAAACAAAGCATGTGGACAGGTGTCAAGCCATCAGAATAAATAGAAGTAAAGCTAGATGCACATCATTAACAAAATAAATAGAATAGTAAATATGTACTAGTAAAATAAATATAGTAATAAATCTGCACAAACATATATACAGGTACTGTGGGGAGAGGAAGGAGGTAGGGCCGGGAGGAAGGGGAGAGGGAGAGGAAAAAGGGGTCTCAGTCTGGGAAGACCTCCTGGAGGAGGTGAGCTCTCAGTAGGGCTTTGAAGGGAGGAAGAGAGCTAGCTTGGCGGATGTGGGGAGGGAGGGCATTCCAGGCCAGGGGGAGGACGTGGGCCGGGGTTCGACGGCGGGACAGGCGAGAAGGAGGCACGGTGAGGAGGTTAGCGGCAGAGGAGCGGAGGGTGCAGGCTGGGCTGTAGAAGGAAAGAAGGGAGGTGAGGTCGGAGGGGGAGAGGTGATGGAGAGCCTTAAAGCCGAGAGTGAGCAGTTTGCGCTTGATGCGTAGGTTGATTGGTAGCCACTGGAGAATTTTGAGTAGGGGAGTAACATGCCCAGAGCGTTTCTGCAGAAAGATGATCCGGGCAGCAACGTTAAGTATAGACTGAAGTGGGGAGAGACAGGAGGATGGGAGATCAGAGAGGAGGCTGATGCAGTAATCCAGTCGGGATAGGATGAGAGATTGAATCAGCAGGGTAGCGGTTTGGGACAGTCCCCCTTCCTCCTAGGGTTCACAGTCTTAAATTCTATTTTACAGATTAAGAAACCGAGGCACAGAGAAGTGGTGACTTGCCTGAGGTCACACGGCAGAAACGTGGTGGAGCTGGGAATAGCACCCAGGTCCTCTAACTCCCAGTACCATGATCTTTTCACGAGGCCATGATGATTTTCAATGTGGGGCGGGAATGTTGTCTTGAATTCTCCTAAGCTCTTAGTACAATGCTCTGCACAAAGTAAACACCCAATGAATACCGTTCATTACTTGAATTCACTCATTCACTCAATCGTCTTTATTGAGCGCTTACTGTGTGCCAAGCACTTCTTCGTTCTTCTGCGAATCTGTAATTCTTTTTTTTTCCTGTCATCCCAGCCAGATTCTAAACTGTTCCTTCTCCCGGTAGACAGTCTCGGAAATCTCCAGGAAATGTTCGATGTCACTAAGGTGACGGAATTCCTGCTCTTGGGATTCTCGGAAATCCGGGCGCTGCAGCTAGTCCACGTCGCATTGCTCCTCCTGGTCTACCTGGGAGCCCTGACGGGGAAACCTCCTCATCGTCACTGTCACCAACCTCGACCGGCGCCTCCACACACCCATGTACTTCTTCCGCAGGAACCTGTCCTTCGTCGACCTCTGCCTCATCTCCATCACCATCCTCAATCCATTCACAACTCCCTGATGAACCGTAGATCCATCTCTTTCCTGGGCTGTGCCGTCCAGATCTCCATGGTGGTCCTGTTTGCTGGTGCAGAAGTTTTCATCCTCATGGTGATGTCCTATGACCGCTTCAAATCCATCTGCCGTCCCCTGCCCTATTAGGTCATCATGAACCGAGGGGCCTGTGGGAAGATGATGGCAGCTTCCTGGTTCAGTGGGGGTCTCATAACAGTGATGACCTCAGCTGGGACCTTCTCCTGCCCTTTTGTGGTTCCGATGAGATCCCCCAATTCTTCTGTGACCTCTCCTCCATAATCAAGTTCTCCTGCTCTAAAGATCACATTACCTTCAATGTGATAATAGCCAGCAGCTTCTGGTTTGGTAACTTCTGCCTGGTTTGCATCCTTGTTTCGTATGTGCACATCTTCTGGGCCGGGATAAAGCCTTCTCCACCTAGCTGCCCCCCCTCCATGTCACGACTGTTTTCACCACGGCTGCCTTTGCCAACTTAAAAACACAATAAGGCTCCTCCTCTGCCATAGATATGGTACTGTCTGTGTACTACGTCGTGATGTCCCCCATCCTGAACCCCCTCATCTATAGCTTGAGGAACAGGGACCTGAAGGTGGCGATAGGGAGGGTCTTAGGTATGAGCCCTTTCACCCAGGATAGAAAGTTTCTCCTTCTGTCTTGACTGTCATTTTTCACCCCCTGGATTGTTGGATCTGCATACCGGCTAGGTAGCAGAATTCAGTGACATCCCTGACATCTAAGTGGCTTGTACAATTTTGGTTGTTCTTGAGATTCCCTGGGACAGGTTGATACACAGCTGCTATTTTCTTCAGTCTTATTGTCTGTCCATTCCCTTGTATCACTTCCCCACAATCACCATCATCAATCGTATTTATCGATCGCTTACTGTGTGCAGAGCACTATACTAAGCACCTTGAGAAAGTAGAATACAACAGAGTTAATAGACACGTTCCCTGCCTACGTCTACAACATGTTTATGGTCTACAGGCGAAGAAATATGGCCTAGGGGATAGAGCACAAGCCCCGGAGTCAGAAGGACCTGGGTTTTAATCCCGCTTCTCCACTTGTCTGCTGTGTGACCTTGGGCAAGACATTTCACTTCTCTGTGCCTCTGTTCCCTCTTCTGTAAAATGGAGATTAAGGCTGTGAGCTCCATGGGGGGCAGGGACTGTGTCTAACCTGCTGAGCTTGTATCTACCCCAGTGCTTAGAACAGTGCTTAACAAATAGCATTATTATTATTATATTATTATAACATCATTATTATTCAGGGCTGACCAGTGGTGGATTATTTATGTATTTATATTAATTGTATAAAATTAATTCCTTTACATTGATGTCTTCATATTAATTTATATTAATACTTATACTAGAGAAGCAGCATAGCTTAATGGGAAGAGCACGGGTTTGGGAGTCAGAGGTGGTGGATTCTAATAGTTTCTCCGCCAGTTGTTAGCTGTGTGACTTTGGACAAGTCACTTAACGTCTCTGGGCCTCAGTTACCTCATCTGCAAAATGGGGATTTAGACTGTGAGCCCCATTTGGGAAAACCTGATTACCTTGCATCTACCTCAGCACTTAGAACAGTAGTGTATGTAGTAAACACTTAACAAATGCCATTATTATTAGTACTATTACTATTCATTCAATCCTATTTATTGAGCGCTTACCGTGTGCAGAGCACTGTACCAAGCGCTTGGGAAGTACAAGTCGGCAACATGTCCCTACCCAACAACGGGCTCACAGTCTGGAAGTGGGAGACAGACAACAAAATTAATCACGTAAACAGGTGTCAAAAACGTCAGAACAAATAGATATATGGCTATATGCACATCATTAACAAAATAAATGGAATAGTAAATATGTACGAGTAAAATGAATAGAGTAATAAATCTGTACAAATATATACAAGTGCTGTGGGGAGGGGACGGAGGTAGGGCGGGGGGATGGAGAGGAGGAGAGGAAAAAGGGGGCTCAGCCTGGGAAGACCTCTTGGAGGAGGTGAGCTCTCAGTAGGGCTTTGAATGGAGGAGGAGAGCTAGCTTGGCGGTTGTGTGGAGGGAGAGCATTCCAGGCCACAGGAAGGACGTGGGCCGGGGGTCGACAGTGGGACAGGCGAGAACGAGGCCCAGTGAGGCGGTGAGCGGTGGCAGAGGAGCCGAAGGTGCGGGCTGGGCTCTAGAAGGAGAGAAGAGAAGTGAGGTAGGATGGCGCGAGGTGATGAGGTGCCTTGAAGCCGAGAGTGAGGATTTTTAGCTTGATTCGTAGGTTGACAGGCAGCCACTGGAGATTTTTGAGGAGGGGAGAAACATGCACTGAGCGTTTCTGCACAAAGATAATTCGGGCAGGAAAGTGAAGTGCAGAGTGCAGCGGGGAGAGACATGAGGATGGGAGATCAGAAAGAAGGCTGATAGAGTAATCCAGTAGGGATAGAATAAGAGATTAATCCAGCAACGTAGCGGTTTACATGGAGAGGAAAGGGCGGATTTGGGCGATGTTGTGGAGGTGAGATCGGCAGGTTTTGGTGACGGATTGGGTGTGTGGGGTGAACACGAGAGCGGAGTCGAGGATGACACCAAGGTTGCTGGCTTGTGAGTTGGGAAGGATGGTAGTGCCGTTTACAGTGACGGGAAAGTCAGGGAGAGGACAGGGTTTGGGAAGGGATATAAGAATCTCAGTCTTGGACATGTTGAGTTTTAGATGGCGGGCAGACATCCAGATGGAGATGTCCTGAAGGCAGGAGGAGATACGAGCCTGGAGGGAGGGAGAGAGAGGAGGAGCAGAGACGGAGATTTGGGTGTCATCAGCGTAGAGATGATAGCTGAAGCCATGGGAGTGAAAGAGTTCACCAAGGGAGAGAGTATAGATAGAGAACAGAAGGGGACCAAGAACTGACCCTTGAGGAACCCCTACCGTAAGGGGATGGGAGGGGGAGGAAGAGCCCACAAAGTAGACTAAGAATGAATGTCCGGACAGATAAGAGGCGAATCAGGGGAGGACGGAGTCTGAGAAGCCAAGTTTGAATAGCGTGTTGCAGAGAAGGGGGTGATCCACAACGTCGAAGGCAGCTGAGCGGTCGAGGAGAATTAGGATAGAGTAGGAGCTGTTGGATAGGCAAGGAGGAGGTCATTGGTCATTGGTGACCTTTGAGAGGGCAGGTTCGGTGGAGTGTACGGGACGGAAGCCAGATTGGAGGTGGTCAAGGAGAAAGTTGGCGTTGAGGAATTTGAGGCAGGGAGTCTAGACGACTCCTCGTAGGTGTTTGGAAAGGAAGGGTAGGAGGGTGATACGGCGATACCTAGAAGGGGAGGTGGGGTCAAGAGAGGGTTTTTTTTAGGATGTGGGCAGATTTGAAAGCAGAGGGGAAGGAACCAGTGGAGAGTGAAGATGGAAGTTAAGGAGAGGAGGAGGGAAGAGGCGAGCGTTTTCATAAGATGAGAGGGAATGGGTTCTGAAGCAAAGGTAGATAGAGTAGCACTTGAGTGGAGGGAGGAGATCTCATCTGAAGATACTGCTGGTAAGGATGGGAGAGTAGCAGTGAGGGTTGTGAACGGAAGGGATGGAGAAGGGGGAGGGTGGACTTTGGGGAGCTCAGACCTGATGGAGGTAATTTTACTAATGAAGTAAGCGGCCAGATCGTTGGGGGTGAGGGATGGAGGAGGAGGAGGAACAGGGGGCCTGAGAAGAGAGTTCAATGTACGGAACTCCTGACTGGGATGATAGGCATGGGTGTCCATTAGGGACGAAAAATAGTTTTGCCTGGAAGAGGGGAGGGCATCATTAAGGCGGGAAAGGATAAACTTCAAATGAACAAGGTTAGCTTGGTGTTTAGACTTTCGACAGCAGCTTTCAGCAGATCGAGCGTAAGACCGAAGGAGGCGGACAGCGACGGTGATCCAAGGCTGTGCGTTAGTAGTACGATAGCGGCGAAGGGAGTTGAGTTGAACAGAGAGGGTGGAGTTGAAAGGAGTAATTTGGTCATCAAGACTGGGTAGACAGTATAGGGAGGCGAGGTGGGGTGTGATGCGCTGAGAAAGACGGATGGGTTCGAGAGAGCGGAGGTCTCTGTGGGGTAGTAATATAGATTTACGCGGGGAGGAGTGTGAGTGAGGAGGCAGATGAGAGGGTTATGATCAGAGAGAGGGATTTCAGAGTTGGTGAGGGTGGAGATAGTGCAGCGGTAGGAGATGATGAGGTCGAGTGTGTGACCACGTTGGTGAGTGGGCGAGGTGGGGTGGCCCAGGACGTTGACAGCGTCAAAGAGAGGTAGACGTCGGGAGGCAGAGGAGTCACCAGCGACATCCATGTGGATGTTGAAATCTCTGAGGATCAGAGTGGGCAGGGAAAAGGAGAGAAGGAAGGTGAGGAAGGTGAGAAAGGGGTCAAAACCGTTAGAACAAAGTTGGAGTTGGGGCTGGGGGGCGGTAGATCACGGCTACAACAATCTGGAGGGGATGTTAGAGGCGAATAATATGGACATCTAAGGAGGGGAAGGAAAGGGAAGGGGAAGGAGGGATAGTGCGAAAGCCACGTTGGAAAGCCGACACCTCTTCCTTTTCCGTGAGTCTGGGGGAGTAGTAGAAGAAGACGCCTCCGCTGGAGAGAGCAGCAGAAGAGACCGTGTCATCCACAGTGAGCCAACCATCTCACCTGCCTCCTCACTCACACTTCTCTTCCCTGTAAGTCTGTATTACTGCCTCACAGAGACCTCCGCTCTCTCGACCCCATCCATCTTTCCCAGCGCATCACATCCCATCTCGCCTCCCTTTCCTCTCTTCCCAATCTTGATGACCAGATTACTGCTCTCAGCTCTACGCTGTCTATTCAACTCGCTCGCTCCCCTTTCCCTTCGCCGCTCTCATACTAACCCACAGACTTGGATCACTGCCACTGTTCGCCTCCTTCGCTCTTACACTCGAGCTGCTGAACGCTGCTGGCGAAAGTCTAAAGACAAAGCCAATCTTATTCACTTCATGTTTATCCTTTCATGCCTCATCTCCGCCCTCTCCTCTGCCAGGCGAAACTATTTCTCCTCCCTTATTAACACCCATGCCCATCATCCCCGTCAGCTCTTCGGTACATTTAACTCCCTTCTCAGGACTCCTGTTCCTCCCTCTCCTCCATCCCTCACCCCCAACTATCTGCCTCCTACTTCATTAGTAAAATTAACTCCATCAGGTCTGAGCTCACCAAGGTCATTCCTCCCCCTTCCCCAACCCTCCTGCTCTCACTCCTCTCCGCTACTCTCCCACCCTTCCCAGCAGTATCCTCAGATGAGATCTCCTACATCCAGCCCATTGCTACTCCGGCCACCTGTTCTTCTGACCCCATTCCCTCTCATCTTATGATATCCCTCGCCCCGTCCCTCCTCCCCTTCTTAACTTCCCTCTTCAACCGCTCACTCTCCACTTGTTCCTTCCCATCTGCCTTCAAACATGCCCACGTCTCCCCCATCCTAAACAAAAACTCTCTTGACACCACCTCCCCTTCTAGCTCTCACCCTATCTCCCTCCTACCATTCCTTTCCAAACTCCTTGAACGAGTCGTCTACACCCGCTGCCTCGAATTCCTCAATGCCAACTCTCTCCTCGACCCCCTCCAATCTAGCTTCCGTCCCCTACAATTCCATGGAAACTGCCCTCTCAAAGGTCACCAGTGACCTCCTTCTTGCCAGATCCAACGGCTCCTACTCTATCCTAATCCTCCTCTACCTCTCAGCTGCCTTCGAAACTGTGGATCACCCCCTTCTCCTCAAAACGCTATCCAACCTTGGCTTCACAGACTCCGTCCTCTCCTGGTTCTCCTCTTATATCTATGGCCGTTCATTCTCAGTCTCCTTTGTGGGCTGCTCCTCCCCATCCCATCCCTTTACTGTAGGGGTTCCTCAAGGGTCAGTTCTTGGTCCCCTTCTGCTCTCTAGCTACACTCACTCCCTTTGTGAACTCATTCCTCCCACGGCTTCAACTATCATGTCTATGCTGATGACACCCAAATCGACATCTCTGCCCCTGCTCTCTCTCCCTCCCTTCAGGCTCGTGTCTCCTCCTGCCTTCAAGACATCTCCATTTCTGATGTCTGCCCACCATCTAAAACTCAGTATGTCCAAGACTGAACTCCTTATCTTTCCCCCCCAAACCCTGCCCTCACCCTGACTTTCCCATCACTGTTGACGGCACTACCATCCTTCCCATCTCACAAGCCCGTAACCTTGGTGTCATCCTCGACCCTGCTCTCTCGTTCACCCCTCCCATCCAATCTGTCACCCAAACCTGCTGGTCTCACCTTGGCAACATCGTCAAGATCCGCCCTTTCCTCTCCATCCAAACCGCTACCCTGCTGGTTCAATCTCTCATCCTATCCCGACTGGATTATTGCATCAGCCTCCTCTCTGATCTCCCATCCTCCTGCCTTCCCCCATTTCAGTCTATACTTCACGCTGCTGCCCGGATCATCTTTGTGCAGAAACGCTCTGGGCGTGTTACTCCCATCCTCAAAATTTCCAGTGGCTACCAGTCAACCTATACATCAGTCAAAAACTCCTCACTGTCAGCTTCAAGGCTCTCCATCACCTCACCCCCTCCTAACTCACCTCCCTTCTTTCCTTCTACAGCCCAGCCGGCATCCTCCGCTCCTCTGCCGCTAACCCCCTCACTGTGCCTCGTTCTCGCCTGTCCCGCCGTTGACCCCCCAGACCACGTGCTCCCCCTGGCCTGCAATGCCCTCCCTCCGCACATCCGCCAAGCTAGCTCTCTTCCTCCCTTCAAAGCCCTACTGAGAGCTCACCTCCTCCAGGAGGCCTTCCCAGACTGAGCCCCCTCCTTCCTCTCCCCCTCCCTATCCCCCCCCGCCCTACCTCCTTCCCCTCCCCACAGCACCTGTATATATGTTTGTACAGACTTATTGCTCTATTTATTTTTCTTGTACATAGTTACTATTCTATTTATTTAATGTTGTTAATATGTTTTGTTTTGTTTTGTTGTCTGTCTACCCCTTCTAGACTGTGAGCCCGTTGTTGGGTAGAGACCGTTTCTCATGCCAACATGTACTTCCCAAGCGCTTAACACAATGCTTTGCACACAGTAAGCGCTCAATAAATACGATTGAATGAATGAATAGTGGCAGAGCCGGGATTAGAATCTTGTTGGATGGACCACAATGATTCCCTGCATTGTTTTGATTTTTTCTAAAGAATTGGGGGTAGGAGGGATAGCCATTCACCTGTGGAATTCCGATCTAATATCCGAGATATTTCAGCCTCCCAACTGTCCCAGATCTGGCTGATTTTATCCAGTGTGAGGACCAAATATGGTCTTCTAGACTACGAGTTTGTTATGGTCAGGGAACGTGCTGGCTGCTATTGTTGTATTGTACTCTCTCAACATTTTAGTAGAGTGCTGTGCACATAGTAAGTGCTCAATGAATACTTTTGACTGAGGACGATGATGATTAATAAAGGTGATTTAGGAGTCAGTCAATCATATTTGTTGAGTGCTTACCGTGTGCAGAGCACTGTACTAAGCACTGGGGAGAGTATAGTATCACAATATAACAGACACATTCTCTGCCCACAATGAGCTTACAGTCTGGAGTGGGATAGGCATTAATTTGAATAAATACATTACGGATATGGACATAAGTGATGTGGGGCTGGTAGGGGGATGAATAAAGAGAGCAAATCAGGGAGTGATGTGGGGCTGGAAGGGGAATGAATAAAGAGGCAACGCAGAAGGGAGTGGAAGAAAAGTAAAAGAGGACTTGACCAAGGAAGGCCTCTTGGAGGAGATGTCCTTCAGAAAAGCTTTGAAGAGGTGGAGAATAAGATGTACTATTCGTGTAGGTATGACCGTTGCAAGAAGGGGAGTACAAGATGGATACAGATCCCATCCAACTTCTCAGATCCATTTTCTCTCATCCAACCATCTATCCAATCATCCATTCATCCATCCAGTAGTTCATCACTGCAATTGATTGACCAACTATTGTGTGTCAAGTGCAGTAGCCAGACTTTTGGAGACTTATCGATGTCTTCTTCTGAATAAAGGTTTTCTATCTGACCTCCTACTTTTCCTTTCTGAGGGTGAACGTGTTGTCAGTGCTGTGACTTGTCAAGTGAAGTAGTGTGATCTACTGGGAAGAGCATGGGACTAAGAGTTATTCATTCAATCGTTTGATTGAGCACTTATTATGTGAAGAGCACTGTCAGAGTGCGTGGATAGACTGTGAAGTCATCCAAACTGCCAAGGCTGTGCCAAAGTGCCAAACCCCGGCAGGTGGGTGCATGGTAAGCACGGTTGGGAATTGGATAATAATAATAATAATAATAATAATAATAATAATAATAATAATAATAATAATAATGGTGTCTGTTAATTTGGAGACTTCGTAACCTGCCCCATCCAGAAGACCAAGGGGAGATGGAGGTCAGGGTCTCTCAGACCCATACTGCCCCATTGAGAGTGACTTTGGTGAAAGGGGTATGGAGGGACAGGGAGGGACAAAGAGGCAGATGGAAGAGTCGGAGCCAATCTGGGGTGATACTCACACTCGGGACCTATGTTGGGGTTTAGTCCAGTGCCGCGTCCCCCAACCGGGCAGGAGGCTCGCAGGAGGGGGGCGTTGTCCAGTGCAGTGACTCCAACCATCACAGGTCCCTCCATCCTGATTGGTTTATATCCACCCCAGTGCTTAGTACAGTGCCTGGCACATAGCAAGAGCTTAACAGATACCATTATTATAATTATTATTGTTATTATCCACTTCCCAACCGTGGTTACCAAGTAACCACCTGCCGGGTTTGGGCACTTTGCCAAAGCCTTGGCAGTTTGAATGAGCTTACAGTCTATCCATGTGCTCTGACAGTGCTCTGCACACAATAAACACTCAATCAAACAATTGAATGAATAACTCTTAGTCCCATGCTCTTCCCAGTAGATCACACTACTTCACTTCACAAGCCACAGCACGGATAACACGTTCACTCTCAGAAAGGAAAAGTAGAAAGTCAGATAGAAAAACTTTATTCAGAAGAAGACATCGATACTAAGGAATGCAACACAAGGAGGGAATTTTTCCACATCACGTGAGACTGATAGATTTTGGAGAGCTTCAGTGGTCTTGGAAGGAAAAAAATAATTTTGTAATTATGAAGTTTAAATGACTTACCCAAGGGAAGCAGGGTGGACAAGTGGTTAGAGCTCAGAGGACATGGGTGATAATCCCGGCTCTGCCCCGTATCTACTGTGGGACCTTGGGCAAATCACTTCACTTCTCTGTGGTTTCAGTTCCCGCTTTTGTAAAATGGGGATGATGACTGAGCCCCTTGGGGGTTATAAACTGGGTCCAACCGGTTAGTTGTATAGACCCCAGAGCAATATCCTCTGAAGTGGAATTGTTCGTCACACACTGATCTTATCAGTTGTCTCTCCGGATCCTGAGAAAGCCTCCTTTCAACCAGAAAAGACAACTGTTCATATACACCCCTGTGTAGGGTGTATTACTGAGGTGAGCGATGGCAACATTAACATAAGAAACAGTTTTTTAACGGAGAAAAGGGTGGGAAATCTCTCCTTTAGGACTCTCCTGATGGCGGCGTTCACTTCCTGGTTCCTCAGGCTGTAGATGAGGGGGTTCAGGGTAGAGGGTACCGCTGCATAGAGCACGAACATCGGCAGGTCCAGCGTCGAGGAAGAGCCTGAGGGCGGCTTCAGATGGACGGTGATGGTTGTCAAAATGACAATGATAACAATGGCTAGGTGAGGCAGGCAGGTGGAAAGGGCTTTGGCCCGGCCCTCGGCGGCCGGCATCCTCAGTACGGCCCAGAAGACGCTCGCGTACGAAAAGGCAATGGAGACGAAGTAGACGACGCCTAATGCAACACGGACGGTCATGCTCACGTCGATGGCGACGTGGTCCTCGGAGCAGGTGATCTTCAGCAGGGAGGGGACGTCACAGAAGAGGTGCTGGAGGACGTTGGACCTGCAAAAGGACAGGGAGAAGGTCGAAGCTGAATATAGGACCCCAAACAGCCGCCCCCCCCTTTTGAGCCTGTTGGCGGTGGCCATCTTCTCAGAGGCCCCTTGGTCCATGATGGCCTCGTAGTACAGGGGACGGCAGATGGAGGTGTAGCGGTCATAGGACATTGCCGAAAGGACAAAATACTCCAAAGTGGCAAACAAGATAACTAGTATGAGCTGGGTCGCACAAACCAGGAAGGAGATAGAGCTGCTAGTTATGGAGATGGCGACAGATTTGGGGACGGTGACGGAGATGAGACAGAGGTCGAAGACGGACAGGTTCCTGAGGAAGAAGTACATGGGGGTGTGGAAGTGTCAATCGAGAGCAGTGATGGCGACGATGAAGAGATTCCCTGTTAGGGCTGCCAGGTAGACCAGAACGAACAGCGCAGCGTGGACAGGCTGCAGCTCCCGGACCTCCGAGAAACCCAGAAGGTTTCCCAACCCCGTCACCGTGGAGACGCTGGGCATTTTGGGGAGGCAGCATTGACTTTCTGCAGTGGAAGAGGGAAGAACTAAAGTTGGAGTCCATTGATGGTATGAGTGAAGAAACTGACAGGACATTTTCTAGTGATTCTCTATGGGGAGGAGACAGTTATTGAATTCAAAATGATCTTTGAACTTATCCAGCAGGGATAAGGAAAGATCCACATTTTCACTTTACTTTGGTCTGAAATTGTCTCCCCTCGGCCACCCCAAAACAGTTGGTAGACACGTTCCCTGCCCACATCGAGTTCACAGTCTGGCTTAAGATCTTTTCCTATCTTCATCTTCAACTCTCCCCACTGCCTGAACTTGTTCGCTGCTTCCACTACCTAATACTCTGCGTGCATACACATACACACACAAACACACACAGCTTTAAGCACAGGAAACCTAATTACAGCAGCTCCTGTAAAGTGGAAAATGAATTCGTTCAGTAATGTTTACTACGTGCTTACTGTGTGCTAAATGCTGGAGAGAGTACAATAGAATAATAAACATAGTCTCTGCCCACAAGGAGCCTACAGTCTAGAGGAATAATGGATTGTAGTTGGGTTGGCTTCATTGAATGTCTGATCTCTGGCTTCAGTGCCATCCACCTGTTCTAATTCTCCTCCTCATTATCTGCTTTCTTCAAAGCGGCGTAGAGGCGCTGGTCGGTGGCAGTGTTGGTGACGATGAGATACGATTCCCCATCAGGGCCGCCAGGTAGGGCAGGAGGAACAGCGTGGTGTGGACCAGCTGCAGCTCCCGGATCTCCGAGAATCCCAGCAGAAGGAATTCCCTCACCGTGGATACGTTGGGAATCTCCTGCAAGTTGTTCTTGGGCATAATGAGAGGACCTGATTTCAGACAGTGATTGAAAACATTCATCAAGAAACTGACATCGCAAGGTAATGCCCTTGTCCGGGGATAAACCTCAGTCAATCCATTAGTCCATCAATGGTATTTATTGAGAGCTTACTGTGTGCAGACCACTGTACTAAGCACTTGGGAGAGTCCACGACTACAGTGTTGGTAGACACGTTCCCTCCCACAATCAACTTGCAGTCTAGAAGGAGAACCTCACCTGGTCGTCTCGTTCTGCCTTCTGTCTTAATTCAGGACAAAACGGAAAACTTTCCACGTTGATGATGTCTATTATATCCTGAAACATCAGCAGAGATCGTGGCCAGTGTTCTGCACACAGTAAGTGTTCAGTATGTTCCACTGATTGATTTGAGTTTATAAAAATTTAGAACGCAGGGGTTATGTAATCACAAAACTATGTGTTTAAAGAAGGATGGTGCTATCCAATTTACGTTGTCCAACACTACACACATACACACAAGCCATTTCTTCGTGCAACACAAAGCACTGCGTCCAAACAGGCTCCTAGGATGGACATTTGAAAATTCCCAGACGGCTTCCTTGCCAAGACACGTTCCAGCAAAAGCAAGGATTATGGCAAAATTGAGTCTATCAACAGGGTCTTACTCTCAGGAATTTTTAAATTGTATTTGTGAAGGGTTTACTATGTGCCGGGCACTGTACTAAGCACTGGGGAGGGATACAGGCAAATGGGGTTGGACACAGTCCCTGTCCCACACGGGGCTCACAGTCGTAAACCCCATTTTATGGATGAGGTAACTGAAGCACAAAAAAGTGAAGTGACTTGCTCAATGTCACACAGCAGTTACTGGCAGAACTGGGATTAGAATCCGGGTCCTCCTGACTCCCAGGCCCATGCTCTTTCCACGAAGCGGCAATGCTTCTAATTTAGAGAATTTTTAACTCTGATCTTTGTTATCTCAGTTCCCTATTGTAATTTCCCTCTCCTTTCCCCTGAACCTACCCGGAGTCACCGGGCCTGTCCTGGACTGGGGAGCATCGACCTCTGCTGAGAGAGAGGCTTGCTGCATCTCGTCGGTCCTGAACGCTGTTGGCGGTGACAGGAAGGTCTGGATGAGGGGTGAGGGTTGTCAGGATCCTCCCTCCCCTTCTCGACTCTCCAAATGGCTGGACCGCCCTCTCAGATGACGGCCGGGGTATTTTCTAGGGGATTCCCCGTGGGAGGACGGGCCCAGCGCTCCGCTGAGACAGCTGACTGTCCGGGAATCTCGGAAGGCTGGGATCGCGGGCTCTCTATGGTCCCAGCCCCCACAACCTAAATAACTGCCCATTCCTGTGTGGTTCCCACTCTGGGACTCCTTCTTATGACAACATCAACGGACTAGTCATCATTCCCTTTCTGTGATTAATAATAGCGTTCTGGTTAAGCTGTGAGGTTTGGAGCTTCATCCCATGCCAGGGCTTGGGACCAGCTGAAATCTGCAGCAATCCATTTTAGACAATCCCTCTAGACTGCAAGTTTATCGTGGGCAAGGAATGTGGCTACCAACCGTGCTATACCGTTATATTGTACTCTGCGAAGCGCTTAGTACCAAGGTCTTCACATAGCAAGCGCTCAATAAATATGATCGATCGATTGATATGCATTATTTTCCCCTACTCTATTTCTATCTTCATTATCTATCTCCATTCCTCCCAAGCTCACCATTTCACTCTACTTCATTCTGAACTCCCTCTACTCAGACCCCTACCTCACCACCATTCCCCCGCTTGGAATTCCCTCTTCATTCAGATCCACTAGACCACAGGGCTTCCCATCTTCAAAATTCCTTCCTGAAACTTTATTAAATCCACGGGACTTTCCCTGATTATTTTTATCCTAATGGTAGGTGGTAACTGTTTACTATTTTCCAGGGACCGTTCTAAGCACTGAAGTACATACAAGCTAGTTAGGTTGGACACAGTAGCCGTCCCTCATAGGTCTTCCAGTCTTAATCCCCATTTTACAGATGAGATAGTTGAGATAAGAAGTGAAACGACTTGCCCAGGGTCACATCGCAGACAAGTGGTGGAGGCAGAATTTGAACCCAGGTCCTCTGAATCCCAGGTCCATGCACTATTAACTAATCTATGCTGTTTCCCTGTCTCTGGTTGCTTAATTGTCTCAGTCTGGTCCCGTGTAAAAAGCCCCCCTCTCCATCCTTAGTAATAATAATAATAATAATAATAACAATAATAACAATAATTGTAATATTTGATAAGTGTTTATTATGTGCCAGGCACTGTACTAAGTGCTGGGATTCGATACAAGCTAATCAGGTGGGAAATAGTCCCTGTCCCACAAGGGGCTAACAGACTCAATCCCCATTTTATAGATGAGGGAACTGAAGCCCAGAGAAGTGAGGAGAACTGTCCAAGGTCACACAGAAGAAAGGTAGCATCCTGAGACCCTCCCCCTGCCTGGCGTGGTCGGGGGGGTGGTCAACCCAGTGAAGCAGCATAAGAAGCAGCATAGCCTAGTGGCAAGAGCCCGGGCTTGGGAGTCGGAAGATGTGGTTTCTAGTCCCGGTTCTGCCACTTGTCTGCTCCATAACCTTGGGCAAGTCACTGAACTTCTCTGTGCCTCAGTTACCTCATGTGAAAAATGGGGATTAATGATAATAATAATAATAATAATAATAATATTGATTAAGTTCTTACTATATGTCGAGCACTGTTCTAAGCCCTGGGGCAGATACAACAGAATCAGGTTGTACCACGTGGGGCTCACAGGCTTAATCCCCATTTTCCAGATGACGTAACCGAGACACAGAGAATTTAGGTGGCTTGCCCAAGGTCACACAGCATCCAGGTGGCAGAGGAGGGATTAGAACCCACGTCTTTTGACTACCAAGCCCGCGCTTTTTCCACTGAGCCGCGCAAATCCTGTCAGATTCCCCAAGGAGTGGAGGTACAACGATTGGGCTAGTATTTTCGGTTTCTCTGGAGTCATTTTTTCGTTTAGATATTATTTGAACGGATTCCTTTCCTTCGACTCCCTTTCGTGTACAAGCCTCCTTCCCCGTGTCCTGAGCTCTTACCTCGAGCTGGAATCTCTGTTCGCCCCTCACTGAAGCCTCTCGGATGGCTAATCAGTGGTTCAGTGACCCAGTGGGTCATCAACAGATGTGGCTAGGGACCGAGTGACCTAATGAATCAATAATCTCCATTAAAATGCCTTGAAGACCTCAAATGGTGTAATCAATGGGAGACGCATCTGCATGGAGCAACCATCTCCTTTCTCACCTCAAATATTTTCTTTTCAGGCCCTGAAGACCTCATGGAGAGAAATCAAAGCTGATTTTTTTTTTCATGAAACAAATTTCTCCTTTTCACTATCAATATACTCTATTCATTCTCATTTCATTGGCCTTTAAGGCCTGAAGTGAACTACTAGTCAGGAGGTGTTTCTGCAGGATACCAGTCTCTCCTTTTCCAGTTCGTATATTTTCCCTTCAGGTCTTCAAGACCTTAGGTGGAAAATTATGAGGTGAGTTTGTGTATCAAGGAAATTTCTCCTTTTTGAACTTCATGTATTACTTTCTTCGGACCGTAGGCAGAGAAAAAAAAAGCAGGAGATTGTTTGCATGAAGAAAACTTGTCCTTTCTCAACACTCATTTTCTCTTTCCAGGTCTTGAAGACATTCAGTGTGAGAAATTATGAGATGGTTTGCTTGAAGCAAATTTCTCCAATTTCAACTCAAACATTCTTTTTTCAGGCCTTGAGGACCTTTAGAGAAGTAAGACCTAGAGATTGTTTGCATGAAGCGAAGTTCACCATTTTCACCTCAAATATTCTCTTTTCTGGCGTTGAAGACCTTAGGCAGCGAAATAAGGGCTGGAGGTGGTTTGTCTGAAGCAAGGTTTCTCCTTTCCCACTTCAAACATTCTCTCTTGCGGCCTTGAAGACCTTAGACAGAGACGTAAAAGCCGGAGACGATTTTTCCATGAAGCAAGTTTCTCCTTTTGCACCTCGGTTCTTCTCTTTTCAGGCCTTAAAGACCTTAGGGTAGAGCAATAGAAGCTGGAGGTAGTTTGCCTGAAATCCATTATCTGTGTTTTCCTTCCAGTATTCACTTTTGAGGTCTTGAAGAACTAAGAGAAGGAAAGTACTGGAGTTTCTCTTTTTACACCTCTATTCATTCCTAAATAAAAGGCCTTGAAGGCATGAGGTGGAGGAATGCACAAGACGTATACCTGCACTTGAAGATCTGCCTTGAAGAACTTGTATATAGAAATCGAAGCTGGAGATTGTTTGAGTGAAGCAAATTCCTTCCTTTTCACTGCAGATATTCTTTTTGATGGCCTTGAAGACCTTAGGTTGTCAGGTAAGCAGGACATTTTTTGCAAGACGCAGAAGTCTCCTTTTTTAATGCCATAAACTATCTCTTCAGGCCTTAGAGAAATAAAAGCTAGAGTTGGAGTGCATGATGCTAATTTATCCCTTTTCACTTCAAATATTCTCTTTTGAGGTGTTGAAGACCTAAGGCCTTACAGAAATAGCACATGGAGATTGTTTACATGAAGTAAACTAATCATTTTTCACCTCATATATTCTCTTGGAAAGACCTTGAAGAACTAAGGTGAACAAAATGACCAGGCAGGTTTTTTTCATGAAGCAAACTTCTCCTTCTTTAATCCCATATTTTTTTTAATTCCTTAACGATATGATTTAGAAAAATTAGGACAGGAAATTGTTTGGCCTAAAGCAAGGTTCCCCCTTTTCACTTGAAATCTTCTCCTTTGAGGCCCTGAAGGCCTTAGAAAACATACAAACTGGAGATTGTCCACTTGATATTTTCTCCTTTTTCCAGTGAAAGCTGGAGAAGGTTTGCATGAAGCAAATGTCTGCTTTTGTACCTCAAATATTCTGTATTCATTCTCAGTTACAAGGCCTTGACGTGGAGTAATGCACAGGAGTTGTATATGCCTCTGAAGGTCTGCCTTGTTTAAAAACGTAACAGCCAGAGATTGCTTGCATGAAGCAAATTCATCCTTTTTCACCAAATAAATTCTCTCTGATGGCCCTGAAGCCCCTTGGTTGACATATAAGCGGGACTTTTTTGCATGAAGCAAAATTCTCCTTTTTAATGCCATATACTATCTCTTCAGGCCTTGAAGACCTTAGAGAAATGAAAGCTAGACTTTGTTTGCATGAGGCAAACCTGAAATATTCTCTTTGGAGGCCTCGAAGTCTTTATTAATCAAAACTAGAGTTGGATTGCATGAACCAAATTTCTCCATTTTCACCTCCAATATTCTCTTTTCTGGCCTTGAAGACCTTAGGTAGAAAAAAAAAGGCTAGAGGTTGTTTGCATGAAGCAAAGTTTATCCTTTCCCTCCTCAAATATTCTCTTTTGAGGCCTTGAAGACCTTAGTCAGAGAAGTAAAAGCTGGAGATGGTTTGCATGAAGTAAATTTCTCCTTCTGCACCTCAAATACCCCTAATTACAAGGCCTTGAAGGCCTGAGATGGAGTAGTGCACAGGAAGTGTATCTGCCCTTGAAGCTTTGCCTTGAAGACCTTGTATAGAGAAATAACAGCTGGAGACTGTTTGCCTGAAGCAAATACATCCTTTTTCACCTGATATATTTTCTTTGATGGCCCTGAAGCCCTTAGGTTGACAAATAAGCAGGACAATTTTTGGCATGAAGCAAGATTATCCTTTCTGAACGCCATATACTACCTTTTCAGGACTTGAAGACCTTAGAGAAATAAAAGCTAGATTTTGTTTTCATGAGACAAATTTCTCCTTTCCCACCGCAGATATTCTCTTTTGAGGCCTTAAAGACCTATGACCTTACAGCTGGAGATTGCTTACAGGATGAAAACTGATCATTTTTCACCTCATATAATCTCCTTCAAAGACCTTGAGGACATAAGGAGGATGAACAAGCGGGACAGTATTATCATGAAGCAAAGTTCTCCTTCTTTAACCCCGTATATATTTTTTTGAGGACTTGAAGATCAGATTTAGAAAAATCAGCGCAGGAAATTGTTTGCATAAAGCAAATTTCTCCTTTTGCACTAGGTATATTCTCTTTGGAGACGTTGGAGAAATACAAACTGGGAGATTTCATGAAACCTTCTCCTTTTTTATCTCAAATATCCTCTTCCGGGGCCTTGAAAACCCTTGGTAGAGAAATCAAAGCTGCAGACTCTTTGCATGTGGCAAATTTCTCCTTTTCCACCACAAATATTCT
Organism: Tachyglossus aculeatus; assembly: GCF_015852505.1. Taxonomy (NCBI): domain Eukaryota; kingdom Metazoa; phylum Chordata; class Mammalia; order Monotremata; family Tachyglossidae; genus Tachyglossus; species Tachyglossus aculeatus. The sequence continues at coordinate 3,570,756 of NW_024044831.1, read as the reverse complement.
CTTTTCTGGCCTTGAAGACCCTTGACAGATAAATCAAAGCTGGAGGTTGTTTTCAAGAAGGAAATGTTCTCCTTTCACATCTCAAATACTAGTTTTTGAGGCCTTGAAGTCTTTAGACAGAGATGTAAAAGCGGGAGTCGGTTTGCATGAAGCAAATTTCTCCTAATGCAGCTCAAATACCTTCTCTTCTGGCCTAGAAGACCTTGGGTGAAGAAAGCAAAGCTGGAGGTCTTTGCAGGAAACAAATTTCTCCTTTTGCACATCACATATTCTCTTTTTTAAAGTCCTTGAAGACCTTAAGTACAGAAATAAAAGCCGGAGATGGTTAGCATGAAGCAAAGTTCCCCTTCCTCACCTCAAATATTCTCTTTTCGGGCCTTGAAGACCTTCGGTAGAGACGCAAAAGATGGAGATGGTTTGCACGAAGCAGAGTTCTCCTTATGCTCCTCGAGTATACTCGCTGCTGACCTTGAAGACCTTCGGTAGAGAAATCTAAGCTGCAAGGCTTTGCATAAAGCACATTTCCCCTTTTTCATCTCAAATAACCACCTTTCAGGTCTTGAAGACTTAGGTAGACAAATGAAAGCAGGAGATGGTTTTACGTGAAGCAAACTACTCTGTTTACACCTCAACTCTTACCTTTGGAGGCCTTGAAAACCTCAGATGGAGAAATAAAAGCTGGAAATGATTTGTACAAGCAAATGTCTCCTTTCGAACCTCAAATAGTCTGTATTCGTTCTCAGTGAAAAAGCCTGGAAGGCCTGAAGTGGAGTAATGAACAGGAGACGTATCTGCCACATGAAGCACATTTCTCCCTTTTCACCTAAATCATTCTCTTGTAAGGCCTTGAAGAACTTACGGGAATTAAAGTTCGAAATTGTTTGCTTGCAGCAAATGTATCATTTTTCACCTCTCAATTGCCCTTCGAAGGCCTTCAAGACCGAAGGTGGACAAATAAGCAGGACAGTTTTTGTATGAAGTAAAATCCTCCTTTTTTAATGACATTTAGCATTTTTTCAGGCCCTCAAGAACTTAGAGCTTAAAATAATAATAATAATAATAATAATGACATTTGTTAAGCGCTTACTATGTGCGAAGCACTGTTCTAAGCGCTGGGGGGATACAAGGTGATCAGGTTGTCCCTCGTGGGGCTCACAGTCTTAATCCCCATTTTAGAGATGAGGGAACTGAGGCTCAGAGAAGTTAAGTGACTTGCCCAAGGTCACACAGCTGACAAGTGGCAGAGCTGGGATTCGAACCCATGACCTCTGGCTCCCACGCCCGGGCTATTCCCGCTGAGCCACGCTGCTTCTCTAAAATGAAAGCAGGAAATGATTTGCATAAAGCCAAGTTCTCCTTTTTCCCTGGAAAGATTCTCTTCTGAGGCCTTGAAGACCTTAGAAAAGTATCAGTTGAAGATTGTGTGCATGAGACAAACCTTTTCCTTTTTCACCTCAAATACCCTCTTTCAGAGGCCTCGAAATCCTGTCAGAGAAAGAAAAGCTGAGATTGTTCGCATGCAGAAAGTTTCTCCCTTTTCGCCTCAAATATTGTCTTAATTCATTCTCAATTAAAAGACCTTGAAGGTCCTAGATGGAGAAAGGGCCAGGAGATGTATTTGCAGGGAAACAAATTTCTTCTTTGGCACCCAAGTACTCTCTTCTGAGGACTTGAAGACTTGGGTAGACAAATAAAGAGGAGTGTTTTCGCATGAAGAAAACTTCTCCTTTTTTAACCCCAAATATTGTCTTTTCAGGTCTTGAAAACTTTAGATAGAGAAACTACAGCAGGAGATTTTCCTCGTAGAGCAGATTTCCTCTTTTCCATCTCAGATGGTCTCCGTGGTGGCCCTGAAGACCTCCTAAGCTAGGGAAAACAAAGTGGAGATTCTTTGCCTGAAGGAAATTTCTCCTTTGGCATTGCCAGTAAGACTGTGAACCCCAGATGGGGCACCCTGATTCCGTTGTATCTATCTTAGCGCTTAGAACAGTGCTTGACACATAGTAAGCACTTAACAAACGCACTTATTATTATTGATATTATTATTATCAGTTTGGGAGGGGATGAGGGGTTCTGAGAATGGGGTGATGGGAAGGAATCACTGATACTGGCTGGGTAAACATGGCAGGAAAATTCCTGGTTACAAAAAGAATAGGTTGTAGCCTAGGGTTCCCACCTATCTGAGTTGAGACAGTATACCAACTGGGACAAGGAGGTCAGTGTATTCTCTCCTCTGAATGGCCCTGTTCCCTTTCAAAATATTTCAGTGATGGAAAATGGAGAAATAATCTGTCAGCCCACATTTCCTTCTCCCCCCTTCTACTCCATCAGAGCACAGCTTTCCCCATCTTCCATCTTCCTCCATCATCCCACAACTTCCAGGATGCCTCAAAATATTCATTTTTCTTCTCGCTAAGTCATTTCTCCCAACTGCCAATCAGCATCTTAGACTTCTTCTCCATTTTTGCACTCACACCACCATTACAGTTTTGTACATAGTGGCTTTGAAAAAATGTACTCTTTAAACATATAGTCATCTATTTACCATTCCTTCCAGGCTCTTCTTCGTCCTCCCATTAATTAGTTCTGTGTCTATCTTCCCTGTTAGATTTTAAGCTCTTGGAAAACAGGGATGGTGTTTAATTTATTTTGATCTCTCTGAAGCGTTCACTACAGTACTTCACACACAGGATGCATTCACCAAATATCATTGATTGATAGACGGATGCATGGATGGGTTGTTGGATGGATGGATGGATGGATGGATGGATGGATGGAAGGGTGGTTGGGTTGATGGATGGATAGATGGATAGATGGGTGGATTGTTTGCTGTGTGACCTTGGGCAAAGCACTTCACTTCTCTGTGACTCAATTATCTCATCTGTAAAATAGGGATTGAGACTGTGAGCCCCACGTGGGATAGGAAATGTGTAAAACCTGATTGGTCTGATTCTGCCTCAGCACTTGGCGCAGTGCCTGGCCCTTAGTAAGCGCTTTACAAATACCACTATTATTATTGTTATGGAGGGGTGGATGGGTGGGTGGGTGGATGGATGGATGGATTGATTGATGGATTGATGGATGGATAGACAGATGGATTGATGGATGGATAGACAGATGGGTGAACAGACAGACAGACAGACAGATGGATGGATGGATGGTCGGAAGGATGGATGGATGGATGAATGAATGGATTAGAGACAAAATATTCTCAGTCAAATTCATTCATTCAATCGTATTTATTGAGTACGTATTTATTGAGCACTGTACTCATCGCTTGGAAAGTACAATTAGCAACAGAGATAGTACCAGTGCACAACGTGCTCACATTCTAGATGGGGGAAGAGAGGCATCAAAACAATTAAACAGGCAGTCAAATGTGGGGGACAGTTTCCATGATTACATACCTGCTCCCTGGTCACCCTCTGATTTTCTGATTTTCATAACCACCAGGAGTGATCTTAAAATTCATAGAATTGCTGCTACTATCTTTAGCAGTATCAACATTATCATCATTGAATTTATTCAGAATTTACTTGCAAAAGACTGCCAAGTACTGGAGTAGAAACAAACTAATCAGATCGGACACAATTCCTGACCCACAGGGGCTCAGACTGTAAAAGAAAGAGAGAGCATATATTGAATACCGATTTTACAGAGAGACCCAAAGAGGATACGTGGCTGGACCAAGGTCATACAGCAGGCCGGTGGCAGAACCGGGCAGACCTTTCGGATCTTATGAATCTTATATCAGGCAGAAACTCCTCACCTTCAGCTTCAAGGCTCTCCATCACCTCGCCCCCTCCTACCTCACCTCCCTTCTCTCCTTCTACAGCCCACCCCACACCCTCCGCTCCTCTGCCACTAATCGCCTCACCGTACCTCGTTCTCGCCTGTCCCGCCATCGACCCTCGGCCCACGTCATCCCCCGGGCCTGGAATGCCCTCCCTCTGCCCATCCACCAAGCTAGCTCTCTTCCTCCCTTCAAGGCCCTACTGAGAGCTCACCTCCTCCAGGAGGCCTACCCAGACTGAGCCCCTTCCTTCCTCTCCCCCTCGTCCCCCTCTCTACTCCCCATCTTACCTCCTTCCCTTCCCCACAGCACCTGTATATATGTATATATGTTTGTACATATTTATTACTCTATTTATTTATTTATGTATTTTACCCGTACATATCTATTCTATTTATTTTATTTTGTTAGTATGTTTGGTTTTGTTCTCTGTCTCCCCCTTTTAGGCTGTGAACCCACTGTTGGGTAGGGACTGTCTCTATATGTTGCCAACTTGTACTTCCCAAGCGCTTAGTACAGTGCTCTGCACACAGTAAGCGCTCAATAAATACGATTGATTGATTATGACTCCCAGTCACATGCTCATTCCACTAAGCCATGACATCGCCCAAACAATCACTTGGCAGTCGTTTATTCATTCATTCAATCATATTTATTGAGTGCTTACCATGTGCCGAGCACTGTACTAAGCGCTTGGAAAGTACAATTCAGAATAAAGAGAGACAATCCCTGCCCACATCGGGCTTACAGTCACACACGTCTTATCAAACACTGTCGCAGACATTGATAAATCCTCAGTCACTGGACTTTCTCTTTGGACAGCTCTTTATATGGATACTCCCACGGTCAGAACCCTGATGGGGAATGGAATAGTCAGCAAAGGGAAACAGACATTTTATCCCTTAGAAGAGGGAGGAGGAATCTCCCCTTTAGGACTCTCCCCAGGGCGGCCTTCATGTCCCGGTTCCTCAGGCCGTAGATGATGGGATTCATGGTGGGTGTTACCATGGTGTAGAACACGAACACCAGCAGGTCCTGGGTCCAGGAGGAGTCGGACACGGGCTTGAGGTACGCAATGGCGGCCGTAGCGAAGAAGATGGTGACGACGGCGAGGTGAGGCAGGCAGGTGGAGAAGGCTTTGGCCCTGCCCTCGGTGGCCGGCATCCTCAGAACAGCCTGGAATATGCTCACGTAGGACATGATGATAAAGACAAAGCAGCCTAAACCTAAAGCTATGCCACCGGCGACGCTCACATCAATGGCTACGTGGTCCTCGGAGCAGGAGATCTTCTGCAGAGTGGGTATGTCACAGAAGAACTGCTGTACGATGTTGGACCCACAGAAGCTCAGGAAGAAAGTCGAAGCTGAATCCAAGACCCCAAACAGCCCCCCGCTGAGCCAGTAGGTGGCTGCCATCTTTCCACAAGCCATGCGGTTCATGATGATCTCATAAGCGCAGGGGGTGACAGATGGCAGCGTAGCGGTCGCAGGACATCGCTGTGAGGATGAGAAACTCTGAGCCGACAACCAGGACCACGAGGAAGACCTGAGCGACACAGCCCAAGAAGGAGATGGAGTTGTGATTGGTCAAGGAGTTGAGGACTGAGTTTGGGACGATAACGGTGATGAGGCAGAGGTCGACAACAGATAGGTTCCTGAGGAAGAAATACATAAGGGTGTGGAGGCGCCGGTCGATGACTGTGACGGGGATGATGAGGAGATTCCCTATCAGGGCTGACAGGTAGACCAGGAGAAACAGTGCGGCGTGGACGAGTTGCAGTTCCCGGATGTCTGAGAATCCCAGTAGGAGGAATTCCCTTACCGTGGAGATGTTGGGCATTTTTTTGGGAGGCAGCATTGACTTTCTGTAAAGCATGAGGGAAGAGCCACAGTTAGAGTCAGCTGATGGGATGAGTGAAGGAATTTACTTGCTGGTGATTCTCTATGGAGAGGAGACAGTTATTGAATTCAAAATGGTCTTTGAGTTCACCGTGGAGACATTGAATATTTCTGGTGAATGACGTCGACTCCCTGCACAGGAAGAGGGAAGACTTCAATTTAGAGACATTGATTTTGCGGGTGAAGGAATAGGACGGAGTAATTCAATCTATTTATTGAGTACCTACAGAGGACACGGTATTAGTACATATGATCACTTTCCCCAAGGAGCTTCATTGCTATCAGAAGCACCAAGTTTCGAACAGTGTAGAAGTAGGGTGCACTATTGGGCAGAACACCGGCCTAGGAGTCAGAATACCTGGGTTCTAATCCCAACTCTACCAGTTCTCTGCTGCATAGCCATGGGAAAGTGACTTAATTTCTGTACGCCTCAGTCTTCCCAATAGTAAAATGGGGACTCGATACCTGTTTTCCCTCTTACTTAGTCAGTGAATACCTTATGGGATACGGTCTGTGTATACCAGGTTGCCCTGAATCTCCCCCAACACTTACTACTTTGCTTAGCACATATTAAGCACTTAATAAATATCAAGAGAAATATGTTTGGTTGAGGAGACAGAAACAAAAATGAATAGCAAATAGCAGAGGTCAGAGAAAATAAAGATATGTTTATGACTGTTGGAAAATTTTTTCGGTGGTTTTAAGGTCAAACAAGAAGTGCCTTTACACATAAATTGATCCATGTAGTGGAGAGAGAATGTGCTTGTTATACAGAAGGACCTGGATTCTAATCCTGTCTCCGTCCCTTGTTTGCTGCGTGACCTGGGGCCAGTCACTTACCTTCTCTGTGCCTTGGTTACCTCATCTGAAAAATGGGGCTTACAACTGTGAGCACCCTATGAGGCATGGACTATGACTAACCTGAATAGATTCTTTCCACCCCTGTGCTTAGTACAGTATCTGGCACATAATAAGCCATCATAACATCACATCAACGTAACATCATAAAACAAACAAAAACAACACAAAACCACATTTTCTCCAAACTGATTCCATTTGCTCACATATCTGCATTCACACTTGTACAAACACAAACACAAGCATACGTCGTCATTCATCTAGTACCTTCCTAAAGCATCACTCAGCCTACATCTCTCCTCTCCTCAACCTCCTTTCATGGAAAGTTGTGCTTTTTCACAAGCAACAAAAACTCACAGTCGGTTTGAAGGTTCTCCACTATCTGACTGCACTTCATCCCGTTTCCATTGTTCAGCACGTCTTCTCAGCTCTCAAAGAAACTTTCTAGTTGTTACTCGCGATCGACCCTCGTATTTCCATCCTAGCCTGGAACTCCCTCTCTTATCCACTCAAAATCAGAGACAGCACAGTTCTTTCCGAATTGTGAGCAGTGGCTAAAATCTCCACACACATACCCCACCACCAACCAGCTTCCCCGCTTCATTTCCCAGCCCTTTAAATCCACTTCACCTAACTCAAGCGTGAATCACCTCATGTCCATCCTCATTTAATAATAATAATAATAATAATAATAATAATGGCATTTGTTAAGTGCTTCCTATGTGCAAAGCACAGTTCTAAGCTCTGGGGACGTTACAAGGTGATCAGGTTTTCCCACGGCTCACAGTCTTAATCCCCATTTTACAGATGAGGTAACTGAGGCCCAGAGAAGTGAAGTGACTTGCCCAAAGTCACACAGCTGACAACTGGCAGAGCCTGGATTTGAACCCATGACCTCTGGCTCCAAAGCCCGGGCTTTTTCCACTGAGCCATGTTGCTTCTCTTGTGGAGAAAGCACGGGCTCAGGAGTTCTCTTCTTGATTGTGAGATCCTGGAGGGCAGCTCACACATCTGCCAGCTCTTTTTTATTGTACTCTCTCAAACATAGCTTAGTGGGAATCAGAGGACTTTGGTTCTAACCCTGGACCTGTTCCCTTGCTGATAAGGAACCTTGGCCAAGTCGCTTCACTGTTCTGGGCCCTAGCTTCCTCATCTGTAAAATGGCACGTAAAAATTGCATATTCATCTTTACATTTTTTCTTTCCTTCTGGAAGGGACAGGGAATGTGTCTGTTATGGTGTTACAAAGTGGATGGAGCACAGGCTTGGGAGTCAGAAGGGGTAGGAAGCGGGTAGGACTGTATTCAATCTGCCTAACGTTTATCTAATCCAGCGTTTAGAACGGTGCTTGGGACATAGTAACAGCTGAACAGGTACTACTATTATTACTCTCCAAGTGCTTAGTGCTCTCAACAAGTGCTCAATCAGTATGACTCAAGGTTAACTGATTGATAGTAAATTAGACTGTGTCAACCTTGTCTAGTAGGCTGGAAAGCCCATAAGGGCAGGGATTCCAACCTTTCCCACTATTTGTCATTTCCCAACATTTGGGAAGAACTCTTACAGGGAGGAATTGCTGACAGTGCCAGTCGCTATCCAAAGCTGGTCACAATCTCTCAGCCCTGCCTGCCATTTACCCTCTGCAAGGGATTCTGGGATCCACTAAAGGCCAAAGTGACTGTCCACAGTGCTGACGCTGTGTTGGAGCTTTGTAGCCTGGAGGGTAGTTGGCATGGTAGCAAGGTCTGAGGAGCAATGAGGAGAGGTTTGCGATGGTTGATGGTTACTGAACTGGAAAACACCTCCCCACCTGCTAGCACCCCTGTCCGCTGGGGCCGCGGCCCTGGTCTGAAACCCTACCTTAGGCCCCAGACTGACTTCATCTCCTATCCTCATACTCGTCCCACCCTACCCTTCCATCCCACTCATCCCCGGTCACTCTTACTGGGGCAGCGTGGGGCTGGCACTGGCCGACCTCTGCGGGGCTGGGCTGGTCCCCTATTTCCCCTCAGACTCATGGGTTCGCTCAACCAGGAAGGAACAGAGAGGAGCCCTCAATCCCTCTCCGCTCTCCTCCAGACCCTGAGAAGCTCTCCAGCCAGGCCCCCGTCCCTGTAGATAAAGCAGGAGCTGCTCCGAGGGGGATCCCTGGAGGATGGCTCGGGGCCCTGCCGAGGGACCCTGTGGCCTGGACAAGCCACGCACCCTCTGGTAACGTGGTTCCTGAGGCTCCTGGGAGATAAGGGCCCGGTCACTGCAGCATCAGTGATGGTGCCGGCCCTCGGGGTTCCCATGGAAACAGCGACATTTGCATCCCAGCGTCCCAATGGTTCCTGGTTTCAACGACAGTCTTTAGACCCTGTGAATGCTTTCACTTAGTCCAATTCACAACCTAATACACTCAATCCGTCAGTCAATCAGCTGTCACTTTTTTCTATGGTCTTTGTGAAGCGCTTACTGCATATCAGGCACTGTATTAAGTGCTGGAGTAGTTACAGGCTAATCAGATTCTAGTCTATGTCGCCCGTGGGGCTCACATCTCAATCCCCATTTTACAAATGAAGAAAGTGAGGCACAGACAGGTTAAGCGACCCTGCCCAAGGTTACACAGCAGACTTGTGGTGGAACCGGAAAGAGAACCCATGTCTATTTGAATCCCAGGCCCGCGTTCTTCCCACTACACAATGCTACTTCTTCTTACTGGTCCTGATTAAAAATCCGTTGAAGCTCTGTTCATACTGACCATATAAACTGTACTCTTGAATCAAGAGTTCATCCACTTTCTCACCTTTCCCTTCTGTCCTTCCTCTTCTACATACTTTATTCAGTGTCTACCGCCCCCATTAGATCATAATCTCCTGGAGAGCAGGAGCAATGCAATTTTATCTCTTTTCAACTCTCCTGAGAGTTTACTACAGTGCTTTGCACCCAGGATGTGGTCAATAAATACCACTGATAATAATAATAATAACAAGTTTGGTCTTTGCTAAACGCTTACTATGTGTCAAGCACTGTTCTAAGTCCTGGAGTAGACACAAAGTAATCAGGTTGGACAAAATCCCTGTCCCATAATGGGTTCACAGTCTGAATCCACATTTTTGCAGATGAGGTAACTGGGGCACAGTGAAGTTAAGTGACTGGCCCGAGGTCAAATGGCAGGCAAGTAGCGGAATGGGGATTAGAACTCGCAACTTCTGACTCCCAAGCCCGTGCTCTGGACGGATGGATGGGTGGATGGATAGATGGATGGTTGAAAGGATGGATGGATGGAAGGAAGGAAAGATGGATTGATGAGAGAGCATGGATTTGACAAGACAGATGGAGCTAAAGTCATCCTTTCTTCCCTTCTCCAATACCACCTACCGTTTTCCAACTTTCATTCCCACCCCCAGAGTCATGCTAAAAAGCATATCATTATATTTTCATAGTCATTAGTCATAATGATATTATTGCATATATTAATAGGTTGTGTGCCTAAATTGTTCCACGTGATAGAGTAGAAACAATAAGATCAGTTCAGACACAATTCCTGTCCCACAGAGGCTCAGAGTGTAAGAGGAAGAGAGATCCTAGTAAGGTTAAGTCACTGCCCCTGGGTCACAAAGCAAGGCATTAGCAGAGCTGGCATCAGAACTCAATTCTCAGTAAATCAATCAATCATATTTTTGAGCACTTACTCTGGGCCCAGCACAGTACTAAGCACTTGGAAAAGTTCAATATAACAGAGCTGGTAACACGTGCCCTGACCGCAATGAGCTCAGTCTAGAGCGATCCCCATTCCTTTAGACCATGATAAAATTTTTAAAATATGGTCTTTCTTAAGCTCTTGCTATGTTCCAAGCACTGTTCAAAGAACTGGGGTAGATACAAGCTAATCGGGTTGTCCCACATGGGGTTAACAGTCTAAATCCCCATTTTACAAATGAGGTGACGGAGGCACAGAGAAACTAAATGGCTCGCCTAAGGTCACACAGAAGCCAAGTGGCAGAGCAGGGATTAGAACCGTCCCCAAACTGGATTTACTAAATACTTGGGGGAGTTCAGTTTAACAGAGTTGTTAAACACATTCCCTGCCCACAATGACCTTACAGTCTACAGGGACTCCCCTTCCTTTAGGCCATGATGCCTCCCCAAAACTGGATTGTCAGTCCTACTTCAGTCTGTCCTACTTCAGTCTTAGCCGCCTCCCTCGAAGACTTTCACAATTCATCAACGTCCAGCGTTTTCTGTGAACCCTGTAGGACCATTAAGTATCTGGCTAGGTCCGAGGGCAATTCCTTGGTTAAGTGGTGGTGTGAGATTAATTGCATAAAGAAAGAGACATTTTGTCCTAGAGTGGTGGTTAGGTGAGTGACCCTTTTAGGATCCTGTCCATGGTGGCCTTCATGCCCCGGTTCCTCAGGCTGTAGATGAGGAGGTTCAGGGAAAGAGGCACCATCGTGTAGAGCATGGACACCAGCAGGTCCACGATCAAGAAGGAGTCAGAGGGAGGCTTGATATAGACAAATACACCCGCAGAGAAGAAAAAGGTGACAAAGACGAGGTGGAGCAGGCAGGTGGAAAAGGCTTTGGTCCGGCCCTCGGCAGCCGGCATCCTCAGAACGGCCCAGAAGATGCGCACGTATGAGATGATGATGAGAATGAAGCAGCCAACGCCTTACGCTAATGCGGTGGTGATGCTCATGTCAATGGCGACGTGGTCTTCGGAGCAGGTGATCTTCAGCAGAGGAGGGACATCACAGAAGAACTGGGGGCGATTTTGGACCCGCAGAAGGAGAGGGAGAATATCCCAGTTGAACACAGTGTTGCAAACAGGCCCCCGCTGATCCAGGAGGCAGTGGCCCTCTTCCAACAGGCCCTTCGAGCCATGACGACCTCGTAGTTCAGGAGGAGGCAGATGGCGATGTAAAGGTCGTAGGACATCACCATGAGTATGGACAACTCCGTATAACAAACCAAATCACAGGGAAGACTTGGACGGTACAGCTCACTAAGGAGATGGATCTCTTGTTGGTCAGGGAGTTGTGGATGGACTCGGGGACGGTGAGCTAGAGGAGGCAGAGGTCGATGAAGGACAGGTTCCGGAGGAAGAAGTACATGGGGATGTGGAGGCGCCGGTAGAGAGAGGTAACGGTGACGATGAGGAGATTCCCCATCAGGGCCGCCAGGTAGACCAGGAGGAACAGCGCGGCGTGGATCAGCTGCAGCTCCCGGACCTCCGAGAAACCCAGCAGGAGGAACTCCCTCACCGTGGAGGAGATAGTCACTGGTAGGTGATGATGATTCCCTGCACAGGACAAAGAACTTGATGAGGTGAAGAAATCAACAGGAGTTTTGCCTGTGATTCTATGAGGAGCAATTTATCTTATGTCGGAAGAAAATTACTAATTACAAAATGACCTAGAAGCTTCGTAAAAGACTTCCGTGTAACAATGGGGGAATTCCAGAAGAGGATTAACACCATATTTCTCCAAGTGGGGATAACAAGACGACAAAGATATGAGAGGGGAAAGCAGTCACAGTAATATTAGCAATAGTAGCAGCAAAAGCCCTAGTAGAAGTTGTAGTATCAACCAATCAAGCAATTTAGAATTCGTATTTTTGAGCATTTACCGTGTGCAGAGCACTGTACTAAATACTTGGGAGAATACAGTGTAACAGAGTTGATAGACATGCTCCCTCCCCACAGCAATCTTACAGTCTAAAGGGAGATAAAGATGTTAAAATAAATTATGGATATGTACAGAGACTGTAAGCTCGTTGTGGGTAAGTTGGTGTGTCTGTTATATTGTTACTCCTCAAACACTTATGCAGTGCTCCACACACAGAGCTCTGCCCTTCGCTCAATAAATATTCATTCATTCAATCATATTTACTGAGGTCTTAGTGTGTGCAGAGCACTGCACTAAGCTGAGTGACCGGCTGATAATGGTAATAACGTTGTTTATCGAACTCCCAGGGGACAAAAAAGGCAAGGATATACCAACACTACAAGGCACCCTGGAGCACACAAATTCACTCTCACACCCAAAATCACAGCTAAACATACATGTATCGAAACACATAATACCCTCACATATATTCCTGCTCACTCACAGACCGGGGTTCTCCCACAGACTGACAGTCGCACAGAGCCAAGCATATTCCTCAAGCGCTTACTGTGTGCAGAGCACTGTTCTAATCACTTTGGAGAGTACAATACAAACAGGTTGGTAGCCGCATACACCCATAAACCTATCTAGCCATTCATTTGGCTCTTCCCTGACCCCAAGACCTATTCCCTAGGGAGAGATCACGAACATTCCCCACTGTTCCATCCCCATATGGCCCCCTTCCCTAAAGTCTGGGATTTGCTCCCTGATTCTCCTACCCTGCCCTGAGCACACACACACACGTGCATTGGCATACACAAAGCTGCAGGTCCAGGGAATCCGATTGCAGCTGTCTCTGTACGAGGAATATGAACAGCAGAGTGAAGTCTGGCTAAACAAACAGAGAAGGGTCTGGCTCGGGACCCCAGTTACATACGTCGCCTCTGGCTTGGCAGAGGGCTGGGAGAAATTGTTAATCGATGGTATTTACTGAGCACTTACTGTGTGCAGAGCACTGGACTAAAGCGTTAAGGAGAGGACAATCCAACAGAGTTGGTAGACACAATCTCTGCCCACAACGAGCTGACGGTCTAGCGGGATGGAAGGATAGTGAGGCCTTGATGAAGGAACGATGGAGGGATGATAGAGGGACGACAGAACGGTGATGGAGGGATGAGGGAAGGCCGGCGGTGGGCCGATGAAATGATTCATTCATTCGTTCATTCAATTGTATTCATTGAGCACTTACTGTGTGCAGAGCACTGTACTAAGCGCTTGGGAAGTACATGTTGGCAACATATAGAGACGGTCCCTACCCAACAGTGGGCTCACAGTCTAGAAGGGGGAGACAGAGAACAAAACAAAACATATTATGTCAGCCAGACGAAGGAGGGGATGTCCTAGAACAAAAAACAGATGAATGCTGGTCCAGGTACAAAGAACTTGCGATTGAGAAACTGAGCAGAGGAAGTGATTCCAGTACTAGTGGCTTGTGCTGTGGTACTAGCCACTGTGTCGTCCCTGCTGAAGCCTGGTATCTGCTCCTGCAAACTCGCCTGCCATGCTGCCCTGGTCCGAACTTCAACCTGGAGGCCGAGTGCGAGATTCTCCACAGACTCACTACGGGCTTCTGGCCTCTCCCCACCCCTCCATCCCCACCCCAGGGCGCACTTACCATGGCAGTGTGGGCCTGGAGGTTTCCGACCTCTGCCAGGCTAGGCTGGTCCCCTATCTCCCCTCGGACTCCTGGGTTTGGTCAGACAAGGAGGAACATCTAGGAGCCCTCAGCCCCTCTCCGCTCTCCCTCGGACACTGAGATGTTTCTCCAGATAGACCCCATCTCCCACGATAAAGCAGCCGCCACTCTGAGGGGAATCCCTGGAGGCCCGGAGTGGGGAAGTGAAGTGAATTGCCCAGTGTCATTCACCAGATCAGTGGCAGAACTGGGATTAGAACCTAGGTCCCCCTGACTCCCGGGTCCATGCTCTTTCCACTAAGCGACACTGCTTTTGATTTAGAGAAATTGTGACTCTGACCCTGGTCATCTAGTTCCCTATTGAAATTTCCCTCACCTTTCGCCTTCTCCTCTCCGGAGTCACTGGGCCTGTCCTGGGCTGGAGAGCACAGACCTCTGCTGAGAGAGACGTTCACTCTACCTCATCGGTCCTGGACGCTGGTGACAATGACAGGAAAGTCTGGCTGAGAGATGAGAGCTGTCAGGATCATTCCTACACCTCTCTGCTGCGCCATCCCATCAGATGACAGTCCGGTTATTTCCTGGGGGATTCCCCGTGGGAGGACGGGCCCGTGGCTCTGCTGTGACAGCTGACTGACGGGGAATCTCGACCTAAATGACTGCACAGTTCCATGTGGTTCCCATTCTGGGACTCTTTCTCATGACAACATCAACAGACTAAACATCATTCCCTTTCTGTGATTACTAATAGTGTTCTGGTTAAGCTCTGAGATTTGGAGCTTCATCCCATACCAGGGCTTGGGACCATCTGAAAACTGCAGCAATCCAATTTAGTCATTTCCCTCTAGACTGTAAGCCCATCATGGGCAAGGAACGTGGCTACCAACCCTGTTATATTGTTAAATCGTACTCTCTTAAGGGCTAAGTACCAGGGTCTTCACATAGTAAGTGCTCAATAAATATGATCGATCGATTGATATGCTTTATTTTCCCCTACTGAATTTCTATCTTCATTCTCCATTCCTCTCAAGCTCACCATCTCACTGTGCTTCATTCCCAGCTCCCCTCACTCAGACCCCTACCTCATCATCTTTCCTCCGCATGGAATTCCGTCTCCCTTCACATCCGCCAGACCACAGGGCTTCCCGCCTTCAAAATTCTTTCTTGAAACTCTATTAAATTCACGGGACTTTCCCTGATTTTTTTTCATAATGGTACATGGTAAGTGTTTACTAATCTCCAGAGATCATTCTAAGCACTGAAGTACATGCTAGCTAGTCAGGTTGAATACATTCCCTGTCCCATATAGGACTTCCAGCCTTAATCCCCATTTTAGCGATGAGGAAGTTGAGGCTAGAATTGATATGACTTGCCCAAGGTCGTATGGCGGACAATTGGTGATGGAAGAATTAGGACCCAAGTCCTCTGACTCCCAGGTCCATGCTCTATCAACTGGACTAAGCTGCTTCCCTGTGCTCCCCTGTCTCAGGTGCTTAATTGTCTCGGTCTGGGCCTGTGTAAACCCCCCCCCCTGCCCATTCTTAATAATAATAATAATAATAACAATAATAATGATTGCGGTTTTTGATAAGCGTTTATTATGTGCCAGGCACTGTACTAAGCGCTGGAGTGGATACATGCAAATTGGGTCAGACAAGTCCCTGTCCGACGTGGTGCTCACAGCCTTAATCCCCATTTTACAGATGAGGTAACTGAGGCCCAGAGAAGTGAAGTGCCTTTTCATTCCATTCATTCAGTCGTATTTATTGAGCACTTACTGTGTGTAGAGCACTGTACTAAGCAGTTGGGAAGTACAAGATGGCAACATATAGAGACGGTCCCTACCCAACAGCGGGCTCACAGTGTAGAGGACTGTGCCCAAGGTCACACAGCAGACAAGTGGTGGATTAGATTGGGATTAGATTAGACCTGGATTATAACCCAGGTCTTTAGGTCACACTGCTTCTCTTGGCTTGTTGCTGCTGGGATCAAGACACCTGGTCTCTTTACCCAAGCAGGACTTAATTGGAGTGGAGGCCAGGCAGCTTCACTGGGAATCTATGGAAAATCTATGTTGGAGCCAGGTGATTCCTTTTTCCAGATTACATTTATCCTTCGGTGGTGATGAATAATCAAAAACGGGCAGACGACAGGAAAGATGAAGCCTAGCACCGTTTGGCAGTTCCAACAGCAGAGATTTTTCTTTCATGTTGAGTATAACCTTCAGCATGACGGATGGTCGCACATAAAAGGGGCCATAGAGAGCGGCCAGGGCCACCACCTCCTTGGCCACCCTGACCTCGGACATCGCCCCGGGGGAGCATCCGGGGGCGTGGAGGTGACGGGCACGCCGGTGGTTGTCTATACAGGACAAACACCAAGTAGCGCCTGGGATTAGAACAAAGGTCCTTTTGAGTCCCAGGCCCGGATTCTATCCACTAGGCCATGCTAAGACCACGGGCTTGAGAGTCAGAGGGTGTGGG
This sequence comes from Tachyglossus aculeatus, assembly GCF_015852505.1. Lineage (NCBI taxonomy): Eukaryota > Metazoa > Chordata > Mammalia > Monotremata > Tachyglossidae > Tachyglossus > Tachyglossus aculeatus. Next base: position 3,554,437 of record NW_024044831.1, on the reverse strand, counting down.
TTCTAATCTTCTGTGTGACCTTGGGCAAGTCTCTTAACTTCTCTGGGCCTCAGTTACCTCATCTGTAAAATAGGGATGAAGACTGTGAGCCCCACGTGGGACAACCTGATTACCTTGTAAATACCCCAGTGCTTAGAACAGTTCTTGGCACATAGTAAGTCTTAACAGATCTTATTATTATTATTGTTATTATTATTATTATTATTATTCAAAGATGCCTTTGGCAAGACATGACAATATCAGAAGAGCAGCCTGCAGTTTTCAGAAATGTCACAGGCCTTACTAGGTATGGTATTTGTTGAGGTCTCACTTGGTGTCAGGCACTATACTAAGCACTGAGGTAGAAACAAGCTGGTTGGACACAGTTCACATCCCACATGGGGCTCGTGGTCTTAATTCCCATTTTACAGATGAGGTAAATAGAGGCCCAGAGAAGTAAAGTGGTTAACCTAAGGTCACACAGCAGAAAAGTGGCAGAGCTGGGATTAGAATCCAGGTCCTTCTGAGTCGCGGGTGTGGGCTCTAACCACTAGGCTACGGTTCTCCCTCCCTGTCTGGGGAGGACCCACGGCCTGAAACAGGCAGGTAGCCCATTTGGCCCGGGGCCGGAAATCTGCAGAGCCTTAATGAGGCTCCCTGGGGCAGGCTCAGGACTGGCCCTGTTTGTGGGACCTTCTCAAAGCCCTTCCCCTCCCCCGGGGCTGTTCGGTGGACAAGACCAGTCCAGTCAGAGAACAGTACTACCCTTAGGGGAGAGTGGTTAAAATCCGAGTTATTTTCCGGTCCTCCACCTCAGAGAGTCAGGATTGATGGACCTAAGACCAACCGATCAGTGAGGAAAAGGAGAAAGCAGCGGAGACCAGAAGATTCCAAACTACAGCAGGTTAGTGAGGTTAACCATCGTCAATGGCATTTATTGATCGCCTAGTGTATGCACAGTACTGTACTTAGCGCTTGAGAGAGTACAGTGAAACAGAGTTGGCAGACACATTCCCTGCCCACAACGAGTTTACAATCTAGAGGATGAGTTGGTAATGATATATATCGTATTGGGCGGTTATTCAAGCAGCTTAGCCCAGTGGAAAGAGCCCAGGCCTGGAAACTGGGAGACTTGGATTCTAATCCCTCCTCCACCAATTGTCTGTTGGGACCTTGGGCAAGTCACATCACCTCACTTCTCTGTGCCTCGGTTCCTTCTTCTGTACAGAGGTTTGGAGCTGATATGAAGGAATGTTGGAGTTGATAAGGGGTCGCTTGTTAGAAGAGGTGAGACGTTAGGAAGACTAAAGTCTGGTGGATTTTTGAGGGTCGGGACTTTCAAATTAAGGACACTGTGAGACTGGGGATGCAGGAGAGAGGATTAAAAGAGAAGTACAATTAGGTAGAACAAAGAGCAAGACGAGAAATGATATGCAATAATAATTGTGGTGTTTTATTAAGTGTTTACTGTGTACCAAGCACTAAAGTAGATATAGGGTGATCAGGTCAGACAGACTCCATGCCAGATGGAGCTCACAGCCCAAAAGGGAGGGAGAACAGGTATTGATGGCTTTACAGCTGAGGAAACTGAGGTATGGAGAACATAGGTGAGTTGTTTTCAAGGTCACACAGCAAGCAAGTGGCAGAGCCAGGTTTGGAACCTAGGTTCTCTGACTCCCAGGACCTGACCATCCTAATTAGGCTGAACATTTCAAAAAAAGATATATAAAACAATGGAGAAGGATGAAGACAGAGGCAATTCATTCAATCGTATTTATTGAGTGTTTACCCTGTACAAAGCACATTACTAAGAGCTCGGGAGAGTACAGTACAACAACAAAAGATACATTCCCTACCCACAACAAACTCAGTTTAGAGGCAGTGTGGTCGTGGACTGATACAATAGTGTAGTGGTTATACAATGAAAGCTTGGGTTAGGGTGGTAATTCTTCGGTTGAGGAGAGATTCTGGGAATTGTTGAAGAGGAAGAATAGACAAGATTTATGAGGAAATTGTCTTTCAATTTCCAGCCTGAATGAGGAGTAGAGGAGGACCCCAGATTTTGGGGACAGAAAGAACCGGTGTCATTTTCAGAGAGGGAGAAGTTAGATATGGGGACAGGCTTAGGGTGGAAGATGAGTATCTTGGTTTTAAAACAGAAGCAGCGTGGCCTAGTGGAAAAAGCCCAGGCCTGGGTGTGAGAGGACCTGGGTTCTTATCCCGGCTCTTCCAATTGCTGACTGTGTGACCTTTGGCATGTCACTTCACTTCTCTGTGCCTTAGTTCTCCTGTTGCCCCCCCCCCCCTTATTTAGACTGTGGGCCCCTGTGGGACAAGGACCGTGTTCAACCTAATTAATTTGTATATACACCAGCGTTGAGACGAGCATCTGACACATAATAAACACTTAACAAATACTTCTAAAAACTGTCATGTAGGAGGTAGCTGGATATCCAAGGGAAGGAATTTGACGCCAAGAGAGGCGCAACTGGGGAGATAGATGAGGGATTCTACTGTGAACCCAGGTGGGACAGGGACTGCATCCAACCTGTTAAACCTGTAACTACCCCAGCACTTAGAACAATGTGTGACACAATTGGAATTGTTAAGCACTTACTATATGCCAGACACTGTTCTAAGCACTGACATAGACACAAGATGATCATGATGGACACAGTCCCAGGGCTCACAGTCTTAATCCTCATTTCACAGATGAGGGAACTGAGGCACAGAGAAATTAAGTGACTTATTCAAGATCACACAGCGGACAAGTGGTGGAGCCTGGATTAAAACACAGGTCCTCTACCTCCCAGGCCTGTGCTCTTTCCAACAGTCAGTCAGTCATGCTCATTGAGTGCTTACTGTGTGCAGGAAGTAAGGGCTAGGGAAAGTACAACATTCTTTGAGGGAGCAGCATGGCTTAGTGGAAAGAGCCCAGATTTGGGAGTCACAGGTCATGGATTCTAATCCCAGCTCTGCCACTTATTAATTTATCAGTTTATCACTTATCAACTTTGGTCAAGTCACTGAACATCTCTGCACCTCAGTTACCTCATCTGGAAAATGGGGAGGAAGACTGTGAACCCCACGTGGAACGACCTGATTACCTTGCATCTACCCCAGCTCTTAGAACAACATTTGGCACATAGATACCATCATTATTATTATTAAAATGCAACAGTATAATAGACACATTACATGCCTACAAAGAGCTTACAGTCTAGAGAGAGAAACAAGCAACGCTGCTTTTCAAGTAAGCATACTAAATACTTACCAAATACTGTTATTAATAGTAGGCACATAGAAATGATGGGTCAGTCAATCTTTTTTATTGATCGCTTACTGGATGCAAAGCACTGCACTGAGATCTTGGGAGAGCACAGTGTAGCAGAGTCACCAGACGGGCTCTCTGTCTGCAAGGAGCTTAGCTCGGGCTGTGGTCCATTTGCCCTAACAATTCTCCAACTGTCTAGAGGAAGCTCACTGCCTCTCCCAGCCGTGGTCCACGTCTCTGCAGTGACCGAATCCCACTCAGGGCAGGAGGTTGATGGAGAAGGAATCCGAGGTGTTCCATCCAACTCAACAATTTCATCTTTCTGACAGTGTCGTCCTTGGGGTAAGCTCAAATTCTCAGTGTGGACTTCAGCGCAGATGTCAGACGACATGGCCAACCGCGTGGCGGTGACGGGATTCCGGCTGCTGGGATTCTCAGAGATCCGGAGCTGCAGCTGGTCCATGCCGCGCTGTTCCTCCTGGTCCATCTGGCTACTCTGACGGGGAAACTCCTCATTGCCGCTGTCACCCCCCTCAACCGGCGCCTCCACGCCCCCACGTAATTCTTCCTCAGGAACCTGGCCTTCATCGACCTCTGCTACGTCTCCGTCACAGTCCCCAAATCCATCTTCAACTCCCTCTTGAACGTGAACTCCATCTCCCTGCCGGCTTGGTGTCTCGTGATTTTCCCGTGATTTTATTGTTCTTTCTCGTGATTTTCTTGGCGGGAATGGAGATGACCCTGTTGATCGTCATGTCCCGTGACCGCTTCGTGGCCTCTGCCATTTCCTACACTTTGGCACCATCATGCACAGAAGGGTCTGTGCCTCCTTGCTGGCTGCCTCCTGGCTCATCAGTGCTCCAGGCGCCACCCTCTACACGACCAGTGTCTTCTCCCTGTTCTCCTGTGGCCCCAACATTGTTCACCAGTTGTTCTTCGAAGGCCCCCAATTGCTGAGGCTCGCGTGCTCCTCTAGCCAAGGCGCCGAAAACCTGGGTTTAGCCACGACCGTCGGCTTACCCTGCTTTTGCTTCGTGCTCATCGTGGTCTCTTATTCTTTCATTCATTCATTCAATCATATTCATTGAGCGCTTACTGTGTGCAGAGCACTGTCCTAAGCGCTTGGGAAGTACAGGTCGGCAACATATAGAGACAGTCCCTACCCAACAACGAGCTCACAGTCTAGAAAGGGGAGACAGACAACAAAACAAAACATGTAGACAGGTGTCAAAATCTTCAGAACAAATAGAATTAAAGCTATACATACATCATTAACCAAATAAATAAAATAGTAAATATGTACAAGTAAAATAAATAGAGTAATAAATCTGCGCAAATATATATATATATACACACACAAGTGCTGTGGGGAGGGGAAGGAGGTAAGGCGGGGGGATGGGGAGGTGGAGAGGAAAAAGGGGGCTCGGTCTGGGAAGGCCTTCTGGAGGAGGTGAGCTCTTAGTAGGGCTTTGAAGGGAGGAAGAGAGCTAGCTTGGCGGATGTGTGGAGGGAGGGCATTCCAGGCCAGGGAAAGGACGTGGGGCGGGGGCCGATGGTGGAACAGGCGAGAACGAGGTACAGTGAGTAGGTTAGCGGCAGAGGAGCGGGGGGTGCGGGCTGGGCTGTAGAAGGAGAGAAGGGAGGTGAGGTCGGAGGGGCCGAGGTGATGGAGAGCCTTGAAGCCGAGAGTGAGGAGTTTTTGTTTGATTCGTAGGTTGACAGGCAGCCACTGGAAATTTTTGAGGAGGGGCGTAACATGTCCAGAGCGTTTCTGCACAAAGATGATCCGGGCTGCAGAGTGAAGTATAGACTGAAGTGGGGAGAGACAGGGGGTTGGGAGACCAGAGAGGAGGCTGAGGGAGTAATCCAGTCGGGATAGGATGAGAGATTGAACCACCAGGGTAGTGGTTTGGATGGAGGGGAAAGGGCGGATCTTTCCGATGTTGTGGAGGTGAGACCGGAAGGTTTTGGTGACGGATTGGATGCGTGGGGTGAACGAGAGAGCGGAGTCTAGGATGACACCAGGTTGGCGGGCTTGTGAGACGGGAAGGATGGTAGTGCCGTCTACAGTGATGGGAAAGTCAGGGAGAGGACAGGGTTTGGAAGGGACGATAACAAGTTCAGTCTTGGACATATTAAGTTTTATATGACGGGCAGACATCCAGATTGAGATGTCCTGAAGGCAGAAGGAGACACGAGCCTGGAGAGAGGGAGAGGGAGCAGGGGCAGAGATGTAGATTTGGGTGTCATCAGCGTAGAGATGAAAGTTGAAGCAGTTGGAGCGAATGAGTTCACCAAGGGAGTGAGTGTAGATAGATAACAGAAGGGGACCAAGAACTGACCCTTGAGGAACTCCTACAATAAGGGGATGGGAGGGGGAGGAGGAGCCCACAAAGTTGACTAAGAATGAACGGCCGGACAGATAAGAGGAGAATCAGGGGAGGACGGAGTCTGTGAAGTCAGGTTTGGATATCGTGTTGCGGAGAAGGGGGTGATCCACAGTGTGGAAGGCAGATGAACTGTCGACGAGGCTTAGGATAGAGTAGGAGCTGTTGGATTTGGCAAGGAGGACGTAATTAGCGACCTTCGAGAAGGCGGATTCGGTGTAGAGTAGTGGATGGAACCCAGATTGGAGGCGGTCAAGGAGAAAGTTGGCGTGGAGGAATTTGAGGCAACGGGTGTATATGACTCGTTCTAGGAGTTTGGAAAGGAAGGATAGGAGGGTGATAGGGCGATAACTAGAAGGGGAGGTGGTGTCAAGAGGGGTTTTTTTTAGGATGGGGGAGACGTGGGCATGTTTGAAGGCAGGGGGGAAGGAACCAATGGAGAGTGAGCAGTTGAAGGTGGAAGTTAAGGAAGAGAGGAAGGAAGGGGCGACAGATTTCACAAGATTATAGGGAATGTGGTCTGACGTACAGGTATATGGAGTAGTACATGAGAGGAGGGAGGAGACCTCATATGAAGATACTGCTGGGAAGGATGGGAGAGTGGCGGAGAGGGTTGAGAGCGGGGAGGTTGGAAAAGGGGGAGGCGTGACTGTTGGGAGCTCAGACCTGATGGAGTTGATTTTACCAATGAAGTAGGAGGCCAGATGGTTGAGGGTGAGGGATGGAGGAGGGGGAGGAACAGGCGGCCTGCGAAGGGAGTTAAATGTACAGAAGAGCTGACGGGGATGGTGGGCATCGGTGTCAATAAGGGATGAGAAATAATTTTGCCTGGCAGAGGAGAGGGCAGAGTTAAGGCAGGAAAAGATAAACTTGAGGTGAAAAAGGTCGGCTTGCTGTTTAGACTTTCGCCTGCAGCGAGCTTAAGAGCGAAGGAGGCGGACAGTGGGAGTGATCCGAGGCTGCGGGTTAGTGATACGAGAGCGGCGAAGGGAAAGGGGAGCGAGCGAGTTGAGCTGAGTAGAGAGGTTGGAGTTGAGAGCAGTAATCTGGTCATCAAGATTGGGTAGAGAGGATAGGGAGGCTAGGTGGGGTGTGCTGCGCTGAGAAAGAAGGATGGAGTCGAGAGAGCGGAGGTCTCTGTGAGGTAGTAATATAGATTTACAGGGGAGAGGAGTATGAGAGAGGAGGCAGGTGAGAAGGCGATGGTCAGAGAGAGGGATTTCAGAGTTGGTGAGGGAGGAGATAGTGCAGCGGTAGGAGATGATGAGTTCGAGGGTGTGACCAAGTTGGTGAGTGGGCCAGGTGGAGTGGAGTAGGAGGTTGGCAGCGTCAAGGAGAGATAGAAGGCAGGCGGCAGAAGAGTCACCAGGGACATCCATGTGGATGTTGAAGTCTCCTAGGATGAGAGTGGGCATGGAAAAGGAGAGAAAGAAGAGGAGAAAGGGGTCACAATCGTTAAGAAAACTGGAGGTGGGGCCGGGGTTGGGGCTATAGTTGACGGCTACAAGAATCTTGAGGGGGTGGTAGAGGCGAATAATTTGGAATTCAGAGGAGGGGAAGCAAACGGAAGGGGGAGGAGGGATAGTGCGAAAGCGACATTGGGGAGAGAGAAGGAAACCGACACCTTCTCTGGGGGAGTGGGAGAAAAGAAGCCTCCGCTGGAGAGAGCAACAGAAGGGACCGTGTCATTCTGAGTGAGCTATCTTTCGGTTAGGGCGAGGAGAAGTAGAGAGCTGGAAAGGAATAGGTCCAGTATTAAAGGGAGTTTACCTATTATGGAGCGGGGGTTCCAAAAGCCACACTTGGCAGCAGCTGTGGAGGGAGAGGAGGGAGGGGGAAGGGTGCGAGTGATGGGGAGGTTTTGGTTTGGGATGAGTTGGCAGGGGCCTGGGCGGGGAGAGGGGGAAGGGGAGTGGCGATGAGATAGTAGAACTGTGATGGGGTGGGGGCGGGGAAGAGGGGAAGGAGGGGGTGGGAAGGGAAGAGTTGAGGGTTGGCGCTGAGGGATTCTGGGGAGGGGTAAAGGGGAGGGGTGGGTGGGGGAAAGGGAGAGAAAGAGGTGGGAGAGGGGAAGGGGAAGGTGAGGAATGGGAGCAGGGGAATTGATAGTGCATGGTGAGGTCAGCAAGGTAAATGACAGCACAGCGCGTAGTTGATAATTAGCACGCAGTAACAATAATGCAGTAGCGTTAATAAAATGAATAGGTGATGACATCACCGAGAGTAGTTAACAATTAACATGCGATGGCAATAATAAAATAAGCAAATGATGACATCACAAAGAGCAGTTAGCAATTAACATGCGATGGCAGTAAAATAAGCAATGACATCATTGACATCATTGAGAGCCGTTAACAATTAACATTCGACGGGTATAATGAAATAAGCAGATGATGACATCAAAGAGAGCAGTTAACAGTTAACATGCAGAAGCGACCATAAAATAGGCAGATGATGCCCACAGCAGAAGGATGAATTTTCCATGGGTCAGTCAAAGCAAATCAAAGAGGCTAATGGCAAGGAGCGTCCAGGGTTTCTTGGCAAAAATGTCTCTAAGGTGGTGGAGGATGGAGTCCTATGGATGGCAGTTCTGGAGTAGGGCGGAACTGTTAAAGGGGGGTCATTGGGGAGGAGATGCTTGGGGAGAGGAGTGAACAGCCAAATAGCATGGGTGGGCTGCTTAGGTGTGAATGGGGTTGTTGATAACAAGGGACTTTTTCCCCGGGGATGGGACCTGGTGGGAATCAGTCAGGTCCGGACTGGGCTGCTGGGGATGGGGGCGCTCCTCAAAAAGGTAGCTTATGGGGTGGGGGGTGATGGAATCAGGGGGACACAAAGTACCACGATCAAGCAGGGGGACACAATGTCCCACGGTCCCAGTTGGCTACTTGGACAGAGTGGAGCTGGCTTCCAGGGGTGAGTCCAGTGATGATGATGGTTGAGGGGCAGCTCAGAAGCCTCCGTGAAAATCTAGAGAGAACGAGAAATGACTCTAAATCCACACTAAGACCCTCTCCCGGGCTGCCTTAGGGAAATCAACCCAGAGAAGCAACATGAGAAACAGCATGGCTTAGTGGCAAGAGCCTGGGCTTGGGAGTCAGAGGATGTGGATTCTAATCCCGCCTCCGCCACCTGTCTCCTGTGTGAACTTGGGCAAGCCACTTAACGTCTCTGGGCGTCAGTTGCCTCCTCTGTAAAATGGGGATTAAGACTCGGGTTGCCCCAAGTTGGAAAACCTGATTACTTTGTATCTACCCCAGCGCTTAGAATAGTGCTTGACATATAGTAAGCGCTTAACAATTGCAATTACAATTATTGCTATTGTTATTATCATCTTGGGAGGGGATGAGGGGTTCTGAGAACGGGGTGATGGGAAGGAATCACTGATACTGGCTGTGTGTACACAACGGGAAAATCCTTGGTTTCAGAAGGAATACGTTGTAGCCTAGGGGTCGTCCTCTTCTATATCAGAGCTGAGACACTGTACCAAACTGGGGTGAGGCCATCACTGCACTCTCTCCTCTGAATGGCCCCGTCAGTTTTCAAAATATCTCAGTGATAGAAAATGGAGAAATAATCGGTAAGCCCACATTTCTTCCACCCCACCTTCCAGTCCATCAGAACAGAGCTTTTCCCATCTTCATAGTCCCTCCGTCCTCCTGCCACTTCCAGGATGCCTCGCATGATTCATTTTCCTTCTCCCTAAGTCATCTTCTCCCAACTGCCAATCAGCATCTTAGACCACCTCTCCGTTTTTGCACTCAAGCCCACTATTACAGTTTTGTACATAGTGGCTGTTATAAAATTTACTCTTGAAACGTATAGTCATCTGTTTACCATTCTTTCCATTCTCTTTTTCGTCTTCTCATTAATTAATTCTGTGTCTACCTCCCCTGTTAAAGTTTAAGCTCTTGGAAAGCAGGGATGGTTTTCACTTTATTACGATCCCTCCAAAGGGTTCACTCAAGTACTTTACACCCAGTATGTATTCAACAAATATCAGTGATTGATGGATGGATGAACTGATAGGCGGATGCATGGATGGGTTGTTGGATGGATAGATGGAAGGGTGGGTGGGTAGATGGATGGATGGATGGGTGGATTATCTGCTGTGTGACCTTAGGCAAGGCACTTTACTTTTCTGTGCCTCAGTTATCTTATCTGTAAAATGGGAATTGAGACCGCGAACACTATATGGGATAAGGACTGTGTAAAACCTGATTAGCCTGTCTCCGCCCCAGCATGTAGTACAATGCATAGCACAAAGTAAGCGCTTAGCAAATACCACTATTACTATGGATGGATGGATGCGTGGATGGATTGATGGATGGATGTATGGATGGATGAATGGATGGATGGATGGATGGATGGATGGATGGATGGATGGATGGATGAACGAATGGATTTGAGGCAAGGATTTAATCAGTCAAATTCATTCATTCATTGATTCCATCGCAATTATTGAGCGCTTACGGGGTGCAGAGTACTAGACTAAGCGCTTGGAAAGTATAGTTCAGCAACAAATCGAGATAATCCCTGCCCACAACGGGATCCCAGTCTAGAAGACGGGGACAGGCATCAAAAGACGTAAAGAGGCTGTCAAATGTGGGGAAAAGTTTCCACGATTGAGTCCCTTCTCCCTTGACACCCTCCGATTTTCTGATTTTCATAACCGCCAAGAGTGATCTTAAAATTCATAGAATTACTGTTTGTATCATTAGTAGTATCAACATTATCATTATTGAATTTCTGACTAATTTATTTGCAAAAGACTGCCAATGCTGGAGCAGAAACAAACTAATCAGATCGGACACATTTCCTGACCCACGGGGGCTCAGATTGTAAGAGAAATAGAGGGCACATATTAAAGCCCGATTTTACAAAGAAGCCCAGAGAGGTTACGTAGCTGGACCAAGGTGATCAGCAGGACGATGGCCGAACCGGGCAGACATTTCTAATCTCATGACTCCCAGCCACATGCTCATTCCACTAAGCCATGCTGCCTCCCAGGAAATCACTTGTCAGTCATTTATTCATTCATTCCATCATATTTATTGAGTGCTTACCGTGTGCAGAGCACCACACTAAGCGCTTGGAAAGTACCATTCAGAATAAAGAGAGGCAATCCCTCCCCACATTGGGCTTCCAGTCACACACGTATTATCAGCCTCGGTCCCAGACACTGACAAATCCTCAAATGCTGGACTTTCTCTTTGGACAGCACTTTATATGGCCACCCCCACCGTCAGAACCCCGATGAGGAATGGGTTAGTCAGAAAAAGGAAACAGACATTTTGTCTCTTAGAGGAGGGAGGAATGCTCTCCCCTTTACGACTCTCCCCAGGGCGGCCTTGATGTCCCGGTTCTTCAGGCTGTAGGCTCAGGGTGAGGGGCACCACGTTATAGAACACGGAAAATAGCAGGTCCAGGATGGAAGGGAAGTCTGACACGGGCTTAACGTAGTCAACGGCTCCAGTCGAGAGGAAGATGGTGACGACGGCGAGGTGAGGCAGGTAGGTGCAGAAGGCTTTGGCCCGGCTCAGCACGGCCCGGAAGATGTGCACGTAGGAGATGATGATGAAGACGAAGCAGATGACACCAAAAACTACTCCACCAATCAATCAATCAATCAATCGTATTTATTGAGCGCTTACTATGTGCAGAGCACTGTACTAAGCGCTTGGGAAGTACAAATTGGCATCACATAGAGACAGTCCCTACCCAACAGTGGGCTCACAGTCTAAAAGGGGGAGACAGAGAACAGAACCAAACATACCAACAAAATAAAATAAGTAGGATAGAAATGTACAAGTAAAATAAATAAATGAATAAATAAATAGAGTAATAAATATGTACAACCATATATACATATATACAGGTGCTGTGGGGAAGGGAAGGAGGTAAGACGGGGGGATGGAGAGGGGGACGAGGGGGAGAGGAAAGAAGGGGCTCAGTCTGGGAAGGCCTCCTGGAGGAGGTGAGCTCTCAGCAGGGCCTTGAAGGGAGGAAGAGATATAGCTTGGCGGATGGGCAGAGGGAGGGCATTCCAGGCCCGGGGGATGACGTGGGCCGGGGGTCGATGGCGGGACAGGCGAGAGCGAGGTACAGTGAGGAGATTAGTGGTGGAGGAGCGGAGGGTGCGGGCTGGGCAGTAGAAGGAGAGAAGGGAGGTGAGGTAGGAGGGGGCGAGGTGATGGAGAGCCTTGAAGCCCAGGGTGAGGAGTTTCTGCTTGATGCGCAGATTGATCGGTAGCCATTGGAGGTTTTTGAGGAGGGGAGTGATATGTCCAGAGCGTTTCTGGACAAAGATAATCCGGGCAGCAGCATGAAGTATGGATTGAAGTGGAGAGAGACACGAGGATGGGAGATCAGAGAGAAGGCTAGTGCAGTAGTCCAGACGGGATAGGATGAGAGCTTGAATGAGCAGGGTAGCGGTTTGGATGGAGAGGAAAGGGCGGATCTTGGCAATGTTGCGGAGCTGAGACCGGCAGGTTTTGGCGACGGCTTGGATGTGAGGGGTGAATGAGAGAGCGGAGTCGAGGATGACACCAAGGTTGCGGGCTTGTGAGACGGGAAGGATGGTAGTGCCGTCAACAGAGATGGGAAAGTCAGGGAGAGGACAAGGTTTGGGAGGGAAGACAAGGAGCTCAGTCTTCGACATGTTGAGCTTTAGGTGGCGGGCGGACATCCAGATGGAGATGTCCTGAAGGCAGGAGGAGATGCGAGCCTGGAGGGAGGGGGAGAGAGCAGGGGCAGAGATGTAGATCTGTGTGTCATCAGCGTAGAGATGATAGTTGAAGCCGTGGGAGCGAATGAGGTCACCAAGGGAGTGAGTGTAGATTGAGAACAGAAGGGGACCAAGCACTGAACCTTGGGGAACCCCCACAGTAAGAGGATGGGAGGGGGAGGAGGAGCCTGCAAAAGAGACTGAGAAAGAACGACCGGAGAGATAAGAGGAGAACCAGGAGAGGATGGAGTCTGTGAAGCCAAGGTCAGATAACGTGTTGAGGAGAAGGGGGTGGTCCACAGTGTCAAAGGCAGCTGAGAGGTCGAGGAGGATTAGGACAGAGTTTGAGCCGTTGGATTTGGCAAGCAGGAGGTCATTTTTGACCTTTGAGAGCGCAGTTTCCGTGGAATGAAGGGGACGGAAGCCAGACTGGAGGGGGTCGAGGAGAGAGTTGTTGTTGAGGAATTCTAGGCAGCGCGTGTAGACAACTCGTTCAAGGAGTTTGGAAAGGAATGGTAGGAGGGATATGGGACGATAACTAGAAGGTGAGGTGGGGTCGAGAGAGGGTTTTTTTAGGATGGGAGAGACATGGGCATGTTTGAAGGCAGAGGGGAAGGAACCAGTGGAGAGTGAGCGGTTGAAGATGGAAGTTAAGGAGGGGAGAAGGGATGGAGCGAGAGATTTCATAAGATGAGAGGGAATGGGGTCAGAAGCACAGGTGGCCGGAGTAGCCCTTGAGAGGAGGGAGGAGAGTTCCTCTGAGGATACCGCTGGGAAGGATGGGAGAGTAGCAGAGAGTGTAGCAGAGAGCAGAGAGTAGCAGAGAGCACCAGTGATGCTCACATCCGCGGCGACGTGGTCCTCAGAGCAAGAGATCTTCAGCAGAGAAGGTACGTCACAGAAGGATTGCTGGACGAGTTTGGACCCACGGAAGCTCTGGAAGAATATCTAACCTGAATACAAGACCCCATATAGCACCCCGCTGAGCCAGGAGGCGGCCGCCATCTTTCCACAGGCCGTGTTGGTCATGAGGAGCTCATAGCGCAGGGGGAGGCAGATGGTGGCATAGCGGTTGTAGGATATCGCTGTGAGGAGGAACACCTCTGAACCACCAAACAGAACCACTAAAAAGACCTGGGCGACTCTGTCCAGGAGAGAGATGGCTCTGTGATCGGTCAGGGAGATGACGATAGACTTGGGTACGGTGACAGAGATGTAGCAGAGGTAGAGGACAGACAGGTTCCTGAGCAAGAAGTACATGGGGGTGTGGAGGCGCCGGTCGAGGGCAATGACGGCGACGATGAGGAGATTCCCCGTCAAGGTCGCCGGGTAGACCAGGAGGAACAGCACGGAGTAGACCAACTACAGCTCCCGGACCACCGAGAATCCCAGGAACAGGAATTCCCTTACCGTGGAGACGTTGGGCATTTTGGGGAGGGGGCATTGACTTTCTGCATGTGAGGAGAGAAAGAGCCAAATTTAGAGTCCATTAATGGGATGAATGAAGAAATTGACAGGACACTTGCTGGTGATTCTCTGTGGAGAGGAGACAGTTGACAGTTGGTTAAAGAGTTGTGGATGGACTTGGGGACGACGACGGAGATGAGGCAGAGGTCGAGAACGGACAGGTTCCTGAGGAAGAAGTACATGGGGGTGTAGAGGTGCCGGTGAGGACAGTGACGGCGACGATGAGGAGATTCCCCGTCACTGCTGCCATGTAGACCAGGAGGAGCACTGCGGCATGGACCAGCTACAGCTTCTGGACTTTCGAGAATCCCAGGAGCAGGAATTCTGTCTTCATGGTGACATTGGTCATTTTCTGGGAATTGACACTGACTGACTAAAGACATTACGAAAAGAGAAGTAGATTCAAATAAGGACGAGAGAGATCCAGAGAAAAGTACAGAGAGGAGGAGAAAATCTTTGGTCTGGAGGGAAACCACAGATGTTTGGGTTTTTTATAGCATTTGTTAAGTATTTACTACGTACCAAGCACCGCTTTAAGCGCTACGGTAGCTAGAAGCTAATCACGCTGTTCATCTTCCTCAGTTCACCTGCCTCTGATCAGGCCAGCACAGAAACTATTCCTGACTCCCGGGTGTCTATTCCATCTGTAATCATATTTATTCTGACGGTTTTGACATCTGTCTACATGTTTTGTTTTGTTGTCTGTCTCCTCCTTCTAGACTGTGAGCCCGTTGTTGGCTAGGGACCGTCTCTATATGTTGCTGACTTGTACTTCCCAAGCGCTTAGTACAGTGGTCTGCACACAGTAAGCGGTCAATAAATGCTACTGAATAAATGAAATATCTGCAGGATCACAGTCATATAATCCCACATCATTTGAGAAGCAGCACAGCTTAAAGGAAAGAGCTCAGACCTGGGAATCAGAGGACCTGGCTTTTAATCCCCGCTCTGCCATTTACCTGCTGTGTGACGTTGGGCACGTCATTTCTCTTCTCTGGGCCTCAGTTCCCACATTTGCCAAATGGGGATTCAGTACCTGTTCTCCCTCCTATTTAGACTGTGGGGTCCATGAGGGGCCTGATTAACATGTATCTACCACAGCACCTAGTACGTGCTTACCACGTAGAACGTGCTTAAAAATACCATTAATATTATATTATTATTATGAACTAGTCAGATCTCTTCCTATCCATTTGTTCCAATAGCCCCTTTACCTTCCACATCTATTGGCCTCGCCTTCTATTCCCCAACAAAATCTTTTAATTCATCCCTGGCCAATCTTCTAGCTCTGCCTCACTTTCATTACTCCCAGGTATCTCCCCTCTCTCAGGCCGTTCCCCCATTTTATAACTCCCACCCCTTCAAATAATAATTTCAGGATGTGTTAAGCGCTTACTATGTGTGAGTCACTGTACTAAGCGCTGGGGTGGATACAGGCAAATCGGGTTTGTCCCACGCGGGGCTCACATTCTAAACATCCATTTTCCAGATGAGGTAACTGTGGTCCAGAGAAGAGAAGTGAATTTCCCAAGGTCGCGCAGCAGACAAGTAGTGGAGCTGGGGCCCACTGCTGGGTAGGGACTGTCTCTATATGTTGCCAACTTGTACTTCCCAAGTGCTTAGTACAGTGCTCTGCACACAGTAAGCGCTCAATAAATACGATTGATTGATTGATTGATTAGAACCCATGAATTTCTGACTCCCAGACCCGTGGTTTATCCACTCCATCATGCTGCTCTTCCTGACAGACCACAGTCCTCCCACGTTCCAATTCCCGCACAAAAGCCCTTCTCCTCCAATGATCTTTCCCCACTTAACTCTCAGGCAGACAAACCCATCCACCATCTCTACCCATCATGGACCGACTATACTCTTCGTTTGCTTGTATATTGTTTTACTCTATTGCAAAGCCAACTCTCTAGATTGCTCTGCTGTAAATACGTCTGTGTCTATCTCCCTTTTCCTTTATTTTTATTAATGTCTGTCTCCCCCTTTTGACTGTAAGCTTGTCAGCAGGTAACATGCCTACCAGCCCTGCTCTATTGCATTCTCCCAAGTGCTTAGAACAGCACTCTGCACCCAGTCAGCGCTCAATAAATGTCATTGATTGATTGATCAGAGTCTCAGCTCTTTGTAGGAAGGAAATGTGTCGTTACTGGTCTTATAATCCCACGGGCCAACACTTAATTAATTATGACTTCTTTCCCTAAACCGGTCTTAAACCAGAAGAAAACCTTAACCAATCAATGATAATTATTAAGCATTCACAGTGCAGAACACAGTACTAAGCATTTGGGAGAGTACAAATCATCATCGTTGGCAGACAACTTCCCTGTGCACAATCAAACTATTGATCAATCAATCAATCAATCAATCAATCGTATTTATTGAGCGCTTACTGTGTGCAGAGCACTGTACTAAGCGCTTGGGAATTACAAGTTGGCAACATATAGAGACAGTCCCTACCCAACAGCGGGCTCACAGTCTAGAAGGGGGAGACAGAGAACAAAGCCAAACATATTAACAAAATAAAATAAATAGAATAGATATGTACAAGTAAAATAAATAAATAAATAGAGTAATAAATATGTACAAACATATATACATATATACAGGTGCTGTGGGGAAGGGAAGGAGGTAAAGCGGGGGGTATGGAGAAGGCATTGAGCACTTACTGTGTGCAGAGCACTGAACTACGTGGCTGGGAAAATACAATACAACGGAGTTGGTAGACATGTTCCCTGCCCACATTCAATCAGTCGATAGTATTTATTGAGTGTTTACTGTGTGCAGAGCACTGTACTAAGCGCTTCGGAGAGGATAATGCAACAGAATTGGTAGATGTTTTCCCTACCCACAATGAGCTCTCAGTTTAGAGACCAGTTTAACTTATTTCTATCTCTCACCCTAGGCTCAATCCTGCCCCTTTTCCTTTCTTTACAACTTGCAAACAAGTACGATACCTAGAGTATTTTATAAGCACTATAATAAGAATATATATATATATTTATATATGATATAGATAATATAATAATAACAATAACTGTGGTATTTGTTAAACACGTACTGTGTGTCAAGCATTACACTAACTCCTAGGGTAGATACAAGAAAATCAGGTCCCTTTTAGGGCACCCAGTCTCAGTATGAGGGAGAACTGATGTTGAATCCCCATTTTGCTCCTACTGTATGCCAAGCAATGGAGTACGTACGTTGGACACAGTATCTGGTATGCCTGAGGCTTACAGTCTAAGAGAGAGAGGGAGAGCAAAAATGATATCCTTGCCTTCGAGGAGTTTACAATATGGTGAATTGTTGGATCTCTGCCATGTGATATCTAGTGAGCACTTACCGGGTATTAGGCACTGTACTAAGCACTTAGAAAGATAAGGGAACTGGAGCACAGAGGGGTTGAGCTGCTTTCCCGAGGTCACACATTAGTCCAGTGTCAGAGATGGGGGTCTTCCTAGCCTCAGAACCTGGCTCTGACAACTGAAAATCTGACAACTGATTGGTGGCTGCGTTCCCTTCACTCACAAAGATCCCCGCCCCCTTCTCTGGCCCTGGTGGGGGTACTAGCTGGAATGGTTCGTTTCTCCTCATAGAAGCAACGTGAAAGAATAGGAGAAGTTCTAACTTTGATCCTCTTATTCTGGGCTTACATTGAAATTTCCCTTTCCCTTTCCCTGGGAAAGGTGAGGACCTTTCCACTGCTCCTCTCTGGAGTCACCGGGCCTGTTCTGGGCTGGGGTGCACCGACCTCTGCTGAGAGAGGGGCTTACTTCGTCTCATCGGTCCTGGATCCGGGTGGGGGCCCAGGAACGTCTGGGCGAGGAGTGGCGCCTGTCAGGATCCTCCCTTCCCTCTCGGCTCCCTAGGTGGCTGCGCCGTCCCCTTAGACGACAGCCGGGTTATTTCCTGGAGGATTCCCCGTGGGAGGACGGGCCCGGGGCTCTGCAGAGACAGCTGACCATCCGGGAATCTTGGAAGGCCTGAATCGTGGGTTCTCTGTGGTCCCAGCTCCCACAACCTAAATAACCACCCAGTCCCATGTGGTTCCCACTCTGGGACTCCTTCCTAGGACCACCTCAATGGACTCATCGTTTAATTTCCCTGATTAATTATCGCGTTCTGTTTCAACTCTGGGGATTGGAGAGATATCCTCGTAGGGAGAATAGTCACCCTAGCCCCGTTGGTTAGTCATAGTTGAATCCAATATTCAGATTGGCTTGGCAAAAACGAAAAGAAGAGCACTCCAAGATCTCATTCCAGTTTTGACACTGAATGACTGGAGGTCGCAGGAACCTGTAACGTTTTTGAAAAGTGAACACTCTTCGTGTTCAAAGAATGTATCTTGGCCTTCTGTTGTACTTCAATTTGATTGATTGAATTAATACTTAAATATTGAAGTATATTATACAATAAATGACAAGAGTAACAACAGTAAGAGTAGGAGGAGAAATCATAATGTTTTTTATTGAGTGACAACTGAGAGCATTAAGTGGTTGGAAAAATTCAAACCCTTCTGCTTTTGGCTTCTGGGACAGATTTGAGGATCAAAATTAAGTCTAAAACACCCTTCGGCAGCTACCTCTTCAATTTTTTAATGGTATTTGTTACGCACCTACTATGTACCAGGCACTGTATTAACCACTGGGGTAGATACAGGCTTATCAGGTTGGACACACTCCATGCCCCACATGGGGCCGACAGTATTCATCTCCATTTTACAGATGATGGAACTGAGGCTCAGAGAAGTGAGGTGACTTGCCCAAGGTCAGACAACAGACAAGTGGCAGAGCCAGGAATAGAACTCAGATCTTTCAGACTCCCAGGCCCGGTCTCTACCCTCTGCTGGTGATGAATAAAGGGGGTGAATCCAATTTCAGGAATCCATCCCCAGGCTTTGGAATTAGATTTAAATACCAGTCAAGAACAGCTGGATAAAAACTCTTCTACGAAACTAGTCAAAGCCGTTGATAGTAGGCAACCAGGAAAAGTCTCTAGCGACAAATATCTGAGATCTTTGCAGGCCGCTCAAGTCTGTATAGAGTCAATCCACAGGGAGACAAATAACAGGTCAGAGCGTGAAGTGAAATTTTCTATCTCTGGGGAAAAGACTCCCAACAAGGACCCTCCCGATCGCCATCTTCACGTCCCTGTTCCTCAGGCTGTAGATGAGAGGGTTCAGGGCAGGAGGCATTACCGTGTAGAACACGGACACCAGCAGGTCCAGAGCTGCGGAGGAGCCTGAAGTTGGGTGAAAGGTACCGAAGGCAGCCGAGGTGCAAAACACGATAGTAACGATGAGGTGAGGCGGACAGGTGGAGAAAGCTTTGGCCCAGCCCTCGGAGGCCGGCATCCTCAGCACGGCCCGGAAGATGTGTACGTATGAGACGACGATGGAGACGAAGCAGCAGACACCCTAAAGGTCTCCGGTGACTTCGATCACATCGATGACGAGTTGCGTTACGGAGCAGGAGATTCGGACCACGGAGGGGATATCACAGAAAAACTGTGGGATCAGGAAGGACCCGCAGAAGGGTAGGGAGAACGACCCAGAGGGTGACATCAATGCAAACATCCCCCCGAGCAGCCATGAGGCGGCAGCCATCTACCCACAGGTCCCTTGGCTCCATGAGGACCTCGTAACGGAGGGGGAGGCAGATGGCGGCGTAGTGGTCATAGGACATCTCCGTGAGGAGGAACAGCTCGAATACGGCAAACAGAACCACCGAGAAGAGCTGGGTAGTACAGCCCAGGAAGGAAATGGATCTCCTATTGGTCAGGGAATTATGGATGGATTTGGGGATGGTGACAGAGATGTGGCAGAGGTCAAGGACAGACAGGTTCCTGAGGAAGAAGTACATGGGGGTGTGGAGGCACCGGTTGAGGGCAGTGATGGAGACGATGAGGAGATTCCCCGTCATTGCTGCCAGGTAGACCAGGAGGAACACCGCTGCATGGACCAGCTGCAGCCCCCGGACCTCTAAGAATCCCAGCAGGAGGAATTCCTCATCACCGTGAGGTTGACCATTTTCCAAGGATTGCTGAGACCACCTACAAAAACGATGAAGCGGAAGGTATTTCAGAACCTCAACAGACAATGACAGTCAAATCAATCCATCAATCGTATTTATTGAGCACTTACTTTATGCAGAGTACTATACTAAGCGATTGAGAGGGTGTAATAGAGCAGAGTTGGCAGACATATTTGCTGCCAAGGAGGAGCTTACAGGTTGTGGGGGGGACATACATTGAAATAAATTTCACATATGTACATACGTGCTGTGGCGATGACGGTGGGGAGAATAAGGGGTGCAAATCCAAATGCAAGAGCAAGGCAGAAGGGAGAGAAGGTAGGGAAAATGAGGGCTCATTCGGGGAAGGCCTATTGGAGGAGATGTGATTTTAAGAAGTCTCTGAAAGTGGAGAGAGTGATGGTCTGTCAGAGTAGACAGCGAGGCCTAGTGGAAAGATCAAGGGCCTGAGAGTTAGAAGGACCCGGGTTCCAGTCCAGGCTCTGCCACCTGCCTGCTATGTGAACTTGTGCAAGTCACTTCATTCATTCATTCATTCATTCAATGGTATTTATTGAGGGCTTTCCGTGTACAGAGCACTGTACCAAGCACTTGGAAAGTAGAATTCGGCAACAGAGAGATAGAATCCCTACTCAACAATGGACTCACAGTCTAGAAGGGGGAGACGGGCCACAGAACAAAATAAGTAGACAGGCGTTAATGCCATCAAAATAGATAAATAGAATTATAGATAGATACACATCTTTAATCAAATAGAGTAATAAATATCTACAAATATGTACTAATATGTACTAATTAATATGTATTAATCAAATAGAGTAATAAATATCTACAAATATGTACAATATCTGCGGGGAGGGGAAGGGGTAGAGCAAAGGGAGGGAATAGGGGCGATAGGGAGGGGAGGAAGAGCAGAGGAAAAGGGGATTCAATCTGGGAAGGCCTCCTGGACGAAGTGAGCTCTAAGCAGGGTTTTGAAAAGGGAAAGAGCTAGTTTGGCAGATGTGTGCAGGGAGGGCATTTCAGTCCAGAGGTAGGACGTAAGCCAGGGTTCGACGGCGGGACAGGCGAGAACGAGGCAACTAGAAGAGGTTAGCGGCGGCAGAGGAGCGGAGGGTACGGGTTGGGCTGGAGAAGGAGATAAGGGAGGTGAGGTTGAAGGGGGCAAGGGATGGACTGCTTTGAAAACAATAATGAGGAGTTTATGTTTCATGTCAAGATTGATAGGCAACCACTGGAGAATTTTGAGGAGGGGAGTGACATCATCATCATCATCATCATCAATCGTATTTATTGAGCGCTTACTATGTGCAGAGCACTGTACTAAGCGCTTGGGAAGTGCAAATTGGCAGCAAATAGAGACAGTCCCTACCCGACAGTGGGCTTAAAGTCTAAAAGGGGGAGACAGAGAACAAAACCAAACATACTAAAAAAATAAAATAAATAGACTAGATATGTACAAATAAAATAAATAAATAAATAGAGTAAAAATATGTACAAACATATATGCATATATACAGGTGCTGTGGGGAAGGGAAGGAGGCAAGATGGGGGGATGGAAAGGGGGACGAGGGGGAGAGGAAGGAAGGGGCTCAGTCTGGGAAGGCCTCCTGAAGGAGGTGAGCTCTCAGCAGGGCCTTGAAGGGAGGAAGAGAGCTAGCTTGGCGGATGGGCAGAGGGAGGGCATTCCAGGCCCGGGGGATGACGTGGGCCGGGGGTCGATGCCGGGACAGGCGAGAGCGAGGTACGGTGAGGGGATCAGCGGTGGAGGAGCGGAGTGTGCGGACTGGGCTGTAGAAGGAGAGAAGGGAGGTGAGGTAGGAGGGGGCGAGGTGATGGAGAGCCTTGAAGCCCAGGGTGAGGAGTTTCTGCCTGATGCGCAGATTGATTGGTAGCCACTGGAGATTTTTGAGGAGGGGAGTGATATGCCCAGAGCGTTTCTGGACAAAGATAATCCGGGCAGCAGCATGAAATATGGATTGAAGTGGAGAGAGACACGAGGATGGGAGATCAGAGAGAAGGCTGATGCAGTAGTCCAGACGGGATAGGATGAGAGCTTGAATGAGCATGGTAGCGGTTGGGACGGAGAGGAAAGGGCGGATCTTGGCAATGTTGCGGAGCTGAGACCGGCAGGTTTTGGTGACAGCTTGGATGTGAGGGGTGAATGAGAGAGCGGAGTCGAGGATGACACCAAGGTTGCGGGCTTGTGAGACGGGAAGGATGATAGTGCCGTCAACAGAGATGGGAAAGTCAGGGAGAGGGCAAGGTTTGGGAGGGAAGACAAGGAGTTCAGTCTTCGACATGTTGAGCTTTAGGTGGCGGGCAGACATCCAAATGGAGATGTCCTGAAGGCAGGAGGAGATGCGAGCCTGGAGAGAGGGGCAGAGAGCAGGGGCAGAGGTGTAGATCTGGGTGTCATCAGCGTAGAGATGATAGTGAAAGCCGTGGGAGCGAATGAGGTCACCAAGGGAGTGCGTGTAGATCGAGAACAGAAGGGGACCAAGCACTGAACCTTGGGGAACCCCCACAGTGAGACATGCCCAGAGCGCTTCTGTAGAAAAATAATCGGGGCAGCAGAGTGAATTATAGACTGAAGCGGGGAGAGACAGGAGGCTGGGATATCAGAGAGGAGGCTGATGCAGTAATCTAGTCGGGATAGGATGAGAGATTGAACCAGCAAGGTAGCGGTTTGGTTGGTGAGGGAAGGGCGGATCTTGACGACGTTGTGGAGGTGAGATCGGCAGGTTTTGGCGACGGATAGGATGTATGGGGTGAAATAGAGAGCGCAGTCAAGGAGGACACCAAGGTTACAGGTTTGTGAGACGGGAAGGATGCTAGTGCCATCTACAGTGACGGGAAAGTCAGGGAGAGGACCGGATTTGGGTCACTTCACTTCTCTGTGCCTTAGTTCCCTCATGTGTAAATTGGAAATTAAGCCCATGAGCCCCATGTGGAGCAGGGACTGTGTCCAACCTGATAACCTTGGATCTATTCCAGTACTTAGAACAGTGCTGCCAGATGCAATTATTATTATTATTATTATTATTGTTATTGTTATTATTATTGTTATTGTTATTATTATTATTATTATTCTTACTATCATTATATGAAGAGGGAGGGCGTTCCAGGCCAATGGAAGGCCATGGGCCGGGGTCAGTAACGGGATAGATGAGACCAAAATACGCTGAGTAGGCTGGTTTTAGACGAGCCAGATGTGTAGGCTGGGTGACCATGAGAGGCTTCCCCCTTAACCTTCAATCTTTAGGAAGAAGGAAGCCAAAATCAATCAATCGATCAAATATCTTGACCAATTACTATTTTCAGAGCGCTGTGCTGAGCACAACCAATTAAATGATCCATCACCAGATGTAGTCACCTGTTTCATGGCAAATCTGGGGTAGGGGAGCCTTTTCTCTCCCATGTGAGCTTAACTCTAATCTAGGTGTCAGTGACTGTTCTCTCACAGAATCGTGTCTAATGTAGTCACCGTCGTTCTCTTCCTCAGAGTTGAGCATGGTGCTCTTCAGATAGTAGGTGCTTAGTAAACACTACTGAGACGGCAGACGTTACCAGCTATGATCATGTTTCCCCATTCCTCAAGAAACTCCAGTGGTTGTCCGACCACCTCTGAGTCAAACAGAAAGTCCTCACCATCATCTTCAAAGCTCTCAATCATCTCACTCCCTCCTATCACATCTCGCTACTCTCCTACTTACAAGCCAGCCCGCACACTTAGCTCCTCTAATGCCAACCTATTCGCCATACCTCCATCTCGCCTCTCCCGCCAACGACCTCTCATCCACGTCCTTGCCTGGAGTGTCCTCCCTCTTCGTAGCCGACAGGCGTTCCCTCTCCCCACCTTCAAAGACTTGTTAAAATCACATCTCCTCCAAGCGGCCTTCCCGAACTAAGTCCCGATTTTCTCTTCTTCCATTCCCTTTCGTGTCGCCCTTCATTTGAATGTTCCCCTTTTATTCACCGCTCTGTCGATTCCATAGCACTTATGTGTAGATCCATGATTTATATATTTCTAGTGATGTTTGTCTCCCTTTCTAGATTGTAAGCTTCTTACTAACAGGAAATATGTCTGCCCATCTTATACTTTACTCTCCCCAGCACTTAGTACGGTGTTCTCCACACAGAACGTTCTCAATAAATAAGATAGATCGGCCACCAAGAACGTTTGTCACCTATCCATCCCCTTCCATTCCCGCCACCCACCCAGCAGATCCAGGGGATAGAGAGCCATGGAGATTTTGGGGGGAAAGATCGGTTTGACGCATGGAGAAGTGAGTGAGGGGATTCTAGTTCTCTGTCACCGCCAGCTCCCATGTCAGACCCTAACGCATCCCCGTACTCCCTAACCCAGACTCACTGGACAGGCGGGAGCGAACGGGCTCTGATCTCTGTAGTATTTAAACCATCCCCTGTTCTCTCAGATCCCGGACGTTGGCCACGGGAGAATCTCCGGGAGGTGTGCGGGGTCCTGGCTCTTCTGTCGTCTTCCTTGGAGCGCGTCAGGCCCTCGGTGAAGCTGGGCCTTTCTGGAAAACTCCCTGCGAGATTCCTCCTTGGGGACGGGTCCCAGGTTGGGCTGAGGGGCCTCATTATGTCCTGCTTGGACCTGGCTCCCCCGGCGGTCCGGCACCGCTGGGGACCTTGGGGACATTAGGTGAGGTAGTTGCCCTGCCCCACGTGACAACCCCACTGGGGACATTGTGATCTGTCACACTGCTGCGCGTCTCACGGGGAGAACCTCCGGAGGAACTGCGGAAATGACAATGAGTTGTCCATCTTGGTTTTTTGTCAGTAACCCAGCGTCTTCATCCACTTCAAGGCTGTGGGGTAGCCATTTTAAATTCGTTTGGATGTCCCAGTCCTCCCTCCTCCGGATCTCACTCTAACTCTCCCACTCTTGATCTTACTTGCTAACTTCCCTGTGCTCACTGACACTATGCTCCCTCTGTCAACTTCCACCGCCCTCACTTCTCCCAACCCTCCTACCCACAGCTACATTCACTGTTCCCCATCGATCCCTCTGCCGCTCCTGCATCCATTTATAATTATTATTGCTGTCATTATTGTGGTTCTTCTTAAGCGCTTACTATGTGTCAAGCAGTGTTCTAAGTGCTGGTAGTACATACAAGTAAATCTGATTGGACACAGTCCTTATCCCACTAAGCGTTCACAATTTTCATCCCCATTTTACAGATGAGTTAACTGAGGCACAGAGAACCAAGGACACACAACATTAACTTCTACGTTGCCGTGAGAATTTGGATTGGTTCAGGGACATCCAAGTACAGGTAGGTAGAGACTTCGTTCTCTCTCTTGGGGTTATTTACACCTGACTTTCAAGGTCGAGGCTGGAGCTAGACATGCACATTCAATCAGTTGTAGGGAGACGATGGCTCAGTGGCAAGAGCTCGGGCTGGGGAGTCAGAGAACGTGGGCTCTAATCCCGGCTCCACCACTGGTGTGTTGTATGACCTTGGGCAAGCCACCTAACTTCTCTGGGCCTCAGTTACCTCTTCTGCAAAATGGGGATAAAGACTGTGAGACCCACGTCGACAACCTGAATACCTTGTATGTACCCCAGCGCTTAGAACAGTGCTTGGCACATAGTAAGGGCTTACCAAATACCATTATTATTCTTCTAATTATTATTATGATCTTCTTCCATAGAATCGTTCCCTGAATCAGATCCTAATAGTCATGACAACCTAGAAGGCTGCCTTATTACGGAGCTATTCAATTTTCACCCTCCACTGTATGTCTTCAACTCCACATGGATGCACTGCTACACTGAAGGCACATCTCCTCCAAGAGGCCTTCCCCGGCTAGGCCCTCAATTCCCTGTTTCCCACCCCTTTCTGCGTCCCCCTGATTTGATCCCTTTTTTCCCGCCCAGTCCAAGAACACATATGTACATATATGTAATATATTCATGATATTAATGTCTGTCTCCCCGCCTAGACTGTAATTTCGCTTTGGGAGGGAATGTGTCTGTTATACTCTCCCTAGTGCTTAGTACAACAAAACAAAACAAGTAGACAGGTGCCAATACCATCAAAATAGATGAATAGAATTATAAATATATGCACATCATTAAAGAAGAGTAATAAATATTTACAAATATACACAAGTGCCGTGGGGAGCAGACAGGGGTAGAGCAGAGGGAGGGAGGAGGGACGTTGGGGAGGGGAGAAGGAGCAGAGGAAAAGAGGGGCTCAGTCTGGGAAGGCCTACTGGAGGAGGTGAGCTCTCAATACGGTTGTGAAAAGGGGAAAAGAGATAGTTTGGCGGATGTGAGGAGGGAGGGCATTCCAAGACAGAGGTAGGACGTGGGCCAGGGGTTGACGGACAGGCTAGAAGCAGCATTGCTCAGTGGAAAGAGCACGGGCTTTGCAGTCAGAAGTCATGGATTCAAATCCCGGCTCCGCCAACTGTCATCTGTGTGATTTTGGGCAAGTCACTTCACTTCTCTTTGCCTCAGTTACCTCATCTGTAAAATGGGGATTAAGACTATGACACCTCGGGGGACAACCTGATCACCTTGTAATCTCCCCAGCGCTTAGAACAGTGCCTTGCATATAGTAAGCACTTAATAAATGTCATTATTAATGAGGCGCAGTGAGGAGGT
Source organism: Tachyglossus aculeatus (assembly GCF_015852505.1). Taxonomy (NCBI): domain Eukaryota; kingdom Metazoa; phylum Chordata; class Mammalia; order Monotremata; family Tachyglossidae; genus Tachyglossus; species Tachyglossus aculeatus. Next base: position 3,527,922 of record NW_024044831.1, on the reverse strand, counting down.
TAGCAGCGGCAGCGGAGTGGAGGGTGCAGGCTGGGCTGGAGAAGGGGTCAAGGAAGGTGAGGTGGGAGGAGACAAGGGGATGAAGAGCTTTGAAAACAATAGTGAGGAGATTTGCTTTAGTGAAGGTTGATAGGCAACCACTGGAGATTTATGTGGATGGGGGTGGCGTGCCCAAAGTGTTTCTGTACAAAGATAATCCGGGCAGCAGAGTGAAGTATAGACTGAAGCGGGGAAAGACGGAAGGATGTCAGATTAGAAAAGAGGCTGATGCAGTAATCCAGTCGGGATAGGAGGGGAGATTGAACCAACAAGGTTGCCATTTGGATGTAGAGGAAAGGGCAGACTTGGCGATGTTGTGGATGTGAGACCGGCAGGTTTTGGTGACAGATTGAATGTATGGGGAGAATGACAGAGCGGATGACACCAAGGTTGCGGGCTTGTGAGACGGGAAAGATGATAGTGCCGCCCACAGTGAAACTCACAGGGAAACTCAGGGAGAGGACAGGGTTTGGGAGGAAAGATAAAGAGCTCAGGGTTGGACATGTTGAGCTTTACGTGGCGGGCAGACATCCCGATGGAGATGTCCCGAAGGTAGGAGGAGATACGGGCTTGGAGGGAGGGAGAGAGAGCAGGGGAGAGGTAGATTTAGGTGTCATCTGCATAGAAGCCGTGGGAGTGCATGAGTTCACCAAGGGAGTGAGTATAAATGGAGAACAGAAGGGGAGCAAGATCTGACCCTTGAGGAACTCCTAGAGTTAGATGACGGAAGGGGGAGAAAGAACCCGCAAAGGAGACCGAGAATGAATGGCCAGATAGATAATAGGAGAATCAAGAGAGGATGGAGTCCATGAAGTCAAGGTTGGATAACGTGTTGAGGAGAAGGGGATGGTCCACAGTGTCAAAGGGAGCTGAGAGGTCGAGGAGGATTAGGATATAGTAGGAGCCATTAGATCTGCCAAGAAGGAGGTCATTGGTGACTTTTGAGACGGCAGTTTCAGTGGAGTGGAGTGGATGGAAGCCAAATTGCAGGGGTTCCAGGAGAGAGCTGGAGTTGAGGAATTGAGACAGCGAGTATTCTTAGAGAGTATTCTTTCTAGGAGTTTGGAAAGGAAGGGTAGAGGGGGGATAGGGCAATAACTGGAAGGGTTAGTGGTGTCGAGAGGGATTTTTAGGATGGGGTTGACGTGTGCAGGTTTGAAGGCAGAGGGGAAGAAGCCGTTGGTAATTGAACGGTTGAACGTGGACGTTCAGGAGGGGAGAGGAGATGGATGAGATCTCTTAAAAGGTGAGAGGGAATGGGGTCCGAAGCACAGGTGGAGGGGATGGCACTTGAGAGAAGGGAGGAGATCTGTCTGAAGATACTGCTGGGAAGGATGGGAAAGTAGAGGAGAGAGTTGAGAACGGGGAGGATGGAGAAGGGCGAGGGGTGACTTTGGAGAGCTCAGACGAGATGGTGTTAATTTTCCTAATGAAGTAGGAGGCCAGATCGTTGAAGGTGAGGGATGGAGGAGGGGGAGGAGCAGTGGCCTGAGGAGGGAGTTAAATTTCTGGAACAGCTGACGGAGGTGATGAGCATAGGTGTCAATAAGGAAAGAATAGTTTTGTCGGGCAGAGGAAAGGGCAGAGTTAAGGCAGCAAAGGATAACTTTTAAGTAAACAAGGGTGTCCTGGTGTTTAGACGTTCGCCAGCAGCATTCAGCTGCACGAGCATAAGAGCAAAGGAGGTGGACAGTGGCAATGATCCAAGGCTGTGGGTTAGTGGTGTGAGAGCGGCGAAGGGAAAGGGGAGAAGGCGAGTTGAGTTGAGTAGAGAAGGTGGAGTTGAGAACAGTAATCTGGTCATCAAGAGTAGGTAGAAAGGATAGGTAGGGGAGGTGGGGTGTGAAGCTCTGAGAGAGGAGGACGGGGTTGAGAGAGCGGAAGTCGCTGTGGGGTATTCATTCATTCTTTCATTCAGTCGTATTTATTGAGCGCTCACTGTCTGCAGAGCACTGTACTAAGCGCTGGGAAGTACAAGTTGGCAACATATAGAGACAGTCCCTACCCAAAGGCGGGGTCACAGTCTAGAAGGGGGGTACAAAACAAAACATATTAACAAATAAAATAGAATAGTAAATATGTACAAGTAAAATAAATGCAGTAATAAATATATGCAGACATATATACAGGTGCTGTGGGGAGGGAAAGGAGGTAAGGCAGGGAGGATGGGGAGGGGAAGGTGGGGGAGAGGAAGGAGGGGGCTCAGTCTGGGAAGGCCTATAGATTCACAGGTGGTAAGAGTGTGAGAGAGGAGACAGGTGAGAAGGTTATGGTCAGAGTGAGGGATCTCAGCGTTGGTGAGGGTGGAGATAATGCAGCGATTGGAGACGATGAGGTCGGTGGTGTGACCAAGTTGGTGAGTGGGCGAGGTGGTGTGGAGCAGGAGGTTGGCGGAATCAAAGAGTGACAGAAGGCGGGCGGAAGGGGAATCAGCGGGTACATCCATGTTAATGTTGAAGTCTCCGAGGATTAGAGTGGGCATAGAAAAAGAGAGAAGGAAGTTCAGTTACTTGCCCAAAGTCACACAGCGGACCCATAGCAGAGCCGGGATTAGAACACAGGACCTCTGACCCGCAGGCCCGGGCTCGTTCCATGAGGGAACGCTGCTTCTCTGTATGGGTGAGCCTTGCTCAGAATCAATCCTGGGAGAGAGATACCAAAGGTTCAAGGCATCATTAGGAACTTTCAATCGTGAGTGAAAGGACTCCCACCTAGGACCCTCCCCAGGGAGGCCTTCACGTCCTGGTTCCTCAGACTGTAGATGAGGGGGCTCAGGGCCGGGGGCACCACGGTGTAGAACACGGACATCAGCAGTTCCAGAGCTGAGGAAGAGTCTGAGGTCGGATGTAAGGTACCGAAGTCAGCCGAGGTGAAAAGCACGCTCGTGACGACGAGGTGGGGCAGGCAGGTGGAGAAGGCTTTGGTCCGGCCAACGGCATCCAGCATCCTCAGCACGGCCCGGAAGATGTGCATATACGAGACGACGATGGAGACGAAGCAGGAGATGCCCGAAAGGTCCGCGGTGACTACGATGACGACGTCTATTTCGGAGCAGGAGAGTCAGACCACGGAGGCGATATGACAGAAGAACTGTGGGATCAGGAAGGACCCGCAGAAGGGTAGGGAGAAGATCCCAGAGCTTGACATCATTGCAAACAGCCCACGGAGGAGCCATGAGGCGGCGGCCGTCTTTCCACAATTCCCTTGGTCCATGATGACGTCATAGCGCAGGGGGAGACAGATGGCGGCGTAGCGGTCGTAAGACATCGCCGTGAGGAGGATCACCTCTGAATCACCAAATAGAACTACTGAGAAGAACTGGGTGACACAGCCCAGGAAGGAAATGGATCTACGGTTGGTCAGGGAGCTGTGGATGGATTTGGGGATGGTGACGGAGATGTAGCAGAGGTCAAGGGTGGACAAGTTCCTAAGGAAGAAGTACATGGGGGTGTGGAGCCGCCGGTTGAAGACGGTGACAGCGACGATGAGGAGATTCCCTGTCAAGGCCATCAGGTAGACGAGGAGGAACAACGCGGCATAGACCAGCTGCAGCTTCCTGACCTCCGAAAATCCCAGCAGTAGGAATTCCCTCAACACCACGTGGTTGACCGTTTCCCAAGGATTGCTGAGACCGCCTACAAAAACAATGAGGCGGAAGCTATTTCATAACCTCAACAATGAGAGTCAAATCAATCCATCAGTTGTATTTATTGAGCACTTTTTACAGAGCACTGTACTAAGCGATTGGGAGAGTGTCACATAGCAGAGTTGGCAGACATATTTGCTGCTCACGAGGAGCTTACAAGTTAGAGGGGGAGATGCACATTGACATAAATTTGAAATATGCGCATACGTGCTGCGGGGATGAGGGTGGGGAAACTAAGGGGTGCAAACCCAAGTGCAAGGGCAAGGCAGACGGGAGAGATAGTAGGGAAAATGAGGGCTTAGTCGGGGAAGGCCTCTTGGAGGAGATGTGATTTTAAGAAGTCTCTGTAAGTGGGGAAAGCGATGGTCTGGCAGAGTGGACAGCATGGCCTAGTGGAAAGAGCAAGACCCTGAGAGTCAGAAGGACCTGCGTTCCAGTCCTGGCTCAGCCACTTGCCTGCTTTGTGAACTTGTGCAAGTCACCTCATTCATTCATTCATTCAATCGTATTTATTGAGTGTTTACTGTGTACAGAGCACTGTACTAAGAGCTTGGAAAGTACAATTTGGCAACAGATAGAGAAAATAATAATAAGAATAATAAGAATAATAAGAATAATGGCATTTATTTATTAAGTGCTTACTATGTGCAAAGCACTATTCTAAGCTCTGGGGAGGTTACAAGGTGATCAGGCTGTCCCAGAGGGGGCTCACAGTCTTCATCCCCGTTTTACAGATGAGGTAACCGAGGCACAGAGAAGTTAAGCGACTTGCCCAAAGTCACACAGCTGACAATTGCCTATCCTTACCTGTGGGGAAAAGCAGGGCCAAATAAACAAGGAATTGAGAGGAGAGCTGTGGCCAAAAGGCTGGTCTCTGTTATCACAGCCTTGTACAGACAAGAGTTACTTGTTATCGGCCCTACGACCTTGCATAGATGGGTGTTACTTGTTACTGGCCTTGACGGTTACAGAATTGCTTTGTTAGCTATAAACACAGGAACATGGAAAAATACAGACTGTGACTGAAGGATATAAAAGTCTTGCTGCTTAACCCAATAAACGATTTCGTGCTTACCCTAGCCGGAGTCCGTGCCTTCATACACCACAGATGGCGCCCGAATCGGGACTCGAAATCTGAATTTACGATCCGGTGGTGTACCCGCGGCTGGACGGAGGATATGAGTTCGTAAAAGCTCCGGCCGGAGACGTTAGGACATCACCGTTCGCAGGATGGACAGGGGAGCAGCCGCGGAAGAATTGACAGCATGTGACAATCAGCCACGAGAGAGCAAAAATTACAGCTCGAAATATTACAGCGTATTTTGAAGGAGCAGGGGTTCAAGGTGCCACCTGTGCAGTTGGTCCAGTTATTAGTATGGATTCGGGATCATTGTACATGATTCCCTGAAGGTGGTTCTTATGATCTTACCTTATGGCAAAAGGTGGGCCACGATCTACAGACTCGTGAAAGCTTGTCCCAGCCCCTACCCGAAGAGGTACTGATTACATGGAGAACAACTGTTTGTACGGCGCTGCGGGCGCTGCATCCCGCTGAACGGGTTTTGCAAGGGGCGCCGGCGGCGCGCGACTTGGGGGCAGGGAGTGATCAGGAGGACCCCCTGTTCTTTGAAGTTTTGTCACCAACAGAAGAATTGGAGCCAGTGTACGCTGCTGTTCTGGATCCCGAGGACTTGTATCGGGACCAGGATCATAATGACTCTGGCGATCCTTCTGACTCTGGGACTGCAGACCCGAAGGAGGGATCTGATCTATACCCGCCTTTGGCCCCTCTTACAACGATGGCTGCTGCCGCGCCCACAGTAAAGGACCTTTTGCAGACCCAGCGCCTGCAGGCGGTATCCCGTTCGTCGATCGTTCACCCTCCCCCCCTTGCTCCCCCTTTGTCTGCTGCGCCGCCGTATGTATATGCTGCGCCTGCTACGGCACAGCCTGCCTGTGCCGGGGCGCTTTCGAGCTGCCTGAAGGAGGCATTGCGCCGAGGGGACTTGCAGCTACTGCAAGCGATGCGCGATGCTGGTGGTGTATCTTCCCGGGCGGCCGGCTCAGTATGACTCTCTCTCTCATGAGTTGATTAAGGAGTTGCGGAAAAGTGTTCGCGATTATGGGTTACAGTCATCCTACACAATGAATCTAATGGTGGCTGTCTCTGAATCGTATATTATGACACTGAATGGATAGGCGGGGTATGGATGCCCCCGGCGACAGCCGGACGATCTAACAATACTAGTTTTTTTGCTATCAACAATACTGAGTTTGTAACTGACCTTCCACCCCTTTGTCTGACAACTAGTAATGACGGCGACATCGGCTGTATTCCGGTGTCGCCTCAGCGACACCTGATAGTGAGGGGCAAACGTGGAACAAAGAATTACACTTTAATAAGCATCCCGGGTGTGTCTGGAACATCGTCTCTCCACAACCTGACGGAAGTGGGGATATATACCCCCGACATGCCCCGTTGTACGGAGGACCCACTCGCAAACAACGCACGGATAAACTGGCAGCCATGTCGTGGGCTCGGTCCTGATCCTGTTAGCGTCAACGGAACTACGGGAACTATTTTGGACTTGGGCCCTCATGGGGTTTTGTGGGACCCGGCGAGCAACCACTCTGTTTTGTTCGGCATCCATAACCACAGTGTATCCTGGCATGGCGGTGGGCTGGCTGGGCCTCTTTTACAATTTTATATGCCCGCCAACACCACCACCTCCCCATTGCATACGTGAATTTGGCGTTTAGGCTTCGCGTTTATTAATCGGACCTTATGGAATCTCACCCTGTCTAGTCATACTGCTAACGCTACACAGTTACGAATTGATCCAATTAGGATTTGCACTTCAAATCCCTATGTATTTGCGATGGCACAAGCGGCTACCATAAGCCACTGCAACCACACTTACTGTATTAACCTGATCAATGTACGGTATGGGAATTGTTTCTCTTCTTTGGATGCACTCTTTATATTTCCCTTGCGTCGGCGCCCAGAGCTGTGGCTTCTTGTTAACCTTACACGTACATGGGAAGGTGAGAGCGGTTTCGGTCGTTTTGTGTGAATACTCCAGGAAGAGGTGGACGCTATATGTCGTGGTTGAATACGAAAACGTGGTTCACGGGGTTAAATCTGCGCGTCTGGGTTTTTGTCGGTATAGCAGGAGCCTTGCTTTTCTTCCTTAGCTCGTTTCCTATATGACATGCTCGCTTATCAGGGCCACACGCACGGTTGAAGCTCGTGTGATGGCCACGTTGCTCATTAATGGCATAGTTATCAACAAAGGAGGGGGAGATGTGGGGAACAGCAGGGCCAAGTAAACAAGGAACTGAGAGGAGAGCTGTGGCCAAAAGGCTGGTCTCTGTTATCACAGCCTTGTACAGACAAGAGTTACTTGTTATCGGCCCTACGACCTTGCATAGACGGGTGTTACTTGTTACTGGCCTTAAAGGGTACATAATTGCTGTGTTAGCTATAAACACAGGAACATGGAAAAATACAGAATGTGACTGAAGGATATAAAAGTCTTACTGCTTAACCCAATAACCGATTTCGTGCTTACCCTAGCCGGAGTCCGTGCCTTCATACACCACACCTACCCAACAACGGGTTCACAGTCTAGAAGGGAGAGACAGACCATAAAACCAAACAAGAAGATAGGCGTCAATACCATCAAAACAGATTAAGAGAATGATCGATCTATACACATCGTTAATAAAATAGAGTAATAAATATGTACAAGCATACACAGGTGCTGAGGGGAGGGGAAGAGGGTAGAGCAGAGGGAGGAAGTAGAGGTGATGGGGAGGGGAGGAGGAGCAGAGGAAAAGGGGGGCTCTGTCTGGGAAGGCATCTTGGAGGAGGTGAGCTTTCAGTAGGGTTGTGAAAAGGGGAAGAGGGCTAAATTGGCGGATATGAGGCGGGAGCGCATTCCAGTCCAGAGGTAGGACGTGGGCCAGGGGTGGACAGCGGGACAGTCGAGAACGAGGAACAGAGAGGCGGTTAGCGGCGGTAGAGGAGCAGGTGGTGAGGGCTGGTCTGGAGAAGGAGAGAGGAAAGGTGAGTTAGGAAGGGGCGAGGTGATGAAGAGACTTGAAGCTGAGCATGAGGAGTTTTTGCTTGATTCGTAGGTTGACGGGCAACCACTGGAGATTTTTGAAGAGGGGAGTGACAGGCCCAGAGCTTTTCTGTACACAGATAATCCGGGTAGCAGACTGAAGTATAGACTGAAGTGGGGAGAGACGGATGATGGGAGGTCAGAGAGGAGGCCGATGCAATAATCCAATCAGGATAGGATGAGAGATTGAACCAGCAAGGTAGCGGTTTGGATGGAGAGGAAAGGGCGGATCTTGGCAATGTTGTGGTGATGAGACCGGCAGGTTTTGGTGACGGATTGGATATGAGGGGTGAACGAGAGAGCGGAGTCGAGAATGACATCAAGGTTGCAGGCTTGTGAGACGGGAAGGATGGTAAGGGATGATGGGCATGGGTGTCAATGAGGGAAGGAAAATAGTAGATCCAGGGGATGGAGAGCCAAGGAGACGTAGTGGGAGAGATCGGTTTTACGCACAGAGACGTGAGGAGATTCTAGTTCTCTGTCACCGCCAGCTCCCCTGTAAGACCCCCAACCCATCCGTGTTCTCTCCGACTCAGACTCATTGGTCAGACTGGAGCGAGTCTGCTCTGGTCTCTGTCGTCCTTCAACCATCCCCCGTCCCCTCAGCTCCCGGATGCCTGACACGGGAGGATCTCCGGGAGGTGTGCGGGGTCCTGGTTCTTCTGGTTTCCTGCTTGGAGTGTGTCGGGCCCTCGGAGAAACCGGGCCTTTCCGGAAAAGATCCCTGCGGGACTCCCCCGGGGGACGGGTCACACGTTTACCTCAGCGGCCTCATTATGTCCTGTTCGGGCCTCGCTCCCCCGGGAGTTCGGCACCGCTGTGGAACCTGGGGTCCTAGAGTTGGGTAGTGGCTCCGCCGCACGTGACTACCCACTGGAGACCATGTGACCTGTCACATTGGCATGCATTGCACAGGGGCAACCTGCAGAGGAACTGCGGAGATGACAATGAGGTGTCCATCTTGGTATTTTGTCAGTAACCCACCGGCTTCATTCACTTAACGGATGTGGGGTGGCCATTTTAAAATGTTTTGGATGTCCCAGTCCTCTCTCCTCCAGACCTCACTCTAACCCTCCCACTCTTGATCCCACTTACTAACCTCCCTGCCCACTCTACGACTACGCTCCTTTTGTCAACTGCCACCCCTCTCACTTCTCCCCACCCTCCTACCCACAGCTCCATTCACTGTTCTCCATCAGCCCCTCTGCCCCTCCTGAATACATTTATTATTATCATTATTATGGTTCTTGTTAAGCACTTACTACATGCCAAGCAGTGCTCTAAGCGCTTGGGTAGATACGGGTGAATCTGGTTGGACACAGTCCCTATGCCACTAAGGGTTCACAGTCCTCATCCCCATTTTACAGATGAATTACCTGAGGCACAGAGAAGTGAAGTAACTTATCCAAGGTCACACAGCATTAACTTCTTCATTGCCGTGAGAATTTCGGTTGGTTCAGAGACATCCAAGTGCAAGTAGGTAGAGATTTCGAGCTCTCTCTCTGGGTTATTTACACCTGACTTTCAAGGTTGATGCTGGAGTCAGACATGCACATCCAATCAGCTGTCGGGAGACTGTGGCTCAGTGGCAAGAGCCCGGGCTTGTAAGTCAGAGGACGTGGGTTCTAATCCCAGCTCTGCCACTAGTCTTCTGTATGGCCTTGGGTAAGCCACTTAACTTCTCTGGCCCTCAGTTACCTCTTCTGTTACATGGGGATGAAGACGGTGGGCCCCACGTGGGACAACCTGAATACCTCGTATGTACCCCAGCGCTTAGAACAGTGCTTGGCACATAGTAAACGCTTACCAAATACCGTTTTTATTCTTCTCATTATTATTATGATCCTATTCCATAGAATCCTTCCCTGACTACGACCCTCGGATTCATGACTGCCTATGAAGTATCAAGCTGCCTTATCACTGAGGTATTCAATTCTCACCCTCACTGTGCATCTTCAACTCCACATAGGACGCATTGCTACATTGAAGGCACATCTCCTCCAAAAAGTCTTCCCCGGCTAAGACCTCATTTCCTTTTCTTCCACCCTTTTCTTCCACCCTTTTCTGCGTCTTCCTGATTTGCTCCCATTTTCACCTGCCCAGTCCTAGAACACATATGCACATATCTGTAATATATTTATTGATATTAATGTCTCGACTGCAATTTCGTGTTGGGAGGGAATGTGTCCGTTATATTACACTCTCCCAAGTGCTTAGTAGTTAGTGCTTAGTACAACAAAACAAAACAAACAGACGTCACTACCATCCAAATAGATAAATGGAATTATAGATCTATATACACAGCATTAATAAATACAGTAATAAATATGCATAAATATACACAAGTGCTGTGGGAAGCAGACGGGTGTGGAGCAGGGGGAGGGAGTCGGGTCGATGGTTAGTTAGGAGGAGCAGATTAAAAGGGGGGCTCAGTCTGGGAAGGCCTACTGGAAGAGGTGAGCTCTCAGTAGGTCTTTGAAAAGGGGAACAGAGCTAGTTTGGCCGATGTGTGGAGAGAGGGCATTCCAGGCCAGAGGTAGGACGTGGACCAGGGGTCGACAGAGGGACAGGCGATAAAGAGTCCCAGTAAGGAGGTTAGCGGCAGATCCTGGCTTCACAGACTCTGTCCTCTCCTGGTTCCCCTCTTATCTCTCCGGCCGTTAATTCTCAGTCTCTTTTGCGGGCTTCTCCTCCCCGTCCCATCCCCTTACGGTAGGCGTTCCTCAAGGGTCAGTTCTTTGTCCCCTTCTGTTCTCTACCTACACTCACTCCCTTGGTGAACTCGTTCGCTCCCACGACTTCAACTATTATCTCTACGCTGATGACAACCAAATCTACATCTCTGCCCCTGCTCTCTCTCCCTCCCTCCAGGCTCGTATCTCCTCCTGTTTTCAGGACATCTCCATATGGATATCTGCCAGCCACCTAAAACTCAACATGTCCATGACTGAACTCCTTATCTTCCCTCCCAAACCCTGCCCTCTTCCTGACTTTCCCATCACTGTTGACGGCACTACCATCCTTCCCATCTCACAAGCCCGCAACCTTGGTGTCATCCTCGACTCCGCTCTCTCATTCACCCCTCACATCCAATCCGTTACCAAAACCTGCTGGTCTCACCTCCGCAACATCGCCAAGATCCGCCCTTTCCTCTCCATCCAAACCGTTACCCTGCTAGTTCAATCTCTCATCCTATCCCGACTGGATTACTGCATCAGCCTCCTCTCTGATCTCCCATCCTTCTGCCTCTCCCCACTTCAATCAATAGTTCACGCCGCTGCCCGGATCGCCTTTGAGCAGAAACGCTCTGGGCATGTTTCTCCCCTCCTCAAAAATCTCCAGTGGCTACCAATCAACCTACACATAAGGCAAAACTCCTCACCCTCGGCTTCAAGGCTCTCCATCATCTCGCCCCCTCCTACCTCACCTCCCTTCTCTCCTTCTACATCCCAGGCCGAACCCTCCGCTCCTCTGCGGCTAATCCCCTCACTGTGCCTCGTTCTCGCCTGTCATGCCGTCGGCCCCCGGCCCATGTCATCCCCCTGGCCTGGAATGCCCTCCCTCTGCACATCCGCCAAGCTAGCTATCTTCCTCCCTTCAAAGCCCTACTGAGAGCTCACCTCCTCCAAGAGGCCTTCCCAGACTGAGCCCCCTCCTTCCTCTCCCCCTCTTCCAATCCCTACCCTCCCCGCCTTACCTCCTTCCCTTCCCCACAGCACCTGTATATATGTATATATGTTTGTACGTATTTATTACTCTATTTATTTATTGTACCTGTACGTAATTACTATTCTATTTATTTTATTTTGTTAATATGTTCTGTTTTGTTGTCTGTCTCCCCCTTCTAGAATGTGAGCCCGCTGTTCGGTAGGGACCGTCTCTATATGTTGCCAACTTGTACTTCCCAAGCGCTTAGTACAGTGCTCTGCACACAGTGAGAGCTCAATAAATACAATTGAATGAATGAATAAATGAGTGTGCGGGCTGGGCTGGAGAAGGAGAGAAGGGAGGTGAGGTAGGATGGGGTGAGAGGAAGGAGAGCTTTGAAGCCAAGGGTGAGGAGTTTTTGCTTCATGTGAAAGATGATAGGCAACCACTGGAGATTTTTGAGGATGGGGGTGACATGCCCAGAGTATTTCTGTTGAAAGATAACCCAGGCAGCGGACTGAAGTATAGACTGAGGCGGGGAGAGACAGGAGGATGGGACGTCGGAAAGGAGGCCGATGATGTAATCCAGCAGGGGAAATAGGATGAGATATTGTGCCAGCAAGGTAGCGGTTTGGATGGAGAGGAAAGGGCGGCTCTTGGCGATATTGTGAAGGTGAGACTAGCAGGTTTTCGTAACGGATTAGATATGTGGGATGAATGAGAGGGCCATGTCAAGAACGATACCAAGGTTGAGGGCTTGTGAAACCGGAAAGAAGGTAGTGCCATCCTCAGTAACGGGAAAGTCAAGAAGAGGACAGGGTTTGGGAGGGAAGATAAGAAGCTCATTCCTGGACATGATGAGTTTTATGTGGCGAGTGGACATCCAGATGGAGATGTCCTGAAGGCAGGAGGAGATACGAGCCTGGACGAAGGGAGAGAGAACAGGGGTGGAGATGTAGATGTGTCATCTGCGTAAAGATGATTGTTGAAGCCGTGGGAGTGAATGAGTTCACCAAGGGAGTCAGTATAGATGGAGAACAGTAGGGGACCAAGAACTAACCCTTGAGGAAGCCCTACCGTTAGGGGATGGGGGTGGGAGGAGGAGCCCTCGAAGGAGCCTAATAATGAACGCCCAGAGAGATAAGAGGAGAACCAGGATGTAGTCCATTAAGCCAAGGTTGGATAACGTGTTGAGGGGAAGGGGATGGTCCGCAGTGTCAAAGGCAGCTGAGAGGTCGAGGAACATTAGGATAGAGTAGGAGCCATTGGTTCTGGCACGAAGGAGGTCATTGGTGACCTTTGAGAGGACAGTTTTGGTGGAGTGGAGGAGACGTAAGTCAGATTGAAGGGGGTCCAGAAGGGAGCTGGAGCTGAGGAATTTGAGGCAGCGAGTGTAGAAGACTCTTTCTAGGAGTTTGGAAAGGAAGGGTAGGATAGGGCAATAACTCGAATGGGTAGTGGGGTCAAGAGAGCGTTTTTTATGGGGGAGACATGGGCATGCTTGAAGGCAGAGGGGAAGAAGCCGTTGCAGAGTGAGCATTTGAACATGGAAGTTCAAGAGGGAAGAAGAGATGGGGTGAGAGCTTTGATAAAATGAGAGTGAATAGGGTCCAAAGCAGAGGGGCAGGGGTGGCACTTGAGAGGAAGGAGGATATTTCCTGTGAAGATCCTGCCGGGAAGGATGGAAAAGTAGTGGGGGAGTCGCGAGCCGGGTGGATGGAGAAAGGGGAGGGATGACTTTGGGGAGCTCAAACATGATTGTGTTCGTTTTCCTAATGACGTAGGAGGCCGGATCCTTGGGGGCAAGTGATGGAGGCGGGGAATATCAGTGGCCTGAGGAGGGAGTTAAATGTCCAGAACAGCTGACGGGGGTGATGGGCATGCGTGTCAATACGGGAAGAAAAATAGTTTTGCCTGGCAGAGGGGAGGGCAGAGGTAAGGCAGGAAGGGATAAATTTAAAGTTGGATTTGTGTTTACATTTTTTGCCAGAAGGGTTCAGCAGCTCGACCATAAGAGCTAAGTAGCAGTGATCCAAGCCTGTGGGTTAGTGGTGTGAGAGAGGTGAAGGGAAAGGGGAGAAAGCGAGTTGAGTAGAGAAGGTGGAGTTGAGAACAGTAATCTGGTCATCAAGAGTGGGTAGCAAGGATAGGGAGGTGAGGTGGGTTGTTAATCGCTGAGAGAGGGAGAGGTCGCTGTGGGGTAGTAATATAGATTCACAGGGAGTAGGAGTGTGTGAGAGGAGGCAGGTGAGAAGGTTATGGTCAGAGAGAGGGATTTCAGAGTTGCTAAGGGTGGAGATAATGCAGCGGTTGCAGATGATGAGGTCGATGGTGTGACCAAGTTAGTGAGTAGGCGAGGTGGAGTGAAGCCGGAGGTTGGCAGAGTCAAAGAGTGATAGAAGGCGGGCGTCAAGGGAATCAACGGGTACGTCCATGTGGTTGTTGAAGTCTCCGAGGATCAGAGTGGGCATGGAAAAAGAGAGAAGGAAGTTAAGTGATTTGTCCAAGGTCTCACAGTGGTCACATGGCAGAGCCGGAATTAGAATCCAGGTCCTCTGACTCCCAGGCCCGGGCTCTTTCCACTAGGAAACACTGCTTCTCTAGATGGATGAGCTTTGCTCAGAGTCAATCCAAGGAGAGAGAAACCAAAGGATCAAGGCATCATTAGGAACTTTCTATCCTGGATGAAAGGACTCCCACCAAGGACCCTCCCCATTGTGGCCTTCACGTCCCTGTTCCTCCGGCTGTAGGTGACGGGGTTCAGGGCCGGGGGCACCGTGGCGTTGAACACGGACATCAGCTGGTCCAGATCTGAGGAGTCTAAGGTGGATGTAAGGTACCGAAGGCACCTGAGGTGAGAAACACGGTCATGACGATGAGGTGAGGCGGGAAGGTGGAGAAAGCTTTGGCCCGGCCCTTGGCGGCGACATCCTCAGCATGGCCCGGAAGATGCGCACGTACGAGACTACGAGGGAGACAAAGCAGGAGGCGCCTTAAAGATCCCCGGTGACTAAGATCACATCGAAGACGAGGTGCGTTTCATAGCAGGAGAGCCGGACCATGGAGGTGACATCACGGAAGAATTGTCAGATCAGGAAGGAACCGCAGAAGAGTAGGAAGAACATTCCAGAGGTTGAGATCATTGCAAACAGCTTCCTGCTGAGCCATGAGGCGGCGGCCATCTTCCCAAAAGTCCCTTGGTCCATGAGGACCTCATAGTGCAGGAGAAGATGGATGGTGGCGTAGCGGTCGTAAGACCTCGTCGTGAGGAGGAACATCTCTGAACCACCAAACAGAACCACAGAGAAGGCCTGGGTGGCACAGCAAGTAACGAAATGGATTTTTGGTTGGCCATAGTGTTGTGAATTGATTTGGGGACGGTGACAGAGATGAAGCCGAAGTCGAGGATGGACGGCATGGGAGAGAGTCGAGGGCGGAGACTCAAGTCTACTGCATAGAAAAAGGCAGTGTTAAACTCCTTCTTTATGTTTTCCAAGAAAACTCTATGGATACACATACCAGACTGACTACTTGTAGTTTATCTATAAAGCCTCCCTCTGTGGAGTGTAAACCTGAGTCTCTGCCTTTGTCTTTGATCCACATTTTGATCATTTGTGCGATCAATCATTTTATCATCATTTCGACTGAAAGAATGAATGAATGAATCATCCTGGCTTCGCCATGAGGATAATCAAGCTACTCTCGACCCCACAGAACTTCATATTTCTAAATTATGAATTGTATATCATAAATCATTTGTTTCGACGAATGCCTGTCTCCCTCTCTATACCTTTCGCTTCTTGTGGGTAGGGAAGGTGTCTACCAACTCTGGTGTACTGCAATGAAAAAATAATAGTAATAATAATAATAATGGTAATAATGGTATTTGTTAAGCACTTACTATGTGCTACGTACTGTACTAACCGCTGGGGTCGATATAAGCAAATTGGGTTGGACGCAGTCCCTGTCCTATTTGGGACTCACAGTCTCAATCACCGTTTTACTTAGGAGGTAACTGAGGCATAGAGAAGTGAAGTGACTTGCCCAAGGTTACCCAGCAGAGAGGTGGCAGAGCCGGGATTAGAGCCCATGACACCAGGCTATGCCATGCTGCTTCTATGGCATACTGTTCTCTTTCAAGGGCTCGGTACAGTGATTCTCACATAGTAAGCACTCAGTAAATGCCATTGATAGTGATGATTGATGACTGGAGGGCCTTACGTGGAGGACGCTGGTATGATTTCTTTTTATTGCTACCATCTCTGCATAGATTCTAAGATGTCTTCTCAGAGGCATCTTCTCAGATCCCCCCTTAACCGACTCTTTCCTCTCTGTGCTCTCGTCCTCTTATTCACTGAAGAAAATAATAATGATAATAATAATGATAATAATAATAATAATAATTGTGGCGTTTGTTAAGCACTTACTATGTGCCATGCACTGTATAAGATACAAGCTAACCAGGTTGGACACAGCCTCTGTCTCACATGGGGCTCACAGTCTTCATCCCCATTTTACAGATGAGGAAACTGAATCACAGAGATGTGACTTGACCAAGGTCACAGAGCAGACAAGTGGTATTGAGGGAATTAGGACCCAGGTCCTCTGACTCCCGGGTCCGGGGTCTTTCTGCTAGGCTATTCTGCTTCTCTGTTTGGTGAGCACTACCAGAGCACTGTTCCCAGCTCATAGAGAAAGCTCCAGGCTTGTTAAACAGGATCTTTACCTCAGAGGTGTTGTAATCTTACGGAGGAGGAGGACATTCAAGTGAGTTACAGACGGGAAGCAGCAGAGTGTAAGGATTTGGACATAATCCCTATGGGGCTGGGGTCAGGTAAGTATCCAATTACTTGGTGGTAAAGACCTAAGCATTCAGGCAACCCAGAAGGGACGGTGAATAAATAGGGTGGGTGGAGGCAGGTGGAACCCACATACCCCAACCACCCCAAGTACTACATCGCAACGCTCCCAATCATTGGAAATCAATTCTGGGAGAGCAGCTGAATTCTAGAGAGAAGGAGGCTAGCCCCTAATGTTAAAATGTTACACAGAAAGTCATCAGGGACCATATTAACCAATTAACCAGTGGCATTTGTTGAGTGCTTACCGTGTGCAGAACGCTGTACTAAGTGCTAAAACAGAACAGAGATGGTAGACGTGTTCTCTGCCCACAGTGAGCTTACGGACTAGTGGGGGAGACAGAAATGAATACAAATACATAAATTATGGATATGGGCATAAGTGCTGTGGGGCTGAGGGAGGAGCGAATAAAGGGAGCAAATTCTAGTGCAAAGGTGGCACGGAAGGGAGTGGGAGAAGAGGAAATGGGGGCTTTGTCAGGGAAGACCTCTTGGAGGAGATTTGCCTTCGTAAGGCTGTGAAGGTAGTGAGAGTGATCTGTAGTGGACATGAGGTGGATCAGCTGAAAACGAAATGTCCATTTACGATACTGGATAAATAGCAGTATCTTCTAGACTGTGAGCCAGTTGTTGGGTACATGTTGCCAATTTGTACTTCCCAAGCGTGCTTAGTACGGTGCTCTTCGCACAATCAGCACTCAATGAATACGATTGAATACATGAATAGCAATTTAGCCCTGGAAGCATTTGGAATCTGGGAAGTCAAGGGAAGGGGGATAGGGTAGCAAATTGTGGTCAAGACTGTAAGCTTCTTGTGGGAGGGGAAAGTCTATGCCAATTCTGTTGTGTAGGACTCTCCCAAACAGTATAAAAAGTGCTGCACAGAGTAAGTGCTCAATGAATGCCACTGACTGCCCCTGCTCTATCTTCCTCCCTTCAGTCTCGTCTCCCAACTTTAGTACATCCCCATCTGGATGTCCGCCCGCCATCGAAAACTCAATATGTCCAAGAATGAACTTCTTATCTTCCCTCCCAAACCCTGCCCTCTCCCTGACTTTAACGTCACTGTAGAAGGCACTAGCATCCCTCCCGTCTCACAAGCCCGCCATCTAGGTGTCATCCTCGACTCCACTCTCTCGTTCACCCCACACATCCAATCCATCGCCAAAACCTGCAGGTCTCACCTATGCAACATTGCCAAGATCCGCCCATTCCCTCTCCATCCAAACCGCTACCTTGCTGGTTCAGTCTTTCATCTTATCCCGACTGCATTACTGCATCAGCCTCCTCTCTGATCTCCCATCCTCCTGTCTCTCCCCACTTCAGTCTATACTTCACGCTGCTGCCCGGATCATCTGTGTGCAGAAACGCTCTGGGAATGTTACCCCCCTCCTTAAAAATCTCCAGTGGCTACCTGTCAACCTACGAATCCAGGAAAAGCTCCTCACTCTCGGTTTCAGGGCTATCCATCACCTCGCCCCCTCCTATCTCACCTCCTTTCTCTCCTTCTACAACCCATCCTGCCCCTCCACTGCTCTGTCGCTAGACTCCTCACTGTACCTCGTTCTCGCCTGCCGCGCCATCGACCCCCAGCCCACGTCCTTCCCCTGGCTGGGAATGCCCTCCCTCCACACATCTGCCAAGCTAGCTCTCTTCCTTCCTTCAAAACCCTACTGAGAGCTCACCTCCTCCAGGAGGCCTTCCCAGACTGTGCCCTCTTTTCCCTCTCCTCCTCCCCATCCCCCGCCCTACCTCCTTCCCCTCCCCACAGCACCTACAAATATATATATATTTGTACAGATTTAGTACTCTATTTTACTTGTACGTGTTCACTATTGATTTTGTTAATGATGTGCTTATAGCTTTAATTCTATGTGTTCTGATGATTTTGATAGCTGTCTACGTGTTTTGTTTTGTTGTCTATCTCCCACTTGTAGATTGTGAGCCCGTTGTTGGGTAGGAACCGTCTCTACATGTTGCCGACTTGTACTTCCCAAGCGCTTAGTACAGTGCTCTGCATACAGTAAGCTCTCAATAAATACGATTGAATGAATGAATGAATGGAGAAACAAAAACACTTAGTACAGTGCAGTTCACAACCAGGGGGTTTGGAAACATTCTGAGGGCAAATGTCAGGTCAAAAAAAGGGGAACTTTATTCTTGAGAAATGTATAACCCCGCAGGACCCTCTCCAGGGAGGCCTTCATGTCCTGGTTCCCCAGGCTGTAGAGGAGGGGGTTCAGGGCGGGGGGCACCATGGTGTAGAACACGGACACCAGCCTGTCCAGAGTCGAGGGGGAGTCTGACACGGACTTGAGGTAGGCAACGGCTCGAGTCGAGAGGAAGATGGTGAATACGACGAGGTGGGGCAGGCAGGTGGAGAACGCGTTGTCCTGGCCCTAGGTGGCTGAAATCCTCAGCATGGCCCGGAATATGCGCAGTACGAGAAGACGATGAAATTGACTGAGATGAAAGCCAAGCTAAACGCAGTGGCCATGCTGGCATAGAAGAAAACGTGCGTTTCGGAACAGGAGGTCTTCAGTAAGGAAGGGATGTCGCAGAAGAATTGCTGGATCAGGGTAGAGCCACAGGATCTCAATGTTAATGTCCCGGCTGTATATGCCACCATGAACAGGTCCCCGCTGAGCCACGAGGCGGCTTCCATCTTCCCACAGGCCACTTGGTCCATGATGACCTTGTAGCACAGGGGGCAATAGATGGCAGCGTAGCGGTCATAGGACATCACCATGAGGAGGGACAACTCCGAGAAATCAAACGAAATCACTAGAACAACCTGCACCACACAGTCCCAATAGAGAGATGGCTCTGCAATTGATCAGGGAGTTGTGGATGGATTTGGGTATGGTGATGGAGATGTAGCAGATGGCGAGGAAGGATAGGTTCCTGAGGAAGACGTACACGAGGATGTGGAGGCGCTGGTCGAGGGCGGTGACGGCGACGATGAGGAGATTTCCAGTCATGGCCTCCAGTTAGACGAGGAGGAACAGCGATGCATGGAACAGCTGCAGCTCCCAGACCTCCAAGAATCTCAGCAGGAGGAATTCTCTCAGCCTGGTGGAGTTTCCCATTTTCATGGATTATCTGGAGATTTCCCAATTGAGCACATTTACAGGATGGAATCTGAAAATCCCCAATTTCATTTTTAACTCAGCCTCTCTCCATTTTGACTTCTAAGTCTGCATTTTCATTTTCACAGAGACCCAGGATAGGAAGGCAATGGCTTTGGAGCAATGGAAAAGGGTCTGGGGTCTTAACACCCCACCCACTCACTCCTTTCTCTCTCTCTCTCTCTCTCTCTCTCTCTCTCTCTCTCTCTCTCTCTCTCACTCACACACACACACACACACACACACACTTTACAAAGATATTTTCATGTTTTCCAACTCAGTTCTACTATATTCTCCCAACTCTGTTCTGTTTCACTCTGCACAGAGTAGGTGCTCAATAAATAACATAGATTAATTGATCATTTCTGCAAACACCTTTTTGGTGTGTAATAATGGCATCCTGATATGCCATTCAATCGTACATATTGATAATTCACGATATGATAATTCAATAGTACATATTGAGCGCTTACTGTGTGCAGAGTACTGTACTAAGCACTTGAAGAGTACACCTCACAACAAGGAGAGACAATCCCTGCCCACACCGGGCTCAGAGTCTAGAAATGAATGCGTTACCTACATTACCTAATATTTATTCAACATTAATGGTGCTTTTTGAGCGCTTTCTGTATGCAGGGCACTGCACTAAGTGCCTGGGAGAGTACGATAGAACAGAGTTACTGGAAACGTTCCCCGCCCACAGCGAGTTTACAGTATAGTGGAGGAGATGGACATTAATATTTAAGTTACAAAAAGGAACATAAGTTCACTTCCTTATTTTGAGTGTGTTCTGCGGGTAGGCTCCTCTTCAACCCGACCAAAAGTGACTGACTGAATCTGACACAGGTAGATAGATTCTGTTATAACCTAAAAGATAGACCAGTAGGCAATCGCTTAATCAATGGTATTCACTGAGCACTTACTGGGTGCAGAGCACTGTATTAAGCCTTGGGGGGAATACAGTAGAACAGAATTGGAAGACACATTCCCTGCCCACAAAAAGCTTCGAGGCTCATCTAGTCCAAGCTTCATTGTCCTTTGTCATTCTTTTGGGATACTGGCACCTTGATCTCGACTGGTTTCAACTAGATTTTTGCAGCCCATTACTCCTAACTCCGAAATCCTAGCTCTCTCCTTTGGGTAGTCAGTTTTTTTTCCACAGTGGCGTGTTTTCCACCCACATTCCAAGCCTGGCCTCGCATCTCACATCCATCATTCCGGATCCATCTACTCTGCATTCCTGCCTTTTTATCTTGCCCCTCTTTATAACCCGGCCTTGTATTCTATATCTTCCATCCTGGTGTGGGATTGGGAAGCAGCATGGCCTAGTGGAAAGCCTGGGAGTCGGGGGACCTGGGTTCTAATCCCAGCTCCACCACCTACCCATTTCTGGGTGGTGTTTATTAAGAAGTTATTAGATGTCTGGCACTATACTAAGTGCTGGGGTAGATGCATTCAGTCATTGATTCAATTGCATTTATTGAGCACTTACTCTGTGCAGAGCACTGTACTAAGCGCTTGGGAATTACAAGTTGGCAACATATAGGACATACTTCATGCTGCTGCCCCATGCTTCATGCTGCTGCCCGGATTATCTTTGTCCAGAAACGCTCTGGATATATTACTCCCCTCCTCAAAAATCTCCAATGGCTACCAATCAATCTGCGCATCAGGCAGAAACTCCTCACCCTGGGCTTCAAGGCTCTCCATCACCTCTCCCCCTCCTACCTCACCTCCCTTCTCTCCTTCTACTGCCCAGCCCGCAACCTCCGCTCCTCCACCGCTAATCTCCTCACTGTACCTCGTTCTCGCCTGTCCCGCCATCGACCCCCGGCCCACGTCATCCCCCGGGCCTGGAATGCCCTCCCTCTGCCCCTCCGCCAAGCTAGCTCTCTTCCTCCCTTCAAGGCCCTGCTGAGAGCTCACCTCCTCCAGGAGGCCTTCCCAGACTGAGCCCCTTCCTTCCTCTCCCCCTCGTCCCCCTCTCCATCCCCCCATCTTACCTCCTTCCCTTCCCCACAGCACCTGTATATATGTATATATGGTTGCACATATTTATTACTCTATTTATTTATTTATTTATTTATTTTACTTGTACATTTCTATCCTATTGATTTTATTTTGTTGGTATGTTTGGTTTTGTTCTCTGTCTCCCCCTTTTAGACTGTGAGCCCACTGTTGGGTAGGGACTGTCTCTATGTGTTGCCAATTTGTACTTCCCAAGCGCTTAGTACAGTGCTCTGCACATAGTAAGCGCTCAATAAATACGATTGATATAGAGACGGTCCCTACCCAACATCGGGCTCACAGTGTAGAAGAAGCTACAAGCTAATCAGGTTGGATACAGTCCCTGCCCTTCATGACGGTCACAGTCTTAATCCCTATTTTACAGATGAGGTAACTGAGGCTCAGAGAAGTGAAGTGATTTGCTCAAGGTCACATGTCCAAATGTGATGGAGCTTGAATTAGGACCCAGGTGATCTACGGCTCATGATCTTTCCACTAGGCCACATTGCTTCTCACACACATACATATTCTTATATTCTGCTACTTTCCCTATCTGTAATTCATTTTAGTGTCTATTTTTCACACTACATTTCAAGCTTCTTGAGGGCAGGCATTGTGTCTATCCACTAGAGAAGCAGCATGGCTTAATGGAAAGAGACCGGACTTGTGGGTTCTAATCACAGGACTGTTGCCTATCATCTATTTGACTTTGGGCACGTCACTTCACTTCTCTGTGCCCCAATAACCTCATCTTTAAAATGGGGATTGAGACTGTGAGCCCCACGAGGGACAACCTGACTACCTTGTACCTACCCCAGTGCTCAGAACAGTGCTCAGCACATAGTAATTGCTTAACAAATACTATCGTCATCATCATCATCACTCTGTTGTACTGGACTCTCCCAAGCACTTAGTACAGAGCTCTGCACACAGTCAGTTCTAAGCTCTGTGTGGGCACAGATCCTATCTATCAACTCAATTATATCAGTACAGTGCTCTGCACCCAGTAAGTGCTCAATAAATATGATGGATGGATTGAGCGATTGACTTTAACTCATTGGGGCGGTCCAGGGTTGGGGCTTCTGAGTTCCTTCTCCTCGTCTCCGCATGCAGGTCTGTGGTCGTGACGGAAAAGAGTATGGAATAAAACCAGTGCTCTGGGCTCTTCGGAGACAGCAGTCGCCGTTCTGGGCAGGGCAGGGGGAGGAGCCTCCCCAGGGAGGACCAGCCCCGGGCTTGCCCTGAGAGACCCGTTAGCTGGAAGACTCAGGAGTCCCAGAGGTAAAGTTATCCCCGAGGTTCAGCAGGGCTCGGATTGTATCACTAATGTTGTCTCCCTCACCCCTGAGAATGTCCATGATTACAAGTTCATTCAATTGTCTTTGTTTAGTGCTTGCTATGTGGAAAGCACTGTAGTAAGCCCTTGGGAGCATACATTAGAATAATGAACAGACGTAGTCACCGCTCACAATGAATTTATAATATAAAGAAATTCTGATAACCAACGAAACTCTGGCAAACTGAGTAGTTACGTGCTCCTTCTCTGAGCTCCCACTCTCCCCACCTTCAGAGCCTTATGCAAATCTCCTCCAAGAGACCTTTCCTAAGCCCTCATTTCCTCTTCTCCCATTCCCTTCCATCTCAACCTGGTACTTGGATTTGCACACTTTATTCGCCCCTCCCTCAGTCTCACAGCACTTATGTCCATATGCATATTTTATTGATTTATATTAACGTCTGTCTCCCCCACTGGATTGTAAGCTCACAGTGGGCTGGGAACGTGTCTACCAACTCTGCTGTATTATACGCTCCCAAGGGCTCAGTGCAGCGCTCTCCACACAGTACGTGTTCAGTAAATACAATTGGTTGATTGACTGATTCATTCAATTGTATTTATTGAACCCTAATGTGTGCAGAGCACTGTCGTAAGTGCTTGATTGGCCATGCATCTGGTTTTGTACTGGACAGTCTCGTTTCTTGCTGTTCTGTCTCCTGCTCTAGGCCCAGGATCCATAAGTGACCCCGTTGACCACCCTCGCAGTTTCTCTGCCCCTTTGTCTAACAGCACCAAAACCCCAGCGTCCAGTTGGGTGCCATAGCTATTGGCTTTCCTAGTCTTCTCTTACAGTTATATCTCCCGTCACAGTCCTCCTTTCCTCTTCTCCCACTCTGGCATGCTTCCTTTATTCATCCCCCTTCCCAGCCCTGCGGCGCTTACGTCCATATCTGTCATTTATTTATGTCAATAAATGTCCATCTAGCCCTCGAGACCGTAAGCTTGCTGTGGTCAAGGAATGTGTCCATTATATTGTTATATTGTACTCTCCCAAAAACTTAGTATAGAGCTCTGCACACTGTAAGTGCTCAATTAATATGATTAACTGACTGACTGACTGATTATTAAAGGCCACCTCATTTTCACTCCATCACAGTCTGATCAAGGACTAATCTTGGTCTGGCGCCAGCTAACGCTAATACATTGCTTGGGACTAATAGAAAGAGCACCGGGTTAGGAATCAGAGGACGACCTGGGTTCTCATCCCTGCTCCGCCATGTACCTGCTTTGTGACCTTGGGCAAGTCACTTCACTGCTCTGGGCCTCAGGTACCTGATCTATGTAATGGAGATTAAGACTGTAAACCCCATGTGGGACAGGGATTGGGTACAATCCGATCATCTAGAACAGTGCCCGGCACAAAATGGGAACGTATCTACCAATTCTGCTTTATTGTACTCTCCCAACAGTTCAGTAAGCACTCGACTGATTGATTGAATGATGATAATCGCTATACAGATGCTACAAGCAAATAGCCAATCTCCACAACCACCACTCCCTGTAGACGCCAGGCTTTATTATCCATTCGGACATGGTGGTCCTGGATCGTGAGGTCTCAGCAACTGGCTGTCGATCTTTCCCCGTGGGAGACTCCATGGTCACCAGTAGCTCCCCTGTGTACCCAAGGGGTGGGGACACAGAATCTCCAAGGCTGGAAGGGCTTCTGACTTCAGGGAGAAGAAGTGCCATTTTAGAGGCATTTTCCCCCTATCATTCTCCTCAGGGTGGTCTTCATGTCTCGTTTCCTCAAGCTGTACATGAGGGTGTTCAGAGTGGGGGGCACCACGGTATAGAACACAGTCACCAGCAGGTGCAGGGCCGAGGGGGAGCCAGACACGGGCTTGAGGTAGATGAAGGTTCCATTCACTACGAATAAAGTCACGACGACGAGTTGGGGCAGGCAGGTGGAGAAGGCTTTGTCCCGGCCCTCGAAGACCGGTATCCTCATCACGGCCGGAAGATGCGCATGTACAAGACGAAGATGAGAATGAAGGAGATGTCAGCCAAGATAAACGTAGTGGCCACGCTGACATTGATGAGAACGTGTGTTTCGCAGCAGGAGATCTTCGGTAAGGAAGGGACATCCTAGAAGAACTGATGGATCAAGTTAGAGCCACAGAAGCTCAGTGTTAATGTCCAGGCTGTGAACATCGAGGAGGCCGCCGTATTCCCACAGTCCCCTCGGTCTATGATGACCTCGTTGCACAGGGGGTGGCAGATGGCAGTGTAGCGGGCGTAGGACATCCCCATGAGGAGGGGCAAATTCGAGAAAACAAACAAAATCACAAAAATACCTGAGCCACACAGTCCATTGATCAGGGAGTCGTGGATGGATTTTGGGACGGTGACGGAGATGAGGCCGAGGTCGAGAACAGACAGGTTCTTGAGGATGAAGTATAAGGGATTATGGAGGAAACGGTCGAGGGCGGTGATGGCGACGATGAGGAGATTCTCCATCAGGGCTACCAGGTAGACCAGGAGGAACAGCGCGGCGTGGACCAGTTGCAGCTCTCGGACCTCCGAGAATCCCAGCAAGAATTCCGTCACCATGGTGGTATTGGTCATTTTCAAGGAGAATCTGTGGATTGCCGTTGGAGGCATAGAAAATTGATTCTGTTATTCATAGTCTAATTCATTGTCTAGTAGACAATCACTTGCATTTATTAAGCACTTACTGTGTGAAGAGTATTGTACTAAGCGTTTGGAAGAGTGCAATAGGACAAGGTTGGTAGATTCATTCCCTGCCCACAGTGAGCTTACAGTCTAGTGGGGGAGACTGACATTAATATCAATCAATAAATTATGGAAATGTACGTGAATGTTCAGGGGTTGAGGGTGGGGTGAAAACTCCATCAATATTGAGCGCTCCCTCTGTGCAGAGCACTGTACTAAGCGCTTGAGAGAGTAAAGTAGAACAGTTGGTAGACTCAATCCCTGACAGCAGCGAATTTTCAGACTAGTCTAGCCTCTGCTTCGGTGTCCTTTGACTTCCTCTTGGGATCCTGTCAGCTTGGTCTCAAGCAGTTTTAGCTAGAGGTTAACAGCATGGCTTAGTGGAAAGACAACAGGCCTGGGAGTCCGAGATCATGGGTTCTAATCCCAGCTCCCCCACTTATCTGCTGTGTGACCTTGGGCAAGCCATTGAACTTCTTTGTGCCTCAATTACCTCATCTGTAAAATGGGTTTTAAGACTCTGAGCCCCACGTGGGACAACCTGCTTACCTTGTATCTACCCCAGAGCTTACAATAGTGCTTGGCACATAGTAAGCGCTTAAGAAATAACATAATTATTACTAATCCAAGCCTCCTAACTCAGAGACATTTCTTCTTCGGGCGGTCAGTATCGTTACCACAGCGACTGGTTTGCCACCCACAGTCGAGTCAGGCCGCTCATCTCACACCTAGCCTTCCCGTTCCATCTTCTCTGCCTTCCTGGCTTTTTATCTGGCTCTTCTTTAAAACCTGGACTTGTATTCTTTATCTTCCATTCCGGTCTGTGATTAATAAGCAGCATCCTAATCCTCTCCGACCTCTCAGCTGCCTTCGGCACTGTGGACCTTCCCCTTCTCCTCAACACACTATCAAACCTTGGCTCCACAGACTCCGTCCTCTCCTGGTGCTCCTCTTATCTCCCTGGCCGCTAATTCCCAGTCTCCTACACGGGCTCCTCCTCCCCCCCCCCCATCCCCTTACTGTAGGGGTTCCGTAAGGGTCAGTTCTTGGTTCCCTTCTGTTCTCCATCTATACTCACTCCCTTGGTGAACTCATTCCCTCCCACGTCTTCAACTATCATCTCTACACTGATGACACCCAAATGTCCCTCTCTACCCCTGTTTGCTCTCCCTCCTTCCAGGCTCATTTCTCCTCCTGCCTTCAGGACATCTCCATCTGGATGTCTGCCCGCCTTCTAAAATTTAATATATCCAAGACTGAACTCGTTATCTTCCCTCCCAAACACTGCCCTTTCCCTGACTTTCCCGTCACTGTAGACGGCACTACCATCCTCCCCGTCTCATAAGCCCGCAATCTTGGCGTCATCCTCGACTCTGCTCTTTCGTTCACGCCACACATCCTACCCGTCACCAAAAGCTGCCGGCCTCACCTCCACACCATCGCCAATATCCGCCCTTTCATCACCATCCAAACTGCTACCTTGCTGGTTCAATCTCTCATCCTATCCCGACTGGATTGTTGCGTCAGCCTCCTCTCTGATCTCCCATCCTCCTGTCTCTCCCCGCTTCAGTATATGCTTCACTCTTCTGCCCGGATTATCTTTGTAAAGAAACGCCGTTGGCATGTTACTCCCCGCCTCAAAAAACTCCAGTGGCTGCCTGTCAACCTACGAATCAAGCAAAAACTCCTCACTCTCGGCTTCATGGCTCTCCTTCACCTCGCTCTCTCCTACCTCACCTCCCTTCTCTCCTTCTACAGCTCAGCCGGCACCCTCCGCTCCTCTGCCGCTAACCTCATCATTGTGCCTCGTTCTCGCCTCTCCCATCGTCGACCCCCGGCCCATGTCCTTCCCCTAGCCTGGAATGCCCTCCCTCCATACATCCGCCAAGCTAGTTCTCTCCCTTCCTTCAAAGCCCTACTGAGAGCTCACCTCCTCCAGGAGGCCATCCCAGACTGAGCCCCATCTTTGTCCTCTCCTCCTCCTCCTCCTCCCCACCCCATTGCTCCCCTCCATCCCTGTGCCCTACCCCCATCCCCTCCCCACATCACTTGTGTAGCTTTGTACATCTGTATTACTCCAGTAATTTTTTAATGATATTAATTATTAATTATATATAATTATATTTATTTTGATGGCATTGACACCTGTCCACCTGTTCTTTGGTCTCTTTCTCCCCCTTCTAGAGTGTGAGCCCTCTGTTGGGTAGGGACCGTCTCTATACGTTGCCGAATTGTACTTTCCAAGCTCTTAGTGCAGTGTTCTGCACACAGTAAGCGCTTAATAAATACGATTGAATGAATGCATGAAGTAGAAATCGCACTGGCATCGGAGGCGGAGGACCTGCGTTCTAATCCCAGCTCCACCACCTACCTTTTTTTCGTGGTATTTGTTACGTGGCTATTATTGTCCAGACACTATCCTTAGTGCTGGGGTAGATACGAGCTAATCAGGTTGGACACAGTCCATGTTCTACATGAGGGTCACCGTCTGAATCCTCATGTTACAGATGAGGTTACTGAGGCAGAGAGATATGAAGTGGCTTTCTCAAGTTCACAAAGCAAATAACTGGTGGAGCTGAGATTAGAACCCATGTCCGCTGGCTTCCAGGCCTGTGGTCTTCCCCCTAGGCCACGCTACTTTTCAGCTGCTTTTCACACATGGGCATATTCTTATACTCTGATGTTGACTCTATTTGTAATTCATTTCAATATCTATTTTTCACACTAGACTGTAAGCTTCTTGAGCACTGATACTCTGTTGTACTGGATACTCCCAAGCACTCAGTACAGTGCTCTGAACACAGTCAGATGTAGGTTCTGTGTGGACACAGATCCTGTCTATCAACTCAATTGTATCAGTACAGTGCCCTGCACCCGTAAGTGCTCAGTAACTACTATGGATGGATTGAGCGATTGACTTTGACTCAGTGGGGCTGTCCAGGGTTGGGGACGCTGAATTCCTCCTCCTTGTCTCCTCATGCGGGTTTGTGGCCGTGACGGGAAAGAGTCCGTCATAAAACTAGTGCTCTGGGCTCCTCGGAGACAGCAGTCACTGTTCTGGTTGGGATGGGGGGAGAGGGTTCCTCCGAGAGGACCAGCCTCGGGCTCGTCCTGAGAGATTCGTTAGCTGGAAGACTCAGGATTCCAGAGGTGACTTTATCCCCGACGTTCTGCAGGGCTCAGTTTGTCCCACTAATATTACCTCCTTCACCCACGAAAGCGTCTTCCACGGTCACATATTCAATCAGTCGTATTTGGTGTATGCGAAGCACTATGGTAAGTGCTTGAGGAAGTAGAATGCAACAATAAACAAAGTCACCTCTCACAATAAATTTATTGTGTAGAAACATTCTGGTAACGAACGAGACTTTGACAAGCTGACTAGTTATATGACCCTCCTCTGAACTGTCATTCTCTCCACTTTTAGAGATTTATTAAGAGCACCTCTTCTCAGGAGCTCTTCTCCGATTAAGCCCCCATTTTTTCTTCTTCTGCTGCCTTCTGCGTTGCCCTTGCACTTGGATGTGCACCTTTTATTCAACCCACTCTCACCCCGCTGCACGTATGTTCATACCTGTAATTTGTTCATTTATATTAGTGTCTGCCTCCCCTTTCACACTGTAAATTGTTAGTGGGCAGGGAATGTCTGTTTATGGTTATATTCAACTCTCCCAAGTGCTTAATACAGTGCTTTGCACACAGTAAGTTTTCAATAAATATGATTGATTGATTGATTGATTGGTAATAAGCGCTTCACAAATACTACAGACAAATAGCCAATCTCCAAAGCCACCCCGGTCTCTAGACGACTGGAGTTGTAATCAGTTCAGGCATGGAGGACCTGATGCTGAGGTCTCAGTAACCAGTAACCAGGCCAGCCATCTTTCTCCACAGGAGATTCCTTCATCACTGGTGACCTCTGCGGGTCTGATGCCAATGGGTGGAGATCCGGCGTTATTCGGGCTAGAAGGGCCCATGGATCCATGGAGAAGGATGTTCTACCTCTATTCTGAGGCATTTCCCCGCTATCATTCTCGCCAGTGCGGCCTTCATGTGCTGGTTCCTCAGGCTGTAGTTAAGGGGGTTCAGGGCGGGGGACACCACGGTGTAGAACACAGATATCAGCAGGTCCACGGCCTAGCGCGAGTCAGACACAGACGTAAGGTAGGCGAGGGCGTCGTTTGCTATGAATAAAATCATTATGGCGAGGTGAGGCAGGCAGGTGGAGAAGGCATCGGCCTGGCCCTCAGCTGCCGGCATCCTCATCCTGGTCCGGAAGATGCGTGTGTAAGAGATGACGATGGTGAGGAAATAATCGAAGGTGAGGACGCCTGAGACGGTTTTTGTCATAAATTCCTGGAGATTTCCACAAGACCCCCTGAAAATCATGAGCTGAGGGATGTCACAGAACTTAGGGAGGACGTTGAACCTCCAGAGGGGGATGGAGAAGGTGGCGAGGGTGTGCGTCATGGCTCTCAGTGAGCCAAAGAGACACGAGGCAGCCGCCATCTCCCCAAATGCCCCATCATCCATTATGACCCCGTAGCGCAGGGGAAGACAATGGGCTTACTGGTCATAGGACATCGCCATTAGCAAGGGAGTCTCTGGACAGGCTCAGAGTATGAACAGAAACTGTTGGAAAACACAGCCCAGGGAGGAAATTTCTCTACTGTCGGTAAAGGAGTTGTGGACGGATTAGGGGACAGTGATGGAGATGAGGCAGAGGTCGAGGATGGAGAGGTAACTGAGGAAGAAGTACATGGGGGTGTGGAGGTGCCGGTCGAGGGAGGTGACAGCGATGACGAGGAGATTTCCCATCAGGGCCACCAGGTAGACCAGAAGGAACAGCATGGCATGGACCAGCTGCAGCTCCTGGACATCCGAGAAACCCGGCAGGAAGAATTCCTAAACTTCCGTGAGATTGGCCATTTCCTTCTGAAAGATAGTTTTATCCAGCCTGGTAGGATGAGAGGGTAGTGGGAAATGAGAAGAAAAGTGCAAGTCTTTTCCAAGTAATATCCAAGCCTTCGTAGGCACTAACACATCATTTATTCTTCCCTTCTCACCTCAGAAGGTAACAGTGCCTTCTGAGGTATTAGACAATTCCTGACATCACCTCACCAGGTCTTGGGAGTCAGAGGTCTTGGGGTCTAATCCCGGCTCTGCCACTTATCAGCTGTGTGACTTTGGGCAAGTCACTTAACTTCTCTTGGCCTCAGTTCCCTCATCTATAAATTGGTGGTTAAGATGGTGAACCCCACGTGGGACAACCTGATTTCCTTGTATCTATCTCAGCTCTTAGAACAGTGCTTCACACATAGTAAGCGCTCAACAAATACCATTATTATTATTATCATTATCACTATTATTATTATTACCAGCCAACCTTCCCACTCCACTCTAGCATCAACTTACTCACTGTGCTCAGATATCGTCTATCTCACCGCCGACCACTTTTTCAAGTCCTCCCCCTGGACTGGAATTGCCTCCCTCTCCATATAAACCAGACCACCACTCTCCCCACTTTCAAAGCATTAATAAAGTCACATTTCCTCCAAAAGGCCTTCCCCCAAATAAGCCCTCTTTTCCTGACTTTCTCTCCCTCTTCTGTGTCACCTATGCACTTGGATTTGAATCACCTCACCTTCAGCTCTACAGCACTTATGTATATGGACGCAGTTTATTTTCATGTCTGTCTCTGCGCTCTAGACATGAAACTTCTTGTGGACAGGGAATGTGTCTACCAACTCGGTTGCACTGGACTCTGCCAAGCACTTAGTACAGTGCTCTGCACAAGGCAAGTGCTCAATAAATACCTTGATTGCTTTGATTGTGTCTACCAGCTCTGTTGTACTCTCCCAAGCTTAGTAAATACTCATAATAATAATACAAATAATAATTATAGTATTTTTAAGTGCTTACTATGTGCTGAGCTCTG